>NC_092631.1:69747262-70420387 GCF_039555335.1 Amphiura filiformis
TAGCAGTATACAACATGTACATGTACAGTATATGTCAAACAAATAAAAGAAATATTTGTAAAAATTACTTTTTATAGTTCACTAACCTCATGCCTAATTAAACAGGTCATGTAAATGAAAAGGTAAACATGATATGAAGGGCAGGTGTATGAACAAGTTATGCTGATTGTATTTATCACAAAATTTATCAGCAATCTAATTTTGTAATTACTTTGTTCAATGCCAGATGAATACCTTGATAAAGCACACAGTATTCTATACATGCAATGCATGCAAATGCACAAAATGATCTTGAATCAAAACTCACAAAGCATGAACAGGGCATGTACAAGCAAATGCAATAACACTTGATTGTTTCAGGGTTGAAAACTGGGCTGACCTCCAAAAAAAAACTTAATTTAAGTTAACTTATAAACGATATAGGAATTAAGAAAGCCTTTGATATTTTTGATGTTGATTTGCTGATAGTTTGGATTGGTGGGGATTATAAAGGGAAATGCCTTAAGAAAAATGCATAGTTCTTCATAATATACAAATTGTATTTTAAACAGATTTGGTAATGTTCAGGAAGTTTCACATTGAGGTAGTATAAACAGAGGAAGGAAGAATGGACTGACAAGTAGAATTGATGGAAGTGACCAGAATGACTTTGTTTGTTTCCTTGCAACAGCTCAGTTGAGTATACCGGATACCTTTTGTGGAGAGTCGGACCACTATTCCTCTACTTATAATTTCATTCAACAGCAAATTGTTAAAATTTCAAAAATTACAAACAACATAATTTGTTGTTTTGACTTTTTTCTATGTATGAATTTCACTGACTGTATTTTTTATCCACCTAGATATGAAAACAATAATGTCATTGATTTCATTCAAAATTGATGACAGGTAACATTTTGATCAGGAAGGACATAATCATGATAATGAAGGCCATCTCAGTTGAGAATTATCATCACCAACAAGTATGCCTGTCAGGAGTCACATGACTTGAAGGTTGTACAATACAGCAACCAAATTATTTAGCATTGAACTTTTAAAATGTAGGTAGAAGAGATGAACAAAAGGTGGGTTTAATTTCAAATGTCAGCAGTCTATATGGAACAATTACTGCGCAATGACCAAAATGTAGTCACTGTGGATTATATTTATTTTATATCAGTTATTATATCAGAGTCACGTTCTCCACCAACAAACATCATGAAAACCTACATCGCTGCTGATAGATCAATTACTGATCAATACACTCAATACCAAGGAATATCCAATGTTGATTTTGTTATGGCATCTTTAATGCATCATATGTTAGAGAATCAATTCCAAGGAAATAAATATCAATGATCGAGATCGATTTGCGATAATATGCAAGTCATATGGGAATTGGGTGTCTTCCACATTCCCATCATCTAGACATTTAAATGGAACCGAATACCTGTCTGAAGGAATTTCTACCATAACAATTTTTTAAAGAATGAATCTTGCATTTTAATTCTATAGTTATAATTGTAGTTGATCAGTGATTGCCACATCTAGGGCCTACATGTACATATTCTTGATCACAGGCCCTAAATTAAAACATCTGTAGATAGCCTGCATTGTCCTGATCATGATTTTGAACTGAAGAACAAAACAATTTTTAATTAAATCACAGAGACAGATGAACAATATCCAAAAACTTCCAATACAGTAGACAGTAATGGTACCAAAAGGGTGTTCCCTCCACATCCCCCTTCAGATTATGATTATTTTCATACTACCAAACATGCCAATTTTTTAGGCACATCAACCCCCCCCCCCCAAATCCAGAAAAAAATCCTGGTGCTGCCCTGCCAGTGCCAGCAGAATTATGTTGATCATGACAGATAAAGTTCAGCTTAATTTCTGGACCTAAGCCTACATGTACATTTAGGCATCTACATGTAATTTATTTAGCTCTATACAATTACAATACAATTGGAACTCAATAATTTCAATCAGTCAATGAAATACTTGATCATATTTCTAACTCCTTATTTTAATCATTTGAATGCTTCAAATTCTTGTTGCACATTAACTTCATCCTGAGAATCATCCAGGTGCATTACAAACAACATGAATAGAGCATTAGTTGGACATCAATACCAGAAAGAATACAATGCCATCATTGCCAGCCATGGGTGGTATTGAACTTTTGTGTAACGTGTAGAAAAGTTATTGATCATGTTGATTGGTACTATTTTCAAAATCCTGAATAAATGATAAGTTCACATTTCCTTTCAGCATGCCCAATGCATATTGCCTTTACTGACTGGAGTGGTTTAACCAGGCCCGTGTGCAGGGGGATGCACCCCAAATTATACACAAGTCCAAAAAATCATAATTTATGAGCATTTATAGCAAGCATCTCCCCACTGGAAAAAAGTCCACTTTTTCAAAGTCCATATCCCTCAAAAAAATCCTGCGTACAGACCTGGGTTTAACACACCTTTTCCCCTCTCACACAGACTCAAAGCATTTTAACGTATTATTCAAAGTAGATGCTCATAATGGTCATTTGCTGTTTTGATGTAGGCCCCTATGCACATACGGTAGTTTTGAACTTTTATAGTGGTGCTTGAACACACATCATAAACAAGTTTTCATTTCTGCTCACTAAACAATTCACATCCGATTCAGGCACAAATCCTACCATTCCAAGCCAAAAAGGTGAAGAAAAAAAAGAAAGAAAAGATGTTTATCAGCGTGGCCTACATAAAAGCGCGCGGCATACCTGAATGAATTGCAAATCAATTTGGCGTATTTTGTCCTGGTTCACTGGCCAAAAACCCTGGTAAACATGTCATTAACTACTCAATTTGTGATTTTATCGAAGATCATTACCAGTTAACAGGATTTGAGGTTACCGTAATCAAGCATTTTGTTTAAAATTCCACTAAAACTTTACAGGTACAGGTGTGCAGTTTAGAGTGTTAATCAAAGACACATCAGAGATAAACAGATAAATTCTAACGTCAATGAATGATAAACTTTTAAAGTAAATTGTAATCCTATTTGACTATTTGCTTTCCTTACATGTGCATGTATTTTGATATGTAACAATTAGTTTTAAGGCTTTTGGGATAACAAAATTTGTACATTAAATCTTCAGATCTGATCATTATCATGATTATCTGATATTTAGATTTTTACAATGTAGGCCTATGTTTGCAGACCTTATTAAATGTTATCAATACATGTAGTGTTCTATTTTTTTTAAATGCATGTTGGATGTAGTCTGTATAGGCCTACATGCAGCTCTAACTTATTACAATGTTATCTTAAAAATTGTCATGAAAATTGCCATCTCATTTAGTGTGTGTCCACTATGTGTTGATCCTGCTTGAAAGAATAATAATGCATAATTCTTTAGACTTTTTAATTCAGCCATAGACCCTGGACACAGCATACATTTATATGACCTAAAAGTCAAACATAATTAATGTGAATGACATTATAAATTTGCTCTATCTTTCAAAGCAGGAGTGATATAATTGGTTTATAAAATGTCTAATTGGAGGCCATTTCAATTGTCAAATTTCAATATTCAGAAGCTGTGAGTATTTTGACATATTTCAAGGATTCAGATTTTATTGGAAAATTATCACCCATATAAATGTACATACAGCTGTCAAGGATGTCCATTTTGTGAACTAAGAATTTTGTATCTATATGATTACACATGGACATATTAGTTTGAACCAAAATGGCCTAGGCAGCAGTTTGAAACAAGATTTCCTGAATGCCGACATATTATTACATGTACATGTAGTATGTACCTATGCAGGCCTATGTAGAAAGATCTTTTTGAGAATGATGGATTTCAAAAATTCACTTTTTAGAAACCTATCTGCTAAATTGAAAAGTCACTGGCCTGGATCTAGTGAAAAGGTACTAGGTAGCCAGGTGCAAAATAGGAATATCATTTATACCAAGTCAAATTTACAAAACAACCAAAAAGTATTCAACCTGAACAGGATGTGGGCCACTGGCAGAATTATACAGGGCCTATGTGCTCAGAGTACTACAGTTACAGTACAGCCTTCATAGAGGCTAGGCCTATGTATTTTCCAACAACATAGACCTACACATGTTGTACATTTATAGGCCTATAGTTTAATTTGACTTCGCTTTAGGTTCAGGCCTTTAATATGATACAATTATGTAGGCCTACAAATGTAGGAGCCTACATTTTGTCAGGAAGCCTTCTATTATTAACCTAGCTAGTCCAACATTTTCTTTGTAGGTCTGTATGATGTATCATCATGTTTAATGTTTTTATCTTGAAATCTGTTCAGCATGATTTGAGTTGCACAAACATTGATTCTGAATGATTTCTGGATAATGCTGAATTCTTGGCTAATGAGTCGTACACACTCTACAACATAGGCCTACCAACATGTTATCTGTATGGCAGAAAAGATGAAATGCTTGAATGCATCTAATTTCAAATATTATCAGTTTGCTTTGATGCAAATAGCCAGGCATGATTAACTTGACCATGACTTGACAACGATCCAAAACATACAATGTAGTTGTAGGTCTAGGCCTACATATCTCTATTGTATATACCCCACTGGGATGCTACATGTATGTATTGTAGGCCCTAGTAAATTATTATGAAGCCAATAGTACAACCTGGGAGTACAACTTCTACCCATCACATCACTAGTTGACACTAAACACTTGTTTAATTACAGTAATGGTTTAAAATCCTCAGTTCCTAACTCTTAACCATAGGCTAAAACCTAACACTAAATCCTAGCCCTTAACACTAAAAAACCTTTAACCTATCGTTTTTGCTACGTCCCAACTCAGATGTCCAAAGATTCTTGGCAAAATGTAGACCTACATGTAGTTGAAATATTTTTAGAAAATTTTACTATAGAATGGTTTTGAATTTAATTGGCTGCACGTGCAGTCATGGCTGATGCTTCCAATAGGTTTTTCTGTGTCAGTGACAGAGTACAAAAAATACTATTATTAAACTTTTTAAGTTCGCATGTGCATAGTGCATGTATAAAATGTACACTGTATGCCGAATGGTGTGACAAAGGCTCACCCTGACCTCAGCATGCACACCAAAATTTGAACACGCTTGATTTACCAAGTGCTGCATTTGATAATTGATTGCTAGCGGAACAAACAAAAAATGACATTTGAATGTTAAAATGTGACCATGTATTTGGGGCCTGTCCATTTCCAGGATCTGTTGCCTGTCATACATTGTGGACCCTGTGAAAAATCTGATCCCTTCTTCTTGACCCCCCAACATCTGGCACCCCTTGTTGAACCCCTTTTGTGTAAAGCCTTGGCCCCACTGAAAAATCCTGGCTACCCCACTGACTGTCAGAGTGTCAGTGTATAAAAGTGTATGTGAACAGCAATACTTACCAATCAAACCAACAAGAATAAGAACATAAATCCACATCATACAGACAAACAAATACACAGACATAGGGCCTAGACCCTGTTCACATTAGACAATTTTCTTCTTTCGACGAACCTCAAACGAAGATTTAAAATCATTTTTTCCTAATGTGTATATACGCAATTTTCTTCCTTCGACGAAGATTAAATTGCTTCGTTCACAAAGGTTGTTTGATGAAGCTAATTTTGTAATGTGTACGCTCACTTCGTTCGACGAAGGAAAGTGATCATGTGACAAGTGACCCTCTCGCCGGCTTTAATAATAGCCGGGCATTAATAGCTTTGTGAGCTTCGTTAATTTTAATGAAATGTTTATAGTGCAATGTCTACGTTCGATCTTCGTTCAGCGTAATGTGTACGCATGCTTAATTAGTTTATCAAGATTAACTTTGTCGAATGAAGAAATTTTCTACTGTGAACAGGGTCATACATGTATAGACAAATTGACAACTCACCATCTTGCCTTGATGTATGGAACTCAGATTCTAAAGGTTCAAGAGCATAGTCTATGTGTGTAATATGTTTAACACTAGTAAAAGTCGGTAATGCTTCTAAAAACACAGTTGCTTTTCCACCAACTGATTGGAAGCAATGGATTTCACCAGAGTCAGTTCTCTTCGTTTCTATGCTTTCATCTAAAGGACTAACTACAGGCTTTCTGTCCGACACCAGCATTGTCAGAGAGTCTGATGTTTCTTTGTAAATATTTGCACCACTGCTGTCTACGCTGGGCTTGATACAAGCTCGAAAGTCTGCGCCTGAGTTGCTGTATTGAAATGTAATGCGTATTGCTCCTGTAGGATAACTCCAGTGAATTTGTCCACGGATGCACTGTAGATAAAGCTGCTTAACAATTTGTAATGAGTCGTCTTCTGTCAGTCCACTGGATATAGAGAAAGGAAAGAATATGAAAAAGTGACTTATTTTGAGAATCGTATGTAATGTAGAACAAATAACATCGTTGACATTGTCACATTATGGCAGAATGCACAATTTTGACCTACATGTACTTGTCATGTAAGATCTATGGAGTTAAGTTTTTTTTCAATAATGGAAAGTAGCTTTGCTTTTCATCAATGGCACAAGCCACAACTGGAAATATAATACATCAAATACAACATACTGTACATGGTATGATTGCCAATGATTGCAGTATTAATTTATAAGACAATTTTAACAAACAAACAAAAATCCTGTTTGTGATGGTGAAGGCCTATACTAAGTCTAGAGATTATCCCTGCCCTAACCACATTTTGTGTTAAATTTTGAAACGCATGTTACATGCATAAATAATGTACCGTACTTCTTTTTATGATACACAACAGTTATTGCAACTGTTGCAACCTTAAATATTGCAACATAAAATTCAAATTTAAAACACCAAAATAAGCCCCAACCCCAACTGCCATTTTCACACCCAGACCAGTTGGCAGTGACCACAATGTTTTTGTTCTCATCTTTAGTTGAAATTCTAACTCTTTCATTTGAATAATTGAACTCAAGAACAATACACCGTTTATTTCCTGTTGTTCCTGCATCTGCTGTACCGACTTAGAACAATGGTGGTTTTAATAAACAATTAGAATAAAGTACCCCTACATTTATTAATAACTCAAGATACAATGTACATGTAGGTACAATGTAGTGTTGGTGTATAAAACTTGTTGCTAATTTAAAATGTGTGTAGGCCCATGGGTGATTTTCAATATATATTTTGCTTGTGTTTGATACGCCTTTTTAATGATTTGTTAAAATGATTATCAAGAATTATACTGGGGGATGTGAGTGACCAATTTTATTCTCATTTCTCAACTACCAAGGCAAGTATAAATAATTAATACACTGTATATGCAACAGTCTCTATTTTTTAGAGCAGTAAAATTTATTAACATTTTAAATACAAAATCTAAATGGCCTCAAGTTGCAGCGAATTAAGGGGCGACTTCATCAGATGGTGAATTCAAGATACAGTACAAGAACATGTGGTATGTGACCGTATGTCATTTTACTATAAATCCATCTTTCTAAACTGGCCCACTAAGTCTATTTTATAAAGGGGGGGCTGTATGGGACTTTCTCTCTGCATGTTGGCTACTACATGTACTATGGTTGAAGTAGTGGTACTACTATTTAAAAATCCTAACCATGTATCATCTGCCCCCCTCTGGCCTAGACATATTTAAAATTTAACATTTACCCTTCTAATCTAAGCAGGACAATATCATTTAATAAGGTAATTAGCATGAGTAGTCATCAGTTATGGTAGATAACCTCAAAGAATGTGTTTGTTTCCAAAAGCTTTGAACAAGGTATTATAAAAGGCCAAGAGTCGAGAGAGAAAGGTTCACCATTCACAGATATTATTGTTCCTACTTTTCAAAATAGACTACCAGCATCATCTGAACTGAAGATCGCGGTCATGGACCAATGACTGGCAATAACGGTAGCATTTGGTGCCGATAAGATCCGACTTTGGCATGAAATTAACGGATCATGGAAGGGTGGTTTCTTTATTTGTGGTAAGTCATTTGAAAAACTATTTGAGTAAAGCAAGAGCGGGGGTGCCAATGCAGCAAGAACGCACTAAAACAAGTATGCATTGGAAAAAATACCGACACGGCCACAGACCCTACTAAAGTACAATTTTGTATTTAGTGAAAATGTGATAGTTGACTGGTTGCCTGGTCTACAGAGCGAAAAATAAACTTTATTGTAAATTATACATGTATTATCAACAAAGAGAAAAAAATTGAATATGAAAAACACAAAAACATTACGTGATAATATGCCAGGTGGGAAGTTGAAGTGTCAGTGTTTGAAACCAGAAGAATGGTGGCATAACAATTACTTGACAAGACATTCGCGTGCGGCCACGACCGTTTAATATAATTGGTCCTAATCCTATATATTTTTTTACAAAGAGTGAAGCACCTCTAGAGTCATGTCGAAGACTCGAAATGAAAGTAATCTTTATCCAACATCTGCCAAAGAAATGTAAGTCATCATTTGCACTGAATTGCACAATGTTTTGCTATGCAAATACTACATTGTATTGTACTAGAAGCCTCTTCAAATTTTGAGTTGGTGGTGGTCGTATAGTAACCATTTTTTTTACATTGTAGGGTCATCATCATGAGGCATAATAAACACACTGACACAGACATGCTAATCACCTTCTTCACTTATGAAAGAACTGCTATTGTTTGCCCACTTGCAAATCCCCCGTTTCAAAAGGTTTTGCCAATTTAAATCCTTCTTATTCATCACGCTGTTGGCTTAGCCGCTTCGAGGACCAACACAACACGCAAGAGTTTTCGGTTTGTTATTCATCATTGCATTTAGAAGCGGAATAATCATCGAAAGTGCGTAAACATCACTTTCTTGAAGACCATAATAATGTTTGCTGTTTGATCTTAGGTATTCATATCTTGGGACACTTCATGTTAATGATGTTGCCAAAAATTAAGTTCTTTTAATATCGCTGTTTTCAGCCTGTACCAAATATCAGCAGCTGTTTTGTTATTTTATTTTAAACATAAACACGGTTGGATTTCTGCCTTGCGGGAATAACGTCAAATTTAAAATCTAACGGGTGCCGGTGCTTATCTGCATAATACACATGTTTGAAATGGATTTGATACTTGTATTTGCTACACATTTAATAATTATTATAATTATACACTGCAATCAATAAAAATTAAGATCTCTGAGAATACTGAGATGAATTATAGGCCGACATGGTTCAGTGCTGAGCCTGAGTTCTGCTAGCAGCAGCAGGGTCAGGGATATCCATGGTTCTGGTATCATTGGTTATAGGCCTAGTAAAACTGAAAAGAAATACCTTGCACGTTTTAAAATTACGGCAAACATCAGACAAGTTCGTAAAATATAAATGCAAATAATAATTAGCATTTAATATCTGTGCAAATTTCAATAAAATTACAAGCAAATAAAGGTAGATCCGTGTTAAATAGTATAACAAACATAATGTAGACTCCATGACAGTGATGACTTGATCCCAATGCGATAATAATTAAAAACATGATAATAATCGCGATACGTACCTCCCTGACCAATCACAGTCACCATTTAAATATTTCGACGATGTTATCTGCATGCAAAACACAAGCAAAGTACACAGTAACAAACTTTGGCTTGCCATCGTGTTGACCGAGTGTGGCACAGCCATATTTAATTGAGAATCATCGACCAGTTATTTATCTCTGCGATAACATGGTACCCGTAGAAAAGTTCCAGCAATTCAAAGGTTGATATACTGTCCAGTTGTGCACGGCAACACTTCGTATAGTAAGATCTTTAAATCCAGAAATAATTGCAAAATATCACCAGAAAGTAACTTAAATCCAAGTATATACATCCAAGAACATTCTAGCTGACATTTCCAAGATTAAATCGGGGTTTTAGACGATATAAAACATAGCGATGACGGTAAACGAAGTTGTACATGTATAATCCATCGGTCAATTTATGGCGAGTACTTGTTGACATGTACCTGTTACTGCCGAATTATGTATACCAACACCACCAGTGCAGTGCATCATCAGTGGACAGTGGTATACGTGGATGCAGTGCACACGAACTGGGTGCTCAATGTTAGACTGATCCACTTTAAAATAGGGAATAGGGTCACTAATTGGTGTAATTTTCGATATGCTTTATCATACACTATCACCATTTTGAGCTATAAATTGCTTATTTTATTTTGAAATTCGTCGATGTGTGTCATGTTAAATTTATCAGATTTGAATTTGCAAGTTTTATGTAATTATCTCCGCTGGTCCGGTATGGCATTCCCTCTTTTTTGCTAATGGAAGAGTCTAAACTTTTGGACGCCCATGGCACAAGCTAGAATTGTGAAGTTGGATATAGAATGGCAGACCTGCAGAAAGGCATGGCATGAGGTAAAATATTGGAAGACACCAGTTGCACCAAAGAATAGTCAGGTTGTACGCGTGCCGTTAAAAATATTAAAAATCATGACAGCTAGGCTTGTACCTGTATATACAACAACAAAAAAATGCACTGGGCGCGTGCAAATGCCCTATATTCGATTTTTTTGCATGATCTATTAAAACGTGGTATTTATTTGTTTGGTTTGTCAGGGAATAATATCCCCGGGGGGGCACTCCCTATCTGAAATGGCAGGGATGTGCCTCGGCCATGTTAAAAGTAGGGGCATTCAGGTCAAATGTACAATTACAAAAATATGGGGTCATTCAGTACACAACCTGAAAAAATGGGGTCATTCGGTATGAAACTTTGAAAAAGGATGGTCATTGGGGTAACAAAAAGTAAAATGGGAGTCATTGAGTACAGGATTGCCAAAAGAGTATCATTAAGTACACATAAATAAGTGCCAAACTGCGTAAAAACAACTTGGCCATGCACCTTGGAAATGTGAAAAATCTCATTATTTCTGGAGGAAAACACAAATACCACCTAAATTTGGGAATTAAAAGAGGGGTCATTGGGTATAGCAGGAAATAGAAAAGGGGGGTCATTGAGTACATGGATTTTTTAAAGGGGGTCATTGGGTAATAGGTAGGACCATAACACAAAAAAGGGGGTCATTGGGTACAAGTCGGTTAGAAAAAGGGGGTCATTCCCGAGGCACATGATGCGTATCCACTATGGAAGTGCCCCCCCCCCGGGATAATATCATTTCATTTCATCGCATGTTCTACGAAAAGGGTAAACGCGAGAGCAAGCAAACAATAATTTTAATAAATATAATGTACCAATAAATACATTTTACAGATCATATAATATAAGAGATCCAATTCCCCGCAGAGATCAAGCAATTGTTTGTGGCACCTCCCTGGTTTATCCAACCAGGGATATGAGAACATCCGAAACGAAACTGTAAAACTTATATTAATGCGGTGGTCCTCGTGTTGGTCGCGAGCGCGTGATTCAGGAGGCAAAAGGCCAGGAGCATTGCTGACTTGCTGTGGTCCATGCAATCGCAGTAGGCCCATGTGAGGCCCATCACCCGTTTCGACATGATAAAAATCTTGCGTTGAACCCCTACATACAAACTTCAATAAACCAAAATGTGCTACAAATAAAATAAAAGCTTCATCGAGTAAACAAAAACGACACAATACTAGTATGCCTTGTTGAATGGAAGGGGGGACACTCAATAATAAGATTTGTATTTTAATATTATGTGCACTCACTAAGACCCCAGCCTTTTATTTATTTTTTGCCCATTTTACCCACCGATTTTTTCCGGTTTTTTTTCTTTGTATGTGAAAAAAAAATTCTAATGCGCAAAATAAGCCGCCAAAACGCAATGCACGCCCTACATGAAACAAACTTGTTTTTTGTTTTTTTGGCCTATGTTACAACAATAATATTAGCAACCCGGTCCCCGCGCTCCGTGCATCCGCGGGTATTCATGCTTGTCGGTTAACTTTAAAAACACCCCCTTTTGCATCTCATTTCGCGAAGTTTTTAGGGGAAAAACACCCCTTTTTTTAGCGATTTCGCGAATTATTTGCCCTTCGAAAATACCCCTATTTTCGCTAAAACACGAACGATATTTCTAATATGCCCTTTTCTGGCAAAAACGCGTAGGCTGCATGCTCGACGAAAATACCTTTTTTTTTCAATTTCGCGAACACGTGGTTTGAAAAAACAACCCTTTTTTGTGTGTTTCGCGAATCGCGTTTCTTCATCTGAAAACACCCCTTATTTCGCGAAATTTTCGACGAGCATGAATACCCGCGGATGCACGGTGTGCGGGGACCGGGATTAGCAACCAAAAGACCAATTGCCCCGGCTCGAAAAGCCCCATTTTAGCATCTGCCCCTGAAAGACCCTTATACCTCGAAGGACCCCAAATTTTAATCGCGAAAGACCCCCATTTGCTTGCCCACCCACGGTGACCCACCCATATTTTTGCACAATTTTTCCCCGAGCCCCA
Organism: Amphiura filiformis; assembly: GCF_039555335.1. Taxonomy (NCBI): domain Eukaryota; kingdom Metazoa; phylum Echinodermata; class Ophiuroidea; order Amphilepidida; family Amphiuridae; genus Amphiura; species Amphiura filiformis. The sequence goes on from NC_092631.1 coordinate 69,759,654, forward strand.
AATATGTCATGTTGAAAGTTGCGACCATACATGGCCACTGGGGGCGGAATATCACGCTTAGACCAGGTCAGGGACCAGGTGTATTAAGCAGCAGGCATGAGGGCGCAAAGCAGGTTCTACATGAGCTCAGGTGAGCTACATACTAAGTTTCAGTGACGAATTACTATTCTGTAAGTTGACCACAGTTGGGGGGGGGGGGGGGGGATTAAAAAAAGTTATTTCTACTTCCAAAATAACATCTGGAATTGATTTATTCACTATTTTGTTTTCCTTGCTTTGATTAACAAGCGTTGAGTTCAGCTTTTTTCCGGCTTTTTTTTTTACTTTGGGCCCACTTTGGGGTGCACTTTTGCACCCCATTTTGAAAGTTGTGGTGCAATTTCATCTGACGCAGAGCAATTTGAAGTGCAGTCCGAGTCTCAGACAATCAACACATAAAGTCAGTATCGCAATTATTTTGCACCACACTTTTAAAGTTGTATCGCAACAGGCAAATTCATTGGGGTGCAAATTGCACTTAGAAAAAAAGGTTCCAGAGGGGGTTCTTACATGGTGCTCCCCACGGGACAAGCTTTAGCACCTTTTATGGTTCTAAATGGAACCTTTTTTTCTAAGAGTGTGGAACACTGGGTAAGAAACCGGTTGGGTAAGGTTTTTTTTTGACCCAAAATCGGTTTATTGTCAATAATTTACCCAATATTGGGAACTAGGAAATAAAATTTTTACCTACAACCCACATGACCCATGAGGGGTTTTGGCACCCAGCGGTTGTGTACCGTAAGGCATTTTATCCAACTTGGGTACAATTTTAACCAAGTTGGGTAAAATTACAACCGCTGAGTGCCATGCAACCCTTACGAGTTGGGTAAGTTTTATTACCCAACATTGGGTAAATTACTGAAAATAACCACATGTTGGGTAAAATTTACCATACCCAACAGGTTTCTTACCCAGTGTTCTAAATGTGTAGATAACATTGAAAGGGCAGGCTTTCACATGGTGCCTGGCACCATGCACTCTGATTTTAGCGTTGGTCGGGATTCGCTAATTTGTTTGGGTTGACACCTCGTTTCATTCGATTGTCGGTGGTGGAATTCAATGATTCAATTATCATTTACACGTAATAATAATTTTGTGTGGCGTCATCACGTACGTGTATTTTACGGTCAATTTAACCACATTTAGTATAGACTATGCCATAGTCGATTTTTGATAAATAAAAATGTTATTAATCATGATGAACGCATTCAGTTGAACTCGAAATTATACTGATATTTATTACATCAAAATACTAGTATAAAATGGTTATGAAAAAGTTTATATAATTATATTTGTGACAGTAAAAGTAAAGTATAGGCCCTACGCAGGCTTATTGAATACAACATATCATAATGGCATAATTATAATGACACTTCAATACTGAACAATTCTAATTTTAGAATCTGCCAGTTTATTATCCGAAAAACCGACTATGGACGTTCACTTTTAAGCAGAACTTTACCCCGGGACTCACACACTGTCAATCATACTTGTTTATCAATAAAATCTAACCACAAGACTAAGCATGGTGGTACAATACGCGCTACTGTCTGTTCAATTAGCTTAGATTCTTGAATTTTTAAGATATTTGAAAAAATAAAAAATTGTGGTCAAAGTCATCAAAGAAAATTGTTAGCACAGCCTTAGACCTAACGTGATTTATACTTTTCAAATTCTTAAGTTCAATTTAAAACCCCATTTGTATTCAATTTTGGTCTTTTCCCGCGATATTTTCATAAAAAGCCGTAGAACGTCGGGTACCATAAACTTTTTTGAATCAATCCATTTAGAGCGATGGGGACGAATGTCACAATGTGCAGAGATAGTATTTATTCGACCATCCGCATCAGGAAGTATTGTCCAGCAAAATATTTGCCAGTAGGCCTATGCATAATTTGTGTTGAAACCCTACTGTTGAAACATTACGTTATTATTTATGAACTAAGGTTTTCTAAAATAGGCCCAGCTTATATAAATACATTCCTTGCTTATTTATTTATTTATTTATTTATTTATTTATTTATTTATTTATTTATTTATTTATTTATTTATTTATTTATTTATTTATTTATTTATTTTTATTGTGCGAATGGGTCTGAGAATGGCTCTGAGAAGGTATAGGCCTATAATAGGCCTATTATAAAACTACACATTTATTTTCAATTTGTTATTTCGTTTTGTTTGTTGAATACAAACTGAAAAAACTGTGAAACAAAAGAACTTTTGTGACAGAAAATATTATTTAAAACAATCAGGTTACAGAAAACAATTCTTGTAAAGTCACTGTATCTGAAAATGTCAAGCGAATGCTGATATTCTTGGGAAGGAATGGTGGTATTAAACAAAACTCAATTTACATTGTAAACCATTGAAATAAAAACGAAATCCATAATTTTAATGTCATTGTTTAGGAAAATAAATAATGCTCAGAATAATGTTATGCATTAAACGTAATCGCGCCATATAATTTCGTGTAACAAAAACCGGTGGACCATCATCACCTATAGAACCTATCCAATAACCGGAACGGTATAACAATTGAAATGGCAGGACAGATTGGTGGACAGATTGTTTTGCTAAATTGGATATGGTCTATGCCCTAAGTTGAGAATGTACCGTCCCACTCGATTTGTAAAAAGGTCGTGAACCCTTTTGGTGGACCCAAGTAACTGCCTAAAATGGGGCAAAATTGAATACAAATGGGGTTTTAAATTGAACTTTGGAATTTGAAAAGTATAAATCACGTTGGGTCTAAGGCTGTGCTAACACTTTTCTTTGATGACTTTCGCCACAATTTTTCATTTTTTCAAATATCTTAAAAATTCAAGAATCTAAGCTAATTGAACAGACAGTAGATGCATACGTTCATCCACCAGCACAAAAGTGCCGCATTCCCTAGATAGTTGTGTACCATGTATAGTTATAATGGTACCAGTACGCGTCGGGAGGATTTAAACAATAACGAGATCTGGGCGACCAATCACAAGCCAGATTCATTTTTAAAGATGCATTACATCATCACTAATTTTAGTTAGGCCAGAAATTGGCCTAACTCTCAAGGCAAAGTCAGTAGTCCACTTGGGAAGCTAACAAACAGAGGGCGTACGGTGACTGAAAAGATCAGTTGTGAAAATCTATCAATTGTGCACACATTAATTAAATCAGAGTTTTAAGCTTATTATATAATAGCCAGAGTATGCACAAGTGGCAAGTGGACTACGGAGAAGTCTACATTTAGTAGGAAGCGAGATGATTTTGTACTTCCTAATTTCAATCTTCAATCACTGTTATTATTAAAAACAATAAAAGGTATTCGAATGTTCAGTCATATGTACTGGAGATAAACAATTTCTATCAGTTGAACCATAGTCAGCACAGCAAATTCAACTAAACTTGAATTTTGTGTGACACATCTTCTCCAGATGAAGCCGTGCTGTGATGTTGTGTTGGACTTGCCCATCCAACACAACATCATTTCATTGGATTTGTTGAGGCATGCCTATGCTATCTACCCCTGATACTAGCACGTGTCATATAACATAATACTTGCAGCAAAATAGTAAGTTGCCAGTTATGGCCATGTAGGCTGTATAGGCCTATCCTAATCAATTATGTCAAAATTAAAACCAGTAGCCAATACCTGTACCCTTTAGCTCTGTCAAAAAGTATGTTGTTTTCTGCGACATGAAAACATTCAAATCATAGCTAGGTCCTAGGTGTCATTATTTCGGTCATATTTTATTAAATTGATTTTTATATTTATATAAAATTGAAATATTGAGTTTGTATCACACAAACTTGTCTCAACTTGCTTGATCGTGTCACAATTGTTGGAAAAGGTTGATATATAAGTCATGCAAATATAAAGAACAAAGTGTACATGCACATGGCATTGTCAAGTCGAAAATCAAAGTTTAGAGCAAAGTTCAAAGATAAAGCAATATATTTTCTGATCTTGACATACAGGTAGGCTGGTTCGCGTGCTTGATAACCAGGGACCCATCGATCACACGACTGTTCGCGTGTATATACGTGTAACAGGTGAAACCAAAATGTGTGAAACTCCTAAATACTAGTATTAGCAATATGAATTAAAAATGCTTCAAAATACATTTCAATGAGAATTTTAAAGCTATTGAAGCTGAACTCTTAAACTGAGGTTTTGTTTTTGGTTTTTTTTACACCGACAGCTAGTGCTCTATACAGAATCGTTTGGGAATTAAAGACACGGTATAAATCGAAAACCCAAGAAAGGAAGGAAATCTAAAGTTGCAATTTAATGTTCTAATACTAAACAAAACGGAAAACAATAGTTCTCTTGTTCAAGAACGCTTCGTGTACAAATGAATAGGGTATCCAATGGAAAAACTGGCATTTTCTTGGGATTTTGGATCACCATGGCTTTATTTCGGCGATTTAAACAAATTTGGCCTAAAATCCTGTAGCTAGAAAATAACAGATGCCAAAAGTGCTTTGCTGTCTGTATTTTGCGAGATTTTGTAATTTGGACAGAATTGTGGAAATATCAATTGAAGGCTTTAGGGCAAGCGCTTTTCTGCATGCAAAACACATTGTTGGCATTGACGTTGTAGGTTATGTTCCGGATAGTAAACTGAAATCTTTTATACAAATTACTGAATGTACAACTCCCGATACAACTTGTATACAAACGGAACTGCAAGAAAATGCAGAACTGCAAGAAAATTAAAAGCGAAAGAATGCAAGTTTGTAGCTACTTTAATTGTCCAATACCAGTGAATACGATTTCTTTCAAATTATTATGCCACAAGTTTCTCATTCCCAGCAAACAAAACGCAACCACACACTTGTGATCGGGGGACTGTAATTGTAATCAGCCAAGATATAGGCCTAATACTAGATACAACATAGGTAAGAACTTTACATAAAATTCAATGTCTGGGACTCTGGTGTAATTATTGGTACAAAATTGAATTTAAAAATGAATATGAAACGCAAAATTGTATTGATATAGTGAAGCCATTGACTTGACAATACAGTATTATACCAAATGCTTTGTATAGTGTGTCGAACCACCACAAGTTGAATGTTTTGTAGTCAAATTTAGTTGTCATGCCAACAAATAACGACTTATGAACTTTTCCGATTTCAAAAAATCATGACAAAAGACTAGGCTTATAGGATGAGACTGCAATAGAAAACAGGGAATTACCAATGATTACATCCCAGACAATACCGCGAAAAAAGGCAGTGATCTGTGTCAAATGACGGCAATAAGACTTATAAGAGTTCAAAAAACAATAATATCAAAATATCAAAAATGCCGATAAGAATAATGAATGTGTGGATTTGACTTAAGTTAAGTATTCTGCACGTGCAAGGAAATAAAACCATCCACGCGACGAATTAATCAAACTAACTTGTCAGTTTTTACCTTTTGATTTTGGTTTCATTGGCGTCGCTTTAAACTTCTTTTTTGAATGAAAAGGCGTCAACACTAAGACCCTATTGGGTGCAATATTTAACAGCGTCCAATTATATATGATATCTTAAAAATGAGTTTTAGAGAATTTTAGTTTATACAGTCATGTACATTGTACATCCATGTATAGCCAGGGGCGTAAATCCGTTTTTGAAAGTGGGGGGGACACACTGACAGTGGGGAAATCAATAAATACATTAAAAAATGCAGGGGGGGTCTGAGGGGGATGTGCGCGGGGAGATGTCTGAAAATTTTGCAAAATGAATACCTAATTGAAGCGATTTGGTGGCCCATTTTGGCACTATTAATGTGTAAAATTTTAGTTTAAAAAAGCCCAAAATTTGTGAAATGACAGTCCACAAAGCCTTTCGTACAAAAGTTTTCCCTATTATTGTAGGCCTATACAGTCATGTACATGTAAATTACATAAACTAGCAATGTGGAAAGCAGAAGTGAAAATGGCTACTTGTTTACCCACTACGCAGGGGATGTCTGAGGGGGGATGTGCCCCTGAGAAGTAAGAAACTTTTTTAAAATGAATACCTAATTGAAGCAATTTGGTGGCCCATTTTGGCACTAATAGTGTGGTGGAAAATTTTAGTTTAAAAAAGCCACAATGTTGTGAAATGACGGTCCATGAAGCCTTTCGTGGACTCAAGTTTTCCCTATTATTGTAGGCCTATAAATTACATAAATTGGCAAATGTGGAAAGCTGAACCGAAAATGGCTACTTGTTTACCCACTACGCAGTACGCAGGGGGTGTCAGAAATTGTTCCACCTTGAGAAGTTGGACAATTTGCAAAATGAAGGTCCAATTGAAGCCATTTGGTGCATCATATTTACACTATTTATCATTGCTTAAACAAAAAAAAGGGTCCGAACTCAATTAGCAAAATGTTAAATGTTACACAGGTCCACTGATATGTTAGGCCTATAAGACCCGCCCCCTGACACACGCTTATGGGCCCACCCACCTTCACACAATGCCTAAAATAACCACAGGCCTATACCGGTACCGACTGTGCGGTTTTTGTAGGCATGGGCAGTGATGGGCATACTCAATTACATGCAATTTAACCTTTCTCTTCTTTTTTCTCCCTTTTCTCTTCTCTTTTTCTCCCTTTTTCTTCTCTCTTTTCCTTTTTTTTTTTTAGGGGTGGGGACCAAAAAGTGGGGGGGGACATTTGATATTATGTCCCCCCACTTTATAAAGTGAGGGGGACGTGTCCCCCAGTCCCCCACCCAATTTACGCCCTTGTGTATAGCTATCGTTTGCAAACAAAAACCAAAAACGGAGTTTAGGCCTATTTCATTAAAATCGTTTTAAAGATATGATGTTGAATGTATGTCACAGGGCCTCAAAAATAGCAGTGCTTTTACACTGAAGGAGCTAACCCTGTATAAAGAAAGTTGAAATAAATGAATAAATAAATAAATAAATAAATAATCATGTCATTATATGATTGGCAAACCGTCCTTCTTGTTCTTTATTCAACGCGAATCGAGTGTCGTGGTATACGTAGTAGGGCCTACATAGACCCAGGCCCGTATACCAGGATTTATTTTGGGGTTTTTTTTGGGGGGGGGGGGCTACCCTTTTTCAAAATTATGACCTTTTTGGACTAGAAGGGTAGATTTTGAAAAAGTGGACCTTTTTCCCCCTGAATTTGGACATTTTTTTTGACCAAAAAGGTTTAAAAAATGGGACTTTTTGGGTAAAAAAAAGGTGACTTTTGGGGCATTTTAGGATGGGGCCGCCCCAGCCCCACGCCCCTGGTTACGGCCCTGCATAGACCTAGGTAGGCTATATAAAAAAAAAAGCATCAAAATCATCGAAACACCTTTTATTTCCAGCTTGTTTTTAAAGTATAATTTATTAAAAAGAAAAACGACACAATTGATTTGACAGCAAAATAAATGGGCTATTCCAGTTGAAATCCATACACCTTCTATTGAAGACTCGGACCTTAATCTCCCACACAGAAGATGTGTATTCAAATGGAGTCACCAATGCAGGTAACCCCATTTGAAATTCACACTCCCTGCGTAGAAAAGTAAGGTCATGTCTTCCATGGGGGTGTATGGATTTCAACTGGAATAGCCCAAAGTCCTCCGAAGCGAAAAGAAAGCAGATAATGAAATCAGCGCCGGCTTGCAATCAGCAAGTTGGCACGCGAAGGCACCTGTGTAGAATACCTTAGACTTACTACCGTGAAATTGTTCTAGCACGATGAACATAAATAAAACTTTGGTAATTTATTAAAAGAAGAAGAAGAAATAATTTGAATTAGTGCCAAAACAAACAGTTTAAGAAACAGGTGCAGAGGCAAGAAGCGTGAGTTTAAATTTCAATCATTATTGTTGTTGTTGTTGACAGTTGTAAACAACTGTTACCAGGACATTATAGATAGTAAACAGTGAGGAAAATTGCCTTTTCTTGACACTCTTCAGAGACTCCGGAAGATTTTGAATATCGGGTGGTGGGGAACATGGAAAGGATGAAGAGGGTGTGTGCGGGAGGTCCCCCCCCCCCCACCCCCGGCGCGAAGCGCGGAAGCTTTTGAAATGAATTGTACCTTAAATTATGAATTACCTAAAATTATGAACTTTACCTTAAAATTATGATTTTTACCCTTTTGAACTTTACTCTAAAATTATGAATTTTACCTCAAATTATTGGGAGGGGGGGGGGGGCTACAGTATTTGGCGCCCACCAAAATTATGGGGGGGGGGGGACTAGGTAAAAAGAGTTAAACCGACCAATATCATATCTGCAGTTCTCTCCCCATCCACCAGAAACTTGGTGTTATCACGACCTTATATTAGATAGAAATTGGTTTTTAATTGTCCCAGAGGAGGATGACAAAGTGCAAGAAGGGCAACATATCCACGAAGTCTTGCTCGCCTGAAATGCCAAGGTATGACCCCCTCCCTGTGGTGCCGAAATCCCAAGAAGGTATGTGTATGACACCCCCCCTCCCCCGAAAACAGAAAACATTAAAGAACATAATAAAAATAATTTCCCCACCGGGGGTGACACTAGTAAGACCTGGGTCCTTTTCATATCTTAAAATGTCAAGAAGGTACGACCCAAGTGGTGTCAAATGAAAGAGGTGACAGTGGTATAAACCATAATAGGCATATACTGCCAAAGCCCATGGTTCAGCTATGGTGCGGTAACCGCTCTAGTTACTTAATATTTTGCCTTTCCTACAGTATGCACCCAGGCGGCGAGTGGCATGATAGAGCCGGCAACTTGTGAAACCCGGGCGCTGGGGCGCGGCGGTATTTTCCCCCGGGCATTTTCCATACTCGGTTAGTTTTGTGGGGTTCATTATCGAACCCCAACGGCTTTTAGCTTGTATTTATATTATTTATTAACATAGGCCTATTTGTTTGTGATATTTCAAGTGTTTTAAAATTTCAAAATAATCCCATTCAATTACACGGTTGACGATGGAAATTTACTGAATCTAGAGAATGCACGGCGACCACCACCTGGTATGCACCCGGAGTTGCCCCAAGTGTGGCTTGTTTGCTGCCGCCTGTTTCTGCACACTTATAATTAGTTTGTTATTATAAAAGAGGGCGTTAATGTCCCTCTTTTAATGGACATTCATTTTATGCAGGGTATGTAGCCGATTGCGAGAACTTGAGCCATGCAATCTGAACTCAAGAAATCTAAATTAAAAATGTTGTAATATTGGTATTATTAACGACAAGAAATAAATTTAGATGATTTACTACTTCCGATTCCCAGAGACGGTTCCCCCCAGTCAGAACTCAGTTTTGCTCTTCCCCAGATTCCCCCAGTAAAACTTCCCAATGAACATGTGCCCCAAGGAACATTCCTTGTTCTTACTGTACATAGCAAAAACTACAGAGCATGATACCCTTCATGGCGCGTCCGAGAGACATATTGCAGAACACATTTTTAGGTGTTCAAAATGTAACATATTGTGGCGGAAACTGGTAGCGAGCGTCTAAGGCAACTTGGTGATGACGTGGGCGTGCGGCCAAGTCCGCACAGTCTTATGAATACTATAATACTAGTCACACTAATGAGTCAGACGAAGGAGTCGGATATATGTCATTGTTCTCATAATTTATTAGGGTTCTGGGATGAATCCAAGTGATCGGCTGGGAGCGGTAGTAGTGGTTATTGATGCAGAGAGAGAGGTATGTCTTGACCAACCTGCCTCGACGATCGCAGGGTATGGAAGAGCCAAGAAAGATTGGCGCACCGGCTTATATACTCTAGGTATATCACGTGACCAAAAATAACAGAAGGGCGCCATCTCTCTTCTGAATCCATTTCCGCTACACACCCCCCTCCCCAAACCGATCCGTCCCGGATCGTACATAGTCGGGCCCGGGCGGGAAAGTGTGCGGTGATTGTTTTTCAGAACAGATCAAATCACACGCAACTGAATCTTTTTGATTCAGTAAGGATCGATCACTTACGCCTAATCGGAGCGAGGATCACCAAAAGAGCCAGACAACGACATGCAAGAGCATGCGGGAGGATACGAACATGGAACGAGTCAGCCATGATCGTGCATTACCCTCACCGGTGCCCATACACATTGCTCTCGGATTCAATCGGTGCTCCGCCGTGTCCAAAATCCGGAGTAAATGATGTTTCCTTAAAAACAATCATCTTTATATTAACGCTTCAACACTTAAAACATAATTATCAAAATGTGGGAGAATTATCTGAATTTTCCAAAATATCTCCAACAAGCAATTTGATATATCCAAAACATATTATCATCAACTTTAAAATTACTTGTTGTCATGCTTTGTGATAGTGAACGTTTAAACAAAGCAGTTCTAAATAACTTCACAGCATGTATAATTATATGCTGGTAACCTTTATGACATTATAGTTAGAAATCCGGAGTCGCTTAACAAAACGGTATCATAGCTCCGCTACAAGCATTATCTCTAGTTATTACTCATCAAAAAAAATATTGTTACTTACACGAGTACCTGTGTGCAGTGTGATAAGTCTTCATTTCCACATCATTTACATCAAATGATGTGGTTTATATTTCACATCCCATGCAATAATAGGAGTGACCATTTACTCCTTGGAGCCATCGCATCAAAGAAAGAGCCGGCCAGCGATGAGTTAGTACACAGGAGAATCCATCATAGATCGAACATCTATGACAGGCAACCGATCCTCGCTAGTGAACATACCCCTCACCGGTAGACTCCCTATTCGATCCGACGAATCCCCATCCGGAGCGGAATCCGGAGCAAACAATGTCTCCTATTATCATTTAAAAGCAATCATATCATGCAAAATCAACCTTATTGTTTAATACAAAATGCATGGCCATGCTTCCATAAATAATTTTACATGAATCTCTGCACATTGCAACTTTGGTACTCATGCATTATAATCGCGCTATATAACTGACTGACTCCGAAATTCCGGAGTTTAAAAACAAAGCCTAGGTGGGAATGTGCCGTGATCTCATCAAATCATGCATTATAAACTACTGACAAGCAACACAAGTACACCAATCATCCCCGTTTCCAGAATCACCAGAAGGGCACATACTGTGACAGGACGATTGATCCTTAACACCAGGGATCTAGCTTCCCCGCGTGTCCCGCATCGACTGATTCGCTAATCAATCCGACTGATAACTAAAATTTCGGAATGACTGATGCACCAATGTGAATTATTGTGCAGCATTAACATTTCACTACGGTAGGCATTCCATTCATTCCTAGATGCTTTCAGGAATCACCGGAGCAGCGGAAGGGCCCATACAGCGAAATGCAACGACATGGGAAGACTCCGACAAATCCTCAACCAATGCCCATACATGACACCAGGGATCACAACCGATGATCCAACAAATCCCGGAATCCGGAATAAATGATTTACCACCATCAATGCATTTATATTGTTTAAACTAAACAATCAGATCTTCCCAAACACCAATACTTGTGTATCTCACACAACAATAGGATTTCACTTTGTACACGAGATCATGAGATTATGCAGGAAGATCTTTACCAATCACATATTTTTAAACTTGCTCCGACATTCCGGAGGTTTAAAAGAGCCAAGTTTTGTTGGAGCAATAGACATTGTTAAATTACATTGTCTCAATAATCAAGAATTATTATAACATTGTATTAACTAATGTTATGGTTTGGAAGGTGAAGATGGGATGAATTATGACCGGAATGTGTTGTGATGGACGGATGATGGAATGAGAGGAAAAATGTAATGGATAAATGAAAATGGACAATCATATGAAATTTAGAACATTTTACAACTGGAATCACATAATTATTTTTACCATGCATACAAATTACCAATCACGCATTAGTTCACAGTAATTCCCCGCAGTTCTTGCTTGTTTCAATTTCTACGCCGGAGCAACTTCTCCGGATCATCGGTAATCATTCCCACCGGAGCAACTTCTCCGGAGACATGTATTTATTTTCGCCGGATCAAGTTGCACGATAAGGATTCCTGCCGGATACGGATGAAGCTATCCTGCCGGATTCGGATGAATTCGTCGGATCTGGATCAGAAGCTATCCTGCCGGATACAAGCTATCCTGCCGGATACAACTTGATAACAATCCTGTTTTAGATGTGGATTTCTTTCAACCTCTCGCTTTACACATTGCGGAAACCTATAAAACTACTAAATTAATTCCCCTTGGTCCGCTTTCCATTCCGGACTCTGCTCCAACCACGGTATCATTCTTTGTGGGAGTCTGGCAGTCTGCTACATAATTTCTCCTACCACGGCATCTCTATTTTTCCTCGTGGGAGTCTCTCATCACTGCATCGACCACGGCATCTCAATTTCTTCGTGGGAGTCTCTCAGTACTGCTCCTACACGGCATCTCAATTTCCTCGTGGGAGTCTCTCATTACTGCTTAATTAACATTGTTCGGCAACAGTGAAGGAGGACTTGATCCGATTATTATCAACATGCACATATCCGGCGACAAGTTCATTCTGCTACAGTTCTCATTAATGTACTCCGGTGATTTTCGTATGATTTTGAATTACTTTTCTCATTCGTTCTCTTTTTGTGGCGCCCTCTACGGAGGGGCCACATATAGGCATGTACTTTGTGAATAGCTTCTAATTTCACTCTTGCTAGATTTACTCCTTAATTGTTTTGCTAAAATTATGCCCAGCTCAGAAATAAAACCACAATATGCTAGGATTTTATTTTATTATTGTTTTCTGATATGCACGGGATAAAATGATGTGTGTATATTCTTTGTTTAAAATACAAAATTAATGGACTTATAAAAACACCAAATAACCCGTGACCTTTGTATGGTTTAAACCAGTTTACCGCCTCTTAGAACCCGATAGACGGTGACATTTGACCATTCTAATTATGTATGTTTTGAACATGTTTGCACATGAACTAGTTGTTTACAGTGTGAAGAATCTACAACATGCTCATCTATCAGGGCACAGTTCTTTAACCCCAATACATTTGTGCATTCATTGAATGACCTTTGAAAATGTGAGTACAAAAACTCATACTTTGCAAATTAAGGTCAAATTGTGCACTATGATTGTTTAATTGAGGTTATTGATAATATAGTGATTGCACACAGTGCACCTAATCCTTAAACCAACACCAATTAATTATAGTTGACCAACACATCCACTGTCCAAACATGAAATCACTAATGGTTTATGTGCTTGAATACAGCTCAGTATCTTTGTGGTGACTATCTCTGATAAAAACAAAACATTAATTAACGAAAATCAATCCTGGTCAGCAGAGAAAGGAATAAATTTGGAAGACATGACTGTGTTGAAGGTCAGAAGTTTATTTGCAAAATAATATTTATTGTAATATGCCTAACTGCTGGGAAGGGTTCCTAGCAAGGTAAAGTGAAAGAAACCCCAATGGCTATTTTGTCTGTTTAAAATAGAGTTCTATGGCCGACTTAAAGTCATAATTATGACGTAATTTTGTTATTTATTAATTAATTTTTAGCAGAATTAATAACATAAAAATGGGCTGTGCCCGTTTCATGAAGAATAACGATCGATCTTACCCTTGATTTAACAGGCCTGTCAATTTCTTGGTATTGTTTGATATGAAAGGAGGGTATGATTGTTTTGTATTAGTTTAAGTATTTCCTAGCCTCTCTTAGCCACATGGTTGGCTACAAAAGACACAGAGTAGCCTATACCTTATAAACTGGCATGAGTGCGCCGACCCCAAGTTTTCAACATTTCAGGATTGTTTCTGGACGGAGGTCGGGTGAAAAACGAAATTACGTTTACATGACTTTGTCGAAATTCGTCGTGTGACAAGAATGAGTGTATAGATGACTAGGGGAAGCTTACTTATTTGTGTCTTCTAGTTATCCATCATATACCCTAGGCCCTGATAACGAAATTCAACAATATTCAATATCCAAAGCAATATCCTCACTACAACGGCCCCCAAAACAGAACTCCCACCCACATAATCGCAAATTGACACGAAAGCTTCATTCCATGAAGCATTTCTCTCGTATTTGATCATCTTCTACTCTTCCTAAAAAATCATTATAATACCAAATCTAATCACCATGGAATTCACCATATCCCGTCCAGCTCACATTGGGCGCCACATTCCTTTTTTAAAGGAATTTTTATTAGTGCTATCGGATGTAATCAATAATTTATCCGACGCTGCGTCACTTTCGTACCCTGCGGGCGAACGACGCTTCTCTCAAACTGGTTACTACATGATCGTTTTGAGTTCTTCAGTGTCTTGTATCTCTCGGCTCTCGGAGTGATTCATGATAAATCCGGCACTCCGGAGCAAGTCGTGATGAATCCGGCACTCCGGCTGTTTAAGTAACTCATGAAAAATCCGGCGCTCCGGAGTGATTTTGCAATACTTAATTCATGATGAATCCGGCGCTCCGGCTCTCTAAGTAATTCATGATAAATCCGGCACTCCGGCTCTCTAAGTAGTTCATGATAAATCCGGCACTCCGGCTCTCTAAGTAGTTCATGATAAATCCGGCGCTCCGGAGTAATTTATGATGTTCTGCTCCGTTAAGACTTGCAATCCCACCGCTGCTCACCAATGTGGCGGAAACTGGTAGCGAGCGTCTAAGGCAACTTGGTGATGACGTGGGCGTGCGGCCAATCCGCACAGTCTTATGAATACTATAATACTAGTCACACTAATGAGTCAGACGAAGGAGTCGGATATATGTCATTGTTCTCATCATTTATTAGGGTTCTGGGATGAATCCAAGTGATCGGCTGGGAGCGGTAGTAGTGGTTATTGATGCAGAGAGAGAGGTATGTCTTGACCAACCTGCCTCGACGATCGCAGGGTATGGAAGAGCCAAGAATGATTGGCGCACCGGCTTATATACTCTAGGTATATCACGTGACCAAAATAACAGAAGGGCGCCATCTCTCTTCTGAATCCATTTCCGCTACAATATTTTAGAACACGTTCTTGGTGTGTTCTCGATGTGTTCACCCGGGTGTGTTCGAGTCCCGGGGTTCGAGTAAAAAGAACACATCCGGTGACTCGTAGACTTGTAGAATATTCAGATCAGAACACATCAAGAACACACCTGGAACACTCCAAGAACATGCTCTATAGGCCTATCTGTTACATTTGGAATAGATTCTGTCCATGATGGCGTTCCTGGATACGCACCTGGCCCCAACACATTGATGGCATTCGTGATATTTGTTTTACAATAATGAGACATGGCCATGTTGAACTCAAATTTCGTTTTTATATTCGGATTATCTCTCGGATGCCTTGATAGCTCGCAATCTGTATAATATAGGTTTCTAATTTGAGTCTCTTATTTATACCATAGGCGATGATCCGGGGGGGGGGGGGGTATTTTGCCGCGGGGGATGGTGCATACAATCATCCCCCAATGTTGACGCCTGATAATGGGTTCTGACCAAATTAACCTCATATTTGCCCATTTTAGCCCCAAAAGTGCAATTAGCTTCAAATTCTTAGTCAGTGGGAGTGGTCTAGTTCGTAGACACATTTCTGATTGGACAATCGCATGATTTCGGGTGCCGTCTATCAGGCCGTAGACAACCCCACGTCATCATGCGTCTTGATAATGCGTAACACGCGTTTAGAGGTGCGCGTATGTATCTCGCTGGATGCGTAGACTAGTGCGGAATACGCGAACGCGCTAGCAGTACGCGCTACAGAATACGTGAAGTTGTAAACAAGTTTCGTTCATTTTATAATGAGGGGAGTTTTTATGACGGTAACTTAGTTTTTGCTTTTAAGAAATTGTTTACAGTTATTAAAATAATGTTTAACTGACTAAGAAAGAGAATAAACGATAGGAATTTTTATTTTGCCTATCCTCTACCTATGATAGACGACAGGCAGGTCCAATATTTTTATCGTAGTATAGTGGACCTGCCTGTCGTCTATCACACGGTAGAGGATAGGCAAAATAACAATTCCTATCGTTTATTCTCTAAATAGAGTGCATGTGTACCATAAACTTATTATGTCGCCAAAAGGTGCTGCAGCCTGCATTGACTATGCTTTAAGAGTTTCCAACTCCATCCCTCCGCCGGCGCCCATGTCAAAAAGAAATCTACGCCACTGATTTATACAAATAGAATGGAGAGAGGGAAAGGAAACAAATTGAAATGTTGATTTGCAAATCACTGTCGATCATAGCTGTCCAATAGTTATCTAATACAGGTCCGACAATCACGATTTGTCTAATATACGACAGCCACCATTTCGATATACCACCAGCTTCTAAATAACAGCGGCTTGTGGCATTCAAGTTCAAAGTCATTGTGCCCGAGTCATTTTATTTACAATAATTTCTTTTAATTTTCTACCAGACAAATAACCTAGGAACTGCGATTCGACGAAGGAAGCTTTCAACAAGTGGAGATATCTGAAAAAAAAAATAGTACAATTATTTTATTGAGAACTGAGAAAAAGAGAATGCATTTAATATCCTAACACAATCACTTTATACCACGATGATGATTGAATCATAAAAAATTGTTTTGTTTTTCTTTTCGGTCGGATATAAATCAATCAATCGATCAATCAATCAATCAATCAATCAATCAATCAATCAATCAATCAATCAATCAATCAATCAATCAATAAAGAAAGAAAGAAAGAAAGAAAGAAAGAAAGAAAGAAAGAAAGAAAGAAAGAAAGAAAGAAAGAAAGAAAGAAAGAAATAAATAAATAAATAAATAAATAAATAAATAAATAATTCATTCATTTAGTGATCTTTCCATGAAATTCTCAGCAT
The DNA here is from genome assembly GCF_039555335.1 of Amphiura filiformis. Classification (NCBI taxonomy): domain Eukaryota; kingdom Metazoa; phylum Echinodermata; class Ophiuroidea; order Amphilepidida; family Amphiuridae; genus Amphiura; species Amphiura filiformis. Next base: position 69,776,455 of record NC_092631.1, read on the forward strand.
CTTTCGCCAGCACCACATTTCAAAGGCTTGAATCCTGGATCTGTCTGCCCTTCCGACAGCCCATGTTTCAGAGCCATTTATAGCTAGCAGGTCGTTAATATAAATCAGAAATAGTAGAGGACCCAGCACGCTGCCTTCCGGCACACCTGATGACTTTGTTACAGCTGCTTCGCTACTAACACTTCCATCAACAATGGCCTGTTGGGTTCGATCATACAGGAAGTCATGTATACAAGAACGTGTGTTGCCATGCCACGTATGCCACAGTAATTGCTCTTGTGTAGAAGACGACGACGAGGTACCTTATCGAAGGCCTTTGAGAAGTCCAGTAAGATAAGATCGGTCTGCTCTTTGTTACAATACTGGATGTGCTCATACAGCTTACATAATATTGCAGTTATAGATAAGTAATGGCAAGGAACCCGGATCTATGGATGCTTGGAAAGGAGCGAGTTTGCTGGTCCTATTTCTGAAGCAGTTTCTTTAAGAAGTCTTGCTGGTAAGCCATCTGGAGAAGTTTGATCACTTAGCAGCTAACTTCTAGACATCCTCCAATAGTAGAGTAATGGCTGGAGCCTAGGTTAGGAAGCTTATCACTGTGGCTCTTCTTGGTGAATGCTGAGGCAAATGCTTGTTAAGGATGTTGGCTTTTGTCTTGGGGTCCTTGAGGATTGATGTACCTATTTTGGCCGTTCCTTTTAGCCTTCACCAACGCACCTAGTTGCTCTACGGCAGGCTTGTTGACTCTCTGTCTTGAGTCTTCTGTAGCGTCACCAGTAACGTTCCTTGTTGGTACGCCTAGCTTTCTCGAAGGCACGTTTTTTCCTGCGTGATGATCTATTTGTAGCAGAATTAGACCGTGCTTGGTTGAACCTGGTGGTGCTAAGTTTAGTTGGAACATTTTCTTTCATAAGAGATTCCAAGCCATATTGTACTTTGGATGCTAAACACTCAATAGGTGTGCTGGTTAAGTTGGTATCAGTAAAGTCATCAGCCCATATCTTGGCCTGGGTGTCAGTTGGATTATGCGACGGCACGGTTTCTGACACTGGGCCTTTGCATTTATATCAAGATGGCCGGTTTGTCAACACAATGTCGAGAATGTTATCCCCTCTTGTTGGAAAATCTTCAAGCTGGTGTACTCTTATGCGAGCTTTGGTTTGAAGGACGGATTCACTTAAGTACTGCGGGTACTGACATCCGATTACTTGATGTCAGGTAGGTTCATGTCTCCTCCAATCCAAACTGGCATCGCACTGGGTAGGATGCACAAATGTCTGAGTAACACAATTCATGTAGGTGTGTCTTGTTATGTGCTTGGCGTTCTATAAACTGCACCAACAATGATGTTATTAGTGCCATTTACAATCTTGGCTTCAATGAACTCAGCATCGGTTTCAAGTTTCAAGCTATATATGTTTATAGGAAGACTGATGAGACTGTTATGTACAGCAATGAGTACCCCACCACAGCCGTCACTTGTATCTTTGCGATACAAGTTGTAACCAGGAGGGAAGATAAGATTTCCCCATAACTGATGGTAGGTTTCAGCTAAGTTTCACATATAAGAATAATGTCAGGTTTGGTTGCACTAATAGAGCCCAAATTCCTCACGTTTACCGATAATGCTTTGAAAGTTCACCACGAGTGAGTGCCATTTGGAAGTAGGTGGTATTTATTAGATGCATTTGAAGGGATGGTTGAGCAACAGGAGATGAGATCTGTGAAGAGTCAACAGAGCTACAGCTACTTCTGAACGAGCTACCATTGGTCTCTCTGCCGACTATTGTCGTGTCAAAGAAGCTCGTTGAAAAGTTCGGTAATTCAGAAATGCAGCATTCCCATGGTAAGTCAGACCTTGCTAAGATGTCGAGATGGGCACAAATACAGCAACATATTGTAATCAGCAATGGAACCAACAAGTATAGATGGTGGATGATACAAATGAGAAGCACTAACATGAACCAACTATAATTATTGAAGACCGAATTAAAAAAGCCTAGTTTGCGTATGACGTCCTGTCAACCAGACCAAAAATGCCGTACTGCGCAGGTCATCAACCAATCACGCCGCGCCTTTTCCCTGACGTCAGACGCAAACTAGTCTTTTTAATCCGGTCTTCAATTATACTGATGGTAATTGAAAGATGGAGGAATGCAGAATTCAGCAGGCTCAGAATAGGTGATGAGCTGGTCGAATTCAAAGAAATTTACAAAGTATCATACCGTTCTCCAGCGCAAATACAATGCACACAAGGTGTAGCAGTGGTAAAAGATGACAAATTAAGCAGATTTCATAGACATTTGACACTTAAGATGGTCAAAATCCAGCAAAAAACGTCACAAAATGCAGGACAAATTCACAACCCCATGACTCGGAGCGCGCCCTCAACCCGTAGTACCGGTGCAGCCCAGAGTGAGTGCAGCCGGTCCTGGTGAGTGGTTGAGCTTTCTTAATGTGATTCTAGCTCTGACATCCGATAAGTGAGATGATGTAGACACATGTGACGAAAGCTCGACCATTCATACCGACGGCGTACTCGTAGAAATACTACAACTTATTATGAATTCCCGTCGAGTAAGCATTATCCACTTATTGAATAAATAAATTAATGAGTAAATAAATGGATAAATAAGTAAAAGAAATGAACAAAATAAATAAAATAAAAATTGACAAACAATATTTGAAATGTAGCGATGAATGTGTACAATGTCTCAGATATCATTTTTGTCACTAGAATAAAGATATTCTGTTATCTAGGCCTATCTATTTGGGTCATGTCAGTGAAACAAACAATGCATTACCTGTAAATCATGGAACTTAGATGTGGCTTTTGGACAGTAGCCAGGTGGTGAGAACTTCTGATTCAGATTATCTATGGTGGTTGTGTAATTGAAAAACTCTGCCGCTGTGGCTATGTGAACTAAACGAACAAAAAATAAAACATTAACTGAAATTTACAGACAGCGATTAATCATATATCAAAATTAAAGAAAATTTGATTAATGATAGGCCTTAGGGTTAGGTATCAACAAATTCGGGAATGTCAAATGGAATTTCAACCTCGCATTTCCTAATCAGTCTTGTGCACAATATTATGCAAAGTTCAGACAAATACAACATGGACTTCTCCAAGGCATTATGACCTTTTTATTTTTCATTTTTTTAGGATGGGGGTGGTGTCCGGGCAATCGTTCCCTAGGTTTGCGGTTTTCTCCATAATCGCTGTCAGTACGGGAGATATAGTCCATGTATGATTGTGCCCCTTGTGTGATGGTGTTCCTCAAGGTTCCAAACTAGGTCCGTGACCATTTTCCAGGTTGACATCAAGGATGCAAGGTTACGATTCTCACTATTACCATGTCGACGATTTCACATTTGTTAAGAACCGTTCGTGCAATGTGAAATAAATAAATTTCGGATTTATATAGCGGCTATCCCAGATCACGGAGGGTTCAAAGCGCTGTAATTTCGCTGCCATGGTGAATCATCAGAATCAGATCGCATCAACTGGGCATTGTGCAGCCGAACCCGGCGCTTATAACCTATACGCACTTAGATTGTAACATCCACCAATTATCTGTGCAGCTCCCCAAATTCCATTGGGTGAAGGACGTTTTTGATAACCAAACAACTAATCACCGATTTTTGTAAAGCAGGAGGAAACCGGAGATCCCGGGGAAAATCTGCGAGAGCGAGCATGGAATCGGGATAAACCTAGTGCACATGAGACCTTGGGCCGCGCCGGGGCTTGAAACCGGGACCTCAGTGGTGCAAGGCGAGGGAACAACCGCTGCGCCAACTCGCAATGAGAAAGGCAAACTTCAGTCTGATCTCATTGAGTCTCTGGACTGCTGTTATGTAAGTAAACAACTCGGGCTTAATTCCGATAAAGGCCATTCCCTTTAAATTTGTGAAAACTCGGCCTCTCATCCCGATCTGAAGATAACACCCGCATCTCTTTATTTTTGAGGCATCTGCAAAAGTCCTTGTTATCTTCATACATCAAGATGCCCAGGTGGATCACATATATAAAAGCGCTAACAAACTCCTCTTCCTGCTCCATACTTCTCTAACACATTATCATGTTTCATTGTTTCTGAGCTAACCACTGTTTTATACTGAAATGCTCTTTCTTATTCAATCCATTCCCTGATCTGACTTTTGATAATACAAGGTGCAGAGTGCATGCACCAGAGGATGATTTAAGCACTTCCCACCACGCCACTGTGTTGACTTGCGGTTAGCACAGCTGTGTGAGTGAACATGACACCACTGCTCGCACATTGCATTGACGGGCCGGTTAAATTTGAATTTGGACTGATATATTTACAATAAAAACGCATTCAAAATGCTAGTCGATTTCACATTTTATGTTACCTACAGAAGGTGTGAATTATCCTTTATGCATACATCACTTTTGTTCTGAAATCGACCAAGTAATAATGACACACACACAATTCTTAAACAACATCTTTTGCACAGAATTCAATGGGATTTGAAAAGTAAAGTGGCAGTTGAAACTCTAGTGATAACACGTTTGCAGTGCATGTATAGGGCTTCCTTAAATCATCCCCTGTGCATGCACTATAATTACGAATAATAATATGAGTGTTACCACATGAACAAACCCACCAACTTACTGTTCTCATTTTCGACCATTAATGTAAAGGAGGTTACTGGTGCGCAGGTATCAGTTGTCACTGTGACGTCCTGTGTAACCGTTGACGTAGACATTGACCATCGATACACGGGGAATTTGTCACCTAAATTTGGGCTCCCAACATAAGTGGCACCATCTGAAAAATGTAGTTGTCAATGACAAAATGTGATAAACTTTAATCATTGTTAATTGTCAACAAACTTTATTATGAAAATGAAAAGGTTTTTCAAGAAAATGTTCACTTTGATATCCTTTTAACAGTGTACTTCGGTTATATTTATAATGCACTTTTATAAATACGCACGTGACCATAACAGCTTATAGACAGTAAGTCTCGAAGTGACCTTCTACATAGCGAGTGGTCTTTCTATACTTTTGAATGCAAAAGCGGAACAACATGAGACTGCTGCGCAGCAAAATTGTCTATTTTGTTCAACTTTGTGATTATATTGTAAACGTTTCCGTCGTTGAATATTTTTTTCCGTCGTCAAATACTTTCAAAATGTTGTTTTTGATAACATATATTACACATTTGGAATTGCAAAATGTGTAATAATTTTGCAATTCAATTAATACTTAAATTTGATGATATTTATCTACAGAGTTCCTAGCCCTTTCTGTATGGTGGTCAATGCATGAGGATTTGGTCACGCTTGCTGGTCTTGGTATGTCGTGCCCATGGGTCACGTGCTATTTAAGCTTATTTATAAATGCGCATTTATAAATATAACCGAAGTACATTGTACTTACGTGGAATACACCCAGCATCGCTAGGCCAAGGAGTAGCCCAAGGAGTCTTGGAGCACTGTTTGTTGTTGATGACTGTGAACTGAACTCGCTGAACAGACACAGTAGAAAGAAAACAAATCAGGATGTAAAATAATTTTGTTGGGTGAACAATTCTATTTCCGAATTCTTTGTTGATATACTTTTAGTTTGGAGGAAAATAACAACATACTAATGAGTGAACGATAACAGTAGATTAATATATACATTGTCCCTTCGGACAAAACAACAACAACTGAGATATTAAAGAGAGGTTTATTCTTTCATTGCAATTTTGACATGTTCGACCCTAAATCACACCACTGTAGAAAAGCACGATTCAAAGTGTCTTAAAGATGTCATCCCACTTTTGCATGTTTGGTGCAAGTTACTTAGGGGAATAAGTCAAAGTTGAAATTATTATGCATGTAAATGCTGATCTGTCTGTTGTCATAAAAGTAACCATGGTAACAGGGGTAAGAAGTCTTGCCCCCCCGGATACCGGCCGCTTAATTTCTTTTTGCATCCATAATGGGCCGCGATACCACTAAGGTTTAGGGTTAGGTTTAGCGTATTACGACCTAATATGGTTGCAAAAAAGTAAATACGAATGCCGGCCGCCGTGATATTTTAAAAACATTTTATGCCTTTTTGTACTTTTCATTAATATATTTTTTGCAATTTTCTTCATATATTGCCCCCCCTGAAAGTTGCCATCCCTCAAAAGTCCTGGCTACGCCACTGGGGGGCCCCCTTTAAGGTTAGCAACTACTTTAAACTGTTGCGATTTGGTAGTTCACAGCATCTTGCGAATGGTAGTGAACTTTGGCCAAAATTGCATTTCATAGCGAGTGTGCAGAAGAATTCAAATATTACAGATATATATACTTTTGTAGGTCCTGTGGTTCTTGCGTTATGTTGTAAAGAGAGGGCTGAAGCAACAACACTTTTGTAAATGTTCATAGCTCATTAACAACAAAAAATCAAGCAAGTTTTCAAAGTATATGATATGTAGAATGAATTTGTGCAATTAACGGTTGTTTGATGGGATCATTTAAAAAAAAAAAAAAACAACATCATGTATAACCACATTTTAGGCTTAAACAGCTAAAAGTGATATCGTGCTAATGTATACAGATACTTTTGAGTCGTTCCCAACTTTAATTTCCCCTCTTTTACAAAATTATTCACTTTTATAGTATTTTTAAAGCTTTTTCGGATATAAAATGTATGTATTAATGCCAAAATTGGTGGCGCTATTTAGTTACTGGAAATTACCCTTTCAAGCTTTTAATACAAATAATTCCTTTTATTGTTTGATAAAATATGTTTATAAAATTTCCTTGTTGCTTGTTTCACCTATTCCAGCTGTTTTAATGGCGGTATTAATCACCTAACCCTTGCAAATAAAGAAATATGATTTAGGATAAATGGCGCCATCTATAGTTTGCATTTAGTTAATAATGAAGTCAATTCTATCAAACAGCCGTGGCAAAACATCAACTATATTAATTAAGAGTTTTTTGTTTGGCTGCTTCGACCAAAAATACCCTTAAGGATGAGTCTTATTCTATATGGTCACCTGTTTGTAATCTTGAATGATGTACAATTGTGTTGGAGGCTCGTCAACTAAAAGAGGAGTTACTGTGAGATTGAAAGCAAGACGAGTACCATTGCCATCAAAGTAATACATGCCTTCCTCAAACTGGAGATCGGCCTCTGCGGAGGTGTCATCGTGGACAGATTGTGCTACAATAGATAATATAACGTTATTGAACACAATTATATAGACATAGTTATATATATCTGTCAGGTCAGCATATTAATTGGCTAGTTTCTTTTACGAGTTTCACATGCAGTCTATTTACACAATAGAGACTCGCTGGAAGACACCTTCTTCGGAGGAATCTGCCCACTCACCTATACCAACACTGAAGATTTTCGAAGCACAACATGGATGAGGAACTTGTGCAATCGCATCCGAATTTAGAAATATTAACATGAAGCCTACGACAAATATTCCTTTTAACGTAGCCATTTTGACGCTCTTGTATAGTTTCACCAATTTGCATGTGATTGTTTAGTTTGATTCCTGTATTATTGGTGTATACAATATAGGTATTATGCCGACAAAAACCTGAAACTGGAGAGATCAAAGTTTGTGTGTTTACGACTAGTATTAATAAATACAGATCAAATTATTATGCCAATATTTACAGACTACTTATTGGCCTCTTGGACATTGTGAATGACATCAACAGACAGTGGCGGCGCTACGGGGGGGGAGGAGGTTTTCAAGGGAGGGCATTTGCCCCCCCCCCCCAATATTTTTCTTTCCCCCAGTTTGCCCCCCCCCCACTTTTGAGGCAAAACCCCCAAAATCACGTAAATTTCCACTTTTTGCGGCAATTTTGCGCAAAATTTGCCAATTTTGCCCCCCTGAAATTCACTTTGTCCCCCAATGCCCCCCACCCCCAAAAAAAAATTCCTGGCGCCGCCACTGTCAACAGATCTGTTAAATGACAAGAAATTCCAAATCCGAATTGTGTATTCCTATCCCAGATGTCAGTGAAACTGACCATGACAAGATTGTTGATTGGATGTATTTTCCCATTTAATCTTGTCACTCTTTTGATATCATCACGTTATCCGCTTCTACCAGTATAGACGAATCCAAATACACGCATTCCTACACCTGATTAGCAGCCTTTAGTTGGGTCCCCGTCGGCTACAATGCATCCAAAATTTGAAATGATTCGGCCTTGGCGGAAATTTTAAACTGCATTCCATCACCCGTTTTACACCTTCCGCGAAAACACAGGTAGACAAAAGAATGATTTAAGTTTACAACACAATACAGTTCAATAGTTGTGCAAATAAAAGCCGCCTTACACCTAGAGAAGGTCGAGGAGGGTTAATAGAATAATACAATAGAGATAATTCCGCAGGTAATCCCGACGCATCTATTCATAGATGTACAAATGGATGAACAAAAGGACTATATGAATAGATGCGACAGGATTACCTCTATTGTATATATTATTCTATTAACCCTCCTCGTCTTTGCATCTTCTCTAGGTGTTAGGCGGCTTTTATTTGCACAATCGGGCGCTCAAAACACCAGGTTGGTGCTAGCGGGAAACCAAAGATGGCCGACCAAATCCTGACCATGACTTGGCTCGTTGGATTCGTCTATACACTCTTTCCCCGGGATGTTAATTCATAGCTCAAACAAGTCAACCAAATCAAGCGGTCATGATGAGATTTCACCGCAAATTGTCAAGGATTTTGAATTGTGCCCATTCCAAAAACTTCTCCTTCATGATCTGATATAAGTTAAGACCAGTTTCACTGTCTGATTGTTTGGTAAAATCATAGCTAAGGGATTTTAAAATATAATATTATTGTTAACACAATAATTGACTCTCAGCAATTGGTTATGTCAAGGGTACAATATAGCACGTCACTTTATCTATTTAGACTTTTCCAATTCAGGAGAAAGTCGGTTACTCCTTCATGTAATTATACACGAAATTAGGGTTAGGGTTATGGTTAGTTTAGGGTTAGGGTTAGGATTAGGGTTAGGATTAGGGTTAGGATTAGCTTACACGAAATAATTACATGAAGGAATGACCAGAAGGTCACTTGTTGTGACTGTATGATGTGCTTCTTACGGCCTTCTCTAAAGCCTTTGACATGGTGGACCACAATCTGCTAATTGAAAAATTTGTGCACTTAGGAGTCTTGGGATCCATTGTTTTGCATGTAGGCTTATTCGTTACAAAACAAAATCTCCCATAAAACACAGCATTAACTCAGACATTAAAGCCATAATGTACGATCTTATAGTATGAAATTGGTAAATTTTTTTTCAAACCTGATTTTTTTTGCATATTTGTAATGTTTACATATGTCCCAACTTGCACCTAAATGGAATCGGTCAAATTTGTTGTCTTTGACTTTGTAGGTCAACAGAGCAAAGTTTGACATATTATCATAATTTAAAATTTTTGATATTATGTCCTCCCATAGAACTGCGTGTTAAATGTCCAAAATAACCAGTGGGGTTTCTTTCACGTTACCTTGTTATTTCAGCTCAAAATTAACAGAAATCCTTCTCGTCAGTTATAACTAATATCATTTCAACATTTTGAATAAAGAATAATAAAATCAAAATTTAACGGAAATCGTACATTAAGGCTTTAACTGTAGGTCTCCCATAATGCACGTGACGATGCAGCACACAGCAGCTGGTGATCTGTTGCAGGATTTTTGTTTGAAAGAAGCATTTCAATTAAATGGATTTATATTTGAAAATCTGCCCTTTTAAATAACTCCAACCATTTTCTTTTCTGATTAGCATTTTCCGTAACATAGTACCATTTAACTTATCAGTGAAACTGACCATGCCAAGGTAGATTGTTGATTGGATGTACATGTATATCTTGTTCTCTGCCTTTACCATGCACTCTATCCCCAATTCCCAGGGATATAAATTCATAGCTCAAAAAGTCAACCCAAATCCGGGCTCAAATTCAGCGATTTTGGATTTTGAATTGGCCCATTCCAAAACCTTCTCCTTCACGATCTGATATAAGTAAAGACCAAAGACCATTTTGCAAAATTCATAGCTAAGGGATTGATCACAAACTGGATTTTGAACATTACTGTTGACAAAATTGACTATCAGCAATGGCTATATCAAGGGTATTAGAATTAGCACGTCACTTAATCTGTTTAGCTTTTCCCACCTTCTGCATCAGGGCGCGGAGAAAGTCACTTGTGGCGACTGTGGGATGTGCTTCTTACGGATTTCTCTAAAGCGTTTGACATGATGAATCCAGTGGCGGCGCTACGGGGGGGGTTGGGGGTGGCATTTGCCCACCCCAATCGTTTTGCCCCCCTTTATATGTAAATGTCCACATATTTTTCTCAGTATCAGCACTTCAGTTTTCTTGGTGTTCTTGCTGTTACGTTTCCTTGTTCACACCAGTTTTCACAATTTGCTGATATCTTTTGCAAACATAAACGAAGTTTCGGAATTTTGCGCTGTAATGAAATTTCATTTTCAGGCACATAAGGGCATTTTAATGCCACTTGTAGATTTTTATGCGTTTTTGCAAATTTTCAAAAAGGAGGTTTGTATTACCGCGGCGCGAAATTCATTGTTCATTTGGAAAGAAGCATTTCAATTGAATGGATTTATATTTGAAAAGCTACCATTTTCTGATTAACATTATCCTTTAAGGGGGTACTATACCCATGTGGTAAATTTGTGACTATTTTTGCATTTTTCTCAAAAAACAATAACACACTGGTAACGAAAGTTATGTAAATTATTGGGGCAAGGAATCCAATTACTACACTGAAATTTCAGTGACTCAAGACAAGCGGTTCAATATATATGATAGGAAATGAGGTACATCTTAGCTTAGCGGTACCTTATTTCTTATCATAAATAACGAACGCTTGTCTTGGGTCACTGAAATTCCAGTGTAGTAATTGGATTCCTTCTATAATATTCATAACTTTTGTTACCACTGTGTTATTAGTTTTGAAAAATGCAAAAATAGACACAAATTTATCGAGGTGCAAGTACCCCTTAACAGAATACCGCTTAACTTAACATCAGTGAACCAGCTGTGTTCATTCAACGACGGTGTTGCTACTTGAAAAATTACAATTCAATTAAATGGATTTATATTTGAATGAAAACCTACCCTCCAAACATTTCTTTTCTAAATTACAATTTTTACAGTTACGCTCGTAATACCGTTTAATTTGACATTGGTGAACCAGTTGTGTACTTTCATCGACGTGCAGATAGAAAAAAATGACGATTCAATTCAATTAAATGGATTTACATTTTAATGAAAACTTACCCTTCTAATTCTAATACAGCAACTAGCTAAATCCGGTAATTATAAAAACATTTTACTTTCTGATTTTTATTTTTTTAAACATAATACGTTTTAACTTGACATCAGTTAACCAGCTGTGTACTTTCATTGAGCTGAAACTAAGTGAAATAAAAAAACACACACCCCAACATAAGGAATTAAGGCAGGAAAAAGTCATATCACACAACAAGCCGTTTATTCATCATGTTTACACTTCTTTTTTATTCAATTATTGGCAATATTTTTAATCGTGTGATCATCCCAAACACTCGAATAAAATCTTTTCAGTGTTACAAAGTAGAAACTTTAACAATTAACGTTTTACCCAATGTAAATGCTAATTTCTCTACCCAATTATTACCAGTGTCATAACTTAACTAAATCAGTCCCAAGACACGAGACGTAAAACACATGTCTTCCTTCCTCATGGCTGCTGAGCTGCTTGTGAGCGAATCGTCAGTTGATAGCGTGTTCATTTGTTTTATTCAAATTAGCCGCACAAACTCCTTTGGGCACCGCCTTGAAATTACATGTGTTTGCGACCAAATGGGGTCAACTAACCCCTACACTTGGGCTGTGTAAAATGAACCACATTGTCAAGTGCGCTTACACACTATGTTGTGGTCATTTATTGATGCTCGCCTGCTGTAAAGCGTTAGTTACCAGCTTAATGGCAGAACCCTTTTGTTCGAAACAATGGTACCACTTTTATGAATAGCCTGTCGGCAAATTAATTCGGCATCAAAGTAACAATGCGTTACGTAATTTATTGTCTTTCCATAATTATTTAAATAACCACCTTCGGTCGGTACGCTTCTGGTATTTATCCGCTGAACGTAGGTCAATCCAACGACCTTGATTGCGTTAACACAATTGTCATTTAAGCATCCTTTAGCGACAAGCTTATCCATGCAAACTAATAATGAAAATCAATATGAACGAAATGTAGAAGATCGACAACGCGTGATCAAACCATTTACATGAGTTATGTTAGGCAATTAGCATTTTGCCATTGGGATGGGGTTGCTATATTACTTTTTGGCCCCCACACATATATGGGGCTTATGTTATCATCCAGATGTTTGCCTGTTTCTTTGTTTGTTTGTTTGGCTGCCTGGTTGTCCAGGCGGAAGCAAATTCATTAATCCGCTCTGCAGCTCCAACGCAATAACCGATCAACTTCAAACTTGGTATGGTGATAGGATATGGTGTCCTGATGTGCTGTATAGTTTTGTGTCGTGTTATCTGCATATTTATGAATATTAATGAGCTGATTTGCTTATTTTACCTACATTTTCATTAATCCACTCTGCAACTTAAACGCAATGACCGATCAAATTCAAACTTGGTATGGGGATTGGATATGGTAGCCTGATGTGCTGTGCTGTACTGTTTTGTGTCATGTTATTTGCATATTTATGAACATTAATGAGCTGATTTGCATATTGCATATTTTATTTGTAATTACAAATCTTGTTTACACACCTTGTTTTCACATGTGTGGGGGCCACCTTAATTACGAACCGCGTAATTCTAGTTGAAATAATTATTTGAAATGCGCAGTTGCTTGATCCGTGGCCACCACATATAACGTTTCCACAGCGTTTTACACCATTGTCATGATTGTTGCAGTCACAGTCAAGTTGTCAAAATCAAGTAGGTATCGCGACCGACACTGTAAACCAGTTAGTAAGTCAATAAGAAAATTGAGATGTTTGAAGTGTCTTGTACTGTTTTCAGTCACTTAAAATAGTCTTTATGGACCAAAATGTCCAGCAGTTTCTGGGTTTCTAATGAATCTTATTCGACAGCCGAATTATTTCTTTGATAGCGTCGTAGATGTGATAAGTGGAAAGGCTTCTTTCTTCTAAATGCAACATTGGATCCTCTGGAAATGACTAGACATGGTCTTAAGTCTCGAAGTTGCCTTCTATATAGCGGGTTGTCTTCCTGTACATTTGAATGCAAAAGCGGGCAACATGAGACTACTGTGCAGCAAACTTGTCTATTTTGTTCAACTTTGTGATTATATTGTTTCCGTTTCCGTGGTTGAATATTTTTCCCGTCGTCAAATACTTTCAAAATGTTGTTTTTGATAACTTTGATTTTCAATTAATATATTATAACATTTACTGATAGGACGCCCTTTTCAAAATTCTGTTTTTTTTTACATAATTGGTATGTACTTTAGTAAACATACCCTACAAAAATCAAGACTTTAGGTGCTGTAGTTTTGTCGAAATTCGAGATTTTGAATAAACCGCAGGAACCGTCGTTTTATTGTTACGATGGAAATATTAGTCGATGTGCATAATGACACAGTACGTACATGGCGTGCGGGCAGTCGAGACATATCAAAAGAACCGACAGGCTCACGTTCGAATGAGTGGCTCGCATTGGCGACATATGCGATGGTATTATTTATTAAATAGCGATTTTCTTTGTATTGCCTCGTTTGTTTGGCCCCAAATTAAAAGAGGACATATCTGACAATGAAAACTAACATTTTGTACCAAAAAATATACAATTCTATTCCTTACAAAAGTTATCTACAGAGTTCTTATCCTTTAATCTACAAAGTACTGGTGTGTGGCCGGGTCACAAAACTTTTGATACAGCTGCAGAAGATCTGATACTCCGGTGGCAGACCAAGGTAGGTTGTTTTTGCCAGTTAAAGTGTTTTTGTTTCTGGATTACTGTTCTACGGGTGGTACAAAATCAGATTCCGAGTGGTGTAAAATTATCACCCCTGAGCAATTCGAGATATCCAAGTTCAAAGTTTATACAGGAGTCAAAATTAAAAACTTTTGTCTAAACATATGTCAAATTATTCCTCTCGTCATAAGGATTCGGAAAATATATAGTTTCACATATCAACGACTTATCATTGTGGAGTTATGAGCAAAAAGGTGGAATGTTAAAATAGAGAACTACACAGGGGTTAACATAGAAAAATGCTTCAATTTTGATGAAAATGGTTTCAAATGGGTCTTTCTGTACAACGACTTGAATAAAGAATAGTTTGAACTACCTAGAGTGACTTGTTGCCTAGGTAACACATCAAAATAGGCCATTGTCAATGGAGTCCTACTGATGTTGACCTACTAGTACTTCTCTAAATGATTACCTAGGTAACAAGTCATTACATTTGGATATAACTATTCTTTATTAGATTGAGATCATGACTTTTGGCTTATAACCCCGAAACGATAAGTCGGGGTGGGTCAAACTATACTTTTTCTGAATCTTTAGGATCAGCCGTACTTTCTGGTACGGGTTTTTAAAAAAATTGTGCAGTTTTGAATTTTGACTCCTGTATAAACTTTGACCTTGGAAATCTTAAATTGCCAGGGGATAGCAATTCTACACCCCCATAATCTCATTTTGTACCACCTATAAATTAATAATCGGAGAAGAAAAACCCTTTCACTGGCAAAACCATACAACCAAATAAAACAATAGTTTGCAGCCGGACTATGAAACTGTGCATGAGTTTAGCCTTCACAACTGCGCAGGCTTATAATATTTCTGTATTTTTGTATTCATTGTAAAATTCACAACAACCAAGTAACTTGAACATAGGCATCAATCTAGGAAAATAAAATGTTAAATAACTCTAACACCGGACACTACTTTTTGGTATCGGAAGTTAAAAAGAAGAAACGAAAAAGGAGAGAAGATGAACAAAGAAGTCACTTGGTACCCCGGGATTCGAACCTTAAACCACTCGCATGCCATGCACACGTATCACCGACCGGTAGCCACAGGGGTTTCGCTGGCCTGGCCAGCGATTCCCTGAGCATATAGCACTTAGGGTGATTGCGTCATTGCATCACCAGGGATTCATGGATGCGCAGTGGTTATCCTCGTGGTATTTTGTGGTAATATTGTTTTAAAGAAATCGATTAATCCATGAATGTCACATTCATGACACCATATTACAGGTAATAACTCTGTCAAGATGAAGGTGAGCTTAGTCATCTCAGTTGCTGGTATTTTCATCATGTTTTGCAACTCTGCAAACTCCGAATCGGTAGACTGCATCACTCGCTGTAATGAATGCGTTGAGGTTTCGGACACACTAACCCATATGGGCTGCACTAAGCATTGTGAGGAATACAAACAGAACAATAATGGCAAAATGTCGTGTTCAAAATTAGCAGGTAAATGTTTCTATTTTTGTTGCACATTTCCTATCCATACAGAGCAAGGAGAGGGCCCATATATACGTAGCAAGAAGTTAGACTCTCATAAAGTGACATTTAATATCAGGCAGCTGCTTGACCAGCCTTAAACTAGTCAGACTGGTTAGTCAAGCCTGTAATTCATTAATTGTCAAGCATGACGGACTAGTTTAATATTTTCAAGCCTCCTTGACTAATGCTGTATCAGACTAGTTTACGATATCGAGTTAGTCAAACTGGCTTGACTAGCTTTAGGTTAGCAATCTTAACTAGATTAGTTTGAATAGCTTTTAATTGGTTAGTCAAGGCTTGACTAGCTTCAGGTTAGTCATACTGGTTGGACTAGCTTTAACAGGTAAATGTTTCTATTTTTGTTGCACATAGACTTTTTGTTAGACTCTCATAAAGTGGCATCCATTTAATATCAGGCAGCTGCTTGACCAGCCTTAAACTAGTCAGACTGGTTAGTCAAGCCTGTAATTCATTAATTGTCAAGCATGACGGACTAGTTTAATATTGTTACGAGTCGCACTTGACTCAAGGCCAAAATCACCTTTTACCCGAACTCACACGAATGCACAACACAAATACACTGTTCGTTTAAGCTAACAAAATCTAAGTCTTTAATTGAAAGCAAGTTTCGTTTGGTGCAATATAATGACTACAAATGCACATATACATTAATCAAATATAATCACTCTTTATCTATTTTGTACTTAGCCAGCATTCTTCTTCTTGGTGATCATAAAGTTCTTGTAATGTTCTGGACGACTGATGTAATATATTCCTATTCACTTGTCCTGCGACAATCAGCGAAGTCTTTTGTACACTTGCATTGATAACTCCTTGCGTATAAAATCCTTACACGAAAATGGTGTTCTCCAAACACGTTTACAACTCCTTGCGCAATTCTCCTATACTAAACTCCTTGCGCCGTCCTCCTATGCTAAACTCCTTGCGCCGTCCTCCTATGCTAAACTCCTTGCGCAGTTCTCCAAATTTAACTCCTTGCGCTGCTTTCTCCAAACTTGGTGCTATTTCCACCTTTCACACAATATCTTCAGGAAGCAGGACTGCGATGCAGTTGTCCCCACTTATTTTGACAGTTGCGTTGAATCAAAATACCAGACTTCAGCAAGTCGACAGAAGAATATATTTCCTTTCTTGGAAGAATAACGTTCTTTGACGTATTCTAGATCTTCTCCGACAACACTGGTAAATAGTAGTACTTTGACTACATAAAATATTTCTGGTTTGTAATTTCCTTTCTTTCAAGGAATTGGACTGTAAGCATAGCCCAGATCAACACTATCAACTGTGACAATAATTGTGTTTACATTTCTTATATATATCAAGCATGGGAAAAACCCCATTCTATTATGGGCCATTTACTACCTTCACATTATGCTCAATCTGGGAAATTCCAAAGTCTTAATTATAACATTAACCTTTCACATGACATCACTTCCTGAGGGAAATCCCATTACATCACTTCCTGAGGGAATCCCATATATGATGTCATCTCTTTACAATCTGAAGGGGGTTTCCAAATATTCCAAATTAGATATGATTCAACTTGTTTTGCTCAATTTGAGAGGGAATCCCCTAAAATGTCATCACTCATGTAACTTTGTAAACAAAGATAAATCATCAAATTAAATTACTCAGGGCACATCACACCTCCCCTTAAAAAGAAGAAAGTTTGAATGTAATGAAAACTTTCTTAAATGTTTTCTTCTGTTACATCAACTTCAACATAATATTAACTTTGAGTGCTTAACTCAACATACACAGTGACTACTTGTCACACAAGTTCCTTCTTAAAGGAATTTTTGTTTGTCAGTTTTTATGCAATTCTGGACAAGGCATCAGCCATTACATTGTCTTTTCCCTTAATATGTTTGATGTCCAGATTGTACTCTTGCAAGGTCAAACTCCACCTCACCAGTCTTTGGTTTTTGTTCTTCATCCTGTTGATGAAGGTGAGGGATTGTGATCTGTGAAAACAAGCACAGGGTATACTGTGGTACCCAAATACACATCAAAATGTAGCAGTGCTAATAGCAATGCTAGACACTCCTTCTCAATTGTGGAGTAATTTCTCTGGTGCTTGTTGAATTTCCTTGAAAAGTAACAAATGGGGTGATCTATTTGATCTTCACCCTCTTGCATCACAACACCTCCAAAGCCTATGTCACTGGCATCAACAGTCAACTTAAACTGCTTCTGAAAATCAGGTGCAGTAAGTACTGGTGAACTCATGAGTATAGATTTGACTTTGTGAAAAGCATTTTCACACTGTTCTGACCAAATGAATTTAGCATCTTTCTTCAACAAATCAGTCAAAGGACTTGCTATCTCTGAAAAGTTTGGACAGAACTTTCTATAATAGCCAACCATTCCTAGAAATCTCATGAGTGCCTTCTTGTTTACAGGTGTGGGGTATTGCTCAATTGCTTCAACTTTGGCTTTGATAGGTTTCACCTGACCTTGACCTACAACATATCCCAAGTATGTGACTGTGGCATGGCAAAACTCACTTTTTACCAGATTGACGGTTAACTGTACTTCAGACAGCTTCTTAAACAATTGATGGAGTTGTTCCATATGTTGTTCCCAAGTTTGACTGTAAACAATCAAATCATCTACATACGCTTCACATCCCTCTATGTCTGCCACAATTTGATTTACCATTCTCTGAAATGTTGCAGGTGCGTTTTTCAACCCAAATGGCATAACTTTGTATTGGTAAAGACCAAATGGTGTACAAAAGGCAGAAATCTCTTTGGCACGGTCTGTGAGTGGAACCTGCCAGTACCCTTTCAAAAGATCAAATTTGCTAACAAATTTTGCATTCCCAATTTTGTCAATGCAATCATCAATTCTTGGAATTGGGTATGAGTCTGTCTTTGAATGAACATTTGCAGCTCTCATGTCTGCCACCAATCGGTATGAACCATCAGGCTTGGGAACAAGAATGCATGGTGAACTCCACTTACTACTACTTGGTTCTATGATATCATTGTCTAGCATGTAATTGATCTCATTTTTGAGATGTTCCATTTTCAATGGATTGACTCTGTAAGGATGCTGCTTGATTGGTTTTGTATCACCAACATCTACATCATGAAATGCAGCATTTGTTCTACTTGGCGTATCAGGAAATATATTGTCAAATTTGTGAATCAAATTTGCAATTTGACTTTGTTGATCTTGAGAAAGATGACCTAACTTTGAGTCCAAATTAGTGAGCACATCAGAATTGTTTGTAAAAACAGACAGAATTTTGTTCTGCTTCTTCTAGGGTCAATGCCCTTTGATTGATCTCTTTGAGTTCTGGGTCATTTTGTTGCTCCAGAATTAGCTTGTCATGACTTAATGGGTCTCTCAATGTTTTCCCAATTTGTTCATGCTCAGAGGCTGTGTCATTTTGAGGGGTATTTTTATCCCCAGAAGAAGGAAGTTTATCTTCTTTCTCATTCAACTGTGACACAAATGTGTCTTCCAAATTGTAGCCTAAGTCATCAATTTGGTTGTCCTCAATTGTTTCTACAGAGGCCCTCTTACTCATTGCCCGTGTAACTGCACATGCAGGAAATATCTCCTTTTCCTCACTACTATCATCCTGCAAACAGGGCTTATCTGTAACTATTGGGTCAGGAAAAACCTTCCCCCCTGCCAAATCATTTCCTAGCAACATGGACACTCCTTTGACTGGCAATTAGTGTCTAACTCCTATGGTTACAGGACCAGAAACCAAGTCAGATGTCAAGTTAATTTTGTGGAGAGGTACATTAAGTATTTCCATCCCAATACCCTGGATCAAAGCATTACCAGCTGAACTATCCTCATTAAAGGGCAAAGTTCCTTCCAGAATCATAGACCGTGCACAACACGTATCTCGCACAATCTTAATGGGCTTTGGACTACCATTATCGCCAAGTGATACTACTCCCTCTAACACAAATGGTTCAAATTCTTCACACACCTTGTCTGTCTCACCTCCCTTTTGTGGGAATTCTTGTTTTTTGATTTGACTGACTTGTTTCTTTGACTCAAGTGACACTGCACATCCTACAGTATTACTAGCAGTTTGCTGCTGTTTTTGTGCATCTTGTTTGGCTTTTAAGCTCCGACACGTGGTCACTGTATGTCCTGGTTTCTTACAGAAATTGCAAACTAATTGGGATTTAAATTCAGTCCCACCTGTTGGTCTGGTACCTGAACTCCATGGGGTCCCTCTACCACCAGCACTATGCTGTGAATTAGACCAGGATCTGTGATTAGACTGAGATCTCCCTTCTTGTGTACCACCCTGATTTGCTCTAGGTTGGTTATGGCTGAACCTGTTTGAATAACTTCTGTTATGACTAAATCTACCCGCATTCAATTTGTGAGTTAAGCCATAGTCGTCCGCCATTGTCGCCGCCTCATTTAGCGTCTTAATTTTGCTAGCGCTTTCATCCAAATGGGTTTTAATGTCAACGTGGACAGATTTCTTGAACTCTTCTATAAGAACTAATTGCTTAAGTTGGCCGAAATCATCTTTGACTTCTTTTGACCCAAGCCACCTGTCAAACATTTTGTTCTTTTACTCTAGCAAATTCTACATGCGTTTGATCTGCTTGCTTTCTTGAATCTCTGAACTTTTGTCTGTATGCTTCAGGCACCAGTTCATAGGCCTTAAGGACTGCTTGTTTGACTTCTTCATAATTATTACATTTCTCTATTGGTAGAGCTGAGTAAGTCTCCTGGCCTTCCCCACAAAACTACTTTGTAACAGTAGGGTCCAATGCTCTGGAGGCCATTTCAAATTTGTAGCTACCTTTTCAAAATGTTGAAAGTACTCGTCAACCTCCTTTTCTTTGAATTTAGGCACAAGCTTTACATACTTTGTAACATCAAAACCTGACTTTGACTTTGAGGAGAAACTTGATGAGTATTTGTCACCTAGTTTTGCTAACTTCTCTTGTTCAAACTCAATTTCTTTTTCTTTCAAATGTGCTTCCAGCGCCATCTTTTCATGGCGCGCTTTGTCTTCCATTGCCATTTTCTGTTTCTCCATATCTAATCTTTCTTGTCTTTCTTGTTTTTCATTCTCTAACTTGATAATTTCCAGTTTTTCTTTTTGGTCCATTTCTATTTTCTTTTGGTCCATTTCCATTTTCTTTTGGTCCATTTCCATTTTCCTCAATTCTAATTGAATTTCCAACTCTTTCAACTTAAATGCTGAGTCCCCAACAATTTCTACTTCAAGTTTCTCTTCCAAATAGGATTCATCAAAAATATCTTCCCCAACCAAAACATCAATCAAGGCATTTTTGATTATTTGCTTTCTTGTAGCTTGCTTTACTTTCAAGTCATAATGTTTAGCAAATGCTAACAAATCAGGCTTCTTCAACTCATCAAACTTCTCCCAATTTATAGTTTCAAGAAACTCTTCTGCTTTAAACTCTGCCATACTGTACTTTCACTTTCAAGACTCAGTATATTAATGTCAACTTTTTTACAGTGTACTTCCCGGACGAGCCCCCAATTTTGTTACGAGTCGCACTTGACTCAAGGCCAAAATCACCTTTTACCCGAACTCACACGAATGCACAACACAAATACACTGTTCGTTTAAGCTAACAAAATCTAAGTCTTTAATTGAAAGCAAGTTTCGTTTGGTGCAATATAATGACTACAAATGCACATATACATTAATCAAATATAATCACTCTTTATCTATTTTGTACTTAGCCAGCATTCTTCTTCTTCTTGGTGATCATAAAGTTCTTGTAATGTTCTGGACGACTGATGTAATATATTCCTATTCACTTGTCCTGCGACAATCAGCGAAGTCCTTTGTACACTTGCATTGATAACTCCTTGCGTATAAAATCCTTACACGAAAATGGTGTTCTCCAAACACGTTTACAACTCCTTGCGCAATTCTCCTATACTAAACTCCTTGCGCCGTCCTCCTATGCTAAACTCCTTGCGCCGTCCTCCCTATGCTAAACTCCTTGCGCAGTTCTCCAAATTTAACTCCTTGCGCTGCTTTCTCCAAACTTGGTGCTATTTCCACCTTTCACACAATATCTTCTTCAGGAAGCAGGACTGCGATGCAGTTGTCCCCACTTATTTTGACAGTTGCGTTGAATCAAAATACCAGACTTCAGCAAGTCGACAGAAGAATATATTTCCTTTCTTGGAAGAATAACGTTCTTTGACGTATTCTAGATCTTCTCCGACAACACTGGTAAATAGTAGTACTTTGACTACATAAAATATTTCTGGTTTGTAATTTCCTTTCTTTCAAGGAATTGGACTGTAAGCATAGCCCAGATCAACACTATCAACTGTGACAATAATTGTGTTTACATTTCTTATATATATCAAGCATGGGAAAAACCCCATTCTATTATGGGCCATTTACTACCTTCACATTATGCTCAATCTGGGAAATTCCAAAGTCTTAATTATAACATTAACCTTTCACATGACATCACTTCCTGAGGGGAAATCCCATTACATCACTTCCTGAGGGGAATCCCATATGATGTCATCTCTTTACAATCTGAAGGGGGGTTTCCAAATATTCCAAATTAGATATGATTCAACTTGTTTTGCTCAATTTGAGAGGGGAATTCCCCTAAAATGTCATCACTCATGTAACTTTGTAAACAAAAATAAATCATCAAATTAAATTACTCAGGGCACATCACAATATTTTCAAGCCTCCTTGACTAATGTTGTATCAGACTACACCAGGCACAAAAAGAAACTCGTCAGTTATATTCATCCTTGCTGTTCAATAGCTTAATAATTTTGGATTATTCTGAAATATACATTTTGTTAATTGGACTTTGCTTTCTCATTTGACACCCTGTTCGTGAAAAACAAACAAGAATTAACCAAGATATGCGCCTCCAAAGCCTCAAACCCCAAAATCAAAGGTTGCATTTTCAACGATTTTCAATGGGAACGCATCGTTGTATTGCACACAAGCACCACCAGGCCAATCAATAAAGCACAGTGTAACAGGCACAATTGAATCGTTAAAATTGCAACTTTTCATTTTGGGGTTTGAGAGTTTGGAGGCGCATATCTTGGTCAATTCTTGCTCAATGTTTACGAACAGGGTGTCAAATGAGAAAGAAAAGTCCAATTAACAAAATGTATATTTCAGAATAATCCAAAATTATCAAGTTATTGAACAGCAAGGATGAATATAACTGACGAGTTTCTTTTTGTGCCTGGTGTAGTTTACGATATCGAGTTAGTCAAACTGGCTTGACTAGCTTTAAGTTAGCAATCTTAACTAGATTAGTTAAGCGCGGCTTGAATAGCTTTTAATAGGTTAGTCAAGGCTTGACTAGCTTCAGGTTAGTCACACTGGTTGGACTAGCTTTAGGTTAGTCAAGCTGGCTTGACTAGCTGTAGGTAAGTTAAGTCAATTACTTTCGTAACTTAACCTTTCATTTCGAAATACTAAGTTGGCCAACCTCTTTGAACATGCATGTTCAACAGCTTTGAAATGACTACCTTATACTAGTAGATGGATACTAATCGGGATGATAAGTTTAGGATTGTAAACCGGGCAATAGCATCGTTGTTAACAACATTGCTGTTTTATATATGGAATAAACTTGTCGATGATTTTAAATGTATAATGTGACATTTTGGATATTCATTTGCTATTGAAGACCTTAGAATCTAAGGTAAGAATACTAAACATGATAAGAACTGATAATAAGCATCACTATTATTTCGTAACTGCATGGTTTAGTGGAAAGGGTAAAAGGTTCATTCTCAGTGCTCATAAATCTGCTGTCATCATGATCACTAGGTAAGAGTAGAGGATTTTCTTCAAGGGACCAACGCAAAACTATGAGAATAAATCCCACCAGACAGGAAAAACTGGTTTTTGTTTCATAATTTTTACCAGTAACGTGGTTTGCAGCACACTAGTCAAGCAAACTACTTTAGCATGCTTGACTAACTAGCCTGACTTGTCAAACAGCTGCCTGACTAGCTTTAGAATTGCTTGAGTAACGCTATGAAGTATTTTGTTAAAATAATAATCTCAAGGTTGTGGATCTTTATGTTTACAAGTTGGCATCATCTTGAATAATTTCGGGAGCAATTTGAATGAACCATCACCATGATTACCTTTTCTTTTTAGCACCGAGCAAAGGCAGCCTCTCCCTTGAATACGAGATCAATGCAATGAACGCAAGAATATCAGAAATGATCGAAAGCGGTGATTATTCGGCCATTATTGAAGAGTTATTCGCCGACGATTGTATAAATGTCGTTAATGGGCAAGCACCTATATTAGGGAAAGAAGGTAAACATTTAAATTACTTGGACACCCATTGAAATAATCAAAGAGATTATACCCAAAGAGTACTTACTCAGAATTACCCCGTGTGTAACGCTGTGGTAAATCCTCCATTTTGGTTTGTCGCTCATGTAGGGCAAATAGTGTACCGCTGTCGTTTTTCAGCAAGAGCCCGAAATCGAATGATAATAGGCCTTATGAGCTATATATCTAATTGGTTTAGCTCAGGGTCGCATGGAATGGTTCGAACAGAAATCAATAGCTTCTGCCATTGACCCCCACGAATTTGGATGCGTTACGTGGATGATACCTTCGTGGTCATCAACAAAAATAAGGTCCATCAATTCACAGAGCACATCAACAGCCAAAATGTGTTAATTAAATTTACCAACGACCCCGAAAAGGAGGGTCAGTTGCCTTTTTGGACACTTTGGTAATAAAAATTCCCTTTAAAAGGGAAGGCCAGCGTCAATGCAGAAGAGGTCTTGTAAATAGTTTGGGTCACCGTGAAAGGCATTTTTGAGGATCACGATCACATCCATGTTACATGACAGTTCACCAAACCATCAATGGTGAAAACATGCACACTGAAACAGCAAAACACATTAACTCCTATATCTTCTGTCAACTCTTTAATTCATTACTCCAAATTGTTCTGTATTTTTGTCTTAACTGCTTTTTACCCATGCTTATTATAAAATCAAGAAATACACTGCAGTTGTTAGTTAATTCGCTATGTTAACTCAACTTACATGCACATTTTATTTTAAAATAATTTTATATTATTTCGCAATGTATAGTTTACTATAAAGTAGATAGTGGCAAGCACATGATAAAGGACTGATCATTCACTACAATCTTCACTTTTAAACTGTATTTTTTGAATGTGTTGATTGTTAGTCCGAAACTCCTGCAAAGCTATGGACATGACATCTTACCTACTCCATTCTGTAGTCTGCATTGTGTGTTTTCTCAGTCTTCAATCATTTTGTTGAATGTAATTTTATGAATCAAATAAAAAAGATAGAAATTGGCCTCACTTTAGTTATGTGTCATTTTACAGTATTTATCATTTATAAAGTAAGACAATAATTTATTTATTTTCTATAAGTGCATGTCAAAATATGGGATATATTGTTCAATATTATAGCTAGCCCCTAAAAAATTTATTTTCAATCGGATTTTTCCCGTTGAAAAGACAAAACTGATGTTAAAGATAGCAATAATATCATCAATAACATTTTGAGTCAATTTTATCCATAAAACGATACAGGATAGGATAGATAATTACTTTGACTTCAATGTGGTCCATATAATGAAGATTTTGATTCCACAACATTATTAGATCTGTTATCAACATATCAATTATGCACTCACAGGCAACCAAACATCATGCTATGCTCATGCAGTAGTCCACTGATATGACCTCGTGATCATTCCCCCGCTTTGACCATGTCATTTTTTTGATATGCTGATTGCTGAACAAGTTAATGTTTATATGTGTAGGCCTAACCTATGATAACTTTTTAAGTCATAATTAATTCAAACATAACTTTGGCAATACTCAATCGTTTTCGTTCGTTGAAACGGCAAAACATACTTTCTTTTCCTTGCAAATCGAATTAGCAGACATCAAAAACATTTCCACCACGAGAAGTAAAAAAATAATTCATACCAATAGAAGAAGGCTATAATCTTAGCTAATCTTTAGTGTACACAAACCCCATCTCAGAATTAGGTACCAGCGCCCTATGCGCTGGCGAAAAGACAAGCGGACGGTACAGTTAAGGTCAGTGTATATAGAAAACCAACACACACTGACCAATACTTAGCTTTCGACGCACACCATCCACTAGAACATAAGCTTAGTGTCATTAGGGACGCACCATTATATTCTCAGGGGGGGCATGGGAGTTTAGGTCAGGCAGAATTTTTTTTTTCGCCTCCAAGAGCACCAATTTTTTTTTTTTTCGCCGCCTTCGGCGGCGAAGTTATTTTTTTTCAATTTTAATGTAAATTTTTATACAAAGTTGGGTGGGGGAATTTTTTTTTTTACTCATCAGTGAGGCAAACAATTTTTTTTCGTCTCACTAGTGGGCAAAGTTTTTTTTTTCGCCTCACTAGTGGGCGAAGTTTTTTTTTCTTCAAAAAACTCCCATGCCCCCCTGGAAATCTAATGGTGCGCCCCTTAGGACCCTCTTCCATCGGGCGGACACATTGGTCACTGACTCGGAAGACAAAGATCAAGAACTTAATCACGTCAAATCGGCTCTGAAACGTTGCGGCTATGCAGATTGGAGTTTCAAACGGGCTCAAGTCAAGAAATCTAATAGCGCCGCGAACACATCTTCAAAAAAGAAAAGCTTTGTAGTAGTCCCCTACGCTCAAAACTTGTCAGAAAAAATCAAAAGAGTGTTTGGGAATTATAACATCTCCACTGTCTTCAAACCACGTCAAACTCTTCGTCAAGTACTTGTTGCGCCCAAGGATAAACCGCGGAATGATGAAATTTGGGGAGTGGTGTACCGCATTCCCTGTGGAGATTGCGACAGACCTTTAGCTATATACCCACAATTCCCAGGGGCGTGTGAAATTTCGCGAGCGTGATAACTACAAATCAACTGGGTTTTTTTTCACGACTTGATGTGATGCAAGTACAGTTAAAACGCTCGATAGATTCCCATAATATTATTATGTAGGCTATATCGTATATGTAAATGTTAAGAAATTAGAATTAAACGGCGAATTATATCGAAACTAATAATAGATTCTAACTTTCTGCTTGCCTTTGGCATGTTTTCCAGATATGAAGCAGGAATGGTTGAAATGGTTCGAAAGCAATCCCAGTGTTAATCGGGTATTATACACTCCTAGTGCATTCGGTGAGGAGAATAACGGAAAGGTTTGGGAAGATGGTGTCTTAAATGCCTACCATGATGATGCCGTCATTGGCTCAGCTCGGTAAGCTTCAGGGGTATCCCATTAAAGCCATATTATAACATTTGCTGAGGAGAACGCCCTCAAAAAATGTTAAATTCTGGTTTTTACACGATTGTAATGTACTTCAGTCAATAAAGATACTCTGCAAAATTCAAGGCTTTAGGTGCTGTAGTTTTGTCAAAATCCGAGATTTTGAATAAAACGATGGAAATATTAGTCGAACAGGTATGCACAATACGTACACGGCGTGCGGGATACACATACACACACACCCCGAGGATCTTACCGTATTGCAACCGCGGGAGTAACATGCATGCATGGGCGCTAGTAGTTTTTCTATGCTTTACCTCACTTGTTCGGCTCAAAATTAAAAGGGGACATATCTGACAGTAAAAGCTAACATTTTATGGGAAATAAATACTAATCTATTTTTACAGAAATGTTATAATATGGCTTTAAGCAAGAGCGGTATACACTTTGTAAATACACTAGTTTTTAACAGAAAAAAATCACCAGTGACCAAACGCCACTAAGTGATTGTATGTACAACAGTTTACAAATATATTGGGGGTGTGCGTGTGTGTTGGTGGATGTCGGTGCATGAAGGATCTTCTAAATTTTAGCTGAGAAAACAGGGGGGGATTTTAACACTTCAAATAGGCATGATAGGGGAGGAGAGCTGATTTTTTTCAGTATTACATTTCCCAGTCCAGTAGAATCTGAGCATTTTGGCCAATTATAGCATTAAAACTGCCAATTCTTGCGCTCTTCGCGTGACTTTGTTTCAGTATAAAGTCATCTTTTGGAAGCAGGTCATCAGGACGATTTTGGAATTTTGCTTTGCAAGATTTGCCCAGATCTAGTCCAACATGTCCAAGTCCAAGTCCTTTGATGAAGGATGAGCACTCATGGCGGAGAACGAATACATCGGAACCCAGGTTGATGTCAACGTAAATGTTGCTTGTCAAATGTTAAATGGAGTCTATTCCATCATCATAAAATATATGTCATTTACCAAAATTAGGTAATATCAATTGGGAGGGGAGTATTTTGTGTATGTAAAAAAAAAAAATGTCAAATATTTTGATATGTTCATTTCTGTTGTGCACTTCACATGCTTTTCAATTATCTACCCCTTGAATGAACATGATGAAAACATGCAATACTGAAATCATAGACTGCTCATACGCAACGGAACCCTACAACGTTGTTACAACATTGTTGTGTTAGCGTATAGGTGAGCAGGAGTTATCCGCAGTACCATTTCAGAGGACTTAAAGCCACGTGCATTTGAAACCCATAGATTACTAGGGCCGTATGTGACCAATATTAGTGCGTTACCCCAATTGTGAAACATTAGCTTACAAAATCGAAACAAACATCTCTCAGTCCTAAAATTTCACAGGGTCAGTGAAAAAAGGGCTTTCCACTGATACCATTTTGATGGAAATGGAGAAAAGTTAGGAAAGAGGTTGTAGATCGGACAATACCTCTTTTTAACTGCATTGTTGCTCCTCACAACGACAACTTTAGTCATATTCCACATGAACAAAGGCATGAAAAAACTCTAATTTGATGGAAATATCCAGCCTGAATAGTACCTCATCATGACAATAATGTGTTTTTGTCTTTTTTGCAGGTACATGTATATTTACAAACGCGTCAATGGCACTCTGCTGCGTTTTATAAACGCATATTTCGAATGAAAAACAACAAGTTCCTCCGCTGTCTTATTCTGCAGAGGAGTCCTAAAATTTTGGTTGGTGACGGCTGTGTATATTATTGCGGGACTGCGTGGAATCAGCCCATGATCTGTTCTTTCATTATGGACATAGTTGATAACTTCAAAACTTCTAACAGACGCAGGACAAGGAGATAAATATGGAAAAACTACTGGTTGGGCAATTTAATATATTTTTGCCCTCAAATCAGGGAAAATAATTTACTGGGTGGGCAGCTGTAACTAATGGCATCCAGGCTTCTTGATTTTCGGAAATGAGACCTTTGGTTCTTTTCAAGGAAATGGACCTTTGTGGTTTTCCCAAAATTTTGACCTCTTTCTCGTGAATTTTAACAGTTTGTTTGTAACAGTGTTCGGTTGAAACCTGTTTTTGCAGGCAAAGTCTCAATTTTTTTGACAGTTTGCCGGTTCAAAAAAACCCGACTGGACAAAAAGAAGTTCATAAAGTCAGACATAACAAAATTACTCAAAAAGCTCATACACAGTGAAGTATAGACCGGGTCGGGCAAGTACGCCCTCGGGGCAAGTCCGCCCATCACGTGTTTCTGATCCCATGACTGCTGGAAAAGTACAATGATGATGTAATTAGCTGGCACACGTCATAGCTAAGTACCCAAGAAAACAAGACAGTCCGACCCATCGCGCCACAGAAAATATCGTTAAAAACGTTTCCGAGTCAAGGAAGTTTACTTTTTTAGAATTAGTAATATTGCAATAATCTCAAGACCTTGCAGAGACGATTTTCGTTCTTATATTTATTTGGAAGGTGAACGTTTTGCCCAACAAATTATGCAATTAAAAGATCGACATTTTGTGTTTGATAAGACAAAAATCTAAGCTAATTGAACAGACAGTAGTATATCCATGGACTATGAATCTAAAGATTGTGGGTTCGAATCCGGGTAGAATTTTTAATTCTAATAATTTTTTTTTCTTTTGATAATTAAGAAGAAATAATAATGGCAAAAATCCGTCTTATAAAACTGAACACAGCACAATCTAGCCTTATATACTTCATGTTCATCATGTAAATGTATTATGTGACGCAAATGTTTATCAGTAAAAATATCCACAATGCCTTGTTGATGCAAATCTTTGAAAGCTTATGCTGAACTATGGGGTTCAGCTATTAAACGTTAAGAAATATTTTACCCCATAGAATATAGAAACTAGTATTTTGATAAGTAAAATAGCTGGGTGAGGTATGTGGCTGGTTGGGGTGGTTACGGTGCGTTAAAACCAATAACCGCGAAATATGGATATCCACAATATGGCTACAAAGAACCACTAGCCGTGAAATGTGGATATCCAATAGGTTTGCCCCGCATGACTGCAAAGAATCACTAACCGCGAAATATGGATACCCAACTAGTTTGCCCCGCAGGGCTACAAACAACCACTAACCGCGCAATATGGATATCTAACTAGTTTGATCCCGCAGGGCTACAAAGAATCACCAACCGCGAAATGTGGATACCCAACTAGTTTGCCCCGTAGGGCTACAAAGAACCACTAACTGTGCAATATGGATATCCAACTAGTTTGCAAAGAATCATTAACCGCGAAATATGGATATCCAACAAGCTTAAACTATAAATTAGCACCACATAGAGGATTGGTCCAGAAGAATGAGTGAAATTATTGGGGGAAAAGTAAAAAGTATGAAATGTGACGGGCTGTCGCTAAGTATGACAGGCTGTGGACAACGAAATGTCGTCACCCTTAATTGGGGCCAGTATCAACAAAAATCAAGGCTACAGGGCCGACAGGCCCGAGGCAGGCGACTCTCATACGACGACTACACACTGCAAGTGGGACCCCAATAGAAGGGCCCCGCAGGGCAAAAAAGCAAGAGTAACCTTGAGGTTAAAATTTGAAGAAAAAAAACATCAATATCTTCCACAAAACGTAAAAAAAGGCCAAAGTTTAAGAAATCTTTCGTGTGTAGCTTTTCACCCTTTTTTAAATTTGGTCCCATTTGTGAAAGTTTCTTAAGAGTCATCTATAAATATTGTTGGTTTTCTTAGTTGGCAGTGTTTTGAATTTTTTTTGAACAGGAATTATTGTACACTTGCCTGCGCACAATTAAAAATGCGGGGTATTTGATTTGCATTTTGACATGCATGGGTAATGTGTTGAAATTATTTGATAAGAAATTAGGAAAATCTGTTAAAAACATGGACAAAACTATATTTCAGTATCAGATATGCTACTTTGCCTTCTTTTGCCTGACTTACTTCTTTTATAAAGTCAAAATTTCAATTTTTGTTATCCAAATCTACACATTATTTCATGTGTTTCTTCACACAAGTTTCAAGGTTTTTATGTGGCCCTGCATTCTTAAAAAAACACGGATTCTGTCATCATTTAGTTTTAGATTGATTGTAGGAAATTAAAAATCTTACACTAAAAGACACAATTTTATGCCTAATTTTAACACCAGGATTTTTTTTAAAGTATATCCAAGCACCATGTTTTTATCCGACATTACTGAAAAAAAATTATCGTTTTTTATTTGACCGAGAATATTAATTTCAAAGCAAAAGCAAAAGGTGTCATTCTTAATTGTGCTGATTTCAACATGTATCGATCGACTTTTAGCACGACTATGCATAACAATAAAGGATGGTCAGTAGCGTTCTGAGTGTTATGTCAGGTAATTAGTATTTTGGGCGGGGTTTCTATATATTTTTTGCAATAATCCTTTATAGATTAGACAGTTTGGCGAAATTGTAACGTTAAAAACCTATAATGGTCTACATTATTTCGAGAAACAAATTGTTTGGATGCAAGTACAGGGGTTGTCCGTACCCCAATAAAACATCATCATTTTGTTTTTGTTTACGTTAAGGGTGTCAAATTAAGTTAATTACTTTCAAAAGTACTGAAAGGGCCTTTCGGACTAATTCACCACCACCAACTATTCACCTATTGGGATGCTGTTTTACATAACTCCCGCAGATCCTATGATTTGTCTGCATGATATTGGGTCACTCATACAGTTTATGTTGGTTGTTCTGAGACTGCACTTTAAATTGTGCTACTTCAGATTAAATTGCACCACAACTTTCAAAATGGGGTGCACCCCAAGGTAAAAAAAACCTCGAACACTGAAATTGCACCAGAATTTATCAATTGTAGTTCTGAAAGAAATTATCTACACACATCACTAATCACATTAAACAGAACATTTACAAATTATATAAAATATCAGTACCGCAAAAGACGATGACCAGAAAGACGGTGATCACGAAAGACGGGTGACAGCTGGTTATTTGAAATGCACAGTTGCTTGATCCGTGGCTACCATCGTTTACACAGCGTTTTACACCATTGTAGCAGTCACAACCATTGTCAAAATCAAGTATAAACGCGATCGACACTGTACAATCAATTTAGTGAGTGCAGACGCGATAAGAAAATTATGTTTGAATTTGAAGTATATTGTACTGTTTTCAGCAGTACTTTTCAGGCACTTTAAATAGTCTTTATGAACCAAAATTTCCGGAATTTTATTAGTTACTAATGAATCTTACTCGACAGATATCGTTACAGGTGTGATAAGATAAGTGGAAAGACCTGTTTCTTTCAAATGCAACATTGGATCCTCTTGAAATGAACAGACATAGTTTTATGACCTGCCGTAGCATTAATCTACAAATTAGGGGGATATTGCATGTGTTATATTTTGACGAAGGAGCCTTGCTTTAAGAAACTGGTAGGTATAACCAGGCCGTTGCAACTCATATACCAGCGCAATACAAAAAGGTGTGGACACCGTCGGCTTCCCCCGTGTATTATCCGCCGGTGCCATTATCACGTGACTGAAGAAATATGCTGCTGCCACCACAGAATTAGACACAGAGAACTGGGACTCGACCGCCATCTTGATACATAATGAATATATGAATATATAATTACAGAAAAATGCTGCTGCCACCAACGATAGCTAGCGATATAGGCTACGTAAATCGCGTATTTATATAAGGACTTTTTTTTTCACTGTCCTCACGTCGGTGAACAGAGTCTCAAGTCCATCGCACTACGTGCTCTATATTCTTCGTCCTTGGTATAACAATACCTTTGATACAGCCTGGATACCAAGCAGCTGCAAAAGATCTGAAACTCTGGATGAATTCGGCCAAATTTATGTTGGCCTATGACATTTCTGTATTTTTGTATTCGCTGTGGAATTCACAACAACCAAGTAGCTTTAAGGTTAGCAACTATTTTAAACGGTTGCAATTTGGTAGTTCACTGCATCTTGCGAATGGTACTGAGCGTGTAGAAAAATTCAAATATCACAGGTATACTTTTGTAGGTCCTGTGGTGAGTTATGTTGTAGAGGGCTGAAACAAAAACACTTTCGTAAAACGTACATAACAACAATAAATCAAGCAAGTTTTCAAAGTATATGATATGTAGAATGAACTTTTGCAAAACATCAAATTTCAATAAGAAATTGATTTGGGTAATGATTTTTTTTCCGTTACTTCGACCAACAATACCTAGTCTACGCTTAAAGGAGCTGTTTATAAAATTTCCACAAATCTCACTATATTGCAGGTGATAACTTGAAGATGAAGATGAATCTAGTGGTCTTAGTTGCTGGTATTTTTATCATGTTTTGCAACTCTGGAGACTGCGAATCGATGGACTGTATTACTCTCTGTAATGAATGTGTTGAGATTTCGGACACATTGACACATATGGGCTGCACTAAGCATTGTGAGGAACACAAGCAGAATGATAATGGCAAAATGTCGTGTTCAAAATTAACAGGTAAATATTTCACTTTTTGTTACATATTCTAGTTTACTTTCCAATCAGAGATTCTTACTGGAGACAAAAACAAAATTAACAAAAAGTCAAATAAACAAAGCAACATCCATGTCGATTCAGCAAGTTAAGCATGTTAAGGGGGTACTACACCCCTGCCCAATTTTGTGCATATTTTTGCATTTTTCTCAAAAATTATAGCGCATCGGGGGCAAGGACTACAACTACTGCACAGGACATTTTATTTCAGCACAGACAACAGTTGTGGAGTTACAGTCAAAAACGAGGGAAAACAAATATTTGATCAATAAATCAATAAATACTTGCTTTGATTTGCTGAATTTTCAGTACAGTAGTTGTAGTCCTTGCCCCTATAATATACATATCTTACTTGTCACCAATGCACTATAATTTTTGAGAAAAATGCAAAAATACGCACAAAATTGGGCAGGGGTGTAGTACCCCCTTATGTGGATGTTCGCTCGCAGTTTAGACTTATATTATTATGTACCTATGCAGTGACATCAAGTTCCACCAATCGCGAGCAAAATATCTGTTCATCACACAATAATGCAAACTATTGCCGCATAGGTTGATAGGCACGAGAGCTGGTTTACTTGTATGTTGCAATTGTGGTTTTATCCGTGCCCCCTACATTTGTGGGACACTCTTACTTTCTATCGAAAATTTAAACGCATTTGTTTGTATTACACCACAAAAAATAAAATCATTCTGTAATTCGTTAGAACAATGGGACGAACGTTCATTTTTTACCATTTTGCAACATACCTTCACACCTAATTGTGACTAAGGCGCAATTGCTAATTTCAAAAACGTCATGGAAATCATTGAATGCCATTTTCAGCATTTTTGACGTATCTTGTAACATGATTCCAGCTAACACACTACGTTTTCACGACGTTCGCTGACGTTGGACTTAGGTTGTCATTTACGTTGTAAACACGTAAATATGTGAACTCGTATTCGTGTAGTGACAACGTTTTTTTTTCGACGTTGATTTTTCGACGTTGATATAACATCATTATGACGTTGTTTCGACGTTGATGCAATGTTTGACCAGACCTGATGACAACGTTTGAATAATACGTTCAGAAAACGTTACCCACATACGTATCTGAAAAATTGTTTAGATGTTAACAACATGGAATGTAAATTCTTCCATTCCAAGGAGATTGTTGTCCAGCCAAAATTTCTCTATCGTGTCGTCTGACGATCGCCTTTAGGCGTGAAACTCAAAGTAACGACTTCTATTCCTGAAGTTCTAAACTTTGAATTTTTATACGCTCTCCCTTTTTGGGATTGAGCATCATTGTTGCCGGATTTTAATGTAATGTCATAATCACGTTGTCTCGACGTAAAGCACGAGGTTAAAACGCGGTTTTTGACCCAGATAGAACGTCATCTACGGACGTCGTTAGTACGCAAATTTATGACGTTGTTTCGACGTATAAAGCCGCGTTATTACAACGCCGTATAAATGTCATGGTCTGAGCCCGATACAACGTAATCTACGGACGTTGTAATTACGTTAATTTGTGAACTCGTATTCGTGTTGTGATTTTCGGACGTTGATATAACGTCATAGTGACGTTGTTTCGACGTTCACAACTTGATGTCGAAACAACGTCATAATGACGTTACATTAACGTTCGGGAATAACGTTGTCACAACACGAATACGAATTCACAGATTTACGTACTTACAACGTCCATATATTACGTTTGTACGACTTTATATAACTTTTAGACAACGTTGTAACAACGAAAAATTGTTAGCTGGGATGATATCATCTTTGGATCCCATTTCACGCATTTGTGAAGTATCTATATATTTGAAATCTCATCGTTTCGGATCTTTACGTATAAATTTGTATCATCTAGAATAATTTAAATGAACCATTGACTTTTTTTCAGCGCCGAACAAAGGCAGTCTCTCTCTTGAAGACGAGATTAATGCAATTAACGCGAGAATGTCAGAATTGGCCGAAAGCGGTGAAATTTCAGCCATTGTTGAAGAGTTTGTAGCTGACGATTGCACAATTGTGGTTGATGGACTAGCACCTGGATTTGGTAAAGAAGGTAAACATTTAAATAACGTGACGCCTCAGTTTTGAAATAATCAAATATGTTATCTTCAAAGAGTACCGACTCAAAAGTGTACCGTGGTAACACTATGGTATAAAATCCGCCATTTTGTTTTGTCGCTCATAGAGTGCAAATAATGTACCTCCTGCGTTTTTCGGCAAGAGTCCAATGAAATCGAACAAAGTTGCATAATTAAGCTTGAGTGTTACTAAGGTTTTCGCTCTCAAGCTTCGCGCGTATTTTCGGCTCTACCAACATAATTAAAACCAGAGAACTCGGACTCCTCGTACCGTATGCCGTCAGCAGGGGTTGGGGTAGGGGATTCGGGTCCTTGCCGACGGTGCGCAGAAGCGAACGAAAATTCTGCGTCTCATCTGAAGTGTATAAGTATCGCGTGTAGGTCGCATCAAGCGCATCTATCAAATGCGTCTAGTATTAAAATAGCGGTTGAGTCCGGGTTCTCTTGTTTTATTTCTTTGGCACTACCTCATTGCCCCGTGGTCACTCATGTATAAAAGTTGTAAGCATCCGCGTCAATTGACTTTCAAAAATGACCCTAAGCTAGGATGTCGACAATTTGTCAAACTAAGCCTAAACAAGGATTTTACTCAAATAAAAACACCCTAAGCGAGGAATTGGTTTGAAATTTGCCCCTAAACAAATTTTGCCAATGTGTCGGTAGAGTGTCATTTAGTGACAGTGATGATATCGGTAAGCTTAAAATTGGCACTGTTGAAGTTGGCTCCGATTTTGTTTAATCTGGTAAGTAAACTTGCAAAACCACCCCTTCTTTTAGTAAAATGAGTGTTTTGAGACCCTAATCGTGGATCCACGCGGATCCTCGTTTTGCTTTTCAAAACCACCCTAAATCCGGTGTTTTTTTTCACGCGGATGCATAGGTTAACATGGTTGGCATTTGACCACCTATATTAAATTATTTTGCCACCCAGTAAATTCAACTTGTTCATTCCCCCTGAAACGCCCACCTAGTGACTTATTTTTGCCCACATAAAATGGGCACCATATAATTATCATAAAACTAGTACCATGATGATATATTTTAAAATAACTGTTGCTATTTGAAACTGATGTATCTTTT
This sequence comes from Amphiura filiformis, assembly GCF_039555335.1. Lineage (NCBI taxonomy): Eukaryota > Metazoa > Echinodermata > Ophiuroidea > Amphilepidida > Amphiuridae > Amphiura > Amphiura filiformis. The sequence continues at coordinate 69,812,960 of NC_092631.1, forward strand.
CAGAAATAAATATCACACAGTATATGGTATAAGAAGCTAAAATTATTAAAAAATTATTTTGAGCAATTTCCACACAAAACCTGAAAAATATTGTTGAGCTCATAATTTTGTTGTTGTTGTTATTTTCTACACATTTCAAATGTGATTCCATCTGGTTCTCTGTTATTTTGTGCAACATTATAGCCTATATCTGATATACAGGGTGAAAAAATAAAATGTATACAATTGCATTTTGACTTCTCAGGAAAAAACTAAAAGAGTTATGGCACAAATGTTATATGCAATACAATCAGTAATATCTTGGCTTTTAGTTGGTTTCTTTACTAGCTTGGATTCAAAAGTTATGTCCGATTAATTAAATCGTCCAGAAAACGTGTTGGGCCACTTTTGCCATGTTTGCGCATATCAAGTTTGAACCGCGTAGATGTGCTTATCCTGCATTAAACATCAAAGACCTGACACAAAAGAATTATAAGTGTTGTTTCTTCATATAATTAACATGAACTTAATAATAATATGATATTTCTTTAAAATCTATAAATGAAGTCATGAAATTTCTTTCAAAATATCTTATAAAAAAGTAATTTCTCATATCACTGAGATATCATTGGTAAAACTGAGAACAGTTTTTGCATCCGTAAGTACAAAACAATAAAATTTTGAAATTAAGTTCAGCTGGGCTTCTAGCTGTTCTGCGGCGACCACTATATGCCAGCATTTCTGTTAACAAATTCTACATACTTCTCATAGATATGTAATTGTATGCTTTGATGGAAGACGTGAGTTTGGAAAATGAGCTATAAACAATCTTATTGTTTAATTTCTGCTTGCCTCCATGTGCTACCGAAGAATATCACAACCATAAAAATACGCACTTCCAACGTGAAACGTGGTTGACGTTGTTGAGCTGCAGCCACGATTTCACGATAATAAATGAGGTTGTTATGTCAGTGCTTAGTTGTGACTTTTAAAAACTCAAGGAGATATTCTATTATGTAATCATTTCTACCACTTCGAATCATAAGAGCATCGTCCAACTGGTCCATGGTTCAACTCTATTCAGTCACTTTTGTAACAAGCTTAGACAAAAGTGGCCCAAGCGGTTTTAAGACTAAGTTACACACTTGGCCATATCTTCACTTGTATAGAGTGGATTTTATTGGAACAAAGCTTAGCTGGTGGCTAAAGAAATTATCTTGATAGACATATAAATATCAAACCAAAAAATAAGCCGCATACTTGTGTCATTATATTTTCAAAATTGTACAAATTTTATTGTTACACTATGTGTAGTTACGTCAATATGGGAATTGGCAAAAATAATTATTGTTGGGAAAATAGGTCAACAAACTACAGGATTGGCCATAATTCATACTGTCAAATACTTGTAAATTCATTTCTAGTTTGGGCAGAAAGAGAAGGAAATACCAGTATCACATGCCTAGAAATACAAATTATCAATATGCCTACTTGGTCAATCTGTTTAGGCAATTATTCTTTATAGTTTTTTTATATTAAAATAAATGAATAAAAATCAATTTTGTTCATGTTTATAAATTAAAAGCAAACAGATGTTCATAATTCTCTAACAAATAATTTCAACACATGCAGTAAGTGCCACGTTGGCAAATCAGGTACTAATTATACATTTCTCTAATCGGTATAATCTGTGTCTATGATATTGTAAGAAATTACACAGAAATTACACACATTTAGTAAGTGCCACGTTGGCAAATCAGGTACTAATTGTACATTTCTCTAATCGGTATAATGTATGTCTATGATATTGTAAGAAATTTATACACAGTAAAAGTTAACTACATTTTACTACCAAATAAAAACATTACTTTTACTTCTCCATTGTTTTGAACTATCTATCAATGCAAAATATTTATTAATTATCGTTTGAAACACATTTTTATTAGAATTTCCCAGTATTTCCCGGTCTTTCACTTCAGTCAGAATTCATTGAGTGGTATTTGGTAGATACCAGTATTAACCGCTTTGATATTTTACCCGGGGGGGGCACTCAAATATTTTTTTTGGTAGGGGTGTGCCACCGCAAATTTCGAACTTGAGGTCTAAGGAACTGATCGGCCAGCCAAAAGGGGGGGTCTAGGGAACGGATCGGCCGGTCAAAAGGGGTCTTGGGAACTGATTGACCGACCAAAAGGGGGTCTTGAGAACTGATCAGCCGCAAGGATGTGTACATAATTATTTGAGGTACTTTTCCTCATAGTTGGCAATTTTATTCCCAAAAGAGATCTCAACATCATTTATTTCTAGCAAAATGTTATTAATTAAAAACGAAATCTAATAAAGTCACCATATACCCGGCTGCTTTTTGTAGTGGTACCGCTTTTATTCAAAATGAATTTTGGTCTCGTTCTGCGTTCTTATGGCATCATAATAATATTTTTGTTTTGTTTTCAGATGTGAGGAAGCTATGGTTCGATTGGTACAAAAGCAATCCAAGTATTAATCGGGATTTATACACTACTACAACTGCATTCGGTGAGAATAACGGAATGGTTTGGGAAAATGGTATCTCAAATCCTTACCATGACGAAGTTCTCATCGGCTCAGTCCGGTAAGCTTGAGGGTATACCAATTTAGAAGTACACGAATCATCATTATCATCACCCTAAGCCATTGTCGACCCACTGCAGGTTGAAGGTCTCTCCAAGGTGACGTCACTCTGATTTATCCACGTCTTTCTCATCCAAGTTACATCCTAAAATTGTGTAATTTCATCCCTCCAATTTCATCCCTCCATCTAACTTTCTGTCTTCCTGGGTGCCTAGTGCCACTTCTAGGTATCCATTCTGTAACCAGTTTGGTCCGTCGTCCATCTGATGTTCTAGATCCCAAGTCCACTTCTTTTATTTCACAGTTTGGATGACCGATGTCATATCGGTGACCTGTGTCATGCTTCTGATCCACTCAGTTATCAGTTTGCTCTTTTAGTGATTCCAAGCATGCTCCTTTCCATACTGTGTTGAGCTACTCTCAACTGCTACATTCTCTGAGTCATGGCCAAAGTTTCTGAGCCATATGTCATGGCTGGGAGAACACACTGGTTGTAGACTTTCTTTTCAAGGAATAATGGCATATTGCTCTGCATCACCTCATTCAATTTTCCAAAAGCACCCGATCTGCTCTTATTCTTTTTCTAACTTCGTCAAAGTGGTTGTGGCTCATTGTGACAACTTGACCCAAGTACATATATATTCTTCTACTTCTTCTAGTGCTGTTTGGTGAATGTAGATTTGCTTCTTGATGACAAATCTGCTGAACATGCTTTTGGTCTTGCTCATGTTGACCTTCAGCCCCACTAGGTTACTTCCTTGTTAAGGGCTTGCAGCATAGACTCCAGATCCTCAGGGGTTCCTGCAAAGATTATAATTATCATCTGCAAATCCCGGTTGGCTTCTCTCCCCATTGGTGTTGGTACCTTTCTTTTCCCAGTCAAGCTGCGTTGAAAAGTTTTGGTGATATGGTGTCTCCTGTCGACCCCCCGGAGAATGTTTTGTTGCTCTCAGAGTGTAGCCGGATGGTAGCTGTTCCTTTACTGTATATGTCCTCGATTATGTTGACATATGTACTCTTGATTCCCTGGCCAAACAGTGCCTGTATTACAGCTGGGACTTCATTGCTGTCGAAAGAGTTCTCATAGTCTACGAAAGCCAAACACAATGGTTGCTGGTATTCATTTGCTTTCTCTATGATCTGGTTAACTACATGTAGGTGATCTGTGGTAGAGAAGCCGTTTCTAAATTCGGCTTGTTCTCGGGGCTGGTTGAAGTCCAAGGTAGCAGTGAACCTATTGGTGATAATCTTGGTGAAAAGCTAATATAAACATTGGATAGAAGACTGATTGGATGATAATTTCCTAGATCTTTGATGTTGCCTTTCTTATAAAGAAGGGTGGTAATGGAATTACTCCAACTGTCTGGTATTCTGCCTTCTCGGATACACTGTGTGAATTGAGCGGCTCGCTTACTAATTATCACTTCATCTCCCTCCTTCAACACATCAGTCAATACCTCATTCTGTACTGGTGCCTTTCCTTTCTTCATATCTTTAAGGGCAGATCTTACTTTATCTGCGTTTACGATGGGTGGTATATTGGGATCACTGGTTGAGACTAAATGTGAGCCTTCTACTGGGATCTTGATGCTGTAGAGGTCCTGGTAAAAATGTTCAACTCTGGATACAATTCCATTCCGACTTTTGTATACTTCCCCATCCTCATCAGGGCAATCATTTGTAATCTCCCAAGTGTTAATGCTTATTTTGTCTTTTTGTAGCTTCTGCCTGCTTCCAAGGTTTACTATATCTTTTGGACATCGTGTTCTCTTAGTTTTGCCTTCATTCGTTTCCTGATGGTTTTACATACTTCCGAGTACTCTAATTTCTGAATGTTGGTGTGCTGTTTGATTTCCCTCCTCTTCTTGAGAAGCTTTAGAGTGGTTTCTGAGAGTTTATCTTCCTTCTTTTTCGCTTCCTTTCTAGCTACTTCCCTAGCACAGCTATGGATTATTTCTGCTATGGCTTTGGATTTTTCAGTAAGATGACACTCCTTCATTATATCTTCTAGTGCAAATTTGTGCTGTAGGGGTATTAACTGGAACCCTAGTGAATGTTGATGTAGCTTGTCAAGATTCAAATTGGCTGTCTTCTGCGTATTCCCTTGGCTCTTTCCAGTCTCATGTTAATGCGGATCTTAGCTCTTCATCTATGGTCACTACATGTGTTAAATTTGTTGAGAACAGACACATCTGTAACAATGTGTTGCTTTTCTGAGAGGATGAAGTAAATTTCACTCTTGGTTGTGTCATTTGGACTTTGCTATATCCGCTATGTCTACGAGAGGGAAGAATAAATCGAGGATTGAGAACCAGAAATCTAGTATATGGACAATATAAGTGTGCTCTTTCATTTAATGACAAAATTTGAAAAATACTGTAAGGATCACTCGGGGTTTTGACTTTTAAAACCTACATTTTGGTCAGAAATTGTGCATGAATTGGTCGTTTCCAACATATTTACCACATTCGCCTTGCTATAAACATTGAATTGCGTCATCTGTTGACGTAATGAAAAAAGGGTTCTTAGGGGGAAGTGTTAGCTTTCGTTCGATAAAAAAAATTCTGATTGGATGAAGGGAACATTCGGGGTTTTGACAAAAAACAATCACAGATGCCGTATTTTCCACTAGTCATCAGCTAGAAGCTCACACAGCTCTTATGATGTGTGTAGTGTCAACAAAGACTGTGTAGAGACAATTCATTATTATTATACATAAATTGGGGCCAAAGTCTATTTAGGACATACTTCCTATATATATCAAGATAGCTTCAAAATGTTGCTACTTCCGCCAACTACATAGTACGACGATGTCACTTGATCACTAGGACCAATGGCTGGTGGCACAATTGTCATGTGAACAACTTGAGGTCAAAAGTAATACAAAGATCATTCTGGAAAGGAAAGCCAGTGTCTAAAAGTTATTATACATAATTGGGGTCAAAGTTCATTAGGGGATACTTCCTATATAACAAGATACCTCCAAAATGTTGAACAACGTGAGGTCAAAAGTCATACAAAGATCATTCTGGAAAAGAATGTATACATGCCGGCTAGTTGCGGCGGCGTGGGTTCGAGGCCCACCTCTGCCGAACTGAATTTCCCCCTTTTTTTAAATTTAATATTTAGGGAAATGGGGCTGTGCAAATTTATGTATGGCGTAGGGGAGCGACCTCCCATCAATCATGACAACATTGTATTTTGTCTTTTTGTTGCAGATACATATATATTTACAAGCGCGTCAATGGCACTCTGCTCCGTTTTATCGAGATATATTTTATATAAGTTCATCCTCTGCCGCATTCTGCAGACGATTGGTTGGTGGCTGATGTGTATATCATTGTGGGACTGCGTGGAATCAACATCTGCTTGTATCCCATGATATTTCGCTTTCTCATAATATTTTGAATTAGTAACTTTGTAATGGGGGTCAGATACCTTTGGGCTCAGTGAAATAAACTGAAACTGATCATGGATATAAACTTCTAAACTTCTATCAGATGCAGGAAGACAAAATGAACGAAAAATATAATGATAGTAACCCAGCAAACACAAAACGTTTTCGACATCATTCGCAAAAGGTTATAAAAGGTTGTCAGAAAACGTTTAAATGTCGGGCTATATAAAGGGTATATTAAGGGTATAAAACGTTTTCATAACATTCATTTCATTTCATTCATTCAAAAAATGAAAAAATGAAAAAAACATCTATTGAATTATTTACGTAACATTCTATAGAAGGTACGTATATACCAAGCTATTTGCTAACAATGTACACCAGGCACAATAAGAAACTCGTCAGTTATATTCATCATTGCTGATCAATAACTTGATAATTTTGGATTATTCTGAAATATACATTTTGTTAATTGGACTTTTCTTTCTCATTTGACACCCTGTTCGTGAACATTGAGTAAGAATTGACCAAGATATGCGCCTCCAAACTCTCAAACCCCAAAATGAAAAGTTGCAATTTTAACGATTCAATTGTGCCTGTTACACTGTGTGCTTTATTGATTGGCCCGTGGTGCTTGTGGGCAATACAACGATGCGTTCCCATTGAAAATCGTTGAAAATGCAACTTTTGATTTCGGGGTTTGAGGCTTTGGAGGCGCATATCTTGGTCAATTCTTGTTCGTTTTTCACGAACAGTGTGTCAAATGAGAAAGCAAAGTCCAATGAACAATATGTATATTTCAGAATAATCCAAAATTATCAAGTTATTGAACAGCAAGGATGAATATAACTGACGAGTTTCTTTTTGTGCCTGGTGTAGTCAGTGTGCCTTTGATGTGAGTTAGATATACCGTCTCTATTGTCAGCTTATTTATTTACAGGTTTATTATTATCGACAAAAATCATGTTTTTCTCGACTTTCTAAAATTGATGTTGTTTTATTCGGGAAAAGGTGACAGTGATATAAAAATTATAGTACATGTTTACGGAAAACCAAAAAAAATCGTATTTGGTCATATGCTTAGCCTACAGATTTCTTTATAAATCAAAATATTCGAAATCAGTCAGTTACGTCTAAACCGCCAATTATTGCTATTATTTGATATGCGCATTTGACACTATAACTTACATTATAAAATTAATCTCGCACCAATTTGCGGGCCCAGACCAGCTCAAAATTGCTGTTGACAAGAATGTTCCAGAGTCGGGTGTTATCTTTACAATCTGCGTAAAATAAATTGTATTTCATTTCATTTGGTTTATCAATGTTATCCAACTTGTCATAAAATTTGTATTATATCGTGATTTTCAAAAATGAAAATTATTTTATATCAGAAAGACATTCTTCGTATTCAGAGTGTATCTAACATATACATTCATTTAATTGGTAGCTTTTCACATAATTAAGTGATGGGGTATGAACGTTTGGACAGTATTTATTGTGGGACATTAGAGCACATCAGACATATCGAATTGCATTCTGAATACGAAGAATGTCCTTCTGATATCAAATAATTTTGATCTTTTTTTGAAATTACGCAATGTAATACACATTTTATGGCAAATGATTAAAAATTGATATTTTTGATATTTAACAGTACTCGAAGTAAACTTTATAAATTTGATTATTTCTACTAAAAGTGTATGTAGGTGGGATGAAAAGCCGACGATCAATTGAAAATTTTGACCTTTCGTATTGAGGATATGGATTTTTTTTCCCAAAACACCAAAAAAAAATTAGGTCTTTTTGGGAAAAAATCCATATCTTCAATATGCAAGGTCAAAATTTCAATATTGATCGTCGGCTTTTCCTCCCAGCTACATACACTTTAAGAATATATCATTAGATTTATAAAATTTACTTCGAGGACTGTTATATATCAAAAATGTGAAAAATATCAACTTGTCATAAAATTTATATTATATCGTGATTTTCAAAAAATGAAAATTATTTTATATCAGAAAGACATTCTTCGTATTCAGAATGCAATTCGATATGTCTGATGTGCTCTCATGTCCCACAAAAAATACCGTCGAAACGCTCAAAACGCTCATTCCAGATCCCTTAATAAAATTGTATAAATGAAAGCACTCCTCACTGCGCCATCCTCCAATTATTGGGTAATTATTGTGCCTATTTGTACCTTTTGTTCATGACAAAAGAGTTCCGCCATTAAATCGGTAACTGACCTGACAGCGTATTGACGCTTTACAAGGCTGGGTACTGTTAATAAGTGATCAAACGAAAGTCGCGTGAAAGCGCCTACTTGAACGAAAGGTACTTTTTGTTCTCACAAAGCCCAAGGGTGTGATTGAGTAGCCGAAAGCACAAAAGCCACACTTTAGCAGTCGATGCACAGTTCGTTATCACCCACCTGACTTCATTTAAATAATTTGAATGCTCTTGCTGATCGATTACACATTATTAGAATGTATTAAGGCTGCCAGGTCGACGTGTCTATGGTAGCCTACTGTATAATGGTAACGTATAAGCAGGAAAGTTGAAAAAGAAGGAGGGAGAACGGAATTATATCCTTGAGATAATCCCGTAGGTAATCCTTTCGCACCTATTCATAGTCCTTTATTCTCAAGTAGTTACATATCTACTTTAAAGTAGCCTTTGATGTGATGTGGGTTGCCGACTACGGTTGATTAATTTTCACTCCAGAATTGAAACCATATCCAATGTTTCTATAGAGAATCCCTTGAAAGTATGACACGTGTGTGTTAAGTACCTGATGTTGCTCTGAAGGGATGCCACACGTGGATACTATAAGAAAGAAATGTAGTTTTGTAAAGATTCCAAAAAAATCCGCCCATTTTGGAACATATATTAATTATTTAGGAGAGTGTTTTAGGATTTTGTTAGAAAAGGGATGATTTTGATCATCTATATTTTATTGTTTTATGTATTTTCCTGTCATTTCCTGCAAACCTAATAAAGATATTTTGATAATTGAAAATAGGCTGTATCATAAATCGTAGAGGTTGAAAGCGTAACCAAGCGTGCAAAATTATTATTTGCCATGGGATTTCGGTCATATTTTATTTGAAATAAACTGGATGTTAGGATCTGCATGCATGTTATGCATAGTATTCAGTATCGAAGTTACGTAATGTTACTATGTCAACGGGATCACGCTCTTGAGTAATGAACCACGATCGAAACGATCACCACACAAAGTATATGGCACTCGAAGGCATACCAAAATAGTGTGATCCAGTAACCAATAGAATTACGTAACCACTTCGATGCTGAATTGATGGTATACAGACACTGACATTTCCCTAAAACTAGTAAGCAGCAACTTGTGTATCACACCCGTCATGGGTTCGAACCCTTTTGTTGTATTTTATTGTTAAACCTAAATAGCGTGATTGCTTTTGAATGAGCGGCAACACACATATTTTGTTTGAGGATAGCTGCAGAGAGTTGATATTCTTGAGAGGGCACTCTATTCACGTGGTTTCTTTTCCAACGCTTAAAGATCACGAATTTTGGTGGTTTGCAAATGAAAAGTGTCCGCACTATCGATTGATTACGTAACTGTTATGAATAGTTTATTAGGTTTTTCAATGCAATCGCCTCGACCCATTAATACATATTATCTGTATTATCAAAGTACTTGGAATAGCAATCCGGTGAGTTCACTGAACTACGCCCTAATACTGATGGAGTTTTAATGGCGTTTAATGGCGCTAATCCTCTCCATACACAGATGAACAAATACAATAGATGAAGGTCAACACGTATGACCTCCTATGTGACATGTTATATGTGATGTACACAAACCTGAATATCATAAAGATCAGTATTCGTTTGTGCATATGAACTGCACATTTACGTTGCTAGATATTACTCATTATATATAATGACAAATATTGGTATTATGACAATACGGTATATACATTGTATATAAAATGACTAATAGATCCTACTATCATGGCGTCAGGTCAATGTTCATCATACCCCGTATGTTTCTTAAAATTCATTCATATTTGAGACAAATTGCTGTGCCAATTTTATTGGTGCACAAGTAGATCCGTGTTTTTTTTAATTTTCATTTCCTTTTAATGAAAGAATTAAGGTTTTCCACTGCACAGGGGCCACAAGGGTGATACTAATTTTAATGTTATATTTTCAAAACGAATACGTGCTCCCGGTTGGCTCTATAGCGATTTCACAGAAAAGGTATTTCTAGTGCAATGCAGCGTCGGACTCTAACTGAGAGCGTAGCCTAAGTCATTCCGGACTCCAAAAGGGCTCTCCATACACAAATGAACAAACACAAAGGAGGGTAGTCTCCTCCGTGACCAGCTTGATTTCGATGGAGCGGAACCAAATTGGCTGCGGAGGAGACGGGTCATTTTTCCATGCAAATTTTTCAGTGTCAGCCGCCTGATAGCTGGATCTATCTCCTTTCTTTACATCTTCTCTGGTATAAGTAACATGTTTAAGCATTGGGCCTATAAATGTTTTCACAAATTTCCATCTACTTTTATTTCAAGAAGGAGATTGAAGAGTGGAGAGGAAGAGTGAGGGAGTGATAAAGTGTAGGCCTAGGGAATAAGGATATACAGAGAAAGGAAAAGAAACGAATGATAAATAAATGTAATAATTATTATACACTGCAAAAACAGTGTTTAGAAATTAAACACTTTTCGCCTTCACTTTGTAAACACATTTAGAAGCTAAACATCATGTGTCAAATTTCTGAACATTGGTCAGTGATGGTGTTCAATTTCTAAACATCTGATATCCATAATTCTAAATACATTCTTGCCTTCACTTTCTAAACACTGTTTTTGCAGTGAGTGTAGAGACTAAACACATAACAGAACCAGGCAGCCATTCGATGATGTCAATACCTTTATGTGTTACGTAATTGATACGCCCAGTCAGATGTATTTCACACCTGCCAAACACAAGTCACCCAATTTTAAAAACGGGACATTGAATGTACACTCTCATGAATATTAATTGGCAACGCTCAAATCGGACACAATAGAACAATAAACCATGCAGTGCGCTGGTTGAACGTAGGTCAATGCAATCCAGCGACCTTGATTGCTTTAATATTGATCATTATATTGTCATTTAAAGTAGCTTTCAGATATTTCATAAAAAGTGCGCCCTCAATTTTGATCAAAGTCCAGTTTTTCACATGTACGCAAAGTTTGCCCATACACTAATCAGCATCTCAAATAGTTAAACTCAATTCAGTATCTTTCATATAAAACTGTACGATTTTGTAATTCATTTCTGGATCCAGGCATTAATCCCCTCACACAGTTATATAGGAGAAAAGTTTATCACAGTGCTCACAATATTTTAAATTTTATAGAATTTGCCCGCTAAATTAGTGCTTGGTAAGTTCTTTGACTATTCAATTTATCAAAATAAAGCGAAATTTTCTGATATGATTTCCCCCCTTTAATCACCGTTTGCTTATCCATACAAACCAATAATGAAAATCAATATGCCAAAATATTGAAGATCGACAACGCGTGATCAAACCATTTACATGATTTATGTTAGGCAATTAGCATTTTGTCATTGGGACGGGGTTGCTATGTACTTTTGAAATAATTATTTGAAATGCGCAGTTGCTTGATCCGTGGCCACCACCGTTTACACAGCGTTTTACACCATTGTAGCAGTCACAACCAAATTGTCAAAATCAAGTAGGTATCGCGACCGACACTGTTAAGCAGTTAGTAAGTACAGACGTAAAATGAAAATTATGATTTAAAGTGTCTTGTACTGTTTTCAGCCACCTAAAATAGTCCAGAAGTGTATTAGTTACTAATGAATCTCATTCGCCAGACGAATCATTTCTTTGATAGCGTTACAGGTGTGATAAAATAAGTGGAAAGACCTGTTTCTTCCAAGTGCAACATTAGATCCTTTTGAAATAATAGTAATAGTAACAGACATAGTTTTATGACCTGCCGTAGCATTACTCTACAAATTAATGAGAACTTGCATGTTTTGCATTTTGATGAAAGAGCCTTGCATATAAAGAACCTAGTGGGTAACAATACTTTTGATACAGTCTGGATACCGATCAGCTGCAGAAGATCTGAAACTCTGGATGAGATTGGCCTTCAAATTCGCGTTGGCCTATTTCATTTCTGTATTTTTGTATTCGTTGTGGAATTCACAACAACCAACTAGCTTTAAAGAAGCTGTTTATATAAATTCCATTAATCACACTTTATTACAGATGATAACTAAGTCAAGATGAAGATGAATCTAGTCGTCTTAGTTGCTGGTATTTTCATCATATTTTGCAACTCTGTCTCCGAATCGGTGGACTGTATCGCTCTCTGTAATGAATGTGTTAAGATTTCGGACACACTAACCCATATGGGCTGCACTAAGCATTGCGAGGAACACAAGCAGAATGATAATGACAAAATATCGTGTTCAAAATTAACAGGTAAATGTTTCTTTTTTGTTCCATATTCTAGTTTCTAGGAGGTAGGGAGTTCCATTCTATGATTGTCTGAAACAAAAACTATATTTTTTGTAGGTGTTTATGTAAGGTATGGTATTGACGAGTTTTAACTGTCTGCGTTTGAACATTTGAACATAATCAGGAACAGGGATTGCAATTTCACCATTTTGAATATTTTTTACATTGTTGTTTATAATCTATGTTGCCTTCTTCGCTGCTCAAGGAAGGCCACTCCAGATTTTCTTCGGTAATTGTTGTATACAAACCGAGCTGCCCTGCGCTGTATTGTCGCAATTCTTTCGATGTCGGATACTGTAATTCGCCTGAAACAATGGAACGAATTCAAGAACCTTCATTTTTAACCATGTGTGTAACATATCTTCACCCATAATTGCAACCGAGGCGTAATTGCTAATTTCCACAATGTCATTGAAATCATTGAATGCCATCTTGTAACATGATGATATCATCTTTGGACCCCATTTCTCATTTTGTGAAGTACCGTATTTATTTGAAATAATGATAGCATCGTTTCGGATATTAAGTATTCAACTTTGTACCATCTAGAATAATTAAAATGAACCATTGACTTTTTCAGCACCGGACAAAGGCAGTCTCTCCCTTGAAGACGAGATTAGTGCAATTCATGCGAGAACGTCAGAATTGATCGAAAGCGGTGATATTTCAGGCATTATTGACGAGTTCGTAGCTGACGATTGCACAATTGTGGTTAATGGACTAGCACCTGGATTTGGTAAAGAAGGTAAACATTTAAATTACGTGACGCCTCGGTTTTCAAATAATCAGATTGGTTATCTTCAAAGAGTACCGACTCAAAAGTGCCCGTGGTAACACTGTGGTATTAAATCCACCATTTTCTTTTCGGTCATGGAGGGAAATAGCGTACCTCCGGCGTTTTTAGGCTCAATGCGTTACACGCAGAACGCAAAAAAGAATTCTAAATCGAAGTTTACCTCATGATGCAGTCATGTCTACAGTATAATTCACCACGACCTTTGCAGGACTTAAACCCCTTTAAAAGCTATTAAACCAAGATAACCCTCATTGAAAACAGCTCAACTATGTTAAATCAGATCTTCTCTGGTTAAATCCACACTACACATGTTTCTGTTTTACCTGTGCAATGAGCAATGAGCTGGTATTATAGTTTCAGTTGGGTGAACGATTATAAAGCAAACGCAAGGTAACAATACTGGTGGGCCTTTGTTTACGAAATGAGACAATAGTCTATATATTGTTAACCAGCATTCTTGAAAATGAGAATGCAGACTTAACACGGTTTGGAAATAATTTCTTCACATTTTTGGTGTTATCTGTCGTTTACATATCTTTCCTAAAACACCAAAGTGCGATTATTTTCAAACACCTAAATTAGCTAAAAATCTACGACATGTTACAAAACTATATTTTCTAGAATTTCAGAGAGAACTTTAAATATTGAAGAAGTTAAACATTTGAATTACTGGCACCTAAAATAATCATAGAAATTAAACCCGAAGAATACCGACTCATACTTATGAGTGTAACGCTATGGTAAATCCACTATTCTTGTTTGTTGCTCATGGAGGGCAAAATTCCCTCCGGCATTTTTCGCCAAGAGCCCTTAATAGGCCGTATGAGCTATACAGCCTCTCTAAAAAATTGTGCAAGAGGAAAGCGCCATCTTTGGCAATTAGAAAATACTGTTGTGACATAATGCTTACATCAACATCAAGGGAGCAGTCCTAGCTTTCAAATACCGTTTGTTTTATTCATTTTGCTTTCGGCAATCCAGAGATCTTAAACAGGCTGTATATGGTTTAGCTCAGGGTCGCGCATTAGCAAGGACTATGACATCGATCGTGCGAGACCATCATAACAAAAGTCAATGACTAGTGATTTGAACGCTATTCGATAACGTTGCAGAGATCGCGTTCATTATACGCTGCGTCATGAAAAAGTTTAACAAACTACCGTAAAAATTCGTTCTTACCCAAGCAACTCGTTAGTAGGCACATATATTATGCTTATTATCGAATTTTTACGATAGCTCAGTAATGGTACTCGCGCATGTATATTGTTAATATTCAGTGTCTGTCTTTTAATGGTATTTTATTAGGAAATAATTAGCCAAACCGTAATATTAAAGGGGGTAACCCTATTGGTTTAGGATATGGATTATCTTCAAACTTAATCCCCCGTGGTACTCAACTTAAATTTTTGTGTACGCCCGGTTGGAACATTGGGAACTAAGAACTGATTTTTGGGGAAGAAATCCAATTTATGTTCTAAATTTGATCTGAAGAGCTACAATTGTCAGAGTTTGAGGCTCAAAGAACTGGAGAATGATCCCAATATGTGCCCCCTCAACGTCAAATTTCGTCCCCTACCACGCATCCATGTAAAAAGTGAGAACATTTTCAGCGTAAATGTGAATAATTAGCACAATTACGAGGCCAATACTTTGGTACATCTGAATTGCATTGTTGGCCCGCATAAATTATTGTAAACAGCAAAATTTGCGAAGGTATGCCTTATTCCCGGACCTTATTAAACTTCATTTGAGAACAAACAATGATTTTATGTCAAAATATGTTTTCGAAGATTATAGAAAGTGTACACGTACTACGTAGCAGGAATTGTCGCACTTTAATCATAAAGGAGTATTAGTCCCGGTATCAGTAAGCTGTTAATAACGAGTGGAAGCTTACGGAATGAAATAGAGGTTATCCGTGTTCTATAAGCTGCATATCCTATCGGCGACTGCTATACCTTGTTTAAGACTTTCAAAAGAAGTACCTGCATGTAACTCCGAGGTCGTGCATTGAATTGGTTTGAATGAGGAATACTACGGGAACCGGCGCCTTTTGTTAGAAGTCACACATGAGTAAAGTGGATAACCTCTATTCCTAGAGGTATTGGAGCTATAGCTACACGTATATACCCACAATTACCAGGGGCGTGTGGAATGTCGCTAGCATGGTAACTACAAATCAACTGTTTTGTCACGATTTGATATGATGGCATCTAAAGGTCGATCCCTTGTTCTCTAATTCAAATTAATTCATGCGTAATGTGCCGGGACCGAGCGGCTAGGTCTATGGTGGTATGGCGCTGCAGTTGGTTTTAGTGGTGGGTGTGTCGGAGCTGGAATCCGACCATGCACTGAGGAGTCATGTTGGACTACGAAGAACTGTGTCTACTGTTGGTTTTTATTTTTGCAATTTATTACATTTATTCATAACACTATAATGTTAACAACAATACTATAACTATAACTGTCACAATTATTATCACAAGAACTCGTCACTTTCCCGAGCTGTTCAAGATATTCAGAGCTTCCTAATATATTCCTATACCATAAAATGATACCAGAGGCAAGCTAATGTTGAGGTTTACTGGATCTGCGGCCTGCGCCAAAAATTCTCGTCACGAGGTCACTGATACAAGCTTATAGGCCTATCATGAAATAATCAGATAACAGGGCTTTCCCAAGCAGCTGTGACAAACACCAGCCAGCACAAAGCTTTGAACAAGTTCATTAGGAATATTAATAGTATTAAAGGTGATTTACTCACGTTTTAGTGACGTTTCACCACTACACAGGTGGTTTCTTCAGACTGGCAACTCATCACATCTGACTGCTTGCCTTTATAGGCAACAGGATGCACCGTAGAGGGCGTGATGAGTTGGTCAAAGATAAAAGAGAGTTAGTTTCTATCTTGCATAGACTTGAAAGAGAGGATAAAATCAAGAAAGCAGACAAGCAGACATCGTGGACTTTACAGGCTCTATCGGATATAACGTGGCCAAGTCCCTAGCTGATATTTTGAGCCCCCCTTACAGAAGATGATATCCTCAATTCACATGATCATGATGATGTGGTGGCGCTCTTTACCAGTTCTTTACCAGTACCCCCATCAATCTCACTCTTCATGTTCTTCGTGAAAAACTAAGCGAAGATAAAGACCTCAAAAATAGAACACTCCTCAACATTAATGACATCATAGAACTTACCAAATTTGTCTTACCACGGTTGCCTACCTTAGCTACTCAGGTGATATTTACCGCCAACGGCTCGGTATGGCGATGGGTAGTCATCTCAGCCCCCTTGCGTGTAACATTTTCATGGAGTGGCTAGAACCCGGGGGCTAGAACAGCTAGAAAGCTATTTCCACAGCCCCGGTAGCCTGCCGCCCGCGTCTCTGGAAAAGATATGTAGATGACGTGTTGGAAATATTACGCAAAGGAGAAGTAAACAACCTAACAGAACACTTAAATTCCATCGATCCCATCAACAGCGTCAAGTTTACTTACGAGCAAGAACAAGAAGGTTAGATTCCCTTCCTCGACACCCTAATAACCAGAAAACCGGATGGATCAGTAAAACTCTGAATCTACCGAAAGAAAACGCACACTAGCCAATATCTTCAGTTCTCCTCCCACCACCCTTTACATCAAAAGCTGGGTGTTGTTAGAACGCTGCTATGCTAGACAGGAGTGATGCGTTAGTAACCGAGGAAGCGGACAGACAAAAAGAGGAGGGTAACATCCGCGAAGCGTTGACCACGTGCGGTTACCCGGATTGGTCAATCAAGAAAGTAAAAAAAGACAGATCCAATCCCAAGACAAACGTTCCTTATAAGGAATAGATGACAGTGAAAAAAGGCATAGTTCCCGGCATAGTTGTGGTCCCCTATATAGAGGACGTATCCGAGCGAGTCCCCAGGGTGTTTAAAAACACGGTTTTCCACAGCCACAGCTACCGTACCATCCGCAGTATGCTCGTTCATCTGATGGATAAACTTCTCCCTCAACAAAAAGCATGTATATCTGGTCATGGATGAGTTGTAACTCACTATTTATGTCATCCTCTAGTATCGGTGTGTAGTTGTACATTAATCTGTTGTTGTTTTTTTGTTATCTTGTGTGTAATGTTCTCTTTTATTTGCAAGTAAATAAAAGCTCGCAAGAGCAAGAAATACAAAAAAAAAAGAGAAAAGCGGAAGCCATTTTTGAGATCCCCTGCGGTGACTGCCCCAGTTCCTACATTGGTGAAATGGACCGTCCCTTTGGTATCCGACTCAAAGAGCACCAGAAAGAGGTGGAGAAATTGGAATCAAAACCATTTACTCGAGCAAAACGCAAATCATCTGTCACGTGGCCTCTACTAATCACTCCATCAATTGGGCGAACTCAAAAGTTATTGATCGTGAAGCCGACAAGACCACCAGGTTGCTGAAGGAAGCCATTTGCATCCGCCGAAAAAAAAAAGACATACTAAACAAGGACGAGGGGGTTTACGCACTCAACAACATCTTTGACCAACTCATCACGCCCTCTAAGGTGCATCCTGTTGCCTATAAAAGCAAGCAGTCAGATGTGATGAGTTGCCAGTCTAAAGAAACCACTAGTGCAGGCCTCGAAATAAGAAGAAAAATCCAAGGGTCCTCTGGACCCTTGCCTTTGAAATTTCAAGGTCCTCACCAATTTTCAAGGGTCCGACGCCGGACCCATGCTAATGAAATTTCAGGAGAGAGAATTAGCTACGGCGATCACGATATGTCTAGTTTGTAGAAAATTGAAAAACCGGCTTGAAAACTTGATGGGAAACTAAAATGAACCAGATTTTCCAGTGGAACAACAAAACTAGGATTTTCTGCTCTTTGCTTGATTCATATTTTACGGGTCGCGCGGACCCGTAGCGTAGGAAATTTGCGGGTCCGGGCCTACTTCCACGGGTATTTGACGCAAAGACGGGCCTATTTCGAGCGCTGCACTGGTGTGGTGGTGACACGTCACTAAAACGTGAATAAATCACCTTCGTTTTTAGTTGGAATTGTTCAAAATTAACCAAATTCACAGCACAAAGCTGTTTAAGATATTCAGATCAGATCAACAAGAGTCAAACTACAAAGCTGTTAAGATATTCAGAGCTCTAACCTGGGCCACTTGATCTCAGAGCTTGCCTGGATATACCCATGCATAGAGCTGTTCAAGATAAAAAGAAAGAAATAACTACATAGGGCCGCTGCAGACTCCGAGTATTCGACGTATTATATTTGATGTAACATACCTACGTTATTTAATATAGTCTGTAGGGTCACTGAATGTCTACACACAAAATATGATATAACATTGCAACATGAGTGACCTGAGTGACTTGGCTGAACAATCTAGCGTGTAACTCCATGCTGAACCTCTCGCCAACTCCCCATCGCAAACTCACTGACTCCTCACTTGTGCTACGACTACCACTGCTCCCATTGACAGAGTCTGTAGGGTCACTGAATGTCTACACACAAAATATGATATAACATTGCAACATGAGTGACCTGAGTGACCTGAGTGACTTGGCTGAACAATCTAGCGTGTAACTCCATGCTGAACCTCTCGCCAACTCCCCATCGCAAACTCACTGACTCCTCACTTGTGCTACGACTACCACTGCTCCCATTGACAGAGTGTACCGACGAACTCATTGACCCGTACACTCTCCACCCAATAACTCCCAAAACTTTTCACGTGTAACATGAATTAATCAAAAAGACGAATCCGGATTTGGCCGTTTGCCGCATTCATAACGATATGATACCAAATCCTCATCAACAATAACAAAAAAAAGGTAAATCGGGGATGAGGCTGTCGATCTGGACACGGGCCTTATTTACCTTCTCTATATTCCCATACTATTATTGTGTATATCGTATTTGTAAAATTAATGTTAAGAAACTCGAATTAAACATCGAATTATTTCGAAACTTTTAAGTGATTCTAAATTTCACCGTGCTTTTGGCATCCTATGTTTTTTCAGATATAAAGCAGAAATGGTTCGAATATTTCGGAAGCAATCCCAGTATTAATCGGCAATTATACACTATTATTGCATTCGGTGAGAATAACGGAAAGGTTTGGGAAGATGGCATCGCAAATCTCTACCAGGACGATGCACTCATTGGCTCAGATCAGTAAGCGTCATAGTATACCAATTAAAGTACTAAAATAAATATACCGTAATCTGACACCCACCATTTTTGCCACGTTGCGATTCCTTTTCTCCGATGAAGTCACAAGATGATCAACCTTCCTTTTACTCAATCACGGGTTGTGGGGAGTTGATCCTAGTACGTTTATATCTGGCTCCCATTAGACATATAGCCTTTTTTCATACTTAAAGAAGAGGGCGTATTAACGAATGTCATTATCATAGTTGTCATGTGTTGAAGGTAAATCTCATCGCAAAGGTCATACAGCTACATCAATATTCAAAAGCCTCATTTAACATGTTTTAATGCATGGTAATAACAAAAGGACTGCTCAGTATACCGATCTACCTGGAAAGAGATGGAGATAAATCATGTGAATTGTACTTTTTTCTTTTTGCAGATACATGTATGTTTACAAGCGAGTTAATGGCACTCTGCTCCGTTTCATCGAGATATACTTCAAATGAAAAACAACAAAGTTCATTCTCTGTCTCATTCTACAGACGAGTCGTAATCTGAAATGTTGGGTGGTGGCTGCTGTATACATTATTGTGGGACTGCGTGGAATCAACCTTTGCTTTGGGTGGTGGCTGCTGTATACATTATTGTGGGACTGCGTGGAATCAACCTTTGCTTTTATCCTATATAATTGCGTGTTATTTCAAATATTATAGACATATTTATTATCTTTTAAGCTTCTTATAAACATACTGTATAATGTTAGCAAGCGAGTGTCAACTGGAAACTAACAATAACTTCATCTATCTTTTGTTGATAATGAGAAGATGAAAATAATTATGCGGGTTTGTAAAGATATCATTAATATTCACCACCTGGAACGGAACATTAACGCAAAGTGCTTGTTTGACAAAAATGGCAACGGTAATTTAAAAAAGTCGTAAATTTTAAAAAGCAAGTTTTTACATGATAATTGATTATGTTTGAAGATATATTGCACTTTCTGCAAAAAGATGTCGTTATACTACTGCATAGTTAAAATCGTTATATCATGCACATAACACTTTCGAGCGACAGCGAAATTTAACACAGCATTTGCATTATTTGTTTAGAATACACCCAACATTGCCAGAATTTACATTACAATGCCATTATAATTACATTATTGAATTGGGCTCATACTTTTATTTGGGGGTTGGTGGGTGTGCAAGGAACAATATTATACAGTTACCCTGTCAACAAGTTAGTTTTGTGAATTAATCTCTTACAATCACAAAAGTACCGTATACCGTGTTCCATAAAAGGGCCATCAATCAACTTCGGGCTCATCAATATAGGTATGTCAATCGCACACCACTCTTCGCCATACATTCTCCCAGCCACATTTCCCTAATATAATATGAAATTAAAAAAAAGAAGGAAATTTAATTAGGCAGAGGCGGGGCTCGAACCCACGCTGCACTGCGCCGCTATCACGTATACCATATGACCAGCGCCTTAGACCGCTCGACCACGAAGGACTTGACAGTGTCAACGTGAAAATTGAAACATATATAATATTAATAGATCGCAACTTCATTACTACATCATATTTTGGAATTTTATCTGTTTAAAACATTAATGTGTATTATAATAAAGCTACCATTATTTATATTGTTGAATTCTCAAGCGCATAGAGACAATTAATACGAGGGTCCTATGAATAGGCCTACATACACAATACATAAAATCGATTTTGATATGGCGGCCACGTGCTCTGCTGTGCATGTGGTTTCCCGCAAATAGCGGAAGTTGTATTACGAAGTGCATCCGAACTCCATTTTGAAGCAAATGCTTTTGACAAGGCATTGGATTGTTCCAGTTTGCATCCTAAATCCACATTAGACCCCTAATTTTATTTACGAAATCAAAAATTAGATTATCATAACAACAAAACGGTAATCTTTTGTTGGGTCTAATGTAAAAATTACATAAATAAATTACAGTTTTTACAGAATTAATTTTCACTTAATTCCAAAAAAAATGGCGTATATAAGATTGAAATAAATTCTCTACCTTCTATACTAGATCAATTGTGACGCAAGTTGTTATCAAAAATTGTTATGATAGATGTACAATTAATATTCATATATTCCATTACCTATCTGATGGTACAGTTTTTACACAGAAAATATTTATTTGAAAAACCTGCCACTCGGCTTTTTTCCGGAAAGGTCACAGGGTTGCCGTGACCTGTGCAATAATTACAATTAAAATTTTTCTTATTCTAACAGCAAGCGTTTCTAAAATGCAGTATGGCGAAATGTGGTGTATGTCAATCGTAATAATAACTGAACGATAGGAGAAACAGAATTACGCCTTGGTGTTTACGGGGTGTATAAGTTATTACGTTTACCACTACGACATTTCTATCTAATTTGTAACTTAACAATAATTATGAAATGTAGACCCACACGATGTGCCTTACATAGGTGGAAAATATCTTTCTTTAGCGAACTATGTATTAGTTTGAAATCAATTCCGAAAAAAACTCGATTTGTTTTTTAAAAAGGTATATCCAAGCACTATGTCTTTATATTGGTATATTGAGTTTTTAAAAACCGATACACGCAACTAAAATTGTTCACTTACGCGAGCTTTCGATACGACGACTCAGTGTATTTTTCAAACTGATGGTGATTGGGTTACTGATCTGGGTTTTTAACTGACATCACTGAAGAAAATCAATTATTGCTTTTGACCGAGAAAATGAATTTCATAGCAAAAAGTTGTACCTTTGAATAGAGGTTATCCATGTTCTATAAGCTGCATGTCCTATCAACGACTGCTATACCTTGTTTAGGGCATTCTAAAGAAGTACCTGCACGTGCAACCATGACTGTTTCAAAATAGCCCGCCAAAGTCATGCAGGTAACTCCGAGGTCGTGCATTGAATTAGTTTGAACTACGGGAACCAGTGCCTTTTGTTAGAACTCACACATGAGTGAAGTGGATAACCTCTATTGTGCTGATTTCAACATGTATCTTTCGACTTTTAGCGCAACTATGCATAACAATAGGAAAGCTGGTCAGTAATGTACTGAGTGATTAGAAAAGGCTTAAACCCAACTATTAGGTCCTGATTCATATTTAATCCTCATTTAGGCCTGGGGAATAGATTGTCCATGAAAATTTGGCTAAACTTTCAAAATGTGTTACATTTCATAAACACCAAGCTATGTGTGAGGTAGCGTAAGCTGTATGGGCTATAGGATGATCTAGTCGGCAATATTTTGCGAAAAAAACTGAAATGCTGGACTCCGTATATGTTCTCTACGCTGGATGTCTTTATCTGACCTTCAACTGGTAGAAAGCGTAAGTTTTGAAGAACTGATTCGCTCTGGAGTCAAGAAAATGACGTTTTCCCGGACCCTGTTTGTACAGAAAGTCGATGGGGACTATTGTGCACCCTTAATACCGTTTAACTTGACATCAGTGAACCAGCTGTTTCATCGACGATGTGTAGGTAGATAAAATGATGATTCAATTCAATTAAACGGATTTACATTTTAAATGAAAACTTACCCTGCTAATTCTAAATACAGCAACTAGCTAAATCCGGTAACTATAAAAACATTTTACTTTCTGATTTTTATTTTTCTAAACATATAATACCTTTTAACTTGACATCAGTGAAACATCAGTGTACTTTCATTGAGCTGAACTAGGTGAAATAAAAAAAAAACCCGAACATAGGGAGTTATTTAATTAAGGCTGAAAAAAGTCATATCACACAACAAGCCGTTTGGTCAACACGTTTGCACTTATTTTTTTTGCAAATTACTCTACCCAATTATTACTAGTATCACAACTTGATCTGAACTTTGTATAAGTCCAGTCCTTGGGATGCGAGACGTAAAACACGTGTCTTCCGTCCCCACCATGCATTACTGCTGAGCTGCTTGTGGGCGAATCGTCAGGTGATAGCGTCTTCATTTGTTTTATTCAAATTAGCCGCACAAACTATTTTGGGCGCGGCGCGCCGCCTTGAAATTACATGTGTTTGCGACCAAATGGGGCCAACTCAAGCACACCCTTTGGCATTGCAATAACTAAGGAACCACTTTCTCAAGTGCGCTTACACATAACTATGTTGTGCTCATTTATTGATGCTCGACTGCTGTGTAAAGCGTTAGTTACCAGCTTAGTGGCAGAACCCTTTGGTTCGAAACAATGATACCACTTTTATCAATTCGGCATCGAAGGAACAATGCGTTACGTAATCTATTGTCTTTCCATATTTATAAAACCGCCTTTGGTCGGTACGTTTCTGCTATTTATCCTTTGAACGTAGGTCAATGCAATCCAACGTTCTTGATTGCGTTAATGTTGATCATTATCTCATTTAACACAATAGTCATTTAATCACCCTTTAGCGACAAGCTAATCTACGCAAATCAATAATGAAAATCAATATGAACGAAATGAAGAAGATCGACAACGCGTGATCAAACCATTTACATTATTTATGTTAGGTAATTATCATTTTACCTTTGGGACGGGGTTGATATACTTTTTGAATTAATTATTTGAAATGCGCAGCTGCTTGATTCGTGGCAACCACATAACGTTTACATAGCGTTTTACAGCATTGTAGTAGTCCGCAACCAAATTGTCAAAATCAAGTAGGTATCGCGACCGACACCGTAAAGCAGTTTATAGTAAGTCAATAAGAAAATTATGATGATTTTGATTTAAACTTTTGATCCAAACATAAGGAAATAATTCGTACCTCGGAATTTTCAAATGGTACTCCATTTTCATCAGCGAGTGAGTGAGTGTATCAGGTCGTGATCTTTTTGACCTTTGACCTGCTAACAGACCCGTAGACTCCAGGAAGTTTGAACCGACCCAGTTCTTGCTGAGAAATGGTTGGTTGGCTTTGATGTGAACAGCTTCGTTGACTCCACATTGAACCACCTAATATCCCTGTCGAGTATGTGAACTTTGTCTAAGTCCACAAAATGTCCAGGAGATTCGATGTGAATGTGGTTTGAGACCTCTGATGATGTACTAGTAGGCCTCCTATCATAAACCGTGTTTTCAAAGAGCGCTCAGTTTCACCAATATATGCTTCTCTTCTTTGTACTGCCCAGTTACAGTTTTGCCCTGGCACGGGATATAGTATACAGACCTGTAATGTCCTTCTTGTCTGTCTTATCCTTGGGTGACACAAGGATTTGTCATTGTGTGCGGGTTGGTTTCAGGAACACGCTAACACCCGTAATTGCTAAAGGTCCTTCTTATAGCTTCAGAGGTGCCTTTGATGTAGGGGATCACTACATGGCCTTTATATGGACGTTTTTCGCCCACGTCGCTCGTTTTGTGAGTTTTGGTTGTGTAGCTTTATCGAGAGCCCATTTGGGGCATCCACATTTCGCTAAAGCGTTGTTGACATGCAACTTTTCGTCCTCACGATCCTGGTGGTTGGTGACCACAGTGTCAGCCCTATGGTACAAAGTTCGGATGACTCCTAGTTTGTGATCAATGGGTGATTAGAGGAAATTATTATTTTGACGTGTCTTGCACTATTTTCAGCCACTTAATATAACGTTTTATGAACCAACATTTCCTGAATTTTATTAGTTACTAGTGAAGCTTATTCCACAGACGAATCATTTGTTTAATAGCGTCACAGGTGTGATAAGTGGAAAGGCCTGTTTCTTCCAAATGCAACATTGGATCCTCTTAAAATAACCAGACATAGTTTTATGATCTCCAGGGCCAGATTTACCATTGGGCCAGATGGGCCCGGGCCCAGGGCCCCAAGATTTGTGGGCCCCTTTTTAGCCCAAATACCCCTCATTTCGTCCAAAATAGGGTAAAATTGCACAATTTGCGCGCTTCGCGAGCACTGGCCCTTTGCATAGCAAAATTCGCCTTCATTTGGGGCTAGATTAGTCTGAATTAAATATTTTATGCCCGCTCCGGGCGCAAATATCCGAGTAAAACCTATATGCTCGCATCTCCGCCGGCACTATAGATCTCATACCCAAACTAAAACTGGGCACTTGAGTGTACATGCCTTCCTCACGGTGAGTTTGGGTCATCCGAATTTTGGCCTGGCCCAGGGCCTCCAAAAAGACAAATCCGGCCCTGATGATCTGCCGTATTAAACATTAATCTACAAAGTACTAACTAAATTTCGGCTTGGTAGTTTCTCTGAGTATTTTTAAATAAATTGATCAAAAGAAAGCGAAATTATCTGATTTGAATTCCCCAAGAAATCTCTCTGAGCCCCTTTAATCACCGTTTGTTTATACATGCAAACCAATATTATGAAAATTAATATGCCCAAAATTTTGAAGATTGACAACACGTGATCAAAACATTTACATGATTTATGTCAGGCAGAATTCAGCACTTTGTCATTGGGGCGGGGTTGTTACATACGTTTTGAAATGATTATTTGAAATGCGCAATGCTTGATCCGTGGCTACCACCGTTTACACATCGTTTTACACCATTGTAGTAGTCACCACCATTGTCAAAATCAAGGTAAGTGCGACCGACACTGTTAGTAAGTGCAGACGCGTCTTGTACTATTTTCAGCCACTTCAAATAGCGTGTTATGAACCAACATTTCCAGAATTTTAATAGTTACTAATGAATCTTACTCGACAGATAGCGTTATAGGTGTGATAAGATTAAGTAAATAAGTGGGAAGGCCTGTTTCTTCCAAATGCAACATTGGATCCTCTTAAAATAACCAGACATAGTTTTATGATCTCCAGGGCCAGATTTACCATTGGGCTAGATGAGCCCGGGCCCAGGGCCCCAAGATTTTTGTTTCCCCTTTTTAGCTCGAATACCCCTCATTTCGTCCAAAATAGGGTAAAATTGCACAATTTGCGCGCTTTGGGTCATCCGAATTTTGGCCTGGCCCAGGGCCTCCAAAAAGGAAAAACCGGCCCTGATGATCTGCTGTATTAAACAGTAATCTACAAAGTACTAACTGGTGGGTCACAATACTTTTGATACAGCCTGGATACCAAGTATCTGCAGTTTCTGTATTTTTGTATTCGTTGCAGAATTCACAACAACCAAGTAACTTTAAAGGGGTTGTTTTAAAAGGAATCCATTAATCCACGAATGTCACATTCATGACACTATATTACAGGTGATAACTCAGCCAAGATGAAGATGAACCTAGTCGTCTTAGTTGCTGGTATTTTCATCATATTTTGCAACTCTGAAAACTCCGAATCGGTGGACTGTATCGCTCTCTGTAATGAATGTGTTGAGGCTTCGGACACACTAACCCATATGGGCTGCACTAAGCATTGTGAGGAACTCACGCAGAGAGATAATGGCAAAATGTCGTGTTCAAAATTAACAGGTAAATGTTTCTATTTTTGTTGCACATTTCCTATCCATATAGAGCAAGGAGAGGGCCCATATACGTAGCAAGAAGTTAGACTCTCATAAAGTGGCATCCATTTAATATCAGGCAGCTGCTTGACCAGCCTTAAACTAGTCAGACTGGTTAGTCAAGCCTGTAATTCATTAATTGTCAAGCATGACGTACTAGTTTAATATTTTCAAGCCTCCTTGACTATGTTGTATCAGACTAGTTTACGATATCGAGTTAGTCAAACTGGCTTGACTAACTTTAAGTTAGCAATCTTAACTAGATTAGTTAAGCGCGACTTGAATAGCTTTTAATAGGTTAGTCAAGGCTTGACTAGCTTCAGGTTAGTCACACTGGTTGGACTAGCTTTAGGTTAGCAATCTTAACTAGATTAGTTAAGCGCGGCTTGAATAGCTTTTAATAGGTTAGTCAAGGCTTGACTAGCTTCAGGTTAGTCACACTGGTTGGACTAGCTTTAGGTTAGCAATCTTAACTAGATTAGTTAAGCGCGGCTTGAATAGCTTTTAATAGGTTAGTCAAGGCTTGACTAGCTTCAGGTTAGTCAAACTGGCTTGACTAGCTTTAGGTTAGCAATCTTAACTAGATTAGTTAAGCGCGGCTTGAATAGCTTTTAATAGGTTAGTCAAGGCTTGACTAGCTTCAGGTTAGTCACACTGGTTGGACTAGCTTTAGGTTAGCAATCTTAACTAGATTAGTTAAGCGCGGCTTGAATAGCTTTTAATAGGTTAGTCAAGGCTTGACTAGCTTCAGGTTAGTCAAACTGGCTTGACTAGCTTTAGGTTAGCAATCTTAACTAGATTAGTTAAGCGCGGCTTGAATAGCTTTTAATAGGTTAGTCAAGGCTTGACTAGCTTCAGGTTAGTCACACTGGTTGGACTAGCTTTAGGTTAGCAATCTTAACTAGATTAGTTAAGCGCGGCTTGAATAGCTTTTAATAGGTTAGTCAAGGCTTGACTAGCTTCAGGTTAGTCAAACTGGCTTGACTAGCTTTAGGTTAGCAATCTTAACTAGATTAGTTAAGCGCGGCTTGAATAGCTTTTAATAGGTTAGTCAAGGCTTGACTAGCTTCAGGTTAGTCACACTGGTTGGACTAGCTTTAGGTTAGTCAAGCTGGCTTGACTAGCTGTAGGTAAGTTAAGTCAATTACTTTCGTAACTTAACCTTTCATTTCGAAATACTAAGTTGCCCAACCTCTTTGAACATGCATGTTCAACAGCTTTGAAATGACTACCTTATACTAGTAGATGGATACTAATCGGGATGATAAGTTTAGGATTGTAAACCGGACAAAAGCATCGTTGTTAACAACATTGCTGTTTTATATATGGAATAAACTTTTCGATGATTTTAAATGTATAATGTGACATAATGGATATTCATTTGCTATTGAAGACCTTAGAATCTAAGGTAAGAATACTAAACACTGATAATAAGCATCACTATTATTTCGTAACTGCATGGTTTAGTGGAAAGGGTAAAAGGTTCATTCTCAGTGCTCATACATCTGCTGTCATCATGATCACTAGGTAAGAGTAGAGGATTTTCTTCAAGGGACCAACGCAAAACTATGAGAATAAATCCCACCAGACAGGAAAAACTGGTTTTTGTTTCATAATTTTTACCAGTAACGTGGTTTGCAGCACACTAGTCAAGCAAACTACTTTAGCATGCTTGACTAACTAGCCTGACTTGTCAAACAGCTGACTGCCCAGCAAACACAAAAACGTTTTTAAAACGTTTTAAATAAGTTATATTTTGGGTTAAAAAAAAAAAAAAAACGTTTTGATAACATTAAAATGTCGGGTTATATAAAGGTCATGAAATCGTATTAAAACGTTTTGTATGAAAACACACTACAACAATATTTTTAAAATGTTTTTGAAATGTCATTGTAAACTATTTTTGCAAACATTTTTGGCCAAATATTTTGTCAACACTTAAATAACATTATGTTAAAATATTTGCACCCAGCAAACACAGAAATGTTCTTAAAACGTTTTTTACAAAACGTTTTAATAACATTTAAATGTCGGGTTATATAAAGGTCGTGAAAACATTTTGAAAACGTTATTGTAAATATTTTGGGCAAACATTTTTTGCAAAATATTTTTCAACCCCAAAATAACATTCTTAGAATGATTTGTACCAAGTTTTCAAAAATGTTTTTGGAATGTTATTAAAACGTTTTTAAAACATTTGTGTTGGCTGTGCAGTAAATTACCAACAAATGTTATTTAATGTTTTCTGACAACCTTTTATAACCTTTTGCGAATGATGTCGAAAACGTTTTGTGTTTGCTGGGTGACTAGCTTAGAATTGCTTGACTAACGCTATGAAGTATTTTGTTTAAATAATAATCTCAAGGTTGTGGATCTTTATGTTTACAAGTTGGCATCATCTTGAATAATTTCGGGAGCAATTTGAATGAACCATCACCATGATTACCTTTTCTTTTTAGCACCGAGCAAAGGCAGCCTCTCCCTTGAAGACGAGATCAATGCAATGAACGCGAGAATATCAGAAATGATCGAAAGCGGTGATCATTCGGCCATTATTGAAGAGTTATTCGTTGACGATTGTATAAATGTCGTTAATGGACAAGCACCTGGATTTGGGAAGGAAGGTAAACATTTAAATTACTTGACACCCATTGAAATAATCAAAGAGATTACACCCAAAGAGTATTACTCAGAATTACCCCGTGTGTAATACTGTGGTAAATCCTCCATTTTGGTTTGTCGCTCATGTAGGGCAAATAGTGTACCGCTGTCGTTTTTCAGCTAGAGCCCGAAATCGAATGATAATAGGCCTTATGAGATATATCTATATGGTTTAGTTCAGGGTCGCACTTTTAATAGCAAAGACTCTGCCCCCGGGCTCTGCCTGTGGACTCTAACGCTGAGCTACAAATATTGTCAGAGTTGGAGGCTCAAAGAACTGGAGCATGATGGGTCTTGAGGAACTGCCAGAAAGTCTTTACATGTGAGTGCCCCCTCAACGTCAAACGTCGTCCATGTAAAAAACGAGAACATAACAATGTTAATAAATTGAGTACAATTAGGAAGCCAATACGTTAGTACGTGTGAATTTAAAACAGCGAAACATGCAAAGGTATGCCGTATTCCCGGACCGTATTAATTAAGTACAAACAGTGATTTTATGTCAAAATATATTTCACTCTAATGTTATAGAAATGCGGGCACGTAGCAAGAATTGCCGCATTCATTTTAATCGATCGTAAATGAGTATTAGTCCTGGTATCAGTAAGCTGTTAACGAGTGGAAGCATTATACGGAATATCAAAGAAAAGTTTAAAACTAGTCAACAACACTCACGTTTTTGTCCGAATAATTTCAGAGTAACCATACTCCGTCATCAGTGGTGTGATACTGGTGAATGAATGATGTATGAACTTTACTTCCTGTTGACAATGTCCTTTTTTGACCTTTTGTCAGGTGTTTCTATAAGTAAAGTGTCATAGATTTTGGAAAGTTCTTTGTGAGTTGACTCACATTTACCAAAAACACCGAAAAATTGTAAACTCACAGGAACTACAAACAACAATTGTAGTAAAACCACACGGGAATTCTTGCCAACACAGTTTAGTTTTCGGACTACTTTATATTTTGCCATAGAATTTGTAATATATCACGAATCAAAAATTCTAAAACATTTGATGTTAGGACATTTTTAATATTCTGAAATTCTGAAGCTTTGGTGCGTTGATATGCTCCCAGGTTCCCCACAAAACGCCGTAAAAAGGTGGCTAAAGCGACGAATTATATATCAACTTTAATAGATTTTAGAATAAAGTGCGATTTCAATAAAAAATAGATTCATGTTAATTTTGTTTTCCAAAAAATGTTAGTTTTTACTAATCACATCATTATGTCTACTTTTAATTTCTTGGCAACAAATAAGGCAAGACAAACAAGAAGTTGTCTTTAAAAAATGACAGTCACGGATCAGGTGTATAGTAGGCCTATCTGAGACTATTATACCTGTGATTATTATATAGTCTCAGATAGTACTTTAATACGAAAATAAATAAGTGATATCTGCGTCTTGACTCTGGAAAGCCACCCACAGGAAACAAATTTGGCTATAGCTACGAAGACAATTGTATCAAAATGTCCACTATTATTGCATGTTGGCAATATCTTAAATTTGTTGAATATAATTTGCTATACAGATGCAAGATGCCTTATCACTAAAGTAAACAAATTACACAGCTAGTCTGGGTCTTGCTAGCTTTTGTCATGGATATTTGTCTCATACTTAGCCCTGCTTTTATGAACACCAATTATTATTTTGTACACAGAAAAGATATTATACAGGTTTATACACACATTGCTGAGTTATTACAAGAGTCAATAAACATTCAATTTACTATAGATAATGGACTTAGTTTTGTGCAATGTAGTTTTCTGAAGTAAATCGCCCATTGTATAGTTTTCAATACAGATAGGCCCAATCATAAAGTAAACATTCAGTATACTGACCATAACCTGTCTACATAGCTTTGATTAAACAATCATTTATGTGTATTGTCAGCATGTGATGGCTATAAGCCAATTGCAAACATGTTTATAAGAAAGGCTAAATAATTACTACACTCAACAACTCATTACCATATTTAAGGGCTAATTTAGTCCCTGTCATGTAAGGCAGGATTAGATAAAGGCATGCAAACTAGGGTATGAGATATTAGGAATTATTTCCTAGCCTCTTAACCACAGGTTTGGTGGGCTACAAGCTATTCAAGATGTAAGGGATAAACTGTGCATATGAGATGTTGGTACAAGTGGCATCATTTCACTGCCGAAAAAATATTGCTATTTCATTCCAGCGCCTATAATTAATAATTCAGTCAATAAGTTTATTAGCTCACCGATTGTTATTGAGCTTCACGCAGCTAGGACGTATATTATACAAACACAAAATGTTTTGAGGGGAAGTAGTCAAAACTACTGGTCCCGAGGTGTTGGATGACTTGATTTCTTCCCGACGCGTCAGCGGAGGGAAGTAGTCAAATCATTCAACACCGAAGGACCAGTAGTTTCGACTGCTTCTCCGAAATGAAACATGTTGTATTTGTTTTACTATGCCTCATACATACAGGGTGTCACAGGGAGGCCCCTCATTGCGCCCTCTTTTTCTCCTATTTCTGAAAAGTTGATCAAATATATTTTGGTATGTAAAAACACTTTGAGTTGTTAGCTTTAATAAACCAAAACAATTATATCAATCGGCTCACAACTTTTGAAGATATGCTCTTTTAAAGAATGTACCCGTTTTTCACTCTGTCCACGGAGAAGGTTTGGCTACTTCAAAGATTGAAAAGGAGTACACATACCATTCATGAATATTAAACATTCCTCAATGATAACTTTATAAAATAACTTTATTTATTGAATGGACTTTACCGGTGGGTTTATGGGCAATGGATTTTGTTAATAGTGTCATTCATTTGTGGGTAAAATGGATGCCGAATGGGACTTCTTTTGTTTTACTTGCAATTACTTATTTTTCATTGTTATTTATACCTTTTTGTTTATTTTGTTTCTTACTTTCTTACTTTGTTGTTTCTTGCTTTCTTTTTTTATTTACAACATAAGTCATTTCTTTTTTAGGATAAAAGGTAGCCCTAAAAGGCCGTTTGGTTTGTCTTTGGTTCTTCTGAAGTGAGTTTACTGTGCTGCTCTGCCCTCTACCTGGTTGCCTCCTTGGCGAATACAGGTTTCAGCCCTGGTCCTCATTGCATCAATTGCGTTGCGTACCATCCTTGTGCGCCGGATACTTGCGAATGCATTCTGTAATACGTTTGCGAAGATCTTGGATTTTGCCACAAAGGAAACAAATCAAGTGGTGTGAGGTCTGGTGATCGTGCAGGCCACTCCACAGCATGAGCCATCCCAACCACTCCGTTTGCTATCCGTGGACAGAGTGAAAAACTGGTACTTTTATTCAAAAGGGCATATCTTCAAAAGTTGTGAGCCGATTGAAATAATTGTTTTAGTTTATTAAAGCTAACGATTAAAGGGTTCTTTACATACCAAAATATATTTAATCAACTTTTCAAAAATAGGAGAAAAGAGGGCGCAATGAGGGCCTCTTTTTTGGGGACACCCTGTATTTTCACTATCACGGAAAAATCGTAAACAAAAGTCAAAACCCACACCAAGCAACGTGCCGGCCGCAATATTTTTTTCCGTAGTTAACATTTGAATAGGGAGTCTTCTATACATGTATCTATGTTAAAGCAGTAGGCCTATATACTAAGGTTTACATATTTTCACTATATATGACTGTGCTTAAGCATCATTATACTGATATTGTATACTGATATGGTATATTATAATGGTATTAAAACCTGGATTCAAGTATTCTATATATAATATGTCTTTTTATTTTATAAATATAATATATAATATGTCTTTTTTATTATTAATATAATGTGTTTTTGCCCTGTGTCTTGGTGTCATTGGTGACAAAACCTGGATTCAAGTATTCTATATATAATATGTCTTTTTATATTATAAATATAATATAATGTGTTTTTGCTCTGTGTCTTGGTGTCATTGGTGACAAAACCTGGATTCAAGTATTCTTTATATAATATGTCTTTTTATATTATAAATATAATGTGTTTTTGCCCTGTGTCTTGGTGTCATTGGTGACAAAACCTGGATTCAAGTATTCTATATATAATATGTCTTTTTATATTATAAATATAATGTGTTTTTGCTCTGTGTCTTGGTGTCATTGTTGACAAAACATTGTTTTGAGTATTCTATATATAATATGTCTTTTTATATTATAAATATAATGTGTTTTTGCCCTGTGTCTTGGTGTCATTGGTGACAAAACCTGGATTCAAGTATTCTATATATAATATGTCTTTTTATATTATAAATATAATGTGTTTTTGCCCTGTGTCTTGGTGTCATTGGTGACAAAACCTGGATTCAAGTATTCTATATATAATATGTCTTTTTATATTATAAATATAATGTGTTTTTGCTCTGTGTCTTGGTGTCATTGGTG
Source organism: Amphiura filiformis (assembly GCF_039555335.1). Lineage (NCBI taxonomy): Eukaryota > Metazoa > Echinodermata > Ophiuroidea > Amphilepidida > Amphiuridae > Amphiura > Amphiura filiformis. The sequence goes on from NC_092631.1 coordinate 69,846,868, forward strand.
ACAAAACCTGGATTAAAGTATTCTATATATATTATGTCTTTTTATATTATAAATATAATGTGTTTTTGCCCTGTGTCTTGGTGTCATTGGTGACAAAACCTGGATTCGAGTATTCTATATATAATATGTCTTTTTATATTATAAATATAATGTGTTTTTGCTCTGTGTCTTGGTGTCATTGGTGACAAAACCTGGATTCAAGTATTCTATATATATTATGTCTTTTTATATTATAAATATAATGTGTTTTTGCCCTGTGTCTTGGTGTCATTGGTGATAAAACCTGGATTCAAGTATTCTATATATATTATGTCTTTTTATATTATAAATATATTGTACTTTTGCTCTGTGTCTGGGTGTCATTGGTGACAAAACCTGGATTCAAGTAGTCTATATATATTATGTCTTTTTATATTATTATATTGTTTTTGCTCTGTGTCTTGGTGTCATTGGTGACACAACCTGGATTCAAGTATTCTATATATAATATGTCTTTTTATATTATAAATATAATGTGTTTTTGCTCTGTGTCTTGGTGTCATTGGTGACACAACCTGGATTCAAGTATTCTATATATAATATGTCTTTTTATATTATAAATATAATGTGTTTTTGCCCTGTGTCTTGGTGTCATTGGTGACAAAACCTGGATTCAAGTATTCTATATATAATGTCTTTTTATATTATAAATTTAATGTGTTTTTGCTCTGTGTCTTGGTGTCATTGGTGACACAACCTGGATTCAAGTATTCTATATATAATATGTCTTTTTATATTATAAATATAATGTGTTTTTGCTCTGTGTCTTAGTGTCATTGGTGACAAAACCTGGATTCAAGTATTCTATATATAATATGTCTTTTTATATTATAAATATAATGTGTTTTTGCCCTGTGTCTTGGTGTCATTGGTGACAAAACCTGGATTCAAGTATTCTATATATGATATGTCTTTTTATATTATAAATATAATGTGTTTTTGCCCTGTGTCTTGGTGTCATTGGTGACAAAACCTGGATTCAAGTATTCTATATATAATATGTCTTTTTATATTATAAATATAATGTGCTTTTGCTCTGTGTCTTGGTGTCATTGGTGACAAAACCTGGATTCAAGTATTCTATATATAATATGTCTTTTTATATTATAAATATAATGTGTTTTTGCCCTGTGTCTTGGTGTCATTGGTGACAAAACCTGGATTCAAGTATTCTATATATAATATGTCTTTTTATATTATAAATATAATGTGTTTTTGCTCTGTGTCTTGGTGTCATTGGTGACACAACCTGGATTCAAGTATTCTATATATAATATGTCTTTTTATATTATAAATATAATGTGTTTTTGCCCTGTGTCTTGGTGTCATTGGTGACAAAACCTGGATTCAAGTATTCTATATATAATATGTCTTTTTTAATATTATAAATATAATGTGTTTTTGCTCTGTGTCTTGGTGTCATTGGTGACACAACCTGGATTCAAGTATTCTATATATAATATGTCTTTTTATATTATAAATATAATGTGTTTTTGCCCTGTGTCTTGGTGTCATTGGTGACAAAACCTGGATTCAAGTATTCTATATATAATATGTCTTTTTATATTATAAATATAATGTGTTTTTGCTCTGTGTCTTGGTGTCATTGGTGACACAACCTGGATTCAAGTATTCTATATATAATATGTCTTTTTATATTATAAATATAATGTGTTTTTGCCCTGTGTCTTGGTGTCATTGGTGACAAAACCTGGATTCAATCATCCTATATATAATATGTCTTTTTATATTATAAATATAATGTGCTTTTGCTCTGTGTCTTGGTGTCATTGGTGACACAACCTGGATCAAGTATTCTATATATAATATGTCTTTTTATATTATAAATATAATGTGTTTTTGCCCTGTGTCTTGGTGTCATTGGTGACAAAACCTGGATTCTATTCTATATATAATATGTCTTTTTATATTATAAATATAATGTGTTTTTTGCTCTGTGTCTTGGTGTCATTGGTGACACAACCTGGATTCAAGTATTCTATATATAATATGTCTTTTTATATTATAAATATAATGTGTTTTTGCCCTGTGTCTTGGTGTCATTGGTGACAAAACCTGGATTCAATCATCCTATACAAAATATGTCTTTTTATATTATAATTATAATGTGCTTTTGCTCTGTGTCTTGGTGTCATTGGTGACACAACCTGGATTCAAGTATTCTATATATAATATGTCTTTTTATATTATAAATATAATGTGTTTTTTGCCCTGTGTCTTGGTGTCATTGGTGACAAAACCTGGATTCAAGTATTCTATATATAATATGTCTTTTTATATTATAAATATAATGTGTTTTTTGCCCTGTGTCTTGGTGTCATTGGTGACAAAACCTGGATTCAAGTATTCTATATATAATATGTCTTTTTATATTATAAATATAATGTGTTTTTGCCCTGTGTCTTGGTGTCATTGGTGACAAAACCTGGATTCAAGTATTCTATATATAATATGTCTTTTTATATTATAAATATAATGTGTTTTTGCCCTGTGTCTTGGTGTCATTGGTGACAAAACCTGGATTCAAGTATTCTATATATAATATGTCTTTTTATATTATAAATATAATGTGTTTTTGCCCTGTGTCTTGGTGTCATTGGTGACAAAACCTGGATTCGAGTATTCTATATATAATATGTCTTTTTATATTATAAATATAATGTGTTTTTGCCCTGTGTCTTGGTGTCATTGGTGACAAAACCTGGATTCAAGTATTCTATATATAATATGTCTTTTTATATTATAAATATAATGTGTTTTTGCTCTGTGTCTTGGTGTCATTGGTGACAAAACCTGGATTCAAGTATTCTATATATATTATGTCTTTTTATATTATAAATATAATGTGTTTTTGCTCTGTGTCTTGGTGTCATTGGTGACACAACCTGGATTCAAGTATTCTATATATAATATGTCTTTTTATATTATAAATATAATGTGTTTTTGCTCTGTGTCTTGGTGTCATTGGTGACACAACCTGGATTCAAGTATTCTATATATAATATGTCTTTTTATATTATAAATATAATGTGTTTTTGCCCTGTGTCTTGGTGTCATTGGTGACAAAACCTGGTTTCAAGTATTCTATATATAATATGTCTTTTTATATTATAAATATAATGTGTTTTTGCCCTGTGTCTTGGTGTCATTGGTGACAAAACCTGGATTCAAGTATTCTATATATAATATGTCTTTTTATATTATAAATATAATGTGTTTTTGCTCTGTGTCTTGGTGTCATTGGTGACAAAACCTGGATTCAAGTATTCTATATATATTATGTCTTTTTATATTATAAATATAATGTGTTTTTGCCCTGTGCCTTGGTGTCATTGGTGACAAAACCTGGATTCAAGTATTCTATATATATTATGTCTTTTATATTATAAATATATTGTACTTTTGCTCTGTGTCTGGGTGTCATTGGTGACAAAACCTGGATTCAAGTAATCTATATATATTATGTCTTTTTATATTATAAATATAATGTGTTTTTGCTCTGTGTCTTGGTGTCATTGGTGACACAACCTGGATTCAAGTATTCTATATATAATATGTCTTTTTATATTATAAATATAATGAGTTTTTGCCCTGTGTCTTGGTGTCATTGGTGACACAACCTGGATTCAAGTATTCTATATATAATATGTCTTTTTATATTATAAATATAATGTGTTTTTGCCCTGTGTCTTGGTGTCATTGGTGACAAAACCTGGATTCAAGTATTCTATATATAATATGTCTTTTTATATTATAAATATAATGTGTTTTTGCCCTGTGTCTTGGTGTCATTGGTGACAAAACCTGGATTCAAGTATTCTATATATATTATGTCTTTTTATATTATAAATATAATGTGTTTTTTTTGCTCTGTGTCTTGGTGTCATTGGTGACACAACCTGGATTCAAGTATTCTATATATAATATGTCTTTTTATATTATAAATATAATGTGTTTTTGCCCTGTGTCTTGGTGTCATTGGTGACAAAACCTGGATTCAATCATCCTATACAAAATATGTCTTTTTATATTATAAATATAATGTGTTTTTTTGCTCTGTGTCTTGGTGTCATTGGTGACACAACCTGGATTCAAGTATTCTATATATAATATGTCTTTTTATATTATAAATATAATGTGTTTTTGCCCTGTGTCTTGGTGTCATTGGTGACAAAACCTGGATTCAAGTATTCTATATATAATATGTCTTTTTATATTATAAATATAATGTGTTTTTGCTCTGTGTCTTGGTGTCATTGGTGACACAACCTGGATTCAAGTATTCTATATATAATATGTCTTTTTATATTATAAATATAATGTGTTTTTGCCCTGTGTCTTGGTGTCATTGGTGACAAAACCTGGATTCAATCATCCTATATATAATATGTCTTTTTATATTATAAATATAATGTGCTTTTGCTCTGTGTCTTGGTGTCATTGGTGACACAACCTGGATTCAAGTATTCTATATATAATATGTCTTTTTATATTATAAATATAATGTGTTTTTGCCCTGTGTCTTGGTGTCATTGGTGACAAAACCTGGATTCAAGTATTCTATATATAATATGTCTTTTTATATTATAAATATAATGTGTTTTTGCTCTGTGTCTTGGTGTCATTGGTGACACAACCTGGATTCAAGTATTCTATATATAATATGTCTTTTTATATTATAAATATAATGTGTTTTTTGCCCTGTGTCTTGGTGTCATTGGTGACAAAACCTGGATTCAATCATCCTATATAAAATATGTCTTTTTATATTATAATTATAATGTGCTTTTGCTCTGTGTCTTGGTGTCATTGGTGACACAACCTGGATTCAAGTATTCTATATATAATATGTCTTTTTATATTATAAATATAATGTGTTTTTGCCCTGTGTCTTGGTGTCATTGGTGACAAAACCTGGATTCAAGTGTTCTATATATAATAAGTCTTTTTATATTATAAATATAATGTGTTTTTGCCCTGTGTCTTGGTGTCATTGGTGACAAAACCTGGATTCAAGTATTCTATATATAATATGTCTTTTTATATTATAAATATATTGTACTTTTGCTCTGTGTCTGGGTGTCATTGGTGACAAAACCTGGATTCAAGTAGTCTATATATATTATGTCTTTTTATATTATAAATATAATGTGCTTTTGCTCTGTGTCTTGGTGTCATTGGTGACACAACCTGGATTCAAGTATTCTATATATAATATGTCTTTTTATATTATAAATATAATGTGTTTTTGCTCTGTGTCTTGGTGTCATTGGTGACACAACCTGGATTCAAGTATTCTATATATAATATGTCTTTTTATATTATAAATATAATGTGTTTTTGCCCTGTGTCTTGGTGTCATTGGTGACAAAACCTGGATTCAAGTATTCTATATATAATATGTCTTTTTATATTATAAATATAATGTGTTTTTACCCTGTGTCTTGGTGTCATTGGTGACAAAACCTGGATTCAAGTATTCTATATATAATATGTCTTTTTATATTATAAATATAATGTGTTTTTGCTCTGTGTCTTGGTGTCATTGGTGACACAACCTGGATTCAAGTATTCTATATATAATATGTCTTTTTATATTATAAATATAATGTGTTTTTTTTCTGTGTCTTGGTGTCATTGGTGACAAAACCTGGATTCAATCATCCTATATATAATATGTCTTTTTATATTATAAATATAATGTGTTTTTGCTCTGTGTCTTGGTGTCATTGGTGACACAACCTGGATTCAAGTATTCTATATATAATATGTCTTTTTATATTATAAATATAATGTGTTTTTGCCCTGTGTCTTGGTGTCATTGGTGACAAAACCTGGATTCAAGTATTCTATATATAATATGTCTTTTTATATTATAAATATAATGTGTTTTTGCTCTGTGTCTTGGTGTCATTGGTGACACAACCTGGATTCAAGTATTCTATATATAATATGTCTTTTTATATTATAAATATAATGTGTTTTTTTTCTGTGTTTTGGTGTCATTGGTGACAAAACCTGGATTCAATCATCCTATACAAAATATGTCTTTTTATATTATAAATATAATGTGTTTTTGCTCTTTGTCTTGGTGTCATTGGTGACACAACCTGGATTCAAGTATTCTATATATAATATGTCTTTTTATATTATAAATATAATGTGTTTTTGCCCTGTGTCTTGGTGTCATTGGTGACAAAACCTGGATTCAAGTATTCTATATATAATATGTCTTTTTATATTATAAATATAATGTGTTTTTGCTCTGTGTCTTGGTGTCATTGGTGACACAACCTGGATTCAAGTATTCTATATATAATATGTCTTTTTATATTATAAATATAATGTGTTTTTGCCCTGTGTCTTGGTGTCATTGGTGACAAAACCTGGATTCAATCATCCTATACAAAATATGTCTTATTATATTATAATTATAATGTGCTTTTTGCTCTGTGTCTTGGTGTCATTGGTGACACAACCTGGATTCAAGTATTCTATATATAATATGTCTTTTATATTATAAATATAATGTGTTTTTTGCCCTGTGTCTTGGTGTCATTGGTGACAAAACCTGGATTCAAGTGTTCTATATATAATATGTCTTTTTATATTATAAATATAATGTGTTTTTGCCCTGTGTCTTGGTGTCATTGGTGACAAAACCTGGATTCAAGTATTCTATATATAATATGTCTTTTTATATTATAAATATAATGTGTTTTTGCCCTGTGTCTTGGTGTCATTGGTGACAAAACCTGGAAACCTATATTATAAATATAATGTGCTTTTGCTCTGTGTCTTGGTGTCATTGGTGACAAAACCTGGATTCAAACATCCTTTACATAATATGTCTTTTTATATTATAAATATAATGTGTTTTTGCCCTGTGTCTTGGTGTCATTGGTGACAAAACCTGGATTCAAGTATTCTTTATATATTATGTCTTTTTATATTATAAATACAGGGTGTCCCAGAATGATCTGTACCGGGAAAGATGGAATTTTTTAGGTATGAAGGGCATGTTGAATGGTCATATTGTTTTGCATTTTAAGTTCTACATATAGTTAGCTTTCTCAGATTTTTTAGTTTTAAAAATTTGACGTTTCTAGTAGAAGTTATAGAAGATTGCGTAAAAATGATGAATTCTAAGTTTTGACAACGCAACCTATTTTGAAAATCTGTAACATTACTAACCGTTCAGCACAAAGTTATTTGGAAAAAGTTATGCAGGTATTTTAGTTGTGCCCTGTTCATATTTCCACTAAATAGCCGATATCTATCTATTATTTATGACGTTACGAAGCAATCATTATATGGAATTAAGGTTTTGTGGCCTAATCCCATGCTCTCTTTGGCGGTAGTTTTAAATATAGTTATTGTGGTGTGAGGTCCATGTCATTTGAAATGCTTGCAGAGATCGAATTGGTTGTGGTACAGAAAAGTCGGCTCCTCAATTTACTGTACAGCAGCGTGGATTTCTTTCAAAAACTTACTGGCAAACCGGCAGCTATGTTGAGACGCAAAGAAGATTCATTAGACGATAGTGTATAACGTAAAGAAGTTTGACGAGCACGGAACTGTCAGGAATCGGCAGAGTGAAGCTTCAGGTGCTCGTAAGACTGTAAGAACTAGAGCGAACATTGCAGCTGTCCGGCAAGCTTTAAGGCGCAACCCCAACAGTAGTTGTCGTCGAAATGCTGTGCCAAACATCCCACGTTCTTCATTTCATCGTATCGTGCCATTTTTTTTTTTTTTGCGAGTCGTTTTTCATCGATTTTACATTATTGCATGCCACGCCAAAACAAATAAAGGTAGCGTGCTGAAATTAACAGAATAGGTAGGAGACATATCCAACATTATAATGCTGGTATCAAAAATAGATACACTGCCCGTCTTCTATTTTTAGTTATTTTTGCAAACACGGTACAAATCATTCTGGGACACCCTGTATATTGTACTTTTGCTCTGTGTCTGGGTGTCATTGGTGACAAAACCTGGATTCAAGTAGTCTATATATATTATGTCTTTTTTATATTATAAATATAATGTGCTTTTGCTCTGTGTCTTGGTGTCATTGGTGACACAACCTGGATTCAAGTATTCTATATATAATATGTCTTTTTATATTATAAAATATAATGTGTTTTTGCTCTGTGTCTTGGTGTCATTGGTGACATAACCTGGATTCAAGTATTCTATATATAATATGTCTTTTTATATTATAAATATAATGTGTTTTTGCCCTGTGTATTGGTGTCATTGGTGACAAAACCTGGATTCAAGTATTCTATATATAATATGTCTTTTATATTATAAATATAATGTGTTTTTTGCCCTGTGTCTTGGTGTCATTGGTGACAAAACCTGGATTCAAGTATTCTATATATAATATGTCTTTTTATATTATAAATATAATGTGTTTTTGCTCTGTGTCTTGGTGTCATTGGTGACAAAACCTGGATTCAAACATCCTTTACATAATATGTCTTTTTATATTATAAACATAATGTGTTTTTGCTCTGTGTCTTGGTGTCATTGGTGACACAACCTGGATTCAAGTATTCTATATATAATATGTCTTTTTATATTATAAATATAATGTGTTTTTGCTCTGTGTCTTAGTGTCATTGGTGACAAAACCTGGATTCAAGTATTCTATATATAATATGTCTTTTTATATTATAAATATAATGTGTTTTTGCCCTGTGTCTTGGTGTCATTGGTGACAAAACCTGGATTCAAGTATTCTATATATAATATATCTTTGCTCTGTGTTTTGCCCTGTGTCTTGGTGTCATTGGTGACAAAACCTGGATTCAAGTATTCTATATATAATATGTCTTTTTATATTATAAATATAATGTGTTTTTGCTCTGTGTCTTGGTGTCATTGGTGACACAACCTGGATCAAGTATTCTATATATAATATGTCTTTTTATATTATAAATATAATGTGTTTTTGCCCTGTGTCTTGGTGTCATTGGTGACAAAACCTGGATTCAAGTATTCTATATATAATATGTCTTTTTATATTATAAATATAATGTGTCTTTTTTGCTCTGTGTCTTGGTGTCATTGGTGACACAACCTGGATTCAAGTATTCTATATATAATATGTCTTTTTATATTATAAATATAATGTGTTTTTGCCCTGTGTCTTGGTGTCATTGGTGACAAAACCTGGATTCAATCATCCTATATATAATATGTCTTTTTATATTATAAATATAATGTGATTTTGCTCTGTGTCTTGGTGTCATTGGTGACACAACCTGGATTCAAGTATTCTATATATAATATGTCTTTTTATATTATAAATATAATGTGTTTTTGCCCTGTGTCTTGGTGTCATTGGTGACAAAACCTGGATTCAAGTATTCTATATATAATATGTCTTTTTATATTATAAATATAATGTGTTTTTGCCCTGTGTCTTGGTGTCATTGGTGACAAAACCTGGATTCAAGTATTCTATATATAATATGTCTTTTTATATTATAAATATAATGTGTTTTTGCCCTGTGTCTTGGTGTCATTGGTGACATAACCTGGATTCAAGTATTCTATATATAATATGTCTTTTTATATTATAAATATAATGTGTTTTTGCCCTGTGTCTTGGTGTCATTGGTGACAAAACCTGGATTCAAGTATTCTATATATAATATGTTTTTTATATTATAAATATAATGTGCTTTTTGCTCTGTGTCTTGGTGTCATTGGTGACAAAACCTGGATTCAAACATCCTTTACATAATATGTCTTTTTATATTATAAATATAATGTGTTTTTGCCCTGTGTCTTGGTGTCATTGGTGACAAAACCTGGATTCAAGTATTCTATATATATTATGTCTTTTATATTATAAATATATTGTACTTTTGCTCTGTGTCTGGGTGTCATTGGTGACAAAACCTGGATTCAAGTAGTCTATATATATTATGTCTTTTTATATTATAAATATAATGTGCTTTTGCTCTGTGTCTTGGTGTCATTGGTGACAAAACCTGGATTCAAGTATTCTATATATAATATGTCTTTTATATTATAAATATAATGTGTTTTTGCCCTGTGTCTTGGTGTCATTGGTGACAAAACCTGGATTCAAGTATTCTATATATAATATGTCTTTTTATATTATAAATATAATGTGGTTTTGCCCTGTGTCTTGGTGTCATTGGTGACAAAACCTGGATTCAAGTATTCTATACATAATATGTCTTTTTATATTATAAATATAATGTGTTTTTGCCCTGTGTCTTGGTGTCATTGGTGACAAAACCTGGATTCAAGTATTCTATATATAATATGTCTTTTATATTATAAATATAATGTGTTTTTGCCCTGTGTCTTGGTGTCATTGGTGACAAAACCTGGATTCAAGTATATATATATATTGGATGCTTGAATCAGATTTTCTCAATATACATTATAATAATATGAATCATTATTATTTGCTCATCTGTGTCTTTATATATATAATATGTCTTTTACAAATTAAAAACATAATATTTATAATATGACATATGTATAGAGATGGGTGAATCATTTTTCAACCTGATTCAATATACAAAATTATTTTTTATAAATATAATGATTATCCAGGTTTTGTCTCAATATATATAAAAAAAGACATTTATAATATGACATATTAATAGGATGATTGAATCCAGGTTTCAATCTCATACACCCAAAAGACTTTTTATTAAAAATATAGTGTTTTTTGAAATGTTTTGTAACACAGGAAAACCAACACATATTATATATTTTATAATAGAATATATATGGATGCTTGAATCCAGGTGACACCAAGACCTGATTCAAAGCATTATTCTATATATAACAAAATATTATTATCAGGTTTTATAATATAAAGACACTGATTATATATATGGACTTTTATATTAAATTGAATCCAGGTTTTGTCTCAATGCAAATTGTGACTTGTACACAGAGCAAAACCTGGATTATATTGTCATTATTTATATATATAGACATATTATATATATAGATGATTTGTCAGGTATTGTCAGGATGATTGAATCAGGTTTTACAATGACAGATTCATTTATATATAAAAGACTTTATGATAATCCAGGTTTTGTCTGCAGTCAAGACACAGAAACAAAGCATTATATTTATAATATAAAAAGACATATATATGAATGATTGAATCCAGGTTTTGTCTGTGACATTAAACAAAAAACATTATATTATATATAAAAGACATATTAGAATTGAATCAGTTTTGTAAATGACAGATTATATTTATAATATAAAAGACATATTATATAATGACTTGAATCAGGTTTTTCACCAATGACACCAAACACATTATATTTAAATATAAATAGACATATTATATAGAGATGATTGAATCCAGGTTTTGTCAATGACACAAAACCTGGAAACAAAAGCACATTATATTTATAATATAAAAGTATTATATGAAATGCTTGAATCCAGGTTTTGTCACCAATGACACCAAGACACAGATTCTATATAAAGCACATTATATTTATAATATAAAAAAGACATATTATATATAGGATGATTGAATCCAGGTTTTGTCAGACAATTAGGCAAAAAACACATTATATATAATATAAAAAGACATACTATATAAATTGAATCCAAACCAAAGACAGAAAACACACATTATATTTATAATATAAAAGACATATTATATATAAATATTGAATCCAGGTTTTGTCACCAATGACAAACAAGACACAGATTCAAAAAGCACATTATATTTACATAATATTTATATATAAATATATTGAATCAGGTTTTGTCACCAATGACACTTAGACATCAGAGCAAAAAAGACATTATAAATGAAATCCAGGCATATTTCTGTATGTAATGAATCCAGCAAGACATTATATAATATAAAAAGACATAATATATGAAAGAGCTTGTATCCAAAAGGTATTAAATATATTAATAAGAAAATCAATGTTTTTTAAATTAAAAAGCCTTATAGGTATTTATTCATTTTATTTTTTGGTTTTAAATGTTAGTTCTCATGTCAGTAACTACAAAAACACCTGAATTTTGAGATCCTATTATAATGTGTAATTGTAAGTATTCTTTTATTAAACCACTTGAAGTGGATTTAGCGCCTTTTGGAAACAAAATATCCAGACATAACCGTGGATTTAGCACCTTTTGGAAACAAAATATTCAATGATATTCAATAAAATAATTTGCAATATTAAACAAAATACACACAAATATTTTTTACAAAAATCATTATATTTAAACTGCACTTTATTTCAACAATGTAATGATATTTATTCACCAAAAGCTTGAAAATGTAAAATTATAATATAAAAAGACATTTTTTTTAAAAAAATTTTACATGACAATTTTGTCAAATTATTTTTACGCGCCATTGTCTTTTTGTCACCAATGACACCAAGACACAGAGGCAAAAACACATTATATTTGAAATTTAAACATATATAATTGTGATTTAAATTTTGATAATATATATAGTTGCCTTGTCAACTGGAGAATAGTATAATATAAGTTTTAGTATTTAACGGCCTACAGAGCACAATGATTGATCGGTTGGATTTAGCACCAATTGAAAAAAAAACTGAAATGGAGTTAGCGCCTTTTAAAAATAAGTCAAATTTATGGCCCATGTAATGGGATTGAGCACTTTTGGAAAAAAATAGTTTGATTCCATGAAACTAATGCTATAACAAATACATTGGTAAATAACTCAATTTTTCAAGCATTACATTATAATGGTAAAAAAAAGTGGATTTATATTATTTATAACCAAGCTCTTCATATATAGAATGCTTGAATCCAGGTTTTGTCACCAATGACACCAAGACACAGAGCAAAAGCACATTATATTTATAATATAAAAAGACATATTATATATAAGATGATTGAATCCAGGTTTTGTCACCAATGACACCAAGATGAGCAAAACACATTATATTTATAATATAAAAAGCCATGATAAACATAGAATGCATGAATCCAGGTTTTGTCACCCATGACACCAAGACACAGGGCAGAAGAACATTGAATCCAGGTTTTGTCACCAATGACACCAAGACACAGAGCAAAAAAAGCACATTATATTTATAATATAAAAAGACATATTATATATAAAATAATTGAATCCAGGTTTTGTCACCAATGACACCAAGACACAGAGCAAAAGCACATATATTTATAATATAAAAAGACATATTATATATAGAATACTTGAATCCAGGTTTTGTCACCAATGACACCAAGCAAAAGCACATTATATTTATTATAAAAAGACATATTATATATAGGATGATTGAATCCAGGTTTTGTCACCAATGACACCAAGACACAGAGCAAAAACACATTATATTTATAATATAAAAAAAGACATATTATATATATTGAATCACCAAACACCAAGACACAAAAAAATGACATATATTTATAATATAAAAAGACATATTATATATAAATTTGAACCAATGACACCATGACACCAAGACACAGAGCAAAAACACATTATATTTATAATATAAAAAGACATATTATATATAGAATGATTGAATCCAGGTTTTGTCACCAATGACACCAAGACACAGAGCAAAAACACATTATATTTATAATATAAAAAGACATATTATATATAGAAGACTTGAATCCAGGTTTTGTCACCAATGACACCAAGACACAGAGCAAAAAACACATTATATTTATAATATAAAAAGACATATTATATAAGATGATTGAATCATATCAATGACACCAAGACACAGCAAAACACATTATTGATATAAAAATATTATATATAGATATTGAATCAGGTTTTGTCACCAATGACACAAGACACAGAGCAAAAACACATTACATGTATAATATAAAAAGACATATTATATAAAGAATACTTGAATCCAGGTTGTGTCACCAATGACACCAAGACACAGAGCAAAAAGCACATTATATTTATAATATAAAAAGACATATTATATATAGATGATTGAATCCAGGTTTTGTCACCAATGACACCAAGACACAGAGCAAAAACACATTATATTTATAATATAAAAAGACATATTATATATATAGATGATTGAATCCAGGTTTTGTCACCAATGACACCAAGACACAGAGCTATTTTATAATAAAAAAACACATTATATTTATAATATAAAAGACATATTATATATAGAATACTTGAATCCAGGTTTTGTCACCAATGACACCAAGACACAGAGCAAAAACACATTATATTTATATATATAAAAGACATATTATATATAGATGACTTGAATCCAGGTTTTGTCACCAATGACACCAAGACACAGAGCAAAACACATTATATTTATAATATAAAAAGACATATTATATATAGATGATTGAATCCAGGTTTTGTCACCAATGACACCAAGACACAGAGCAAAAACACATTATATTTATAATATAAAAAGACATATTATATATAGAGGATGATTGAATCCAGGTTTTGTCACCAATGACACCAAGACACAGAGCAAAAGCACATTATATTTATAATATAAAAAGACATATTATATATAGGATGATTGAATCCAGGTTTTGTCACCAATGACACCAAGACACAGAGCAAAAAGCACATTATATTTATAATATAAAAAGACATATTATATATAGATGATTGAATCCAGGTTTTGTCACCAATGACACCAAGACACAGAGCAAAAGCACATTATATTTATAATATAAAAAGACATATTATATATAAGATGATTGAATCCAGGTTTTGTCACCAATGACACCAAGACACAGAGCAAAAACACATTATATTTATAATATAAAAAGACATATTATATATAGGATGATTGAATCCAGGTTTTGTCACCAATGACACCAAGACACAGAGCAAAAAGCACATTATATTTATAATATAAAAAGACATATTATATATAGAATGATTGAATCCAGGTTTTGTCACCAATGACACCAAGACACAGAGCAAAAGCACATTATATTTATAATATAAAAAGACATATTATATATAAGATGATTGAATCCAGGTTTTGTCACCAATGACACCAAGACACAGAGCAAAAACACATTATATTTATAATATAAAAAAGACAGGTTTTATTATATATAGAATACTTGAATCCAGGTTTTGTCACCAATGACACCAAGACACAGAGCAAAAGCACATTATATTTATAATTATATTTATAATTGAATCCAGGTTTTGTCACCAATGACACCAAGACACAGAGCAAAAGCACATTATATTTATAATATAAAAAGACATATTATATATAGGATGATTGAATCCAGGTTTTGTCACCAATGACACCAAGACACAGAGCAAAAACACATTATATTTATAATATAAAAAGACATATATATATAGAATGCTTGAATCCAGGATGATTAATGACATCCAGACACAGAGCAAAAACACACATTATATTTTTTAAAAAGACATATTATAATGATGATTGAATCCCAAGACACAAGAGACACAGAGCAAAAACACATTATATTTATAATATAAAAGACATATTATATATAGAATGACTTGAATCCAGGTTTTGTCACCAATGACACCAAGACACAGAGCAAAAGCACATTATATTTTATAATATAATAAAAAGACATATTATATATAGAATGACTTGAATCCAGGTTTTGTCACCAATGACACCAAGACACAGAGCAAAAGCACATTATATTTATAATATAAAAAGACATATTATATATATAGATGATTGAATCCAGGTTTTGTCACCAATGACACCAAGACACAGAGCAAAAGCACATTATATTTATAATATAAAAAGACATATTATATATAGGATGATTGAATCCAGGTTTTGTCACCAATGACAACAAGACAAAGAGCAAAACGCACATTATATTTATAATATAAAAAGACATATTCAAAATATATATAGGATGATTGAATCCAGGTTTTGTCACCAATGACACCAAGACACAGAGCAAAAAGCACATTATATTTATAATATAAAAAGACATATTATATATAAGATGATTGAATCCAGGTTTTGTCACCAATGACACCAAGACACAGAGCAAAAGCACATTATATTTATAATATAAAAAGACATATTATATATAAGATGATTGAATCCAGGTTTTGTCACCAATGACACCAAGACACAGAGCAAAAACACATTATATTTATAATATAAAAAGACATATTATATATAGGATGATTGAATCCAGGTTTTGTCACCAATGACACCAAGACACAGAGCAAAAACACATTATATTTATAATATAAAAAGACATATTATATATAGATGATTGAATCCAGGTTTTGTCACCAATGACACCAAGACACAGAGCAAAAACACATTATATTTATAATATAAAAAGACATACTATATATAGAATACTTGAATCCAGGTTTTGTCACCAATGACACCAAGACACAGAGCAAAAACACATTATATTTATAATATAAAAAAGACACAATATACACAGAATACTTCAATCCAGGTTTTGTCACCAATGACACCAAGACACACAAAAACACATTATATTTATAATATAAAAAGACATATTATATATAGAATACTTGAATCCAGGTTGTGTCACCAATGACACCAAGACACAGAGCAAAAACACATTATATTTATAATATAAAAAGACATATTATATATAGGATGATTGAATCCAGGTTTTGTCACCAATGACACCAAGACACAGAGCAAAAACACATTATATTTATAATATAAAAAGACATATTATATATAGAATACTTGAATCCAGGTTTTTTGTCACCAATGACACCAAGACACAGAGCAAAAGCACATTATATTTATAATATAAAAAGACATATTATATATAGGATGATTGAATCCAGGTTTTGTCACCAATGACACCAAGACACAGAGCAAAAACACATTATATTTATAATATAAAAAGACATATTATATATAGGATGCTTGAATCCAGGTTTTGTCACCAATGACACCAAGACACAGAGCAAAAGCACATTATATTTATAATATAAAAAGACATATTATATATAAGATGATTGAATCCAGGTTTTGTCACCAATGACACCAAGACACAGAGCAAAAGCACATTATATTTATAATATAAAAAGACATATTATATATAGGATGATTGAATCCAGGTTTTGTCACCAATGACACCAAGACACAGAGCAAAAGCACATTATATTTATAATATAAAAAGACATATTATATATAAGATGATTGAATCCAGGTTTTGTCACCAATGACACCAAGACACAGAGCAAAAACACATTATATTTATAATATAAAAAGACATATTATATATAGAATACTTGAATCCAGGTTTTGTCACCAATGACACCAAGACACAGAGCAAAAACACATTATATTTATAATATAAAAAGACATATTATATATAGAATACTTGAATCCAGGTTTTGTCACCAATGACACCAAGACACAGAGCAAAAGCACATTATATTTATAATATAAAAAGACATGATATATATAGAATACTTGAATCCAGGTTTTGTCACCAATGACACCAAGACACAGGGCAAAAACACATTATATTTATAATATAAAAAGACATAATATATATAGAATACTTGAATCCAGGTTTTGTCACCAATGACACCAAGACACAGAGCAAAAACACATTATATTTATAATATAAAAAAGACATATTATATATAGAATACTTGAATCCAGGTTTTGTCACCAATGACACCAAGACACAGAGCAAAAACACATTATATTTATAATATAAAAAGACATATATATATAGAATGCTTGAATCCAGGTTTTGTCACCAATGACACCAAGACACAGAGCAAAAGCACATTATATTTATAATATAAAAAGACATATTATATATAAGATGATTGAATCCAGGTTTTGTCACCAATGACACCAAGACACAGAGCAAAAAGCACATTATATTTATAATATAAAAAGACATATTATATATAAGATGATTGAATCCAGGTTTTGTCACCAATGACACCAAGACACAGAGCAAAAGCACATTATATTTATAATATAAAAAGACATATTATATATAAGATGATTGAATCCAGGTTTTGTCACCAATGACACCAAGACACAGAGCAAAAACACATTATATTTATAATATAAAAAGACATATTATATATAGGATGATTGAATCCAGGTTTTGTCACCAATGACACCAAGACACAGAGCAAAAACACATTATATTTATAATATAAAAGACATATATATGTATAGAATACTTGAATCCAGGTTTTGTCACCAATGACACCAAGACACAGAGCAAAAAGCACATTATATTTATAATATAAAAAGACATATTATATATAAGATGATTGAATCCAGGTTTTGTCACCAATGACACCAAGACACAGAGCAAAAACACATTATATTTATAATATAAAAAGACATTATATATATAGAATACTTGAATCCAGGTTTTGTCACCAATGACACCAAGACACAGAGCAAAAGCACATTATATTTATAATATAAAAAGACATATTATATATAGGATGATTGAATCCAGGTTTTGTCACCAATGACACCAAGACACAGAGCAAAAAAGCACATTATATTTATAATATAAAAAGACATATTATATAAAGGATGATTGAATCCAGGTTTTGTCACCAATGACACCAAGACACAGAGCAAAAACACATTATATTTATAATATAAAAAGACATATATATATAAGATGATTGAATCCAGGTTTTGTCACCAATGACACCAAGACACAGAGCAAAAAGCACATTATATTTATAATATAAAAAGACATATTATATATAAGATGATTGAATCCAGGTTTTGTCACCAATGACACCAAGACACAGAGCAAAAGCACATTATATTTATAATATAAAAAGACATATTATATAAAGGATGATTGAATCCAGGTTTTGTCACCAATGACACCAAGACACAGAGCAAAAACACATTATATTTATAATATAAAAAGACATATTATATATAGAATGATTGAATCCAGGTTTTGTCACCAATGACACCAAGACACAGAGCAAAAACACATTATATTTATAATATAAAAAGACATAATATATATAGAATACTTGAATCCAGGTTTGGCACCAATGACACCAAGACACAGAGCAAAAGCACATTATATTTATAATATAAAAAGACATATTATATATATAGGATGATTGAATCCAGGTTTTGTCACCAATGACACCAAGACACAGTGCAAAAACACATTATATTTATAATATAAAAAGACATAATATATATAGAATACTTGAATCCAGGTTTTGTCACCAATGACACCAAGACACAGAGCAAAAGCACATTATATTTATAATATAAAAAGACATATTATATAAAGGATGATTGAATCCAGGTTTTGTCACCAATGACACCAAGACACAGAGCAAAAACACATTATATTTATAATAAAAAAAGACATATTATATAAAGGATGCTTGAATCCAGGTTTTGTCACCAATGACACCAAGACACAGAGCAAAAGCACATTATATTTATAATATAAAAAGACATATTATATATAAGATGATTGAATCCAGGTTTTGTCATATTATAAAGACACAGAGCAAAAGCACATTATATTTATAATATAAAAAGACATATTATATATAGGATGATTGAATCCAGGTTTTGTCACCAATGACACCAAGACACAGAGCAAAAGCACATTATATTTATAATATAAAAAGACATATTATATATAAGATGATTGAATCCAGGTTTTGTCACCAATGACACCAAGACACAGAGCAAAAAGCACATTATATTTATAATATAAAAAGACATATTATATATAAGATGATTGAATCCAGGTTTTGTCACCAATGACACCAAGACACAGAGCAAAAGCACATTATATTTATAATATAAAAAGAAATATTATATATAAGATGATTGAATCCAGGTTTTGTCACCAATGACACCAAGACACAGAGCAAAAACACATTATTTATAATATAAAAAGACATATTATATATAGGATGATTGAATCCAGGTTTTGTCACCAATGACACCAAGACACAGAGCAAAAACACATTATATTTATAATATAAAAAGACATATTATGTATAGAATACTTGAATCCAGGTTTTGTCACCAATGACACCAAGACACAGAGCAAAAGCACATTATATTTATAATATAAAAAGACATATTATATATAAGATGATTGAATCCAGGTTTTGTCACCAATGACACCAAGACACAGAGCAAAAACACATTATATTTATAATATAAAAAGACATATATATATAGAATACTTGAATCCATGTTTTGTCACCAATGACACCAAGACACAGAGCAAAAGCACATTATATTTATAATATAAAAAGACATATTATATATAGGATGATTGAATCCAGGTTTTGTCACCAATGACACCAAGACACAGAGCAAAAGCACATTATATTTATAATATAAAAAGACATATTATATAAAGGATGATTGAATCCAGGTTTTGTCACCAATGACACCAAGACACAGAGCAAAAACACATTATATTTATAATATAAAAAGACATAATATATATAGAATGCTTGAATCCAGGTTTTGTCACCAATGACACCAAGACACAGAGCAAAAGCACATTATATTTATAATATAAAAAGACATATTATATATAAGATGATTGAATCCAGGTTTTGTCACCAATGACACCAAGACACAGAGCAAAAGCACATTATATTTATAATATAAAAGACATATTATATATAGGATGATTGAATCCAGGTTTTGTCACCAATGACACCAAGACACAGAGCAAAAGCACATTATATTTATAATATAAAAAGACATATTATATATAAGATGATTGAATCCAGGTTTTGTCACCAATGACACCAAGACACAGAGCAAAAGCACATTATATTTATAATATAAAAAGACATATTATATAAAGGATGATTGAATCCAGGTTTTGTCACCAATGACACCAAGACACAGAGCAAAAACACATTATATTTATAATATAAAAAGACATAATATATATAGAATGCTTGAATCCAGGTTTTGTCACCAATGACACCAAGACACAGAGCAAAAACACATTATATTTATAATATAAAAAGACATAATATATATAGAATACTTGAATCCAGGTTTTGTCACCGGCACCAATGACACCAAGACACAGAGCAAAAGCACATTATATTTATAATATAAAAAGACATATTATATATAGGATGATTGAATCCAGGTTTTGTCACCAATGACACCAAGACACAGAGCAAAAACACATTATATTTATAATATAAAAAGACATAATATATATAGAATACTTGAATCCAGGTTTTGTCACCAATGACACCAAGACACAGAGCAAAAGCACATTATATTTATAATATAAAAAGACATATTATATAAAGGATGATTGAATCCAGGTTTTGTCACCAATGACACCAAGACACAGAGCAAAAACACATTATATTTATAATATAAAAAGACATATTATATAAAGGATGCTTGAATCCAGGTTTTGTCACCAATGACACCAAGACACAGAGCAAAAGCACATTATATTTATAATATAAAAAGACATATTATATATAAGATGATTGAATCCAGGTTTTGTCACCAATGACACCAAGACACAGAGCAAAAACACATTATATTTATAATATAAAAAGACATATTATATATAGGATGATTGAATCCAGGTTTTGTCACCAATGACACCAAGACACAGAGCAAAAGCATATTATATTTATAATATAAAAAGACATATTATATATAAGATGATTGAATCCAGGTTTTGTCACCAATGACACCAAGACACAGAGCAAAAGCACATTATATTTATAATATAAAAAGACATATTATATATAGAATACTTGAATCCAGGTTTTGTCACCAATGACACCAAGACACAGGGCAAAAACACATTATATTTATAATATAAAAAGACATATTATATATAGAATACTTGAATCCAGGTTGTGTCACCAATGACACCAAGACACAGAGCAAAAGCACATTATATTTATAATATAAAAAGACATAATATATATAGAATACTTGAATCCAGGTTTTGTCACCAATGACACCAAGACACAGGGCAAAAACACATTATATTTATAATATAAAAAGACATAATATATATAGAATACTTGAATCCAGGTTTTGTCACCAATGACACCAAGACACAGAGCAAAAACACATTATATTTATAATATAAAAAGACATATTATATATAGAATACTTGAATCCAGGTTTTGTCACCAATGACACCAAGACACAGAGCAAAAACACATTATATTTCCGATATCAAGACATAATATATATAGAATGCTTGAATCCAGGTTTTGTCACCAATGACACCAAGACACAGAGCAAAAGCACATTATATTTATAATATAAAAAGACATATTATATATAAGATGATTGAATCCAGGTTTTGTCACCAATGACACCAAGACACAGAGCAAAAGCACATTATATTTATAATATAAAAAGACATATTATATATAAGATGATTGAATCCAGGTTTTGTCACCAATGACACCAAGACACAGAGCAAAAGCACATTATATTTATAATATAAAAAGAAATATTATATATAAGATGATTGAATCCAGGTTTTGTCACCAATGACACCAAGACACAGAGCAAAAACACATTATTTATAATATAAAAAGACATATTATATATAGGATGATTGAATCCAGGTTTTGTCACCAATGACACCAAGACACAGAGCAAAAACACATTATATTTATAATATAAAAAGACATATTATGTATAGAATACTTGAATCCAGGTTTTGTTACCAATGCCACCAAGACAGAGGGCAAAAAAACATTATATTTATAATATAAAAAGACATATTATATATAAGATGATTGAATCCAGGTTTTGTCACCAATGACACCAAGACACAGAGCAAAAACACATTATATTTATAATATAAAAAGACATTATATATATAGAATACTTGAATCCATGTTTTGTCACCAATGACACCAACACACAGAGCAAAACACATTATATTTATAATATAAAAAGACATATTATATATAGGATGATTGAATCCAGGTTTTGTCACCAATGACACCAAGACACAGAGCAAAAGCACATTATATTTATAATATAAAAAGACATATTATATAAAGGATGATTGAATCCAGGTTTTGTCACCAATGACACCAAGACACAGAGCAAAAACACATTATATTTATAATATAAAAAGACATATTATGTAAAGGATGCTTGAATCCAGGTTTTGTCACCAATGACACCAAGACACAGAGCAAAAGCACATTATATTTATAATATAAAAAGACATATTATATATAAGATGATTGAATCCAGGTTTTGTCACCAATGACACCAAGACACAGAGCAAAAGCACATTATATTTATAATATAAAAAAGACATATTATATATAAGATGATTGAATCCAGGTTTTGTCACCAATGACACCAAGACACAGAGCAAAAGCACATTATATTTATAATATAAAAAGACATATTATATAAAGGATGATTGAATCCAGGTTTTGTCACCAATGACACCAAGACACAGAGCAAAAACACATTATATTTATAATATAAAAAGACATAATATATATAGAATGCTTGAATCCAGGTTTTGTCACCAATGACACCAAGACACAGAGCAAAAACACATTATATTTATAATATAAAAAGACATAATATATATAGAATACTTGAATCCAGGTTTTGTCACCGGCACCAATGACACCAAGACACAGAGCAAAAAGCACATTATATTTATAATATAAAAAGACATATATATATATAGGATGATTGAATCCAGGTTTTGTCACCAATGACACCAAGACACAGAGCAAAAACACATTATATTTATAATATAAAAAGACATAATATATATAGAATACTTGAATCCAGGTTTTGTCACCAATGACACCAAGACACAGAGCAAAAGCACATTATATTTATAATATAAAAAGACATATTATATAAAGGATGATTGAATCCAGGTTTTGTCACCAATGACACCAAGACACAGAGCAAAAACACATTATATTTATAATAAAAAAAGACATATTATATAAAGGATGCTTGAATCCCGGTTTTGTCACCAATGACACCAAGACACAGAGCAAAAGCACATTATATTTATAATATAAAAAGACATATTATATATAAGATGATTGAATCCAGGTTTTGTCACCAATGACACCAAGACACAGAGCAAAAACACATTATATTTATAATATAAAAAAGACATATTATATATAGGATGATTGAATCCAGGTTTTGTCACCAATGACACCAAGACACAGAGCAAAAGCATATTATATTTATAATATAAAAAGACATATTATATATAAGATGATTGAATCCAGGTTTTGTCACCAATGACACCAAGACACAGAGCAAAAATACATTATATTTATAATATAAAAAGACATATTATATATAGAATACTTGAATCCAGGTTTTGTCACCAATGACACCAAGACACAGAGCAAAAACACATTATATTTATAATATAAAAAGACATATTATATATAGAATACTTGAATCCAGGTTTTGTCACCAATGACACCAAGACACAGAGCAAAAGCACATTATATTTATAATATAAAAAGACATAATATATATAGAATACTTGAATCCAGGTTTTGTCACCAATGACACCAAGACACAGGCAAAAACACATTATATTTATAATATAAAAGACATAATATATATAGAATACTTGAATCCAGGTTTTGTCACCAATGACACCAAGACACAGAGCAAAAACATATTATATCTATAATCTAAAAAGACATATTATATATAGAATACTTGAATCCAGGTTTTGTCACCAATGACACCAAGACAAAGGGCAAAAACACATTATATTTATAATATAAAAAGACATAATATATATAGAATGCTTGAATCCAGGTTTTGTCACCAATGACACCAAGACACAGAGCAAAAGCACATTATATTTATAATATAAAAAGACATATTATATATAAGATGATTGAATCCAGGTTTTGTCACCAATGACACCAAGACACAGAGCAAAAAGCACATTATATTTATAATATAAAAGACATATTATATATAAGATGATTGAATCCAGGTTTTGTCACCAATGACACCAAGACACAGAGCAAAAAGCACATTATATTTATAATATTAAAAGAAATATTATATATAAGATGATTGAATCCAGGTTTTGTCACCAATGACACCAAGACACAGAGCAAAAACACATTATATTTATAATATAAAAAGACATATTATATATAGGATGATTGAATCCAGGTTTTGTCACCAATGACACCAAGACACAGAGCAAAAACACATTATATTTATAATATAAAAAGACATATTATGTATAGAATACTTGAATCCAGGTTTTGTCACCAATGACACCAAGACACAGAGCAAAAACACATTATATTTATAATATAAAAAGACATATTATATAAAGGATGATTGAATCCAGGTTTTGTCACCAATGACACCAAGACACAGAGCAAAAAGCACATTATATTTATAATATAAAAAGACATATTATATATAGAATAATTGAATCCAGGTTTTGTCACCAATGACACCAAGACACAGAGCAAAAAGCACATTATATTTATAATATAAAAGACATATTATATAAAGGATGATTGAATCCAGGTTTTGTCACCAATGACACCAAGACACAGAGCAAAAGCACATTATATTTATAATATAAAAAGACATATTATATATAGAATACTTGAATCCAGGTTTTGTCACCAATGACACCAAGACACAGGCAAAAACACATTATATTTATAATATAAAAAGACATATTATATATAGAATACTTGAATCCAGGTTTTGTCACCAATGACACCAAGACACAGAGCAAAAGCACATTATATTTATAATATAAAAAGACATAATATATATAGAATACTTGAATCCAGGTTTTGTCACCAATGACACCAAGACACAGCACAAAAACACATTATATTTATAATATAAAAAGACATAATATATATAGAATACTTGAATCCAGGTTTTGTCACCAATGACACCAAGACACAGAGCAAAAACACATTATATTTATAATAAAAAGACATATTATATATAGAATACTTGAATCCAGGTTTTGTCACCAATGACACCAAGACACAGAGCAAAAACACATTATATTTATAATATAAAAAGACATAATATATATAGAATGCTTGAATCCAGGTTTTGTCACCAATGACACCAAGACACAGAGCAAAAGCACATTATATTTATAATATAAAAAGACATATTATATATAAGATGATTGAATCCAGGTTTTGTCACCAATGACACCAAGACACAGAGCAAAAGCACATTATATTTATAATATAAAAAGACATATTATATATAAGATGATTGAATCCAGGTTTTGTCACCAATGACACCAAGACACAGAGCAAAAGCACATTATATTTATAATATAAAAAGACATATTATATATAAGATGATTGAATCCAGGTTTTGTCACCAATGACACCAAGACACAGAGCAAAAACACATTATATTTATAATATAAAAAGACATATTATATATAGGATGATTGAATCCAGGTTTTGTCACCAATGACACCAAGACACAGAGCAAAAACACATTATATTTATAATATAAAAAGACATATTATATATAGAATACTTGAATCCAGGTTTTGTCACCAATGACACCAAGACACAGAGCAAAAAACACATTATATTTATAATATAAAAAGACATATTATATAAAGGATGATTGAATCCAGGTTTTGTCACCAATGACACCAAGACACAGAGCAAAAGCACATTATATTTATAATATAAAAAGACATATTATATATAAAATGATTGAATCCAGGTTTTGTCACCAATGACACCAAGACACAGAGCAAAAGCACATTATATTTATAATATAAAAAGACATATTATATAAAGGATGATTGAATCCAGGTTTTGTCACCAATGACACCAAGACACAGAGCAAAAACACATTATATTTATAATATAAAAAGACATATTATGTAAAGAATGCTTGAATCCAGGTTTTGTCACCAATGACACCAAGACACAGAGCAAAAACACATTATATTTATAATATAAAAAGACATAATATATATAGAATGCTTGAATCCAGGTTTTGTCACCAATGACACCAAGACACAGAGCAAAAAGCACATTATATTTATAATATAAAAAGACATATTATATATCAGATGATTGAATCCAGGTTTTGTCACCAATGACACCAAGACACAGAGCAAAAGCACATTATATTTATAATATAAAAAGACATATTATATATAAGATGATTGAATCCAGGTTTTGTCACCAATGACACCAAGACACAGAGCAAAAGCACATTATATTTATAATATAAAAAGACATATTATATATAAGATGATTGAATCCAGGTTTTGTCACCAATGACACCAAGACACAGAGCAAAAACACATTATATTTATAATATAAAAAGACATAATATATATAGAATGCTTGAATCCAGGTTTTGTCACCAATGACACCAAGACACAGAGCAAAAAACACATTATATTTATAATATAAAAAGACATATATATATAGAATACTTGAATCCAGGTTTTGTCACCAATGACACCAAGACACAGAGCAAAAGCACATTATATTTATAATATAAAAAGACATATTATATATAGGATGATTAAATCCAGGTTTTGTCACCAATGACACCAAGACACAGAGCAAAAAGCACATTATATTTATAATATAAAAAGACATATTATATATAGAATACTTGAATCCAGGTTGTGTCACCAATGACACCAAGACACAGAGCAAAAGCACATTATATTTATAATATAAAAAGACATAATATATATAGACTACTTGAATCCAGGTTTTGTCACCAATGACACCCAGACACAGAGCAAAAGTACAATATATTTATAATATAAAAAGACATAATATATATAGAATACTTGAATCCAGGTTTTGTCACCAATGACACCAAGACACAGGGCAAAAACACATTATATTTATAATATAAAAGACATAATATATATAGAATACTTGAATCCAGGTTTTGTCACCAATGACACCAAGACACAGAGCAAAAACACATTATATTTATAATATAAAAAGACATATTATATATAGAATACTTGAATCCAGGTTTTGTCACCAATGACACCAAGACACAGAGCAAAAACACATTATATTTATAATATAAAAAGACATAATATATATAGAATGCTTGAATCCAGGTTTTGTCACCAATGACACCAAGACACAGAGCAAAAGCACATTATATTTATAATATAAAAAGACATATTATATCTAAGATGATTGAATCCAGGTTTTGTCACCAATGACACCAAGACACAGAGCAAACGCACATTATATTTATAATATAAAAAGACATATTATATATAAGGATGATTGAATCCAGGTTTTGTCACCAATGACACCAAGACACAGAGCAAAAACACATTATATTTATAATATAAAAAGAAATATTATATATAAGATGATTGAATCCAGGTTTTGTCACCAATGACACCAAGACACAGAGCAAAAACACATTATATTTATAATATAAAAAGACATATATATATATAGGATGATTGAATCCAGGTTTTGTCACCAATGACTCCAAGTCTCAGAGCAACAACACATTATATTTATAATATAAAAAGACATATTATGTATACAATACTTGAATCCAGGTTTTGTCACCAATGACACCAAGACACAGAGCAAAAACACATTATATTTATAATATAAAAAGACATATTATATAAAGGATGATTGAATCCAGGTTTTGTCACCAATGACACCAAGACACAGAGCAAAAGCACATTATATTTATAATATAAAAAGACATATTATATAAAGGATGATTGAATCCAGGTTTTGTCACCAATGACACCAAGACACAGAGCAAAAGCACATTATATTTATAATATAAAAAGACATATTATATATAAGATGATTGAATCCAGGTTTTGTCACCAATGACACCAAGACACAGAGCAAAAGCACATTATATTTATAATATAAAAAGACATATTATATAAAGGATGATTGAATCCAGGTTTTGTCACCAATGACACCAAGACACAGAGACAAAAACACATTATATTTATAATATAAAAAGACATAATATATATAGAATGCTTGAATCCAGGTTTTGTCACCAATGACACCAAGACACAGAGCAAAAACACATTATATTATAATATAAAAAGACATATATATATAGAATGCTTGAATCCAGGTTTTGTCACCAATGACACCAAGACACAGAGCAAAAGCACATTATATTTATAATATAAAAAGACATATTATATATAAAATGATTGAATCCAGGTTTTGTCACCAATGACACCAAGACACAGAGCAAAAGCACATTATATTTATAATATAAAAAGACATATTATATATAAGATGATTGAATCCAGGTTTTGTCACCAATGACACCAAGACACAGAGCAAAACTACATTATATTTATAATATAAAAAGACATATTATATATAAGATGATTGAATCCAGGTTTTGTCACCAATGACACCAAGACACAGAGCAAAAAGCACATTATATTTATAATATAAAAAGACATATTATATAAAGGATGATTGAATCCAGGTTTTGTCACCAATGACACCAAGACACAGAGCAAAAACACATTATATTTATAATTTAAAAAGACATAATATATATAGAATGCTTGAATCCAGGTTTTGTCACCAATGACACCAAGACACAGAGCAAAAACACATTATATTTATAATATAAAAAGACATAATATATATAGAATGCTTGAATCCAGGTTTTGTCACCAATGACACCAAGACACAGAGCAAAAGCACATTATATTTATAATATAAAAAGACATATTATATATCAGATGATTGAATCCAGGTTTTGTCACCAATGACACCAAGACACAGAGCAAAAAGCACATTATATTTATAATATAAAAAGACATATTATATATAAGATGATTGAATCCAGGTTTTGTCACCAATGACACCAAGACACAGAGCAAAAGCACATTATATTTATAATATAAAAAGACATATTATATATAAGATGATTGAATCCAGGTTTTGTCACCAATGACACCAAGACACAGAGCAAAAACACATTATATTTATAATATAAAAAGACATAATATATATAGAATGCTTGAATCCAGGTTTTGTCACCAATGACACCAAGACACAGAGCAAAACACATTATATTTATAATATAAAAAGACATAATATATATAGAATACTTGAATCCAGGTTTTGTCACCAATGACACCAAGACACAGAGCAAAAGCACATTATATTTATAATATAAAAAGACATATTATATATAGGATGATTAAATCCAGGTTTTGTCACCAATGACACCAAGACACAGAGCAAAAGCACATTATATTTATAATATAAAAAGACATATTATATATAGAATACTTGAATCCAGGTTGTGTCACCAATGACACCAAGACACAGAGCAAAAGCACATTATATTTATAATATAAAAAGACATAATATATATAGATACTTGAATCCAGGTTTTGTCACCAATGACACCCAGACACAGAGCAAAAACACATTATATTTATAATATAAAAAGACATAATATATATAGAATACTTGAATCCAGGTTTTGTCACCAATGACACCAAGACACAGGGCAAAAACACATTATATTTATAATATAAAAAGACATAATATATATAGAATACTTGAATCCAGGTTTTGTCACCAATGACACCAAGACACAGAGCAAAAACACATTATATTTATAATATAAAAAGACATATTATATATAGAATACTTGAATCCAGGTTTTGTCACCAATGACACCAAGACACAGAGCAAAAACACATTATATTTATAATATAAAAAGACATAATATATATAGAATGCTTGAATCCAGGTTTTGTCACCAATGACACCAAGACACAGAGCAAAAGCACATTATATTTATAACATAAAAAGACATATTATATATCAGATGATTGAATCCAGGTTTTGTCACCAATGACACCAAGACACAGAGCAAACGCACATTATATTTATAATATAAAAAGACATATTATATATAAGAATGATTGAATCCAGGTTTTGTCACCAATGACACCAAGACACAGAGCAAAAGCACATTATATTTATAATATAAAAAGAAATATTATATATAAGATGATTGAATCCAGGTTTTGTCACCAATGACACCAAGACACAGAGCAAAAACACATTATATTTATAATATAAAAAGACATATTATATATAGGATGATTGAATCCAGGTTTTGTCACCAATGACACCAAGACACAGAGCAAAAACACATTATATTTATAATATAAAAAGAATTACATAGAAACCAGGCTCAATCACCAATGACACCAAGACACAGAGCAAAAACACATTATATTTATAATATAAAAAGACATATTATATAAAGGATGATTGAATCCAGGTTTTGTCACCAATGACACCAAGACACAGAGCAAAAGCACATTATATTTATAATATAAAAAGACATATTATATAAAGGATGATTGAATCCAGGTTTTGTCACCAATGACACCAAGACACAGAGCAAAAGCACATTATATTTATAATATAAAAAGACATATTATATATAAGATGATTGAATCCAGGTTTTGTCACCAATGACACCAAGACACAGAGCAAAAGCACATTATATTTATAATATAAAAAGACATATTATATAAAGGATGATTGAATCCAGGTTTTGTCACCAATGACACCAAGACACAGAGCAAAAACACATTATATTTATAATATAAAAAGACATACTATACATAAGAATGCTTGAATCCAGGTTTTGTCACCAATGACACCAAGACACAGAGCAAAAACACATTATATTTATAATATAAAAAGACATAATATATATAGAATGCTTGAATCCAGGTTTTGTCACCAATGACACCAAGACACAGAGCAAAAGCACATTATATTTATAATATAAAAAGACATATTATATATAAAATGATTGAATCCAGGTTTTGTCACCAATGACACCAAGACACAGAGCAAAAGCATATTATATTTATAATATAAAAAGACATATTATATATAAGATGATTGAATCCAGGTTTTGTCACCAATGACACCAAGACACAGAGCAAAAGCACATTATATTTATAATATAAAAAGACATATTATATATAGAATACTTGAATCCAGGTTTTGTCACCAATGACACCAAGACACAGGGCAAAAACACATTATATTTATAATATAAAAAGACATATTATATATAGAATACTTGAATCCAGGTTGTGTCACCAATGACACCAAGACACAGAGCAAAAAGCACATTATATTTATAATATAAAAAGACATAATATATATAGAATACTTGAATCCAGGTTTTGTCACCAATGACACCAAGACACAGGGCAAAAACACATTATATTTATAATATAAAAAGACATAATATATATAGAATACTTGAATCCAGGTTTTGTCACCAATGACACCAAGACACAGAGCAAAAACACATTATATTTATAATATAAAAAGACATATTATATATAGAATACTTGAATCCAGGTTTTGTCACCAATGACACCAAGACACAGAGCAAAAAACACATTATATTTATAATATAAAAAGACATAATATATATAGAATGCTTGAATCCAGGTTTTGTCACCAATGACACCAAGACACAGAGCAAAAGCACATTATATTTATAATATAAAAAGACATATTATATATAAGATGATTGAATCCAGGTTTTGTCACCAATGACACCAAGACACAGAGCAAAAGCACATTATATTTATAATATAAAAAGACATATTATATATAAGATGATTGAATCCAGGTTTTGTCACCAATGACACCAAGACACAGAGCAAAAGCACATTATATTTATAATATTAAAAGACATATTATATATAAGATGATTGAATCCAGGTTTTGTCACCAATGACACCAAGACACAGAGCAAAAACACATTATATTTATAATATAAAAAGACATATTATATATAGGATGATTGAATCCAGGTTTTGTCACCAATGACACCAAGACACAGAGCAAAAAACACATTATATTTATAATTTAAAAAGACATATTATGTATAGAATACTTGAATCCAGGTTTTGTCACCAATGACACCAAGACACAGAGCAAAAACACATTATATTTATAATATAAAAAGACATATTATATAAAGGATGATTGAATCCAGGTTTTGTCACCAATGACACCAAGACACAGAGCAAAAGCACATTATATTTATAATATAAAAAGACATATTATATATAAAATGATTGAATCCAGGTTTTGTCACCAATGACACCAAGACACAGAGCAAAAAAGCACATTATATTTATAATATAAAAAGACATATTATATATAGAATACTTGAATCCAGGTTTTGTCACCAATGACACCAAGACACAGGGCAAAAACACATTATATTTATAATATAAAAAGACATATTATATATAGAATACTTGAATCCAGGTTGTGTCACCAATGACACCAAGACACAGAGCAAAAACACATTATATTTATAATATAAAAAGACATAATATATATAGAATACTTGAATCCAGGTTTTGTCACCAATGACACCAAGACACAGGGCAAAAACACATTATATTCATAATATAAAAAGACATAATATATATAGAATACTTGAATCCAGGTTTTGTCACCAATGACACCAAGACACAGAGCAAAAACACATTATATTTATAATATAAAAAGACATATTATATATAGAATACTTGAATCCAGGTTTTGTCACCAATGACACCAAGACACAGAGCAAAAACACATTATATTTATAATATAAAAAGACATAATATATATAGAATGCTTGAATCCAGGTTTTGTCACCAATGACACCAAGACACAGAGCAAAAAGCACATTATATTTATAATATAAAAAGACATATTATATATAAGATGATTGAATCCAGGTTTTGTCACCAATGACACCAAGACACAGAGCAAAAGCACATTATATTTATAATATAAAAAGACATATTATATATAAGATGATTGAATCCAGGTTTTGTCACCAATGACACCAAGACACAGAGCAAAAACACATTATATTTATAATATAAAAAGAAATATTATATATAAGATGATTGAATCCAGGTTTTGTCACCAATGACACCAAGACACAGAGCAAAAACACATTATATTTATAATATAAAAAGACATATTATATATAGGATGATTGAATCCAGGTTTTGTCACCAATGACACCAAGACACAGAGCAAAAACACATTATATTTATAATATAAAAAGACATATTATGTATAGAATACTTGAATCCAGGTTTTGTCACCAATGACACCAAGACACAGAGCAAAAACACATTATATTTATAATATAAAAAGACATATTATATAAAGGATGATTGAATCCAGGTTTTGTCACCAATGACACCAAGACACAGAGCAAAAGCACATTATATTTATAATATAAAAAGACATATTATATATAAAATGATTGAATCCAGGTTTTGTCACCAATGACACCAAGACACAGAGCAAAAAGCACATTATATTTATAATATAAAAAGACATATTATATAAAGGATGATTGAATCCAGGTTTTGTCACCAATGACACCAAGACACAGAGCAAAAACACATTATATTTATAATATAAAAAGACATAATATATATAGAATGCTTGAATCCAGGTTTTGTCACCAATGACACCAAGACACAGAGCAAAAACACATTATATTTATAATATAAAAAGACATAATATATATAGAATGCTTGAATCCAGGTTTTGTCACCAATGACACCAAGACACAGAGCAAAAAGCACATTATATTTATAATATAAAAAGACATATTATATATCAGATGATTGAATCCAGGTTTTGTCACCAATGACACCAAGACACAGAGCAAAAGCACATTATATTTATAATATAAAAAGACATATTATATATAAGATGATTGAATCCAGTTTTTGTCACCAATGACACCAAGACACAGAGCAAAAGCACATTATATTTATAATATAAAAAGACATATTATATATAAGATGATTGAATCCAGGTTTTGTCACCAATGACACCAAGACACAGAGCAAAAGCACATTATATTTATAATATAAAAAGACATAATATATATAGAATGCTTGAATCCAGGTTTTGTCACCAATGACACCAAGACACAGAGCAAAAACACATTATATTTATAATATAAAAAGACATAATAATATATATAGAATACTTGAATCCAGGTTTTGTCACCAATGACACCAAGACACAGAGCAAAAGCACATTATATTTATAATATAAAAAGACATATTATATATAGGATGATTAAATCCAGGTTTTGTCACCAATGACACCAAGACACAGAGCAAAAAGCACATTATATTTATAATATAAAAAGACATATTATATATAGAATACTTGAATCCAGGTTGTGTCACCAATGACACCAAGACACAGAGCAAAAGCACATTATATTTATATATAAAAAGACATAATATATATAGACTACTTGAATCCAGGTTTTGTCACCAATGACACCCAGACACAGAGCAAAAGTACAATATATTTATAATATAAAAAGACATAATATATATAGAATACTTGAATCCAGGTTTTGTCACCAATGACACCAAGACACAGGGCAAAAACACATTATATTTATAATATAAAAAGACATAATATATATAGAATACTTGAATCCAGGTTTTGTCACCAATGACACCAAGACACAGAGCAAAAACACATTATATTTATAATATAAAAAGACATATTATATATAGAATACTTGAATCCAGGTTTTGTCACCAATGACACCAAGACACAGAGCAAAAACACATTATATTTATAATATAAAAAGACATAATATATATAGAATGCTTGAATCCAGGTTTTGTCACCAATGACACCAAGACACAGAGCAAAAGCACATTATATTTATAACATAAAAAGACATATTATATATCAGATGATTGAATCCAGGTTTTGTCACCAATGACACCAAGACACAGAGCAAAACGCACATTATATTTATAATATAAAAAGACATATTATATATAAGAATGATTGAATCCAGGTTTTGTCACCAATGACACCAAGACACAGAGCAAAAACACATTATATTTATAATATAAAAAGAAATATTATATATAAGATGATTGAATCCAGGTTTTGTCACCAATGACACCAAGACACAGAGCAAAAAAACACATTATATTTATAATATAAAAAGACATATTATATATAGGATGATTGAATCCAGGTTTTGTCACCAATGACACCAAGACACAGAGCAAAAACACATTATATTTATAATATAAAAAGACATATTATGTATACAATACTTGAATCCAGGTTTTGTCACCAATGACACCAAGACACAGAGCAAAAACACATTATATTTATAATATAAAAAGACATATTATATAAAGGATGATTGAATCCAGGTTTTGTCACCAATGACACCAAGACACAGAGCAAAAGCACATTATATTTATAATATAAAAAGACATATTATATAAAGGATGATTGAATCCAGGTTTTGTCACCAATGACACCAAGACACAGAGCAAAAGCACATTATATTTATAATATAAAAAGACATATTATATATAAGATGATTGAATCCAGGTTTTGTCACCAATGACACCAAGACACAGAGCAAAAGCACATTATATTTATAATATAAAAAGACATATTATATAAAGGATGATTGAATCCAGGTTTTGTCACCAATGACACCAAGACACAGAGCAAAAACACATTATATTTATAATATAAAAAGACATAATATATATAGAATGCTTGAATCCAGGTTTTGTCACCAATGACACCAAGACACAGAGCAAAAACACATTATATTTATAATATAAAAAGACATAATATATATAGAATGCTTGAATCCAGGTTTTGTCACCAATGACACCAAGACACAGAGCAAAAGCACATTATATTTATAATATAAAAAGACATATTATATATAAAATGATTGAATCCAGGTTTTGTCACCAATGACACCAAGACACAGAGCAAAAGCACATTATATTTATAATATAAAAAGACATATTATATATAAGATGATTGAATCCAGGTTTTGTCACCAATGACACCAAGACACAGAGCAAAAGCACATTATATTTATAATATAAAAAGACATATTATGTATAAGATGATTGAATCCAGGTTTTGTCACCAATGACACCAAGACACAGAGCAAAAGCACATTATATTTATAATATAAAAAGACATATTATATAAAGGATGATTGAATCCAGGTTTTGTCACCAATGACACCAAGACACAGAGCAAAAACACATTATATTTATAATATAAAAAGACATAATATATATAGAATGCTTGAATCCAGGTTTTGTCACCAATGACACCAAGACACAGAGCAAAAACACATTATATTTATAATATAAAAAGACATAATATATATAGAATGCTTGAATCCAGGTTTTGTCACCAATGACACCAAGACACAGAGCAAAAGCACATTATATTTATAATATAAAAAGACATATTATATATCAGATGATTGAATCCAGGTTTTGTCACCAATGACACCAAGACACAGAGCAAAAGCACATTATATTTATAATATAAAAAGACATATTATATATAAGATGATTGAATCCAGGTTTTGTCACCAATGACACCAAGACACAGAGCAAAAGCACATTATATTTATAATATAAAAAGACATATTATATATAAGATGATTGAATCCAGGTTTTGTCACCAATGACACCAAGACACAGAGCAAAAGCACATTATATTTATAATATAAAAAGACATAATATATATAGAATGCTTGAATCCAGGTTTTGTCACCAATGACACCAAGACACAGAGCAAAAAACACATTATATTTATAATATAAAAAGACATAATATATATAGAATACTTGAATCCAGGTTTTGTCACCAATGACACCAAGACACAGAGCAAAAAGCACATTATATTTATAATATAAAAAGACATATTATATATAGGATGATTAAATCCAGGTTTTGTCACCAATGACACCAAGACACAGAGCAAAAGCACATTATATTTATAATATAAAAAGACATATTATATATAGAATACTTGAATCCAGGTTGTGTCACCAATGACACAAAGACACAGAGCAAAAGCAGATTATATTTATAATATAAAAAGACATAATATATATAGACTACTTGAATCCAGGTTTTGTCACCAATGACACCCAGACACAGAGCAAAAAAGTACAATATATTTATAATATAAAAAGACATAATATATATAGAATACTTGAATCCAGGTTTTGTCACCAATGACACCAAGACACAGGGCAAAAACACATTATATTTATAATATAAAAAGACATAATATATATAGAATACTTGAATCCAGGTTTTGTCACCAATGACACCAAGACACAGAGCAAAAACACATTATATTTATAATATAAAAAGACATATTATATATAGAATACTTGAATCCAGGTTTTGTCACCAATGACACCAAGACACAGAGCAAAAACACATTATATTTATAATATAAAAAGACATAATATATATAGAATGCTTGAATCCAGGTTTTGTCACCAATGACACCAAGACACAGAGCAAAAGCACATTATATTTATAACATAAAAAGACATATTATATATCAGATGATTGAATCCAGGTTTTGTCACCAATGACACCAAGACACAGAGCAAACGCACATTATATTTATAATATAAAAAGACATATTATATATAAGAATGATTGAATCCAGGTTTTGTCACCAATGACACCAAGACACAGAGCAAAAGCACATTATATTTATAATATAAAAAGAAATATTATATATAAGATGATTGAATCCAGGTTTTGTCACCAATGACACCAAGACACAGAGCAAAAACACATTATATTTATAATATAAAAAGACATATTATATATAGGATGATTGAATCCAGGTTTTGTCACCAATGACACCAAGACACAGAGCAAAAACACATTATATTTATAATATAAAAAGACATATTATATATAAAATACTTGAATCCAGGTTTTGTCACCAATGACACCAAGACACAGAGCAAAAACACATTATATTTATAATATAAAAAGACATATTATATAAAGGATGATTGAATCCAGGTTTTGTCACCAATGACACCAAGACACAGAGCAAAAGCACATTATATTTATAATATAAAAAGACATATTATATAAAGGATGATTGAATCCAGGTTTTGTCACCAATGACACCAAGACACAGAGCAAAAGCACATTATATTTATAATATAAAAAGACATATTATATATAAGATGATTGAATCCAGGTTTTGTCACCAATGACACCAAGACACAGAGCAAAAGCACATTATATTTATAATATAAAAAGACATATTATATAAAGGATGATTGAATCCAGGTTTTGTCACCAATGACACCAAGACACAGAGCAAAAACACATTATATTTATAATATAAAAAGACATAATATATATAGAATGCTTGAATCCAGGTTTTGTCACCAATGACACCAAGACACAGAGCAAAAACACATTATATTTATAATATAAAAAGACATAATATATATAGAATGCTTGAATCCAGGTTTTGTCACCAATGACACCAAGACACAGAGCAAAAACACATTATATTTATAATATAAAAAGACATATTATATATAAAATGATTGAATCCAGGTTTTGTCACCAATGACACCAAGACACAGAGCAAAAGCACATTATATTTATAATATAAAAAGACATATTATATATAAGATGATTGAATCCAGGTTTTGTCACCAATGACACCAAGACACAGAGCAAAAGCACATTATATTTATAATATAAAAAGACATATTATGTATAAGATGATTGAATCCAGGTTTTGTCACCAATGACACCAAGACACAGAGCAAAAGCACATTATATTTATATATAAAAAGACATATTATATAAAGGATGATTGAATCCAGGTTTTGTCACCAATGACACCAAGACACAGAGCAAAAACACATTATATTTATAATATAAAAAGACATAATATATATAGAATGCTTGAATCCAGGTTTTGTCACCAATGACACCAAGACACAGAGCAAAAACACATTATATTTATAATATAAAAAGACATAATATATATAGAATGCTTGAATCCAGATTTTGTCACAAATGACACCAAGACACAGAGCAAAAGCACATTATATTTATAATATAAAAAGACATATATATATAGAGATGATTGAATCCAGGTTTGTCACCAATGACACCAAGACACAGAGCAAAAGCACATTATATTTATAATATAAAAAGACATATTATACAAAGGATGATTGAATCCAGGTTTTGTCACCAATGACACCAAGACACAGAGCAAAAGCACATTATATTTATAATATAAATAGACATATTATATAAAGGATGATTGAATCCAGGTTTTGTCACCAATGACACCAAGACACAGAGCAAAAACACATTATATTTATAATATAAAAAGACATAATATATATAGAATGCTTGAATCCAGGTTTTGTCACCAATGACACCAAGACACAGAGCAAAAGCACATTATATTTATAATATAAAAAGACATATTATATATAAGATGATTGAATCCAGGTTTTGTCACCAATGACACCAAGACACAGAGCAAAAGCACATTATATTTATAATATAAAAAGACATATTATATATAGGATGATTGAATCCAGGTTTTGTCACCAATGACACCAAGACACAGAGCAAAAGCATATTATATTTATAATATAAAAAGACATATTATATATAAGATGATTGAATCCAGGTTTTGTCACCAATGACACCAAGACACAGAGCAAAAGCACATTATATTTATAATATAAAAAGACATATTATATATAGAATACTTGAATCCAGGTTGTGTCACCAATGACACCAAGACACAGAGCAAAAGCACATTATATTTATAATATAAAAAGACATAATATATATAGACTACTTGAATCCAGGTTTTGTCACCAATGACACCCAGACACAGAGCAAAAGTACAATATATTTATAATATAAAAAGACATAATATATATAGAATACTTGAATCCAGGTTTTGTCACCAATGACACCAAGACACAGGGCAAAAACACATTATATTTATAATATAAAAAGACATAATATATATAGAATACTTGAATCCAGGTTTTGTCACCAATGCCACCAAGACACAGAGCAAAAACACATTATATTTATAATATAAAAAGACATATTATATATAGAATACTTGAATCCAGGTTTTGTCACCAATGACACCAAGACACAGAGCAAAAACACATTATATTTATAATATAAAAAGACATAATATATATAGAATGCTTGAATCCAGGTTTTGTCACCAATGACACCAAGACACAGAGCAAAAGCACATTATATTTATAATATAAAAAGACATATTATATATCAGATGATTGAATCCAGGTTTTGTCACCAATGACACCAAGACACAGAGCAAACGCACATTATATTTATAATATAAAAAGACATATTATGTATAAGATGATTGAATCCAGGTTTTGTCACCAATGACACCAAGACACAGAGCAAAAGCACATTATATTTATAATATAAAAAGAAATATTATATATAAGATGATTGAATCCAGGTTTGGTCACCAATGACACCAAGACACAGAGCAAAAACACATTATATTTATAATATAAAAAGACATATTATATATAGGATGATTGAATCCAGGTTTTGTCACCAATGACACCAAGACACAGAGCAAAAAACACATTATATTTATAATATAAAAAGACATATTATGTATAGAATACTTGAATCCAGGTTTTGTCACCAATGACACCAAGACACAGAGCAAAAACACATTATATTTATAATATAAAAAGACATATTATATAAAGGATGATTGAATCCAGGTTTTGTCACCAATGACACCAAGACACAGAGCAAAAGCACATTATATTTATAATATAAAAAGACATATTATATAAAGGATGATTGAATCCAGGTTTTGTCACCAATGACACCAAGACACAGAGCAAAAGCACATTATATTTATAATATAAAAAGACATATTATATATAAGATGATTGAATCCAGGTTTTGTCACCAATGACACCAAGACACAGAGCAAAAGCACATTATATTTATAATATAAAAAGACATATTATATAAAGGATGATTGAATCCAGGTTTTGTCACCAATGACACCAAGACACAGAGCAAAAACACATTATATTTAAATTATAAAAAGACATAATATATATAGAATGCTTGAATCCAGGTTTTGTCACCAATGACACCAAGACACAGAGCAAAAACACATTATATTTATAATATAAAAAGACATAATATATATAGAATGCTTGAATCCAGGTTTTGTCACCAATGACACCAAGACACAGAGCAAAAGCACATTATATTTATAATATAAAAAGACATATTATATATAAAATGATTGAATCCAGGTTTTGTCACCAATGACACCAAGACACAGAGCAAAAGCACATTATATTTATAATATAAAAAGACATATTATATATAAGATGATTGAATCCAGGTTTTGTCACCAATGACACCAAGACACAGAGCAAAAACACATTATATTTATAATATAAAAAGACATATTATGTATAGGATGATTGAATCCAGGTTTTGTCACCAATGACACCAAGACACAGAGCAAAAGCACATTATATTTATAATATAAAAAGACATATTATATAAAGGATGATTGAATCCAGGTTTTGTCACCAATGACACCAAGACACAGAGCAAAAACACATTATATTTATAATATAAAAAGACATAATATATATAGAATGCTTGAATCCAGGTTTTGTCACCAATGACACCAAGACACAGAGCAAAAACACATTATATTTATAATATAAAAAGACATAATATATATAGAATGCTTGAATCCAGGTTTTGTCACCAATGACACCAAGACACAGAGCAAAAGCACATTATATTTATAATATAAAAAGACATATTATATATAAGATGATTGAATCCAGGTTTTGTCACCAATGACACCA
The DNA here is from genome assembly GCF_039555335.1 of Amphiura filiformis. Lineage (NCBI taxonomy): Eukaryota > Metazoa > Echinodermata > Ophiuroidea > Amphilepidida > Amphiuridae > Amphiura > Amphiura filiformis. The sequence goes on from NC_092631.1 coordinate 69,889,857, forward strand.
AGACACAGAGCAAAAGCACATTATATTTATAATATAAAAAGACATATATATATAAGATGATTGAATCCAGGTTTTGTCACCAATGACACCAAGACACAGAGCAAAAAGCACATTATATTTATAATATAAAAAGACATATTATATATAAGATGATTGAATCCAGGTTTTGTCACCAATGACACCAAGACACAGAGCAAAAGCACATTATATTTATAATATAAAAAGACATATTATATAAAGGATGATTGAATCCAGGTTTTGTCACCAATGACACCAAGACACAGAGCAAAAACACATTATATTTATAATATAAAAAGACATAATATATATAGAATGATTGAATCCAGGTTTTGTCACCAATGACACCAAGACACAGAGCAAAAAACACATTATATTTATAATATAAAAAGACATAATATATATAGAATACTTGAATCCAGGTTTTGTCACCAATGACACCAAGACACAGAGCAAAAGCACATTATATTTATAATATAAAAAGACATATTATATATAGGATGATTGAATCCAGGTTTTGTCACCAATGACACCAAGACACAGAGCAAAAGCACATTATATTTATAATATAAAAAGACATATTATATAAAGGTTGATTGAATCCAGGTTTTGTCACCAATGACACCAAGACACAGAGCAAAAACACATTATATTTATAATATAAAAAGACATAATATATATAGAATGCTTGAATCCAGGTTTTGTCACCAATGACACCAAGACACAGAGCAAAAACACATTATATTTATAATATAAAAGACATAATATATATAGAATGCTTGAATCCAGGTTTTGTCACCAATGACACCAAGACACAGAGCAAAAGCACATTATATTTATAATATAAAAAGACATATTATATATAGGATGATTGAATCCGGTATGTAGACATTTTATGTATATACGATTGAATGTGGGTTTTGACACATCTGGATTTGGAGACACCATGTATATGGATCTTTTTAAACTCCCTCCTATTCAAATGTTAACTACGGAAAAAAAGTTCGCGTGCCGGCCGGCATGGTAAATAAGCTTAATATTTTGCTTACCTGATTTTATTACAGGATTTCTGTTCAATCAATAATTAGGCCTGCATTTAGACCTATATTACTCAAATTTTCTTTTTAACTTTCCATAAATAACATTTTGTTTCATAAAACGTGAAATTCGCGTGATATTATCCATCGTTAATCTCGGCAAAATAACTGCAACAGACGCAGAATCGCCGTTGTGTACCATAATGCTACGTCGTCTGAAGGAACTGTGACGCGCGGGGTCGAGACACCATGTGGTAGTAGGGGTGCGGAAGTTTTACTACTTCCCCGCTATTAATCAAATAAAGGGCGGGTCCCGGACAGAACCTGCATCCAGTCAAAAGCTATCTCATTAGGCGATGAAAATAATATATCCGAAAAAGACATAAATATCCAAAAACTATGGAACAATTTGGAGCCTCATTTTTGTAAGGAATTTCTATCTGGAAATCCCTCGGGTAATTCTAGCTAATAATGCAATGAGATAACGTTCTTGAACCTCGTTGACTTGGAGATGATTTTAAATGACCGCCAATTATGACTGTTTGATATTTATTGCCAGCAATGTGGAAAAAGAGACACATGTAGAAACGAAAAAAACTACCATTTTGTTGATGGAACAAAGTTCAACAAAGCATAACCCCGCTTATGGATATCGTTTGAAGTCAAATGATATACCATTTTAAAGCTTATGATGTATATTTTCTAAACATGAAATAAAAAAAATTGACCGGGGAAGGAATTTACGGCTCATTCGTCGTGTACAGTCACATATTTTTGTACGCAATTGGCCATTACAAATCATGCCAAAAGAAGAAATTCGAGAAACAGTGAGCGCGTCGCTGTGGAGCAAGTCATACATTATGGCTATTAATGTCTTCAATCTTCAATTTTGGCACCTTTTTGTCAGCTGATGTGCTTGTTGGATTCTTCTGAAATGAGTGAATTTACCTGTCCCCTTAAATTCAAATTTTCGGCGTGCTTGTGGCATCATAATTATTATGTTTTTCGTCGGTTTTTTTTTCAGATGTGATGCTGATATGGTCCGATTGGTTCAAAAGCAATCCTAGTGTTAATCGGGCATTATATACTCCTAGTGCATTCGGTGAGAATAATGGAAAGGTTTGGGAAGATGGCATCGCAAATGTCTACCATGACGATGCCCTTATTGGCTCACTTCGGTAAGCTCCATAGTAATACTATTAGTATGCCAGTTAAAGTACTAAAAAAATTATACCGTAATCTGACACCCGCCATTTTTCGCCACTCTGCGATTCCTTTTCTCCGATGAAGGCACAAGATGATCAACCTTCCTTTTACGAGCTATTAACCAATCACGGGTTGTGGGGAGTTGATCCTGGTACTTTTATATCTGGCTCCCATTAGACATATAGCCCCTTTTCATACTTAAAGAAGAGGGCATATTAACGAATGCCCATTATCGTAGTAGTAGTAGTGGGGTGGGTTGGAATGGTGTTGAAGGTAAATCTTATCTCAAAGGTCATACAGCTACTACAATATCTATAAGCCTCATTTAACATGTTTTAATGCATGGTAATAACAAACGGACTGCTCAGTATACCGATCTACCTGGAAAGAGATGGAGATAAATCATGTCAATTGTACTTTTGTCTTTTTGCAGATACATGGTTGTTTACAAGCGAGTTAATGGCACTCTGCTCCGTTTCATCGAGATATACTTCAAATGAAAAACAACAAAGTTCATTCTCTGTCTCATTCTACAGACGAGTCGTAATCTGAAATGTTGGGTGGTGGCTGCTGTATACATTATTGTGGGACTGCGTGGAATCAACCTTTGCTTTGGGTGGTGGCTGCTGTATGCATTATTGTGGGACTGCGTGGAATCAACCTATGCTTTTATCCTATATAATTGCGTGTTATTTAAAATATTATAGACATATTTATTATCTTTTAAGCTTCTTATAAACATACTGTATAATGTTTTTTGTTGATAATGAGACGATGATAATAATTATACGGGTTGAAAGATATCATTATATTCACCACCTGGAACGGAAAATTAACACAAATTGCTTGTTTGACAAAAATAGCACCGGTAATTAAAAAAGTCGTAAATTTTAAAAAGCAAGTTTTACATGATAATTGATTATGTTTGAAGATATATTTCACTTTTTCTGCAAAAAGATGTCCTTATACTACTGCATAGTTAAAATCATTATATCATGCACATTAATGCTTTTAGTATTTTTTCGAGCGATAGCGAATTCTAACACAGCATTCGCATCATTAAAAGCACCTATATGCTTATAAAACATTGATTTATATACAATCTCTAATTTGTTTAGAATGCACCCAACATTAGCAGAATTACAATTACAATTACAATTACAATTACAATTACAATTACAATTACAATTACAATTACAATTACAATGACATTACATTACATTATTAAATTGGGCTCATACTCCCGGCTCATATTTGTATTTGAGGGTTGGTGGATGTGAAAAGAACAATATTTTACAGTTACCCTGTCAACAAGTTTTGTGAATCAATCTCATTCAAACACAATAGTATCCGTGATAAATAAAGTGTTCCCTAAAAGGGCCATCAATCAACCTCGGGCTCATCAATATAGGGTATGTCAATCGTAATTATAACTGAACGATAGGGGAAACAGAACGAATTACGCCTTGGTGTGCACAGTCTGTGGTAGTCCGATCATAGACTCTGAATATTCAGAGTCTATGGTCTGATCGGAATATTTGGATAAGGACACCACGTTGAAGCTGAGAAAATTACTCAACACCGATGACATTATTGAATTACTCGAGTTCGTTTTGATGACGACATAATTTTCATTTAGGGGAGAAATATACATGTAAATATCTGGAGCGGCCATGGTAAGCCCGGTTATCCGATTATCGCGAACATTAATTGGCTGGAACAAAGAGCTATAGCCAATGCACCCATCTCTTGTCGTCTAAAATTATGGAAAAGATAATTATGTCGACGATATCCTAGAGATTATACCAAAGGGCACAACGCATGAACTGACAAATCACCTTAACAAAGCGGATCCAACCAACAACATTAAGTTCATGTACGAGGAGGAAGCGGAAGGAAAAATACCTTTCCTCGATACACCAATTAATCGGAAAGAAGATGTAACACATCAAACATATGCGCTAAATCAATGTGGATATCCCAACTGGGCTATTGAAAAAGTAAAACATCCGATCAGAGATAAGACCAAAGCGAAGAAAAAAGCAAAGGACAAGGACACGGAAATAATTTAGGGCATGGGTGTTATAGCATATGTCCAAGGTGTGTCAGAGACTGCAGCGAGTGTTTCAGAAGCACAACAAAGATGAAACCATACAATACGCTAAAACCATGAAAATACAACCTCGTGCACCCCAAAGACAAAATAGAATCCACCAAGTTGCAAAAATGCGATTGTGTAGTGTTACGAATCGTACTTGACTTAAGGCCAAAATCACCTTTTACCCGAACTCACACGAATGCACAATACAAATACACTGTTTGATTAAGCTAACAAAATCGAAGTCTTTAATTGAAAACAAAGTATGATTGGTACACATAACAACAATATTGCATATACAATAAAATAATCACAATCACAGTTTTATTCTATCAGTACTTAACCAGCGGTTTTAAATTTAATATTTCCGATTTCCGACTGATTTTGCTTGATCGCATCACATATAATCATGACCAATCCAAATTTAGCCAAAATTATACAAATTTCTGCTCATTTAAATGCTTACTTTAGGCGTCTATGAGTTTTTCTGAGAATTGCATCAAGGGCGCACAACCCTATAATACTATTTGGTGGTGTGAAATCATGTAATGTGGCGGTAGTTTTAAAAGCACGGGCCCTGAACAAAATATGATGCGCGCGCATACCGCCAGGCAAAACACAATGGAAATTGTGATAATGCAAGCGCATACTGCCAGGCAATGACATCAGAAGTCAACTCATCTATACGCTGGCGAAGTGACGAAATAAATCGGATTAACTACCATAGCAATATGTTAACTTCGCCAGCGTATTTCTGTTGAACGTAGGTCAATGCAATCCAGCGACTTTGATTGCTTTAATATTGATCATTATCTTCATTATTTTAATAATTGTCATTTTATTGTGCGCCCTCAATTTTGATCAAAGTCCACTTTTTCACATCGCAAAGTTTGCATCAGCATCTGAAATAGTTAAGCTCAATTCAGTATCTTTCATATAAAACTGTACTGTATTTCTGGATCCAGACGTTAATCCCCTCGAACAGTTTTAACACAGCGCTCACAATATGTCTCTTATTTTAAAGTTATAGATTTTGCCCGCTAAATTACTGCTTGGTAGGTTCCTGAGTATTCAATCTATCGAAATAAATCGAAATTTTCTGATTTGATTTCCCCAAAAAATCTCTCTGATATTTTTTAATCACCGTTTGTGTATCCATACAAGCCAATATTATGAAAATTAATATGCCAATTTTGAAGATTGACAACGCGTGATCAAAACATTTACATGATTTATGTCAGGTAAAATTTACCACTTTGTCATTGGGCGGGGATGCTATATACTTTTTGACATAATTATTTGAAATGCGCAGTGCTTGATCCATGGCCACCACCGGCAACGTTTTACATCATTGTAGCAGTCATCACCAAGTTAGTAAGCACAGACGCGATAAGAAAGGTATTATTTTTGAAACGTCTTGTACTTTTTTCAGCCACTTCAAATAGCGTTTTATGAACCAACATTTCCAGAATTGTATTAGTTACTAATGAATCTTATTCGACAGATAGCGTTATAGGTGTGTTAAGATAAGTAGATAAGTGGAAAGGCCTGTTTCTTCCAAATGCAACATTGGATCCTTTTCAAATGGACAGACATAGTTTTTGTAGATAGTAACATTATTTTACAGATTAGTGGGATGTTATATGTGTTGCATTTTGATGAAAGAACCTTGCATATAAAGAAATTGGTGGGTAACAATACTTTTGATACAGTCTGGATACCGATCAGCTGCAGAAGTTCTGAAACTATTACTTTACTGTATTTTGTATTCGTTGTGGAATTCACAACAACCAAGTAGCTTAAAGGGGTTGTTTATAAAAATTACATTAATCACACTTTATTACAGGTGATAACTAAGTCAAGATGAAGATGAATCTAGTCGTCTTAGTTGCTGGTATTTTCATCATATCTTGCAACTCTGTAAACTCCGAATCGGTGGACTGTATCGCTCTCTGTAATGAATGTGTTGAGATTTCGGACACACTAACCCATATGGGCTGCACTAAGCATTGCAAGGAACACAAGCAGAATGATAATAGAAAAATATCGTGTTCAAGATTAACAGGTAATTTCTTTTTTGTTCCATATTCTAGTTTCTAGGAGGTAGGGAGTTCCATTCTATGATTGTCTGGAAAAAACCCTATATTTTTGTAGGGGTTTATAAGGTATGGTATTGACGAGTTTTAACTGTCTGCGTTTGAACATTTGAACATAATCGGGAACAGGTATTGCAATTTCAATTTTTTTTCTTCGCTGCTCAACAAAGGCTACTCCAGATTTCTTTCGGTAATTGTTGGATACAAACCGAGCTGCCCTGCGCTGTATTGCCTCAATTCTTTGGATGTCGGATACTGTAATTCGCCTGTAACAATGGAACGAATTCAAGAACCTTCATTTTCGACCATATGTGCAACATATCTTCACCCATAATTGCAACCGAGGCGCAATTGCTAATTTCCACAATGTCATTGAAATCATTGAATGCCATCTTGTAACATGATGATATCATCTTTGGACCCCATTTCACATTTTGTGTGAAAGTATTTATTTGAAATAATGATAGCATCGTTTCGGATATTAAGTATTCAACTTTGTACCATCTAGAATAATTAAAATGAACCATTGACTTTTTTCAGCACCGGACAAAGGCAGTCTCTCCCTTGAAGATGAGATTAGTGCAATTCATGGGAGAATGTCAGAATTGATCGAAAGCGGTGATATTTCAGGCATTATTGACGAGTTCGAATTGTGGTCAATGGACTAGCACCTGGATTTGGTAAAGAAGGTAAACATTTAAATTACGTGACGCTTCAGTTTTGAAATAATCAAATAGGTTATCTTCAAAGAGTACCGACTCAAAAGTTCCCCGTGGTAACATTATGGTATAAAATCCACCATTTTAGTTTGGGTCATGGAGGGCAAATAGCATACCTCCGGAGTTTTTCGGCTCAATGCGTTACACGCAGAACGCAAAAAACAAAGCATTCTGAATCGAAGTATACGCACAGTAGCGCCGTTAGCTACATGAAGGGGGGGGGTTAGGTCCTTGCCGATCTTACATGAAGTGTACTATTATATGTATCGCATGCAGGTCGCACCAAGTGCATCTCTCAAATGCGCCAAGTATTCGATGTCGCACTCACATGACAACGATTGCCTCGAGCGCATTCCGAGTGAAACCGAATACCATATGAATTTGTAAGTGTTCTTTAAGCAAAGTCATTGTTCATTGAATTTACAACCGTATGAAAAAACAGGCGAAACTAGTAACTTTTCGCACAAGATTTGCAATTTTAAGAGAATTGGCCATTGCTCATTGAATGAAGCTAGTATATGGACAATATAAGTGTTGTCTTTCATCTAATGACATAAAATCTGAAAAATATTGTAAGGATCACTTGAGGTTTTGACTTTTAAAACCTACATTTTGGTCAAAAATTGTGCTGGAATAGGTCGTTTTCAACATATTTACCACATTCGCCTTGCTATAAACATTGAATTGCGTTATCTGTTGACGTAATGAAAAAAGTGTTTTAGGGGTAAGTGTTAGTTTTCGTTCATATAAAAAAAAGTTCTGATCGGATGAAGGGAACACTTGAGTTTTTGACAAAAAATCACAGATGCTTTTTTTTCCACCAGTCACCAGCTAGAAGCTCACGCAGCTCTTATGATACTATGCACTCAACCGTGTAGTGTAAACAAAGACTGTGTAGAGACAATTCACTGCTTGCCTGGAGGCTCTTGGACGAAATTGTGTGCTCTCAGGTGTATCGAAGTGGAAACTGTGCATAGATGCGTTTATAAGAGAATCGTTTTGTAGCCAAACCTTTCCATATAAGGTCTTTCACATGGTATTTTAGTACACAATTGGGCATTGCAATGTCAAAAGTAGAAATTCGAGAACAAATTGAGTGCGTCATTGTAGAGCAAATCACACATTATGGTTAAAACTTTTTAGAACAATATACATCATACTGAGTGACACGCATTGGCGACATCGGCGCTGGTAGTAAATTCCAATTTTCTTTGCTTTACCTCAGTTGTTCGGCTAAAAATGCGACATATCTGACAGTAAAAACTAACATTTAATGGAAAAGAAATACTAATCTCTTTAATGGTAATGTTACAATACGGCTTTAATTTCCTTTCTTTGAGAGTGTATTACTTGTATGTACGTATCATCATTATTTTAAAGATACTTCACAAAACAATGTCTTAAATTTCCCACTCTGTGGCCCCTCAAATTCTAATTTTCGGCGTGCTTATGGTATCATAATGTTTTTGGTGGGTTGTTTTTTCAGATTTTAGGCAGCAGTGGTTCGATTGGTTCGAAAGCAATCCCAGTGTTAATCGGGCATTATATACTATAAGTGCGTTCGGTGAGAATAACGGAATCGTTTGGGAAAATGGTATCTCAAATCCTTACCATGACGAAGTTCTCATCGGCTCAGTCCGGTAAGCTTCAGTGTACACCAATTAAAGTACTAAATAAATATACTGTTATCTGATACTGAATTAAAGACTAGTTTGCGTACGTCATCTGTCAATCAAAACTCAGCGTGCCGTATTTTACACCTTCAAACCAAAGATCCTAAATCTAATTTACTTTGTTCAAACATATACAAACCGTCTCAAAAGTTAGGTCTTTGTAATAGGAAACTCTTTCCTGCCTTGCAAAAGAACCGACATTTTTCGCCACTCTGTGATTCCTTGGTCATGTGTCACAAGTTTAAAGCCTCGGTCTGAGACTGTCGTGTCATAGTGTATTCATAGCTGAAAACATCAATTTTGAGTTGAATGGCTACACATTTTTATGTACCAATTGTTACACCTTTTTATGTACCAATTACAAGTATTACTGGAAAACATAAAGAACATAAATTCAATGATCCAAACCTGAAGTCAATATTCAGGGTGTACTAGAAGATATACAAGTGTGTAACAATTAACTTTTTAAGGAACATGTGGCATAAATTTAGTTTGGGAGAGCCTACTTATATACAGGAGTATTTTCTCAATTTAAGGACCACAAAATCAAACAGAGCTTGAAAAGGCCCACCTGAAAATGTATTCTTAATAATAGGGTGTGATGATTGCTTCTATGTATACATGGTGATAAAAATTTGCTTCATTATCAGACATAATTGATTATTCAAAGGTTAGTGCTAATTAGCTGATTAAATACTTTTAAATGACTGCTTCGGTCATAAATAATCATTATAAACCAGAAAGAATGCAATATCTCTTTATTTGTCACTTTTAGACTAATGGCGCTTCCTGTACAACGTTTTGTGTTTGCTGGGAATATTGTATTTTTGTCTTTTTGCAGATACATGTATGTTTACAAGCGAGTCAATGGCACTCTGCTCCGTTTCATCGAGATATATTTCTAATGAAAAACAACAAAGTTCTTCCTCTGTCTCATTCTGCAGACGAGTCGTAATCTGATATTTTGGTTGGTGGCTGCTGTGGGACTGCGTGGAATCAACCTCTGCTTGCAGCCCATGTTCTTTCGTGTTCTTTAAATTATTATAGACATATTGTATAACTACATATTGTATAACTTTTAAACTTCTTACAGATGTAGGAAGACAACATGAATGAAAAATAATGATAATGAACAAGTGTCAAACTGCAAACTAACAATTCATCTTTTATTGATAATGAGAAGATGATAATAATTATGCGGGTTTGTAAAGATATCATTAATATTCACCACCTGGAACGGAACATTAACACAAAGTGCTTGTTTGACAAAAATAGCACCGGTAATTAAAAAAGTCGTAAATTTTAAAAAGCAAGTTTTACATGATAATTGATTATGTTTGAAGATATATTGCACTTTTTCTGCAAAAAGATGTCCTTATACTACTGCATAGTTAAAATCGTTATATCATGCACATTAATGCTTTTAGTATTTTTTCGAGCGATGCGAATTCTAACACAGCATTAGCATCATTAAAAGCACCTATATGCTTATAAAACATTGATTTATATACAATCTCTAATTTGTTTAGAATGTACCCAACATTAGCAGAATTACAATTACAATTGCAATTACAATGACATTGCATTACATTATTAAATTGGGCTCATACTCACGGCTCATATTTGTATTTGAGGGTTGGTGGATGTGAAAAGAACAATATTTTACAGTTACCCTGTCAACAAGTTTTGTGAATCAATCTCATTAAATCACAATAGTATCCGTGATAAATAAAGTGTTCCATTGAGCCATCAATCAACTTCGGGCTCATCAATATAGGGTATGTCAATCGTAATTATAATTGAACGATAGGGGAAACAGAACGAATTACGCCTTGGTGTGCACAGTCTGTGGTAGTCCGATCATAGACTCTGAATATTCAGAGTCTATGGTCCGATCGGAATATTTGGATAAGGACACCACGTTGAAGCTGAGAAATTACTCAACACCGATGACATTATTGAATTACTCGAGTTCGTTTTGATGACGACATAATTTTCATTCAGGGGAGAAATATACATGCAAATATCTGGAACGGCCATGGTAAGGCCGGTTATCCGATTATCGCGAACATTAATTGGCTGGAACAAAGAGATATAGCCAATGCACCCATCGCTTGTCGTCTAAAATTATGGAAAAGATAATTATGTCGACGATATCCTAGAGATTATACCAAAGGGCACAACGCATGAACTGACAAATCACCTTAACAAAGCGGATCCAACCAACAACATTAAGTTCATGTACGAGGAGGAAGCGGAAGGAAAAATACCTTTCCTCGATACACCGATTAATCGGAAAGAAGATGGAACATATCAAACATATGCGCTAAATCAATGTGGATATCCCAACTGGGCTATTGAAAAAGTAAAACATCCGATCAGAGATAAGACCAAAGCGAAGAAAAAAGCAAAGGACAAGGACACGGAAATAATTTAGGGCATGGGTGTTATAGCATATGTCCAAGGTGTGTCAGAGACTGCAGCGAGTGTTTCAGAAGCACAACAAAGATGAAACCATACAATACGCTAAAACCATGAAAATACAACCTCGTGCACCCCAAAGACAAAATAGAATCCACCAAGTTGCGAAAATGCGATTGTGTAGTGTTACGAATCGTACTTGACTCAAGGCCAAAATCACCTTTTACCCGAACTCACACGAATGCACAACACAAATACACTGTTTGATTAAGCTAACAAAACCGAAGTCTTTAATTGAAAACAAAGTATGATTGGTACACATAACAACAATATTGCATATACAATAAAATAATCACAATCACAGTTTTATTTTATCAGTAATTAACCAGCGGTTTTAAATTTAATATTTCCGAGTTCCGACTGATTTTGCTTGATCGCATCACATATAATCATGACTAATCCAAATTTAGCCAAAATTATACAAATTTCTGCTCATTTAAATTCTTACTTTAGGCGTCTATGAGTTTTTCTGAGAATTGCATCAAGGGCGCACAACCCTATAATACTATTTGGTGGTGTGAAATCATGTAATGTGGCGGTAGTTTTAAAAGCACGGGCCCTGAACAAAATATGATGCGCGCGCATACCGCCAGGCAAAACACAATGGAAATTGTGATAATGCAAGCGCATACTGCCAGGCAATGACATCAGAAGTCAACTCATCTATACGCTGGCGAAGTGACGAAATAAATCGGATTAACTACCATAGCAATAGGTTAACTTCGCCATCGTATTTCTGTTGAACGTAGGTCAATGCAATCCAGCGACTTTGATTGCTTTAATATTGATCATTATCTTCATTATTTTAATAATTGTCATTTTATTGTGCGCCCTCAATTTTGATCAAAGTCTACTTTTTCACATCGCAAAGTTTGCATCAGCATCTGAAATAGTTAAGCTTAATTCAGTATCTTTCATATAAAACTGTACGATTTTGTAATTTCTGGATCCAGATGTTAATCCCCTCGAACAGTTTTAACACAGCGCTCACAATATGTCTCTTATTTTAAAGTTATAGATTTTGCCCGCTAAATTACTATCGAAATAAATCGAAATTTTCTGATTTGATTTCCCCAAGAAATCTCTCTGAGCCCCTTTAATCACAGTCTGTGTATCAATACAAGCCAATATTATGAAAATTAATATGACAAAAATTTTGAAGATTGACAACGCGTGATCAAAACATTTACATGATTTATGTCAGGTAAAATTTACCACTTTGTCATTGGGCGGGGATGCTATATACTTTTTAACATAATTATTTGAAATGCGCAGTGCTTGATCCATGGCCACCACCGGCAGCGTTTTACATCATTGTAGCAGTCACCACCATTGTCAAAATCAAGTAGGTACATGCAACCGACACTGTAAATAAGTTAGTAAGCACAGACGCGATAAGAAAGGTATTATTTTTGAAACGTCTTGTACTTTTTCAGCCACTTCAAATAGCGTTTTATGAACCAACATTTCCAGAATTGTATTAGTTACTAATGAATCTTACTCGACAGATAGCGTTATAGGTGTGTTAAGATAAGTAGATAAGTGGAAAGGCCTGTTTCTTCCAAATGCAACATTGGATCCTTTTCAAATGGACAGACATAGTTTTTGTATTATTCTACAGATTAGTGGGATGTTGCATGTGTTGCATTTTGATGAAAGAACCTTGCATATAAAGAAATTGGTGGGTAACAATACTTTTGATACAGTCTGGATACCGATCAGCTGCAGAAGATCTGAAACTATTACTTTACTGTATTTTGTATTCGTTGTGGAATTCACAACAACCAAGTAGCTTAAAGGGGTTGTTTATAAAAATTACATTAATCACACTTTATTACAGGTGATAACTAAGTCAAGATGAAGATGAATCTAGTCGTCTTAGTTGCTGGTATTTTCATCATATTTTGCAACTCTGTAAACTCCGAATCGGTGGACTGTATCGCTCTCTGTAATGAATGTGTTGAGATTTCGGACACACTAACCCATATGGGCTGCACTAAGCATTGCGAGGAACACAAGCAGAATGATAATGGCAAAATGTCGTGTTCAAGATTAACAGGTAAACATTTCTTATTTGTTCCATATTCTAGTTTCTAGGAGGTAGGGAGTTCCATTCTATGATTGTCTGGAAAAAAACACCCCTATATTTTTGTAGGTGTTTATAAGGTATGGTATTGACGAGTTTTAACTGTCTGCGTTTGAACATTTGAACATAATCAGGAACAGGTATTGCAATTTCAATTTTTTTTCTTCGCTGCTCAAGAAAGGCCACTCCAGATTTCTTTCGGTAATTGTTGGATACAAACCGAGCTGCCCTGCCCTGTATTGCCTCAATTCTTTGGATGTCGGATACTGTAATTCGCCTGTAACAATAGAACGAATTCAAGAACCTTCATTTTTGACCATATGTGCAACATATCGTCACCCATAATTGCAACCGAGGCGCAATTGCTAATTTCCACAATGTCATTGAAATCATTGAATGCCATCTTGTAACATGATGATATCATCTTTGGACCCCATTTCACATTTTGTGTGAAAGTATTTATTTGAAATAATGATAGCATCGTTTCGGATATTAAGTATTCAACTTTGTACCATCTAGAATAATTAAAATGAACCATTGACTTTTTTCAGCACCGGACAAAGGCAGTCTCTCCCTTGAAGACGAGATTAGTGCAATTAATGCGAGAACGTCAGAATTGATCAAAAGCGGTGATATTTCAGGCATTATTGACGAGTTCGTAGCTGACGATTGCACAATTGTGGTTAATGGACTAGCACCTGGATTTGGTAAAGAAGGTAAACATTTAAATTACGTGACGCTTCAGTTTTGAAATAATCAAATAGGTTATCTTCAAAGAGTACCGACTCAAAAGTACCCCGTGGTAACACTATGGTATAAAATCCACCATTTTAGTTCCGGTCATGGAGGGCAAATAGCATACCTCCGGCGTTTTTTCGGCTCAATGCGTTACACGCAGAACACAAAAAACAAAGCATTCTGAATCGAAGTATACGCACAGTAGCGCCGTTAGCTACATGAAGGGGGGGGTGAGGTCCTTGCCGATCTTACATGAAGTGTATTATATGTATCGCATGCAGGTCGCACCAAGTGCATCTCTCAAATGCGCCAAGTATTCGATGTCGCAATCACATGACAACGATTGCCTCGAGCGCATTCCGAGTGAAACCGAATACCATATGAATTTGTAAGTGTTCTTTAAGCAAAGTCATTGTTCATTGAATTTACAACCGTATGAAAAAACAGGCGAAACTAGTAACTTTTCGCACAAGATTTGCAATTTTAAGAGAATTGGCTATTGCTCATTGAATGAAGCTAGTATATGGACAATATACAGTGATATAAGTGTTCTCTTTCATCTAATGACATAAAATCTGAAAAATATTGTAAGGATCACTTGAGGTTTTGACTTTTAAAACTTGAATAGGTCGTTTTCAACAGATTTACCACATTCGCCTTGCTATAAACATTGAATTGCGTTATCTGTTGACGTAATGAAAAAAGTGTTAGCTTTCGTTCATATAAAAAAAGTTCTGATCGGATGAAGGAACACTTGAGCTTTTGACAAAAAATCACAGGTGCTTTTTTCCACCAGTCACCAGCTAGAAGCTCACGCAGCTCTTATGATACTATGCACTCAACCGTGTAGTGTAAACAAAGACTGTGTAGAGACAATTCACTGCTTGCCTGGAGGCTCTTGGACGAAATTGTGTGCTCAGGTGTATCGAAGTGGAAGAGAATCGTTTTGTAGCCAAACCTTTCCATATAAAGTCTTTCACATGGTATTTTAGTACACAATTCGGCATTACAATCATGCCAAAAGTAGAAATTCGAGAACAAATTGAGTGCGTCATTGTAGAGCAAATCACACATTATGGTTAAAACATCATACTGAGTGACACGCATTGGCGACATCGGCGCTGGTAGTAAATTCCAATTTTCTTTGTTTTACCTCAGTTGTTCGGCTAAAAATGCGACATATCAGACAGTAAAAACCAACATTTAATGGAAAAGAAATACTAATCTCTTTAATGGTAATGTTACAATACGGCTTTAATTTCCTTTCTTTGAGAGTGTATTACTTGTATGTACGTATCATTATTACTTTTAAAGATACTTCACAAAACAATGTCTTAAATTTCCCACTTAGAGTGACTCTGTGGCCCCTCAAATTCTAATTTTTGGCGTGCTTATGGTATCATAATGTTTTTGGTGGGTTGTTTTTTCAGATATTAGGCAGCAGTGGTTCGATTGGTTCGAAAGCACTCCCAGTGTTAATCGGGCATTATATACTATAAGTGCGTTCGGTGAGAATAACGGAAAGGTTTGGGAAGATGGTATCGCACATTCCTACCGTGACAATACCCTCATTGGCTCAGTCCAGTAAGCTTCAGTGTACACCAATTAAAGTACTAAATAAATACACTGTTATCTGATACTGAATTAAAGACTAGTTTGCGTACGTCATCTGTCAATCAAAACTCAGCGTGCCGTATTTTACACCTTCAAACCAAAGATCCTAAATCTAATTTACTTTGTTCAAACATTTACAAACCGTCTCAAAAGTTAGGTCTTTGTAATAGGAAACTCTTTCCTGCCTTGTAAAAGAACCGACATTTTTCGCCACTCTGTGATTGCTTGGTCATGTGTCACAAGTTTAAAGCCTCGGTCTGAGACTGTCGTGTCATAGTGTATTCATAGCTGAAAACATCAATTTTGAGTTGAATGGCTACACCTTTTTATGTACCAATTGTTACACCTTTGTATGTACCAATTACAAGTATTACTGGAAAACATAAAGAACATAAATTACAATGATCCAAACCTGAAGTCAATATTCAGGGTGTACTAGAAGATATACAGGGTGTAACAATTAACTTTTTAAGGAACATGTGGCATAAATTTAGTTTGGGAGAGCCTATTTATATACAGGAGTATTTTTCAATTTTAAGGTGTACTACACCCTGTCCAGTGTTTGCCTATTTTTGCATTTTTCTCAAAAATTATAGCGCATTGGTGACAAGTAAGATATCTATATTATAGGGGCAAGGACTACAACTACTGCACTGGTAATATTATCTCAGCACAGACAACAGTAACGTGTGGAGTTACAGTCAAAAATGAGGGAAAACCAATATTTGATCAATAAATCAATAACTACTTGCCTTGAGTTGCTGAATTTTCAGTGCAGTAGTTGTAGTCCTTGCCCCTATAATATACATACCTTACTTGTCACCAATGCGCTATAATTTTGAGAAAAATGCAAAAATAGGCACAAAATTGGCCAGGGGTGTTGTACCCCCTTAAGGACCACAAAATCAAACCGAGCTTGAAAAGGCTCACCTAAGAATGTATTCTTAATAATAGGGTGTGATGATTGCTTCTATGTATACATGGTGATAAAAATTTGCTTCATTATCAGACATAATTGATTATTCAAATGTTAGTGCTAATTAGCTGATTAAATACTTTTAAATTACTGCTTCGGTCATAAATAATCATTATAAACCAGAAAGAATGCAATATCTCTTTATTTGTCACTTTTAGACTAATAGCGCTTCCTGTACAACGTTTTGTGTTTGCTGGGAATATTGTCTTTTTATCTTTTGCAGATACATGTATGTTTACAAGCGAGTCAATGGCACTCTGCTCCGTTTCATCGAGATATACTTCTAATGAAAAACAACAAAATTCATCCTCTGTCTCATTCTGCAGACGAGTCGTAATCTGATATTTTGGTTGGTGGCTGCTGTGGGACTGCGTGGAATCAACCCATGGTTGCAACCCATGATGTTTCGTGTTCTTTAAATTATTATAGACATATTGTATAACTACATATTGTATAACTTCTAAACTTCTTACAGATGTAGGAAGACAACATGAATGAAAAATAATGAACAAGTGTTAACTGCAAACTAACAATTCATCTATCTTTTTATTGATAATGAGAAGATTATAATAATTATGCGGGTTTGTAAAGATATCATTAATATTCACCACCTGGAACGTAACATTAACACAAAGTGCTTGTTTGACAAAAATAGCACCGGTAATTAAAAAAGTCGTAAATTTTAAAAAGCAAGTTTTACATGATAATTGATTATGTTTGAAGATATATTGCACTTTTTCTGCAAAAAGATGTCCTTATACTACTGCATAGTTAAAATCGTTATATCATAGCGAATTCTAACACAGCATTAGCATCATTAAAAGCACCTATATGCTTATAAAACATTGATTTATATACAATCTCTAATTTGTTTAGAATACACCCAACATTAGCAGAATTACAATTACAATTACAATGCCATTACATTACATTATTAAATTGGGCTTATACTCCCGGCTCATATTTGTATTTGAGGGTACATGGTGGATGTGAAAAGAACAATATTTTACAATTACCCTGTCAACAAGTTTTGTGAATCAATCTCATTCAATCACAATAGTATCCGTGATAAATAAAGTGTTCCATTGAGCCATCAATCAACTTCGGGCTCATCAATATAGGGTATGTCAATCGTAATTATAATTGAACGATAGGGGAAACGAATTACGCCTTGGTGTGCACAGTCTGTGGTAGTCCGATCATAGACTCTGAATATTTAGAGTCTATTGTCCGATCGGAATATTTGGATAAGGACATCACATTGAAGCTGAGAAAATTGCTCAACACCGATGACATTATTGAATTACTCGAGTTTGTTTTGATGACGACACAACGCATGAACTGACAAATCACCTTAACAAAGCGGATCCAACCAACAACATTAAGTTCATGTACGAGGAGGAAGCGGAAGGAAAATACCTTTCCTCGATACACCGATTAATCGGAAAGAAGATGGAACACATCAAACATATGCGCTAAATCAATGTGGATATCCCAACTGGGCTATTGAAAAAGTAAAACATCCGATCAGAGATAAGATCAAAGCGAAGAAAAAAGCAAAGGACAAGGACACGGAAATAATTTAGGGCATGGGTGTTATGTCCAAGGTGTGTCAGAGACTGCAGCGAGTGTTTCAGAAGCACAACAAAGATGAAACCATACAATACGCTAAAACCATGAAAATACAATCTCGTGCACCCCAAAGACAAAATATAATCCACCAAGTTGCGAAAATGCGACTGTGTAGTGTTACGAATCGTACTTGACTCAAGGCCAAAATCACCTTTTACCCGAACTCAACCGAATGCACAACACAAAAACACTGTTTGATTAAGCTAACAAAATCTAAGTCTTTAATTGAAAACAAAGTATGATTGGTACACATAACAACAATATTCAGTGGCGTAGCTGGGATTTTTCCAGGGGGGGGGCAAGCCTGTATGGGGCGGGGCCCAAATCCACCAAACAAAAATGGGGTAGGTGCGGGTGGTGAGACGCACCCCATCGAAAAAAAAGTGTACTTTCAAAGAAAAGTACACTTTCAAATATATCAAATAAAATAAAAACAAAGGAAATAAGTTTAAATTTGGCAATACAGTGGCCCAAGAGGGAAAATGGTAAACTGGGTTATTACTTTTTCAAAGAAATTTGCGCGCTCCATGCGAAAAATTTGCCTTTTTATTACTGATTTGGTCTTAATAGAAATGAATTTTGGCCATAATTCTTGCTAATTTCCTGGTTAAAGTGCGCGTGAAGCGCGCTAAAAATGTCCAATTTCAGACAATTTGAGCCCAAAATGAAGGTAAATTTTACGTAGAGGCCAGTGCGCGCAAAGCGCGCAAGATTTTGCAATGTTACCATATCTCGGTCCAAAACATGGTGTTTTGGGGAACATACCTTAAGATATTTTAGGGGCCAGGATCCGTACCCATCTGTTCTAATGGTAAATCCGGCCCTAAGTTTGAAATAGCTCAATGGTAAATGACTAAATCGGCCAATTTTGTGTCAATACTGAAAATTTTCGGTTGGGGCATGCAATACAAGAAACATGTCGGATATAGCCTTCTTGACCACCTTTTTCGACTTTTCTTTTTGGGTAGGCCCTTTTATTGTTTTATTTGTTTTAGTCAATATACTGCTCCTATAGGTGCTTTTGCAATTAGCACTTCAATAGATTTCTATTTCTTTGTCTTCAAGAAGTCAAGTATATTGTCGAGTATATTGATAATAATCGTATGGCACTATATATCGTAGGCTATGGATTCCCTCTTTCTCTCCCCCCTCTTTTTCCTCTCTCTCTCCCTCCTTTCTCTTTTTTCCCTGCACTAGGGGGCGGGGGTCCAAATTTTTGCCAGGCTTATTGATAATAATCGTATGGTATTGCATATCGTTTCTCTCTTCCTCTCCCCTCTCCCCCTCTCTTTTCCCCTCCTCTCCTCCCCCTCTCTCTTTTTCCTCTCTCTCTCTCTCCTTTTTCCTCTTTTTTGCCTTGCACTAGGGGACGGGGGCCCAAATAGCGCTAGGGGGCGGGGGCCCAAATAGGCAATTTTTGCCAGGGGGGCAATCGCCACCCTGTCCCCGGCAGCTACGCCACTGACAATATTGCATGTACAGCTCAACTGATCATACTTTTCCTACATTCGACCTTTCATGATTTTTGAGTTGACACAGTCATGAAAATAACTATAGATACTTGACAGACCATTAGTAGCCCAGTTCTGAACCTTTACATTGATCATTCATAACAATAGGTATCTGATGGATCAGTGAAGATAAGAAGGGATTATAATATATCCGTAACCTTGATATTATAGTATGTCTCGAGGAAAAAGTGCAATGGACATGTTTTCATTTTATGTTTCAAATATCCCGCGCATGAAAATTGAGTTTTTAACCCAAGATGGAAAATGGAACAATTTATTGGAAATCTTTTTCTGCACTGTATTATACCTAAATTAAGAAATTTTTATAAATATTCAAAGAAAATATACGGTAGGTCATCCAAAAAATTGTGATTTTTACACATTTTGGGGCAAAAAAGGAAAAATAAGCAAAAATATCAAAATCTGTTTAACAGCTTCATTCAACAAGTCATAGCAAACGGCCTACATGCTTAATTTCTAATAAAATATTGAAATTGTGAACAATATAGGTATTTATTGATTTTCATGTTTTTTCTTGCAAATATGCTAATAATATGCAAATTATGAAATTGCAAAATAAAGTTTCTACATAGCATACATCTTTTAAGTGTGATGTTCAAAATGACAGACATCAAAAAGAGATTCGATGAAATGTAAAGGTGTAGTAACAATTTTGGCATGGACTGTCTAGTCAGGAAAAGTACGGTAAGTTGAGCTGTACAATAAAATAATCACAATCACGGTTTTATTCTATCAGTACTTAACCAGCGGTCTTTAAATTTAATATATCCGAGTTCCGACTGATTTTGCTTGATCGCATCACATATAATCATGACCAATCCAAATTTAGCCAAAATTATACAAATTTCTGCTCATTTAAATACTTACTTTAGGCGTCTATGAGTTTTTCTGAGAAATGCATCAAGGGCGCACAACCATGTGAAATCATGTGATGTGGCGGCAGTTTTAAAAGCACGGGCCCTGAACAAAATATGATGCGCGCGCATACCGCCAGGCAAAACACAATGGAAATTGTGATAATGCGTGCGCATACTGCCAGGCAATGACATCAGAAGTCAAGTCATCTATACGCTGGCAAAGTGACGTAATAAATCGGATTAGCTACCATAGCAATAGGTTAACTTCGCCAGCGTATTTCTGTTGAACGTAGGTCAATGCAATCCAGCGACTTTGATTGCTTTAATATTGATTATTATCTTCATTATTATAATAATTGTCATTTTATTGTGCGCCCTCAATTTTGATCAAAGTCCACTTTTTCACATCGCAAAGTTTGCATCAGCATCTGAAATAATTAAGCTTAATTCAGTATCTTTCATACAAAACTGTACGATTTTGTAATTTCTGGATCCAGATGTTAATCCCCTCGAACAGTTTTAACACAGCGCTCACAATACAATATGTCTCTTATTTTAAATTTGATAGATTTTACCCGCTTAATTACTGCTTGGTAGGTTCCCTGAGTATTCTATCTATCTAAAGTGCGCGTGAAGCGCGCTAAAAATGTCCAATTTCAGACAATTTGAGCCCAAAATGAAGGTAAATTTTACGTAGAGGCCAGTGCGCGCAAAGCGCGCAAGATTTTGCAATGTTACCATATCTCGGTCCAAAACATGGTGTTTTGGGGAACATACCTTAGGCTATTTTAGGGGCCTGGACCCGTACCCATCTGGTCTAATGGTAAATCCGGCCCTAAGTTTGAAATAGCTCAATGGTAAATGACTAAATCGGCCAATTTTGTGTCAATACTGAAAATTTTCGGTTGGGGCATGCAATACAAGAAACATGTCGGATATAGCCTTCTTGACCACCTTTTTCGACTTTTCTTTTTGGGTTGGCCCTTTTATTGTTTTATTTGTTTTAGTCAATATACTGCTCCTATAGGTGCTTTTGCAATTAGCATTTCAATAGATTTCTATTTCTTTGTCTTCAAGAAGTCAAGTATATTGTCGAGTATATTGATAATAATCGTATGGCACTATATATCGTAGGCTATGGATTCCCTCTTTCTCTCCCCCTCTTTTTCCTCTCTCTCTCCCCCTTTCTCTTTTTTTCCCTGCACTAGGGGCGGGGGTCCAAATTTTGCCAGGCTTATTGATAATAATCGTATGGTATTGCATATCGTATGGATTCCCTTCTCTTTCCCCTCCTCTCCTCTCTCCCCTCTCTTTTCCCCTCCTCTCCTCCCCCTATCTCTTTTTCCTCTCTCTCTCTCTCCTTTTTCCTCTTTTTTCCTTGCACTAGGGGGCGGGGGCCCAAATAGCGCTAGGGGGCGGGGCCCAAATAGCGCTAGGGGGCGGGGCCCAAATAGGCAATTTTTGCCAGGAGGGCAATCGCCCCCTGTCCCCCGGCAGCTACGCCACTGACAATATTGCATATACAGCTCAACTGATCATACTTTTCCTACATTCGACCTTTCATGATTTTTGAGTTGACACAGTCATGAAAATAACTATAGATACTTGACAGACCATTAGTAGCCCAGTTCTGAACCTTTACATTGATCATTCATAACAATAGGTATCTGATGGATCAGTGAAGATAAGAAGGGATTATAATATATCCGTAACCTTGATATTATAGTATGTCTCGAGGAAAAGTGCAATGGACATGTTTTCATTTTATGTTTCAAATATCCCGCGCATGAAAATTGAGTTTTTAACCCAAGATGGAAAATGGAACAATTTATTGGAAATCTTTTTCTGCACTGTATTATACCTAAATTAAGAAATTTTATAAATATTCAAAGAAAATATACGGTAGGTCAAAAAAAAAATTGTGATTTTTACACATTTTGGGGCAAAAAAGGAAAAATAAGCAAAAATATCAAAATCTGTTTAACAGCTTCATTCAACAAGTCATAGCAAACGGCCTACATGCTTAATTTCTAATAAAATATTGAAATTGTGAACAATATAGGTATTTATTGATTTTCATGTTTTTTCTTGCAAATATGCTAATAATATGCAAATTATGAAATTGCAAAATAAAGTTTCTACATAGCATACATCTTTTAAGTGTGATGTTCAAAATGACAGACATCAAAAAGAGATTCGATGAAATGTAAAGGTGTAGTAACAATTTTGGCATGGACTGTCTAGTCAGGAAAAGTACGGTAAGTTGAGCTGTACAATAAAATAATCACAATCACGGTTTTATTCTATCAGTACTTAACCAGCGGTCTTTAAATTTAATATATCCGAGTTCCGACTGATTTTGCTTGATCGCATCACATATAATCATGACCAATCCAAATTTAGCCAAAATTATACAAATTTCTGCTCATTTAAATACTTACTTTAGGCGTCTATGAGTTTTTCTGAGAAATGCATCAAGGGCGCACAACCATGTGAAATCATGTGATGTGGCGGCAGTTTTAAAAGCACGGGCCCTGAACAAAATATGATGCGCGCGCATACCGCCAGGCAAAACACAATGGAAATTGTGATAATGCGTGCGCATACTGCCAGGCAATGACATCAGAAGTCAAGTCATCTATACGCTGGCAAAGTGACGTAATAAATCGGATTAGCTACCATAGCAATAGGTTAACTTCGCCAGCGTATTTCTGTTGAACGTAGGTCAATGCAATCCAGCGACTTTGATTGCTTTAATATTGATTATTATCTTCATTATTATAATAATTGTCATTTTATTGTGCGCCTTCAATTTTGATCAAAGTCCACTTTTTCACATCGCAAAGTTTGCATCAGCATCTGAACTAATTAAGCTTAATTCAGTATCTTTCATACAAAACTGTACGATTTTGTAATTTCTGGATCCAGATGTTAATCCCCTCGAACAGTTTTAACACAGCGCTCACAATACAATATGTCTCTTATTTTAAATTTGATAGATTTTACCCGCTTAATTACTGCTTGGTAGGTTCCCTGAGTATTCTATCTATCAAAATAAATCGATATTTTTTTAATCTCTCTGAGCCCCTTTAATCAGCGTTTGTTTTTCCATACAAGCCAATATTATGAAAATTAATACGCGTGATCAAAACATTTGCATGATTTATGTCAGGCAAAATTTAGCACTTTGTCATTGGGCGGAATGCTATATACTTTTGACATAATTATTTGAAATGCGCAGTGCTTGATCCGTGGCCACCACCGGCAGCGTTTTACATCATTGTAGCAGTCATCAACATTGTCAAAATCAAGTAGGTAAATGCAACCGACACTGTAAATAAGTTAGTAAGCACAGACGCGATAAGAAAAGTATTATTTTTGAAACTTCAAATAGCGTTTTATGAACCAACATTTCCAGAATGTTATTAGTTACTAATGAATCTTACTCGACAGATAGCGTTACAGGTGTGTTAAGATAAGTAGATAAGTGGAAAGGCCTGTTTCTTCCAAATGCAAGAACCTTGCATATAAAGAAATTGGTGGGTAACAATACTTTTGATACAGTCTGGATACCAATCAGCTGCAGAAGATCTGAAACTATTACTTTACTGTATTTTGTATTCGTTGTGGAATTCACAACAACCAAGTAGTTTAAAGGGGTTGTTTATAAAAATTACATTAATCACACTTTATTACAGGTGATAACTAAGTCAAGATGAAGATGAATCTTGTCGTCTTAGTTGCTGGTATTTTCATCATATTTTGCAACTTTGTAAACTCCGAATCGGTGGACTGTATCGCTCTCTGTAATGAATGTGTTGAGATTTCGGACACACTAACCCATATGGGCTGCGCTAAGCATTGTGAGGAACACAAGCAGAATGATAATGGCAAAATATCGTGTTCAAGATTAACAGGTAAACGTTTCTTCTTTGTTCCATATTCTAGTTTCTAGGAGGTAGGGAGTTCCATTCTATAATTGTCTGGGAAAAAAACTATATTTTTGTAGGTGTTTATGTAAGGTATGGTATTGACGAGTTTTAACTGTCTGCGTTTGAACATTTGAGCATAATCAGGAACAGGTAT
The DNA here is from genome assembly GCF_039555335.1 of Amphiura filiformis. NCBI lineage: Eukaryota > Metazoa > Echinodermata > Ophiuroidea > Amphilepidida > Amphiuridae > Amphiura > Amphiura filiformis. Next base: position 69,914,706 of record NC_092631.1, read on the forward strand.
TGCAATTTCACCATTTTGAATTTTTTTACATTGTTGTTTATAATCTATGTTGCCTTCTTCGCTGCTCAAGAAAGGCCACCCCAGATTTTCTTCGGTAATTGTTGGATACAAACCGAGCTACCCTGCGCTGTATTGTCGCAATTCTTTGGATGTCGGATACTGTAATTCGCCTGTAACAATTGAACGAATTCAAGAACCTTCATTTTTGACCATAATGTGCAACATATCTTCACCCATAATTGCAACCGAGGCGCAATTGCTAATTTCCACAATGTCATTGAAATCATTGAATGCCATCTTGTAACATGATGATATCATCTTTGGACCCCATTTCACATTTTGTGAAGTATTTATTTGAAATAATGATAGCATCGTTTCGGATATTTATGTATTCAACTTTGTACCATTTAGAATAATTAAAATGAACCATTGACGTTTTTCAGCACCGGACAAAGGCAGTCTCTCCCTTGAAGACGAGATTAGTGCAATTCACTCGAGAATGTCAGAATTGATCGAAAGCGGTGATATTTCAGGCATTATTGACGAGTTCGTAGCTGATGATTGCACAGTTATGGTTAATGGACTAGCACCTGGATTTGGTAAAGAAGGTAAACACTTAAATTACGTGATGCGAATTATTATTTTCAAATAATCAGATTGGTTATCTTCAAAGAGTACCGACTCAAAAGTGCCTCGTGGTAACACTGTGGTATAAAATCCACCATTTTCTTTTCGGTCATGGAGGGAAATAGCGTACCTCAGGCGTTTTTAGGCTCAATGGGTTACACGCAGAACGCAAAAACAAAGAATTCTAAATCGACGTTTACCTGGCACAGAGCGAAATTATTCGGAAGTGCACTTTGGCTCTATCCACAGAATTAAATAAAACCATAAAACCTGGACTCCCTATACCGCCACGTACAGTAGCGCCACCAACTATATGGAGGGGGGTCACCAGTCACCAGCTAGAAGCTCACACAGCTCTTATGATGCTATGCACTCAACCGTGTAGTGTAAACAAAGACTGTGTGGAGACAATTCACTGCTTGCCTGGAGGCTCTTAGACGAAATTGTGTGCTCAGGTGTATCGAAGTGGAAACTGTGCACAGATGCGTTTATAAGAGAATCGTTTTGTAGCCAAACCTTTCCATATAAAGTCTTTCACATGGTATTTTAGTACACAATTGGGCATTACAATCATGCCAAAAGTAGAAATTCGAGAACAAATTGAATGCGTCATTTCACACATCACACATCGGCGCTGGTGGTAAATTCCAATTTTCTTTGCTTTACCTCAATGGTTCGGCTAAAAATGCGACATATCTGAAAGTAAAAACTAACATTTAATGGAAAAGAAATACTAATCTCTTTCATGGTAATGTTACAATACGGCTTTAATTTCCTTTCTTTGAGAGTGTATTACTTGTATGTACGTATCATCATTACTTTTAAAGATACTTCACAAAACAATGTCTAGAATTTCCCACTTAGAGTGACTATGTGGCCCCTCAAATTATAATTTTCGGCGTGCTTATGGTATCATAATGTTTTTGGTGGGTTGTTTTTTCAGATGTTAGGCAGCAGTGGTTCGATTGGTTCGAAAGCAATCCCAGTGTTAATCGGGCATTATATACTATAAGTGCGTTCGGTGAGAATAACGGAAAGGTTTGGGAAGATGGTATCGCACATTCCTACCATGACAATACCCGCATTGGCTCACAACCGTAAGCTTCAGTGTACACCAATTAAAGTACTAAATAAATATACTGTTATCTGACACTGAATTAAAGACTATTTTGCGTACGCCATCTGTCAATCAAAACTCAGCGTGCCGTATTTAACACCTTCAAACCAAAGATCCTAAATCTAATTTACTTTGTTCAAACATATACAAACCGTCTCAAAAGTTATGTCTTTGTAATGGGAAACTCTTTCCTGCCCTGTACATGATGCAGTCATGTCTACAGTAGAATTCATCTCGACCTTTGCAGGACTTAACCCCATTAAAAGCTATTAAACCAAGATAACACTCATTGAAACAGCTCAACTGATTAAATCGGATCTTCTCTGGTTGTGCACAAGTGACTGTTTTCATGTGCGATATCACAATAAAGCTGGTATTCATAGCTTCAGTTGGGTAACCGATTATAAAGGAAACGAAAGGAAACAATGTTATGTGTGGCTTTGTTCACGAAATCAGACAATGTCGTGCTTTTTGTAAACCAGCATTCTTGAAAATGAGCAACATAATGATTTTTGACTTAACACGGTTTAGAAATAATTTCTTCATATTTTGGTGTTATCTGTCGTTTACATATCCTTCCTAAAACACCAAAGTACGAGTATTTCCAAACATCTAAATTTGCTAAAAATTTAGGACATGTTACAAAACTATATTGTCTAGAATTTTAGAATAGTACTTTTAATATTGGCCGGTTATTTTTCACACAGCGACGTTAACTAGGCAATGTACTATTACCTATAACATTAACTAAAACACCAAAGTACGAATATTTCCAAACATCTAAATTAGCTAAAAATTTAGGACATGTTAAAAAACTATATTTTCTAGAACTTTAGAAGAGTACTTTTAATATTGGCCGGTTATTTTTCACACAGCGACGTTAACTAGTCATATCCCCATACTGTTAACGTAGGGCTATTTGTAAAGGTCACGCGTCAATGGGAAAGAGCACTGTGTAATGTGTATAGGAAAACGGACAGTAACTGCAGTATGAAAAGAACCGACATTTTTCGCCACTCTGTGATTCTTTGGTCATGTGTCACAAGTTTAAAGCCTCGGTCTGAGACTGTCGTGTCATAGTGTATTCATAGCTGAAAACATCAATTTTGAGTTGAATGGCTATACCTTTTTATGTACCAATTGTTACACCTTTGTATGTACCATTTACAAGTATTACTGGCAAACATAAAGAACATAAATTACAATGATCCAAACCTGAAGTCAATATTCAGGGTGTACTAGAAGATATACAGGGTGTAACAATTAACTTTTTAAGGAACATGTGGCATAAATTTAGTTTGGGAGAGCCTATTTATATACAGGAGTATTTTCCCCGGGTATTTTCTCAATTTAAGGACTACAAAATCAAACAGAGCTTGAAAAGGCCCACCTGAAAATGTATTCTTAATATAGAGTGTGATCCTTGATGATTAAATACTTCTTGCTTTGGTCAGAAATAATCATTTTAAACCAGAAAGAATGCAATATCTCTTTATTTATCACTTTTAGACTAATAGCGTTTCCTGTACAACGTTTTGTGTTTGCTGGTCTTTTTGTCTTTTTGCAGATACATGTATGTTTACAAGCGCGTCAATGGTACTCTGCTCCGTTTCATCGAGATATGTTTTTAATGAAAAACAACAAAGTTCATCCTCTGTCTTATTGGATAGACGAGTCGTAATCTGATATTTTGGTTGGTGGCTGCTGTGGGACTGTGTGGAATCAACCTCTGGTTGCAACCCATGATGTTTCGTGTTCTTTAAATTATTATAGACATATTGTATAACTACATATTGTATAACTTTTAAACTTCTTACATATGTAGGAAGACAACATGAATGAAAAATAATGATAATGAACAAGTGTTAACTGCAAACTAACAATTCATCTATCTTTTGTTGATAATGAGAAGATGATAATAATTATGCGGGTTTGTAAAGATATCATAAATATTCACCACCTGGAACGGAACATTAACACAAAGTGCTTGTTTGACAAAAATAGCACCGCTAATTAAAAAAGTCGTAAATTTTAAAAAGTAAGTTTTACATGATAATTGATTATGTTTGAAGATATATTGCACTTTTTCTGCAAAAAGATGTCCTTATACTACTGCATAGTTAAAATCGTTATATCATGCACATTAATGCTTTTAGTATTTTTTCGAGCGATAGCGAATTTTAACACAGCATTAGCATCATTAAAAGCACCTATATGCTTATAAAACATTGATTTATATACAATCTCTAATTTGTTTAGAATACACCCAACATTAGCAGAATTACAATTACAATTACAATTACAATTACAATGCCATTACATTACATTATTAAATTGGGCTCATACTCCAGGCTCATATTTGTATTTGAGGGTTGGTGTATGTGAAAAGAACAATATTTTACAGTTACCCAGCAAACACAAAAACGTTTTTAAAACGTTTTAAATAAGTTATATTTTGGGTTTTGGTTTAGGTATAAACGTTTTAATAACATTAAAATGTCGGGTTATATAAAGGTCATGAAATCGTTTTAAAACGTTTTGTATGAAAACACACTACAACAATATTTTTTAAATGTTTTCGAAATGTCTTTGCCAAATATTTTTGGCCAAATATTTTGTCAACACTTAGATAACATTATGTTAAAATATTTGCACCCAGCAAACACAGAAATGTTCTTAAAATGTTTTTTACAAAACGTGTTAATAACATTTAAATGTCGGGTTATATAAAGGTCGTGAAAACATTTTAAAAACGTTATTGTAAATATTTTGGGCAAACATTTTTGCAAAATATTTATTCAACCCCAAAATAACATTCTGTTTAGAATGATTTGTACCAAGTTTTCAAAAATGTTTTTGGAATGTTATTAAAACGTTTTTATACCCTTTAAATAACCCGACATTTAAATGTTTTCTGTAAAACATTTGTGGTTGCTGTGCAGTAAATTACCAACAAATGTTATTTAATGTTATGAAAACGTTTTATACCATTAATGTACCCTTTATATAACCCGACATTTTAACGTTTTCTGACAACCTTTTATAACCTTTTGCGAATGATGTCGAAAACGTTTTGTGTTTGCTGGGTACCCTGTCAACAAGTTTTGTGAATCAATCTCATTCAATCACAATAGTATCCGTGATAAATAAAGTGTTCCATAAAAGGGCCATCAATCAACTTCGGGCTCATCAATATAGGGTATGTCAATCGTAATTATAACTGAACGATAGGGGAAACAGAACGAATTACGCCTTGGTGTGCACAGTATGTGGTAGTCCGATCATAGACTCTGAATATTCAGAGTCTATGGTCCGATCGGAATATTTGGATAAGGACACCACGTTGAAGCTGAGAAAATTACTCAACACCGATGACCTTATTGAATTACTCGAGTTCATTTTGATGACGACATAATTTTCATTCAGGGGATAAATATACATGCAAATAATCTGGAGCGGTCATGGTAAGCCCGGTTAGCCGATTATCGCGAATATTTGGCTGGAACAAAGAGCTATAGCCAATGCACCCATCGCTTATCGTCTAAAATTATGGAAAAGATAATTATGTCGACGATATCCTAGAGATTATACCAAAGGGCACAACGCATGAACTGACAAATCACCTTAGCCCTAACGCACCAGTTGGTTTTTGGCGAGGGGGAAGGAAAGAAGGAGGAAAGAAAGAAAGAAAGAAGAAGAAGAGAAAACTTTTTTTCTCGGGTGCGGTTTTGAACCCCCGACCCTTCGGGCGCCACGCCCGTGCGCGGGCCTACCTTGCCACGGGGATGTAGCTTGTCCGGCCAAGCTTTCCGTCGCCATATGACTGTTCGCATGATGACGCAATAGCATCGCGTGGGATACCTGCTTGTGCCTACGCTTTCCGAGTTGAGGTTTTTTGATGTTTGGTACGGTGTGTGTGAGACTGCAGCGAGTGTTTCAGAAGTACAACATCCAGACAAAGATGAAACCACACAAAACGCTAAAACACAACCTCGTGCACTCCAAAGACAAAATAGAATCCACCAAATCTTGCGATTGTGTATATGAAATACCATGCAAAAGCTGCAAGAAATCGTATATTGGGGGAACCGGCTGACCTTTCGAGGTAAAGACTGAAAGAATACTTTTAGAATCAGAAAAGTTAACAGGGAGGAAATTCACTCCCACTGTACGTAAGGAGTCAGTCGACGAAATAAAGTCCGCCATCACAGACCATAGATAGTAGGAGTGTTGCTGGTTCATCGCATTACTGATGAAGTCTTCTGATCGGAAGATGAAACGTCTAAAAACGTGAGTAAATTATTGGACTTGTAAATTATAATTTACCAATAGTATGATATCTAACAGTCCTAATGAACTTATTCAAGAAGACAACATATGTAAAAACATACCAAAAACATTACAGCAAAATCTTTTCAGTGTTACAAAGTAGTAATGTATTTTTTACACAATGTAATACTAATTTGGTATGCTTCAATAAATCAAAAATTTTAAACGCGCTTTTACGTTTATATAGCTATCATACTGCAGTTACTGTCCGTTTTCCTATACACAATACACAGTGCTCTCACCATTGACGCGCGACCTTTACAAATAGTGTATGTTAGAAGTATAGGCATTTGCACAGTTAACATCACTGTGTAAAAAATAACCGGCCAATATTTAAAGTATTCTCCAGACTTCTAGCAAATATATTTCTCTAACATGACTTAAAATTACAGCTAGGTTAGATGTTCAGAAATATTCGCACTTTGGTAAAATATGAGTGAGGGCAAGGCAAGGCATGGCTAGCTCATAGCTCATAGCTCATAGCTCATAGCTAGCCATCTCCCCGTTAATTGAATGGAGATTTGACCGAAAATATTGGTAACGGACCGCTCACTTCTGAAGGATGCCACACAAAAACGGTACAAGCTACATTTAATGTATTCTCTGAAATTCTAGAAAATATAGTTTTGTAACATGTCCTAAATTTTTAGCTAATTTAGGTGTTTGGAAGTATTCGCACTTTTGTGTTTTAGGAAGGATATGTAAACGACAGATAACACCAAAAAATATGAAGAAATTATTTCCAAACCGTGTTAAGTCAACAATCATTATGTTGCTCATTTTCAAGAATGCTGGTTAACAATAAGCATACCATTGTCTCATTTCGTGAACAAAGGCCCACATACCATTGTTACCATGCGTTTCCTTTATAATCGGCTACTCAACTGAAACTATAATACCAGCTCATTGCGATACCGCACAGGTAAAACAGACACATGTGCACAACCAGAGAAGATCTGATTTAATCAGTTGAGCTGTTTTCAATGAGTGTTATCTTGGTTTAATAGCTTTTAATGGGGTTTAAGTCCTGCAAAGGTCGTTGTGAATTCTACTGTAGACATGACTGCATCATGTCCCATTCAATTTGGCAACGTAAACAGGCAAAAACGGAAGGATCACATCCAAAAGTAGAATATTTGGGCTACATGTACTCATTATTTCTTCATTCAACATAAGGGGTGCACACGATACATACTGCAGTTACTGTCCGTTTTCCTATACACAATACACAGTGCTCTCACCATTAACGCGTGACCCCTACAAATGATGTATGTTGGGAGAATGGACACTTGCCTAGTTAACATCACTGTGTGAAAAATAACCAGCCAATATTTTATTTATTCTCCAAAACTTCTAGCAAATATATTTCTCTAACATGACCTAAAATTACAGCTAGGTTAGATGTTCAGAAATGGTCGTACTTTTGTAAAATATGAGTGAGGGCAAGGCATAGCTAGCCAACTCCCCGTGTTATTTGAATGGAGATTTGACCGAAAATATTGGTATCGGACCGCTCACTTCTGAAGGATGCCACAAAAAACCGGTAAAAGCTACATTTAAATTATTCTAAATAGGTTCTAGAAAATAAAGTTTTGTAACATGTCCTAAATTTTTAGCTAATTTAGGTGTTTGGAGAGGGTCGTACTTTTGTGTTTTAGGAAGGACATGTAAACGACAGATAACACCAAAAATATGAAGAAATTATTTCTAAACCGTGTTAAGTCAAAAATCATTATGTTGCTCATTTTCAAGAATGCTGGTTTACAAAAAGCACGACATTGTCTGATTTCGTGAACAAAGCCACACATAACATTGTTTCCTTTCGTTTCCTTTGTAATCGGTTACCCAACTGAAGCTATGAATACCAGTTATTGCGATATCGCACATGAAAACAGTCACTTGTGCACAACCAGAGAAGATCCGATTTAATCAGTTGAGCTGTTTCAATGAGTGTTATCTTGGTTTAATAGCTTTTAATGGGGTTAAGTCCTGCAAAGGTCGAGATGAATTCTACTGTAGACATGACTGCATCATGATTCTCTTTGGTCGACACCACGCCCTTGCACCGCCAACACCCCCCCTATACGCCACTGATGCACAACTTATCTGAGCCGTTAAATTTTACTGGGGTAATGAGAAAAATATGAGCTTTCTTTTGATACCACAATTTCAATTTTTATGAAGAAAGAAGAAAAATGGGGGACGAGGCTATCTATCGGGTCAGATCAAAGACCTTTAATCGACTACTCTCCATATTAAAATATTTATTCATTTATTCCTTTATTGGTTATTTCTTACCCAATTATTATCATAACTTGAGATGAGCTTTGCATAAACGTGGTTTCTGAGCAATACAATTGAGAGGTCGTGCTAATCAGTCCCATAAGACACGAGACGTAAAACACATGTCTTCCTTTCTCATGGCTGCTGAGCTGCTTGTGAGCCAATCGTCAGGTGATAGCGTGTTAATTCTTTTTATTCAAATTAGCCACACAAACCCCTTCGGGTGCGCGCCTTGAAATTGCATATAAGATGTGTGCTTACGACCAAATTGGACCAACTCAAACACACCCCATAATAGAGGTTGTGCATATGACGTATCATACCGTAAATATGGCGGACTACTCAAATGCATTCAACAAAAGCATGCTTGCAATCTACCTCGACATGTGATCTCACACACATAACAAATGCACTACGATCAAATAGGTTGATGACAACATTTGATTGAATGGACTACCCTGCGACATGATTACGGTGAAGGACGCCAGTTCAATTGGGTCTCCATGTTTATTATATAACTTCCTTGGGTTGCCCAGCAAACACAAAAACTTTTTAAAAACGTTTTAAATAAGTTATATTTTGGTTTAGGTAAAAACGTTTTAATAACATTAAAATGTCGGGTTATATAAAGGTAATGATAACGTTTTAAAAGTTTTGAATGAAAACACACTACAACAATATTTTTAAATGTTTTCAAAAAATGTTATTGTAAACTATTTTTGCCAAATATTGTGTCAATACTTAAATAACATTATGTTAAAATATTTGAACCCAGCAAACACAGAAATGTTCTTAAAATGTTTTTTTCAAAACCTTTTAATAGCATTTAAATGTCGGGTTATATAAAGGTCATGAAAACGTTTTTAAAACGTTATTGAAAATATTTTGGGCAACCATTTTTCGCAAAATATTTTTTCAACCCCAAAATAACGTTCTGTTTAGAATGTTTTGTATCAAGTTTTCAACAATGTTTTTGGAATGTTATTAAAACTAAATTACTGCTTGGTAGGTTCCCTGAGTATTCAATGTATCAAAATAAATCGAAATTCTCTGATTTGATTTTCCCAAGAAATCTCTCTGAGCCCCTTTAATCACCGTTTGTTTATCCATACAAACCAATAATGAAAATCAATATGCCAAAAATATTGAAGATCGACAACGCGTGATCAAACCATTTACATGATTTATGTTAGGCAATTAGCATTTTGTCATTGGGACGGGGTTGCTATGAACTTTTTGAAATAATTATTTGAAATGCGCAGTTGCTTGATCCGTGGCCACCACATACAACGTTTACACAGCGTTTTACACCATTGTAGCAGTCACAACCAAATTGTCAAAATCAAGTGGGTATCGCGACCGACACTGTTAAGCAGTTAGTAGGCACATACGTAAAATGAAAATTATGAAATAAAGTGTCTTGTACTGTTTTCAGCCACCTATAATAGTCTTTTATGAACCAAAATGCCCAGAAGTGTATTGGTTACTAATGAATTTCATTCGTCAGACGAATCATTTCTTTGATAGCGTTACAGGTGTGATAAGATAAGTGGAAAGACCTGCTTCTTCCAAATGCAACATTGGATCCTCTTGAAATAATAGTAATAGTACAGACATAGTTTTATGACCTGCCGTAGCATTACTCTACAAATTAATGAGATCTTGCATGCGTTGTATTTTGATGAAAGAGCCTTGCATATAAAGAACCTAGTGGGTAACAATACTTTTGATTCAGTCTGGATACCAATCAGCTGCAGAAGATCTGAAACTCTCAGTGAGTTTGGCCTTCCAATTTGCATTGGCCTATTTCATTTCTGTATTTTTGCATTCGTTGTGGAATTCACAACAACCAACTAGCTTTAAAGAAGCTGTTTATAAAAATTCCATTAATCACACTTTATTCCAGGTGATAACTAAGTCAAGATGAATCTTGTCGTCTTAGTTGCTGGTATTTTCATCATATTTTGCAACTCTGTAAACTCCGAATCGGTGGACTGTATCGCTCTCTGTAATGAATGTGTTAAGATTTCGGACACACTAACCCATATGGGCTGTACTAAGCATTGCGAGGAACACAAGCAGAATGATAATGGCAAAATAACGTGTTCAAAATTAACAGGTAAATGTTTCTTTTTTGTTACCTACAAATGTATTCTAGTTTCTAGAAGGTATGGAGTTCCATTCTATGATTGTCTGGAGGAAAGAAACTGTATTTTTGTAGGAGTTTATGTGAGGTGTCATAATTCTAAACCTTTGGGGATGGTATTGACGAGTTTTAACTGTCTGTGTTTGAACATAATCAGGAATGGGTATTGCAATTTCACCATTTTGAATTTTCATACATTGTTATTAATTTATGTTGCATTCTTCGCTGCTCGAGGGAAGGCCACACCAGAATTTCTTCTGTATTATTGTTGGATACAAACCGAGCTAGGGACCCGAATAAAAACGAAAATTAAACTAGGGGAAATATAAAGAGATAGGGCTGATGAAGGAGATGTTAAAAGGGCCCACAGTGTTCCACGTGCATGGGCCACAGAGGCTACGCCCCTGCCTGTGACTGCCATCCATAACATCCTTTCTAGAGTAGATAATAACATCACCGCTCTTCTCCTTATGACTCGTTAGCTCACTAATGTCCGGTTAACGCATTAAAAAAAATGTTAATCAGAAAAGAAATTTGTTTGAGGTTTTTAGAAGGGTAAATGTAACTTTATTTAATTGACTTGTCATTATTTTTATTTACCTATACAGCTCCATGAAAGTACAACCAGGTTCAATAATGTCATTAAGTTTATGGTATTATGTTTGAACAATGTAAATCAGAATGCAAAAACGAATACAAACTTTGCAAAATAGCATAAAATGCATACAGCTTCCTACAATTTCATGAAATTACAGTCTCTGTAAAATGTAATAATCAGAAAAAACATATTTGGAGGCTACAATGCTAGACAAAATAGGTTGGAATGAAAAATAGAATGTGTACCTTGTAATGACCATATTTTCGTTATTTTTTGACTCTCTCCCCCAATCAATGTTTGGTACTACTGAGCGCACATGAACAAAATGTCAGGATTCAACATTGATCGGGGGAACGGGGTCTCATTTGCAATACCAAATTTTCATTCCAAACCTTTTGTGCAGGGTTGTCTCTAAGGCTACCCGCAAGTACATAATGACACATGTTTTATAGCTATAGTTTTTTTATTCTTGTGTTGTACGTCCAAGAAATGTTCATTTTACCAGTTGACAGTTCTAAACTTGTCCGACGGCGAACCCGCTAAAAACCCACTAATTGTTCATTTTACCTTTTACATGTAAATGAAATATTATAAATGCAATTCATGAAAGTATAATCTTAAAAACAGAACATGACAAAATAAATGTTTTCAAAGTTTAAAAAAATATTCAAAATCCAAAGAAAAGCATTATTTCGTCTTCAGTAGATAGTTAACATGTGCAGTATGTTTTACAGGTTTTATAGCTATATTGTTAGTTTAAACTGACTTTCAGCACAAAAATTCACTAACCTTGAATTGTCGATGTGTGACACACATCTTCATCAGAAGAAGTCCTAAGATGTTGTGATGGACTTTTGTTGACCATTGGCAACTTTTGGTCGAATGAGGGCGTTGTATAAGATTGACTGGGAATCCACAAAGGTGTTAGCTAAGGATGATAGAGAGTACCCTCGCACACCGACATCGCCTTGCTAATAATTACTTGGTACAGCAGAGATACTAAAATAAATACCCGGGATCGATACACGTGAATGTGCTATGCCCGATTTGATATTCAGACGATAAATCTTTGGATACCGGGGTAGAAAATGATGAATATCTCCCGTAATTTTTTTGTTCTAAAGAAGCCATATTTAGATCCTTGCACTTGAACATATGTGTTGAAAGGATATGATAGTCATTAGCTTGAGTATTGAGAAAGAAGCGTGCGTCTTGAACTCAAAAACTGACCAAAATTTTGATTTTATATTGCGTTGATCCTGTATGGACTACAGCGCGTAGGCTAGCTGCACTCACTACTCCCGCGGAGGCAGTATAAAAGTCGATGACCATTGACCTCAATGGCGTATACAAGCTAACTCACACACAGAGAAAACAATTACCCGGCTATTGTCAGTAGCTTTAGTCAGGTCCCTCGGCTCATTATGCGTCTCAAAGGTCGGAACAAAATGGCCATGCGTGGCTCTGGATTCAACATACCATGGCGATTTCTGCCATGAAGATATCGGGGCGATGACACTGTGCCTCGTTTAGTGCGGGAGTCCATCCAGATCAAGAAGAAATCGCCAGAACATATGCATGTAATATGTATAAGTATAGGCCTATTAGGGGGCTGTCATTTGCTTTGGAATGGGGTGGGTCATGAATATGTCGATGACCGGAGTCAATTTTTCACGTACATTAATTGGGCGGAGCGCGGAAAAATTGTGATCGTAAGTGTAAAGAACGCGAGCGGAGCGCGTGAAAATGTTGCATTATATAACTTAAGATTGTGTTCACATTTTGATTGCATGCGATATGTTTGAGTCACCACTCTTAATAATTTTATAACCCCCCTATTTTTGGTATAAAAATTCTATGGCCCCAGTATATTCATGATCACCCCCTTCCGAAGAAAATAACAGCACCCTAAGTTCCCTATACTCACGTCTAAAACTTCAAATCAAATAACATCACTACACAGTTCTGACCTTAATGCGTAAGAATCCCATTACGGCATCGATATGGACAATTGGCACGCCCATTTAGCACAAAACAATGAAAATATAAGTTTTATATCAGCTTGTTTTCCGTAATGGAAAACGCAAATATCGAGTTTATCTTTTGGATCAAATTATTTTGCCCTTTGCAATAAATGGCACTATTTTGTAAGAACAATTTATCTTGCGACCTGTCATTTTCGCCTATACTTTTGTATGAAGTTTGTGTACATCCGGGTACCTTACATTGTTGAATATGGTATGCATTATGCAGTCATGTCCACAGCAGAATTCACCACGACCTTTGCAGGACTTAAACTCCATTAAACTAAGATAAACCTCATTGAAAACAGCTCAACTATGTTAAATCAGGGATGTGTCTCATATCCATGGTTAAATCCACAAGCACATGTTTCTGATTTACCTGTGCATTATTGCAATGGGCTGTAGTGAAATAGGTATCATGATTTCAGTTGGATTCACCATTACAAAGCAAACGCACAGTACAATACTGTGCGTGGCCTTTGTTTCCCAAATAAGAACAATAGTATGCATATTGTTAACCAGGCGTGTTGATGGTACAACTCATGTCAAACTTGTCAGAGTAATTGTGATTGTATCACACAAGTAAATGAGAAACATGTGGTTTTAGACTTAACACGGTTTGGAAATAAGTTTTTCATTTTTTAGCTCTCTATCGGGCAGTCAGAACTCCATATTTGGGAGGGCTCGACAACAATCTTCCCAAAATCGCATTTTAATAATATTTAGATGACCATAGAGGGAAAGAATTGAAGTTTATTTTCAGCTTCTATGGCGAAAATTGATCAAACCGATCACCCGACGGTGCCCCTTCGAAGTTGGAGCTATCACAAGTCAGCTGTTGAGCACAATTTGCCATTGAAATTACACGTCCGACTGCTATGAAATTTTAAAATTCTCTCTTCGGAAAAATAGCTCGACAACAGCTTTCCCGTGACAATTTTACTTCAAATTGTAGTATGTTAAGGATGAATATTATAATTCACATGTGAGCCTCTATGGCTAATATTGGGTGAAGCGTTTTCCCACCAGCTCACTAACTAGTCTATTATCTATACCTACAGTGAGTGAGCTAGAGGTCAATCATCAATTGGAGCGCTGTGTGTGCACTGAATAGGAAAAACGGACAGTAACTGCATAATGGGCGACTTGTATATTTATATATATACCCGAAGTACACTGGTAGATCAAGCATAACCATTCCGATGTACAGACCTCTTGAGGATGGGCATTTGATGAAATATAAAAGATTAATGATGCAAGAGTCAATGGAGAAAGATTCTTGAAATCCGGACTGGTATTCATAAAGTAAATTATTTTGAACAAGATATTTTTAACTGAACATAAATGGCCTTTTCAAGGATTTTAGAATACTAATTGGCCTGTAATTGCCCACATCAGTTATTTTGTTCTTTTTATACAAAGGTTTAACTTTAGCCATTTTGAAATCGCTTGGTACAGTATTGGTAGAACGGAAGAGATCAACAATATGAGTGACTGGTTTTTAAAGAACTGAAGCACCATCTTTTAAAACTTGCTGGAATGTTGTCTAAACCAGTACTACTACTCTTGGTAGTATTAAGACCACAAAGTTCCTTTTTAATGAATTCCTCAGTTGCAGGGCAAAGCTTTAGATTTGGAACCATTGAAATCTTGAAAAATGACAGAATTATTTGAGAAAAAATTGCAACTAATTGGTCATTTGCTAACCAAGGTTGAGGCAATGGTTCTAAAACAATACCAGTATCTTCTTTAATTTTGTTACTGTAACCAAGACTTTTGAGTTGTCACCAAAGTTGTTTTTGTTTACTTCCAATTGGTTCAGAAAATATTCAGATTTCGTCCATTTTCAAATGAACCATTGTCTTTTCTTTTTCAGCACCGAACAAAGGCAGTCTCGGCCTTGAAGACGAGTTTAATGCAATTCACGCGAGAATGTCGGAATTGATCGAATGCGGTGATATTTCAGCCATTTTTGACGAGTTCGTAGCTGACGATTGCATACAAATTGTGGGTGACGGACTAGCACCTGTATTTGGTAAAGAAGGTAAACATTTAAATTACGTGATGTCTCATTCTTGAAATAATCAATATCTTCAAAGAGTACCGACTCAAAAGTGCCCCGTGGTAACACTTTGGTATAAAATCCGCCATTTTGGTTTTCGGGCATAGAGGGCAAATAGCGTAACTCCGGCGTAACGAAGTTGCATATTAATTAATCAAGCTTCGCGCGCATTTTCGGCTCAATGCGTTACACGCAGAACGCAAACAACAAGGTATTCTGAATCGAAGTTTACCTGGCGTAGAGCGAAATTATTCGGAAGTACACAGAAGCTTTATTCACAGAATTAAAACCAGAGAACCCGGACTCCCTATACCGCCACGTACAGGTGCGCCGTCAGCTACATGGGTGCGTGGGTGTGTGTGGGAGATGAGATGTATTAAGATCCTTGCCGACAGAAACGCAGAAACGAACGAAAACAATTCTGCGTCTAGTGTATTATATATAAATGCATGTCTTTCACATGGTATTTTAGTACACAATTGGGCATTACAATCATGCCAAAAGTAGAAATTCGAGGACAAATTGAGGGCGTCGATGTATAGCAAATTACACATTATGGCTTTAACTATTTAGAACATAAATATAGATCGTAGCATGACCGACGGAGTAAAACGCATTGGCGACATCGTCGCTGCTAGTAAATTCCAATTTTCTTTGCTTTACCTCAGATGTTCGGCTAAAAATTAAAATGACACAGATCTGACAGTAAAAGCTAACATTTAATAGAAAAGAAATACTAATCTATTTTATGGAAATGTTACAATACGGCTTTAATGTCCTTTCTTTGAAAGTGTATACTTGTATGTACGCATCATCATTGCTTTTAAAGGTACTTTACAAAACAATGTCTTAAATTTTCCACTGAGAGTGACTCTGCCTGTCCCCTTAAATTATAATTTTCGGCGTGTTTATGGCATCATAATTATGTTTTTGGTGGTATTTTTGTAGATGTGAGGCAGATGTGGTTCGATTGGTTCAAAAGCAATCCTAGTGTTAATCGGGAATTATATACTACTAGTGCATTCGGTGAGAATAACGGCAAGGTTTGGGAAGATGGCATCGCACATTCCTACCATGACGATGCCCTCATTGGCTCAATTCAGTAAGCTTCAGGGTATACCAACTAAATTACTAAAATAAATATACTGTAACCTGACACTGAATTAAAGACTAGTTTGACGTCATCTGTCAATCAAAACTCAGCGTGCCGTATTTTACACCTTCAAACCAAAGATCCTAAAACTAATTAACGTTGTTCAAACATATACAAAACGTCTCACAAGTTAGGTCTTAGTAATATTAACTTTTTCCTGCCTTGTAAAAGTACCAACATTTTTCGCCACTGTGCGATTCCTTGGTCATGTGTCACAAGTTGAAAGCCTCGGTCTGAGACTGAGACCGTAGTAACATATTTTTTGATTTGATTTGTTCGGGTTTTGACAACCCTGGATTACCCAAGAAAGCCTCTATTGAAGCTTATTTCCATTGGGGTCCATCTGAACACCGGGACGGTTTGGGAACAGTCTGGGTTTAACACCCTACTCTTTTCAAAACTGGCTGCGAGATACACTCTGCACACGGGACCGACGGCTTAACGTCCCCTCCGAAGGACGGAGTACTTTCATGATTCATTTACCCAATTCTAAATGAACCATGGGGAGAGCGGAAGTCTGAATTTAATCTACAGATGTTGCCAATTAATTTCAGACTTTTTTCCAAGTCAATATCCCAGCAAATCGCCACCGCCGGGAATCGAACCCGGGACCTCATGCACTAAAGGCAAGTACCCTAACCATTGCGCCACGCTCTCCCAAATAACATACTGTAATCATAGCTGAAAACATCAATTTTTATGTACCAATTACAGGTATGTAAGAGTAGTACATTGCTGGAAAGAATAAAGAACGTAGAGTCAATATTCAGGGTGTACTAGAAGATATACAGGGTGAAACAATTAACTTTTTAATAAGCATGAACTTTTTTTTATGGTTTGGGAATGCCTATTTATATACAGGAGTATTTTCTCAATCTAAGGACCACAAAATCAAACAGAACTTGAAAAGACCCACCTGAAAATGTATTCTTAATATAGGGTGTGATACTTGCTTCTATGTATACAGGGTGATAAAAATTTGCTTCTTTGTCAGACATAGTTAATTATTGAAAAGGTTTAATTAGTGCTAATTAGCTGATTAAATACTTTTAAATGACTGCTTCAGTCATAAATAATCATTACAACCAGAAAGAATATAATATCTCTTTATTAATTTGTCAATTTTAGACTAATAACGTTTCCTCACGTTTAGTGTTTGCTAGGAATATTTTGTCTTTGTCTTTTTGCAGATACATGTGGGTTTACAAGCGAGTCAATGGCACTCTGCTCCGTTTCATGGAGATAGATTTCTAATGAAAAACAACAAAGTTCATCCTCTGTATCATTCTGCAGACGAGTCGTAATCTGATATTTTTGGTGGTGCCTGCTGTATACATATTGTGGAACTGCGTGGAATCAACCTCTGCTTGCAGCCCATGATCTTTCGTGTTCCTTAAATTATTATAGACATATTGTATAACTTTTAAACTTCTTACAGATGTAGGAAGACAACATGAATGAAAAATAATGATAATGTATAAATAAGTGTCAACTGCAAACTAACAATTCATCTATCTTTTGTTGATAATGAGAAGCTGATAATAATTATGCGGGTTTGTAAAGATATCATTAATATTCACCACCTGGAACGGAACATTAACGCAAAGTGCTTGTTTGACAAAAATGGCACCGGTAATTAAAAAAGTCGTAAATTTGATAATTGATTATGTTTGAAGATATATTGCACTTTTTCTGCAAAACTAGAGCGATAACCGCACCATAGCTGAACCATGTGGCTTTGGCAGTATATTGTGGTAGGCCTATACCACTGTCATCATTGCATTTAAATTTCAGCTCAATTGAAGCATTTTGAAACTTGACATTTGACACCTCTATTGCCCCTTAATGACCTAAAATGAATTTTAAAATATTTTAAACATGTTAAGAATGTCATAACGATCATTGCGTTTAAATTTCAGCTCAATCGGAGCATTTTGGAAAGCTTGACCTTTGACCCATTTATGACCCCTTAATGACCTTAAATGAATCTTAAAATGTTTTTAAAATGTTTAGAATGTCATAAAGATCATTGCATATAAATTTCAGCTCAATTGGAGCATTTCGAAACACTTGACCTTTGACCCCTTTATGACCCCTTAATGACCTTAAATGAATTTT
Organism: Amphiura filiformis; assembly: GCF_039555335.1. Lineage (NCBI taxonomy): Eukaryota > Metazoa > Echinodermata > Ophiuroidea > Amphilepidida > Amphiuridae > Amphiura > Amphiura filiformis. The sequence goes on from NC_092631.1 coordinate 69,933,163, forward strand.
AAAATATTTTTAAATGTTTACAATGTCATAAGGATCATTGCATTTAAATTTCAGCTCAATTGGAGCATTTTGAAAACCTTGACCTTTGACCCCTTTATGACTCCTTAATGACCTTAAATAATTTTTTAATGTTTTAAACATGTTTAGAATGTCATAAGGATCATTGCATTTAAATTTAAGCTCAATCGGAGCATTTTCGGTTAAAATGCCCTTTTTTGACCCCTGTGACCCCAGGATGACCTCTGACGTTTGGAAATAGTTTTATTATATTCTTTATGTTTTCCTCTTTCATATGACACCACCCATGGGGTCATACCTTCGTGGCATTTAGAGATATGTCCATTTCAGACCAAATGGTTAGTCAGTAAGCTAGTAAGTAAGCTAGTAAGTAAGCTAGTAACATTCACTCTTATAGGCTGATACCATTTCATGGTTCAGCAAAAATGTCCTTATACTACTGCATAGTTCAAATCGTTATATCATGCGCATTAATGCTTTTAGTATTTTTTCGAGCGATAGCGAAATCTAACACAGCATTAGTAGCATCATTAATAAGCACATATGCTTATAAAACATTGATTTATATACAATCTCTAATTTGTTTAGAATCCACCCAACATTAGCCGAATTTACATTACAATGACATTACATTATATTATTAAATTGGGCTCATACTTTTATTTGAGGGTTGGTGGATGTGAAAAGAACAATATTTTACAATTACCCTGTCAACAAGTTTTGTGAATCAATCTCATTAAATCACAATAGTATCCGTGATAAATAAAGTGTTCCATAAAAGGGCCATCAATCAACTTCGGGCTCATCAATATAGGGTATGTCAATCGTAATTATAACTGATCGATAGGGGAAACAGAACGAATTACCCTTGGTGTGCACGGGGTGTATAGGTACGTTATTAGAAAGATTGCGATTTCCAAAAGTAGGTATCGGACGTACGTTGATCTATTCAAAACCACTCTCCTGTATCGAAGCGAGGTCACGTATTTAGCCAGTTTCGAAGAATTTCCACGTGCGAAATCAACATAGATACATCTTTAAAAAAATTGTCAATTTCACAATATGTTAAAGACAGTCAAGGATAATAAACATACGAAGGAAAGTCTAATTATTATTATGATCCTTTATGTTGGTAACAAATCATTATAATAAAGGTGCAGCGATGTGTTAAAATTGACCAAATTTATACGCAATGTCCATACGTAGAGATTGCCCATTGAAATGTGTGTGATACTTCATACTGCAGTTACTGTCCGTTTTCCTATACATAATACACAGTGCTCTTTCCCATTGACGCGTGACCTCTACAAATAGCCTACGTAAAAAGTATGGGGATATGCCTAGTTAACGTCGCTGTGTGAAAAATAACCGGCCAATATTAAAAGTACTCTTCTAAAGTTCTAGAAAATATAGTTTTGTAACATGTCCTAAATTTTTAGCTAATTTAGATGTTTGGAAATATTCGCACTTTGGTGTTTTAGTTAATGTTATAGGTAATAGTACATTGCCTAGTTAACGTCGCTGTGTGAAAAATAACCGGCCAATATTAAAAGTACTCTTCTAAAATTCTAGACAATATAGTTTTGTAACATGTCCTAAATTTTTAGCTAATTTAGATGTTTGGAAATATTCGCACTTTGGTGTTTTAGGAAGGATATGTAAACGACAGATAACACCAAAAATATGAAGAAATTATTTCCAAACCGTGTTAAGTCTGCAAACCACCATGTTTCTCATTTTCAAGAACGCTGGTTAACAATAAGCACGTATTGTCTCATTTCGTAAACAAAGACCACACACAATAATATTGTTCTCTAGCGCTCGCTTTATAATCGTTCACCCAACTGAAAGGATAATCCCAGCGCATTGCTCCATTGTACGTGTAAAAGCAGAAACATATGATGTGTGTATTTAACCAGAGAAGATATGATTTAATCAGTTGAGCTGTTTTCAATGAGTGTTATCTTGGTTTAATAGCTTTTAATGGGGTTTAAGTCCTGCAAAGGTCGAATTGAATTCTACTGTAGACATGACTGCATCATGTTGCGTATAAAAAATGACATTGCGATTTCACATTTTGGATTCCAACGTGGAATAAAACACAGGTGCTACGTTGAAATATGCTGATTTTACCTCATGTCGAAGTTCATGCAACGCGCCCAATTTTCAGGACGAAAAAGTCTCATTTTGAAAGTAAAGTAATGATATATGGATGTAGTGATCCTTAATGTACCAAAATATATGTTTTGGGGCAGCTATAATATTTGGGGAGCACAAAAATACAATTAAGTTTAAGCAGCATGTTAGCCTTGGTTTTTAGTCAAAATCAAAATCGTGCTGTTTGAATTAGGCAGAGACTCGGTAGCCTGCGCTAACCATTATTTTTTCAATCAGTATGCCCTCTATTGACCTAGATCAGATATTATAGTAGCTTATAGTCTTTGTTCCAGTCGCCTTGTTCTCCTTCGTGACGAATGAGCACAATCCAGTTTGGAACCGAGACTAGCAATAATTAACAACGTAAAATTCTTTCTGGGACCGAGTCAGTGGACGACTGTTCAATTCTACCCGCTTGGAAATATCAACCCGTACCGGTACGCCTCTGCTATTTTCCAGTTGAAATAAAAGTACGTCAATGCAATCATATAACGGTCGATTGTATTAATCTTGGAACAATTTTGATAAACTATTTACATGATTTATGTCTCGTCGGGCGGGGTTGCATGCATTTTTAAATAATTATTTGAAATGCACAGCTGCTTGATCCTTGGCCAGCACATACAGCGTTCACACAGCGTTTTACATCATTGCAGAAGAGAGTTAGCAAGTGCAGACGCGATAAAAGATATGTGATTTTTGAAGATTAGTCGTATTTAATGTAATGTAATTCTCTGCATTCCTTTAAGTCAGCCCTCCATGCCCATCTTGGCTAGCCAGTTCCCTTGTTTCGTTTGGTGTTTGTTTTTTCCTGTGTTTTTGGTTTAAGTTTTATTTTTATTTTTGTTGTTTTGATGTTTTGGCCTCCCTTTAATTTATTGCGTTTGCAATATTGGGCTGTGCCTGGCCTATGGGCCGAATGGTATAAGATAAATAAAATAAAGTATTTTAAAAATCATAATTGGCATCATATAATTCGATACTAATGGATTTTATTCAACGTATTAGTCATTTCTGTGTAGGCGTCACATGTGTGAATAAAGTGGAAAGGCATGTTTCTTCCAAATGCAATATTGGATACCAGACTTTAATATATGCTTTTAGCACAACGTCGGCTTACCAGAACCAGAACCAGAACCAGAACCAGAACCAGAACCAGAACCAGAACCAGACATAAGTGTTCTTCCATAATGTTGTAATTGATAAAGACACTGGTGGGTGGGAACAATCCCTCGCTCGCAGCTGCAGAAGATCTGAAACTCTGAATTAGCTAGTTGCGTCTTCTAGCTTTAAAAGGGCTGCTTAAAAACGGGACTGTTTAAATAAATCCATTTATTTTACACACTTTATTACAGGTGATAACTAAGTCAAGATGAAGATGAATCTAGTCGTCTTAGTTGCTGGTATTTTCATCATGTTTTGCAACTCTGTAAACTCCGAATCGGTGGACTGTATCGCTCTCTGTAATGAATGTGTTGCGGTTTCGGACACACTAACCCATATGGGCTGCACTAAGCATTGCGAGGAACTCACGCAGAGAGATAATGGCAAAATGTCGTGTACAAAATTAACAGGTAAAATATTTTCATAATACATTACTATTTTATATTTCCAATCAGAGATATGAAATAATCATTATCCATGTTGATTCAGCATGTTCTGTGCATGCTTGCCAGCAGTTTAGACTTATTAATGTACTTTAAGCAATGCTACAAGATTTCCCTGATAGGCACGGAAGCCCGGGCAAGGAAGCTGGTTAGGTGCTACATGTATTTTCCAAATTGTTGTCTTCTCCATACCCCCTACATTCCCTATCCATCAAGAAGAGGATCCATACAGGGCAAGCATATATTATAACAATGTATATACATTACTATATATGAAAATAATAATATAATAATTTACCTCCTACACCATCGATGGGGATTTAAAAAATATATATAATCCTGTCCGCACCATGAAATGATCAATTGTTCTTTTGAATTCATGTTTGGCCATATTTGCAGCCAAAATTGTGACCGAGGCGCAAGTGCTAATTTCAAGAATTGCAGTGATATCACTGAATGTCATTTTCAGCATTAAAGTATCTTGTAACATGATGATGTCATTGTTGGATCCCAATTTAAGCATTTGTGAAGTATCTCGTTGAAATACTGATCAGTTACCCCCCCAACACCCACCCACCCACAGACACACACACGAAAGTTGCCACTTTTTGCAGTAATTTTGCGCAAAAATTTGTTGATTTTGCCCCCACCATTCATTTTGCCCCCATGCCGCCCCCGAGAAAAATCCTGGTGCCGCCACTGATAGTGATTTCGTCTTTCGTTGCGGATCTTTATGAATACAAGTTGCATCATCTTAAGTCATGTTAATGAACCATTGCCTTTTCTTTTCAGCGCTGAACAAAGGCAGTCTCTCCCTTGAAGAGGAGATTAATTCAATTAACGCGAGAATGTCAGAATTGATCGAAAGCGATGATATTTCAGCCATTTTTGATGAATTCTTGGCCGACGATTATACATATGTTGTCAATGGACAAGCACCTGCATTTGGTAAAGAAGGTAAACATTTAAATTACGTGATGTCTCATTCTTGAAATAATCAAATTGATTATACTCTAAGAATACCGACTCAAAAGTGCCCCATGTGTAAAGTGTTACGAGTCGTACTTGACTCAAGGCCAAAATCACCTTTTACCCGAACTCTCACGAATGCACAACACAAATACACTGTTTGATTAAGCTAACAAATTGAAAACAAAAAGTCTTTAATTGAAAATAAAGTATGCTTGGTACATATAACAACAATTACAATAAAATCACACAATCAGTTTTATTCTATCGGTACTTAACCAGCGGTCTTCTTCTTGGTGATTCTAGAGTTCTTGCAATGTTCTGGACGACTGATGTAATATATCCTTATTCACTTGTCCTGCGAAAATCAGAGAAGTCCAGTGTACATTTGCATTTATAAATCCTTGCGTATAAAATCCTCACACGAAAATGATGCTACTTTCTCCCAAGTACTAAACTCCTGGCGTCGTTCTCCAAACACGTTTATAACTCCTTGCGCAGTTCTCCAAATACTAAACTCCTTGCGCCGTTCGCCTATACTAAACTCCTTGCGCAGTTCTCCAAATACTAAACTCCTTGCGCCGTTCTCCTATACTAAACTCCTTGCGCAGTTCTCCAAATCTCTTTACTCCTTGCGCAGTTCACAATAAATCCCTCCTTCTTGGGATGTCTCCACACTATCTTCCCCGTTTAGCGGCTAAATATTTAAATATAGCACCTTCGCTATAATTCCAATGCTGATTCAATATTCAACTTTGTGAATATTTTGCTGCACCATACACACACAGCTCACTGCTTCATAATAATTAAATGTCTGTCTCATAAACATGTTGACATTTGCTTTTATAGCAACCAAAACCCACATCTATTAATAGCCACTCTGTCATATTACAACACTTCCTGTGGGTAATTCCCAAATCTTACCCATTTCACAATCCAAGGGATTTTCCAAGATTATTAATAAAAGGAATCTTCTAGAGACGAAGAGGGTTTCCCCCAAACAATCTAAAATTAGATATGATTCTATTTGTTTTGATCACTTGATGAATGAAAGGGAATTCCCCTAAACATGCCATAACACACACAGTCTTGCATGATTGCTTCCAAGGTTTTTCCCCTTGTGTCATATTTCTCATGACATACTTTCAACTTGTAAACAAAGTTAATCATATTAAATTACTCAGGGCACATCACAAAAGCTATGATATATCCGCCATTTTGTTCGCCGCAAATAAAGGGAAAATAGCATACCCCCGGCTTTGTTCGACATGAGCCCGAAATCGATCGATACGTTGCATATTTAAGTTTGAGAGTTGCAAAGTTTATCGCACTTGCCCACATTTTGGCTCAACGCTTTACATGCAGAACGCAAACAGCAACGCATTCTGAATCGATGTTTACAGAGGTAAAACAAAGAAAATTGCTATTTTATTCCAGCGTCTAATAATTAATCGTCAATGTAAGGCGAATAGCGATATACACACAGGTTTATGTCACTGATTCAATGATACACATGCACGAGACGTATCAGCCATCAGTCTATCGTTGATCTTGGAATAAAACCGGAGCTCTCCGAGTTTATTATAAAAACTTAGATTTCACTGAAATTAAAGCACTTCAGGCTTAGTCTCTCACATGGTATGTTGGTACACAATTGGGCGTTATAAATCATGCCAAAAGTCAGGTGGTGGCCGCATTTGCATTCTCTAAATTCAGTAAATTTTCATCGTCAACCGTGTAATTGAATGGGGTTATTTTGAAATTTTAAAACGCTTGAAATATCACAAACAAATATGCCTATGTTGATAAATAATATAAATACAAGCTAAAACCGTTGGTTGGGGTTCGATAATGAACCCCACAAAACTAACCGAGTATATTGGAAAATGTGCTTGTTGGTTTCCTTGCATCATTTCTCTGAGAGTGTATGCTTTTATGTTCTTTTAAAGATAATATACAAGACAATGTCTGAAACTTCCTAGAGTGACTCTGCCTGTCCCCTTAAATTCTAATTTTCGGCGTGCTTGTGGCATCATAATTATTATTATTATTTTTTTTTCAGATGTGATGCAGCAATGGTTCGTTTGGTTCAAAAGCAATCCCAGTGTTAATCGGGTATTATATACTCCTAGTGCATTCGGTGAAAATAACGGAAATGTTTGGGAAGATGGCATCGTAAATATCTACCAGGACGATGCACTCATTGGCTCATGTCGGTAAGCTTCATAGTATGCCAATTAAAGTACCAACATACCATAATCAGACACCGCCACTTCATGATTCAATTTCACCTATGAAGGCACAAGATCTTCCTATTAACCATATCACGGGTTGTGGGGAGTTGATCCTAGTACTTTTATATCTAGCTCCTATATATATAGCCCTTTTTCCTATTAAAATAAGAGGGCATATTAATGAATGCCCATATTATAGTAGTAGTGGGGTGGGGTGGAATGGTGTTGAAGATCAATTTCATGTAGGTCATACAGCTACTTCAATATTCAAAAGCCTCATGTAACATGATTTAAGGTTAGCAACTATTTTGGTAGTTCACAGCATCTTGCGAATGGTAGTGAGTTTTGGCGAAATTTGCATTGATCATTTCATAGCGAGTGTGTAGAAGAATTCAAATATCACATATATACTTTTGTAGGCCCTGTGGTTCTTGAGTTATGTTATAAAGAGGGCTGAAATAACAAAACTTTTGCAAAACGTACATAACTCATTAACAACAATAAATCAAGCAAGTTTTCAAAGTATATGATTTGTGGAATGAACTTTTGCAAAACATCAAAGTGTTATTTTTCAATAATATATTGATTTTGACAATGAAAATCAGTATACCGATCTACCTGGAAAGAGATGGAGATAAATCATGTCAATTGTGCTCTTTGTCTTTTTGCAGATACATGCATGTTTACAAGCGAGTCAATGGGACTCTGCTCCGTTTCATTGAGATATACTTCTAATGAAAAACAAGTTCATTCTCTGTCTCTTTCTGCGGACGAGTCGTAATCTGACATTTTTGGTGGTGGCTGCTGTATACATTATTGTGGGACTGCGTGGAATCAACCTCTGCTTTTATCCCAAAATATTTCGTGTTCTATATTTAGATAACCTTTAAAATTCTTACAAATGTAGGAATACATAATGAGCAAGAAATATAATGATAGTAAGCGAGTGTCAACTGGAAACTAACTTTTCATCTACCTTTTGTTTATAATGAGGAAATGATGATAATTGTAAAGATGTCATTAATATTCACCGCCTGGAAGATTTGTCTGTATGACAAAACATGGCACCGGTAATTTAAAAAGTGGTAAATTTTAATTTTTTTTATAATTTATTATATTTGAAGATATATTGTACTTTTGGCGCAAAAAGATATCCTACTCCATGCACATAATACTTCTTATCATTCTATTTTTCTGAGCGATTTAAGACTGGTTTTGAATCATTAAAAACACCCATATGCTCCTTAAACATTGACATATTTATAATCTCTAATTCGTATAGAATACACCCAACATTGGCAAAATTTACATTACATATAATTTTTAAATTTGTTTGTTATTTGGAGTTTGTTGAGTGTGAAAAGAATAATATTGCAATACAATTACACTGTCAACAAGTGAATCATGCCCATTCAATAACAAGAGTTTCTGTGATTAATCCCGTTTACCATAAAATGGCCATCAATACAGGGTATGTCAATTACTTGTCTTTCAGTAGTTTCTTCTCAGTCTAGCTGAGCTTCGGCTAGACTTTCGTATTTCAACAGTTTCTTCTTCTTAGTCCAGCCGAACTTCGGCTAGACTCTTGTATTTCAGTAGTTTATTTTAATAAGGTGTTTTCTGGCCTGTGTAGCATATAAACCTGGAGATTTGTGACTATTGTGGGAGTATCTACTTTTCTGCAACTTGGGATTTTATAATTCTTCATATCGATTGAGAGGGCACATGCCCCTCCCCCCCCCCCCCCCCCCACACACACACCTCCGCAACTACTACCCCACCCCTCCGATGATACTACGCGACTGACCATGTATTTTCTCTTCATTTGCTTATGGAATTTGTTTGTCTTGATGTTTATCAGCACATATTTAGAGATTGAAATGCCAATGCATCAAGTTATTTAACTGTGACATTTTGTCATCGCTATCCCAAACGAGGAAAAGTGCCCTGTAACTAAAGTACGATCTTATAATATGAAATTGGTTAATTTTTTTCAAATCTGATTTTGTGGCATATTTGTAATGTTCACACATGTCCCAACTGGCACCTAAATGGAAACATAGAGTCATAATTCATAATTATTATAACTTAATATCCTCCTATAGAAGCTTATAGAACTGCATGTTAAACGGACAAAATAAGCAGTAGAGTTTCGTTAACTTTACCTTGTTATTTCAGCTCAAATGAAAAGAAACCCTTCCCGACAAATATTACTAATATTATTTCAGCATTTTGAATATAAAAGAACAAATTTAAAATTTGAAAGAAATCGTACATTAAGGCTTTAATGTAATACATTAAACATAGATCGCTAGTGAGTCGATGGCTATTGTTAAACAAGACCCACTCAGTAATTTAATTAGGCGCTTGAAACGATCGAAATTAGCACATTTTTAGTTACATTTTCACTTCATAATTAATTTTCTCGGACAAATGAAAAGCAATATTTTTAATTTCTTAAAGTAAATGTCAGTATATTTTGTTCACACCCCGAGGTTAAACTTAGGTGTGAAATTTAGGCTTGTAGTGTAAGATTTTCGATTTCCATAGGCTTCAACTTGCCCCGCGAGCTTTTTGGGAGGTCAACGTTTTTGCTTTTTAACCCTAACCCTACCCGTGGTTTTGTGCTATCGGAAGGGAAAGAAGGAACGAAAAAGGAGAAGATGAAGAAGAAAGTCACTTGGCACCCCTGGATTCGAACCTGGGACCCCTCGCATGCCACGCAGAAGATCCCCAGCATGTAGCTACACAGGTGACGTTGGCCCGGCCAACGATTCCCTGGGTATATATGACTTGGTCTGATTGCGTCATCAAGTCCCGTGGAATGCATGCACGCAGAGCGTTTTTAATAGTGAGCTTTAGTGAGTCCTAGTTGGGTTAGGGTTAAAGTATCATAATTCGCTAATGAAAGATATGGCATAGTTTTGTCAGAATTTCGGTTTTGATTGCACCATTTTTCAATTCCGACTACCAATTTTGTCAAAATCAACTCGTGAATGTACCCATGGATGGATGATTTTGCACGCTACAAAAGAAATATCGATTATTTCTGCTGGTTATATATATTAGAAATGAGGTCTGGTTGGACATTTTGGCTGTCGCAAGTGAAAAAATGTAAAATCAAAACGGATATTCTGACAAAACTATAAACTCACACGAACATCATCCGAACAAAACTATAAACTCACACGAACATCATCCGAACTTTGTACCATAGGGCTGACACCGTGGTCACTAACCTCCAGGATCGCGAGGACGAGAAAGCACATGTGAACAATGCTTTAGTGAAATGCGGATACCCCAAATGGGCTCTCGATAAAGCTACAGAACCTAAAACTCACAAAACGAGCGACGTGGGCGAAAAACACCCAAATAAAGGTCACATAGTTCTCCCCTATACCAAAGGCACTTCTGAAGCCATTAGAAGGACTTTTAGCAACTACGGTGTTAGCGTTTTCTTCAAACCGACCCGCACACTAAGACAAATCCTCGTGTCACCCAAGGACAAGACAGATAAGAAGGACATTACAGGTCCGGTATACTACATCCCATGCCAGGGCAAAACTGTTACCGGTACCGGACAGTGCAAAGAAGCCTATATTGGCGAAACTGAACGCTCTCTGAAAACACGTTTTAATGAACACAGGAGACCCAATAGTACAGCATCAGAGGTCTCAAACCACATCCACATCGAGTCTCCGGGACATTTTGTGGACTTGGATAAAGTCCGAATACTTGACAGAGACAGCAGGTAGTTCCAACGTGGAGTCAAATAAGCAGTTCACATCAAAGCCAACCAACCATCTCTGAACAAAGACGGGGGCCAGTTCAAGCTTTCAGGAGTCTACGAGTCTGTTATCAGGTCAAAGGTCAAGAAAATCACGACCTGATACAGTCACTCACTCGCTGATGAAAGATGGAGTACCATCTGAAAATTCCGAGGTAGGAATTAATTCCTTGTGTTTGGATAAAAAGTTTAAATAAAAATCATGATTTATACCAACACAGATGAACTTTCATGAACATAAACTCACACGATGGGCCCTTTTTAAGGTATATCCAAGCACTATGTTTTTATATTGGTAGAGTTTAAACCGATACGCGCAACTAAAATTGTTCACTTACGTGAGCTTCCGACACGACGAGTCTGTGTATTTTTCAAACTGATGACATTACTGAAGCAAAATGGTATATCTCTTATTGTGCTGATTTCAACATGTATCGATCGACTTTTAGCGCGACTATGCATAAAAATAGAAGCTGGTCAGTAACGTACTGAATGATCAGAAAAGGATTAAAACCCAACTATTAGGCCCTGATTCATATTTAACATGTTTAATCCTCATTTAGGCCTGGGAAATAGATTGTCAATGACAATTGTCAATGACAAATGAGCAGGATCCCATTTTTCATGAAGATTTGGCTAAGCTTTCAAAATGTGTATTTTCATAAAAAACAATGTAAAAATAAATGTAGATATTTATATAGCGCTTTATGCTGTAAACAGCATCAAAGCGCTTTACATTTATTCCGCCGTCATTAGAATATGTCGGCACCACGTTTGCAGCTTACAAGTGGCCCTACAGTACAACGACTGTGACTACCCCTAACAGCTTCCCATTACACCTGGGTGGGGTGAGACAAGCGAGGCAAAGCGCCTTGCCCACGGGCGCAACGCGGTGGTGGGATGGGGAATCGAACCCACGCACGTCGAGCAAGCTCTCAGATTATGAGTCCAAGGCCGTAACCACTTGGCCGTAACCACTTAAACACCAAGCTATTTGTGAGGTGGCGTAAGCTGTATAGGCTATAGGGTGATCTAGTCGGCAATATTCTGCGAAAAAAATACTAGATTCCGTATATGTTCTCTACGCTGGATGTCTTTATCTGATCTTCAACTGGTAAAAAGTGTAAGTTTTGAAGAACTGAGACGCCCTGTTTGTACAGAAAGTCAATGGGGACTATTGTGCACCCTTAATACCGTTTAATTTTACATCGGTGAACCAGCTGTGTACTTTCATCGACGACGTACAGATAGATAAAAATGATGATTCAATTCAATTAAATGGATTTTAAATGAAAACTTTCTATTAAAATACAGCAACTAGCAAAATCCGGTAGCTATATTTTACTTTCGGATTTTTTTCCCTACATAATACCTTTTAACTCGACATCAGTGAAACAGCTGTGTACTTTCATTGAACTGAAGCTAGGTAAAATAAAAACAAAACAAAACATAGGAAGTTATTTAATTAAGACAGAAAAAAGTCATATCACACAACAAGCCGTTTGGTCAACACGTTTACACTTAATTTTTTCCAAATTTCTCTACCCAATTATTTATTACTAGTATCATAACTTGATCTGAACTTTGTATAAGTCCAGTCCCTGGGATAAGATACCTAAAACACATGTTTTCCGTCCCCACCATGCATTGCTTCTGAGCTTCCTGTGAGCGTGTTCATTTGTTTCATTCAAATTAGCCGCACAAACTTCTTTGGGCGCGGCGCGCCGCCTTGAAATTACATGTGTTTGCGACCAAATGGGACCAACTCAGGCACACCCTTGGGTTTTGTAATAACTAAGGAACCACTTTCTTAAGTGCACTTACGTTACACATAACTATGTTGTGGTCATGTGTTGATGCTCGACTGCTGTGTAAAGCGTTAGTTACCAGCTTAGTGGCAGAACCCTTTGGTTCGAAACAATGATACCACTTTTTTGAATAGCCTGTCGGCAAATTAATTCGGCATCGAAAGAACAATGCGTTACGTAATCTATTGTCTTTCCATATTTATATAACCGCCTTTGGTCGGTACGTTCTGCTATTTATCCTTTGAACGTAGGTCAATACAATCCAACGACCTTGATTGCGTTAATGTTGATTATTGATTTAACACAATAGTCATTTAATCACCTTTTAGCGACAAGCTATCTACGCAAATTAATAATGAAAATCAAAATGAACGAAATGAAGAAGATCGACAACGCGTGATCATACCATTTACATTATTTATGTTAGGTAATTATCATTTTAACCTGGACAGGGTTGATATACTTTTTGAATTCATTATTTGAAATGCGCAGCTGATTGATCCGTCGCAACCACATGACGTTTACATAGCGTTTTAGCAGGTATCGCGACCGACACTGTAAAGCAATTGGTAAGTCAAAAAGAAAATTATGATGATTTTGATTTAAACTTTTGATCCAAACATAAGGCTGCTGTATACATTATTGTGGGACGCGTGTTATTAAAAATATTATAGACATATTTATTATCTTATAAGGTTCTATTAAAGATACTGTATAATGTTAGCAAGCGAGTGTCAACTGGAAACTAACAATAACTTCATCTATCTTTTGTTGATAATGAGACGATGATAATAATTATACGGGTTTGTAAAGATATCATTATATTCACCACCTGGAACGGAACATTAACACAAATGGCTTGTTTGACAAAAATAGCACCGGTAATTAAAAAAGTCGTAAATTTTTAAAAGCAAGTTTTACATGATAATTGATTATGTTTGAAGATATATTGCACTTTTTCTGCAAAAAGAATATACTACTGCAGAGTTAAATTCGTTATATCATGCACATTAATGCTTTTAGTATTTTTTTCGAGCGATAGCGAATTCTAACACAGCATTAGCATCATTAAAAGCACCTATATGCTTATAAAACATTGATTTATATACAATCTCTAATTTGTTTAGAATACACCCAACATCAGCAGAATTTACATTACAATGCCATTACATTACATTATTAAATTGTGCTCATACTCCCGGCTCACATTTGTATTTGAGGGTTGGTGGATGTGAAAAGAACAATATTTTACAGTTACCCTATCAACAAGTTTTGTGAATCAATCTCATTCCATCACAATAGTATCCGTGATAAATAAAGTGTTCCATAAAAGGGCCATCAATCAACTTCGGGCTCATCAATATAGGGTATGTCAATCGTAATTATAACTGAACGATAGGGGAAACAGAACGAACTACGCCTTGGTGTGCACAGTCTGTGGTAGTCCGATCATAGACTCTGAATATTCAGAGTCTATGGTCCGATCGGAATATTTGGATAAGGACACTACGTTGAAGCTGAGAAAATTACTCAACACCGATGACATTATTGAATTACTCGAGTTCGTTTTGATGACGACATAATTTTCATTCAGGGGAGAAATATACATGCAAATATCTGAAGCGGCCATGGTAAGCCCGATTATCCGATTATCGCGAACATTAATTGGCTGGAACAAAGAGCTATAGCCAATGCACCCATCGCTTGTCGTCTAAAATTATGGAAAAGATAATTATGTCGACGATATCCTAGAGATTATACCAAAGGGCACAACGCATGAACTGACAAATCACCTTAACAAAGCGGATCTAACCAACAACATTAAGTTCATGTACGAGGAGGAAGCGGAAGGAAAATACCTTTCCTCGATACACCGATTAATCGGAAAGAAGATGGAACACATCAAACATATGCGCTAAATCAATGTGGATATCCCAACTGGGCTATTGAAAAAGTAAAACATCCGATCAGCGATAAGACCAAAGCGAAGAAAAAAGCAAAGGACAAGGACACGGAAATAATTTAGGGCATGGGTGTTATATGTTCCAGGTGTGTCAGAGACTGCAGCGAGTGTTTCAGAAGCACAACAAAGATGAAACATACAATACGCTAAAACCAGGAAAATACAACCTCGTGCACCCCAAAGACATAATAGAATCCACCAAGTTGCGGAAATGCGATTGTGTAGTGTTACGAATCGTACTTGACTCAAGGCCAAAATCACCTTTTACCCGAACTCACACGAATGCACAACACAAATACACTGTTTGATTAAGCTAACAAAATCTAAGTTTTTAATTGGCAACAAAGTATGATTGGTACACATAACAACAATATTGCATATACAATAAAATAATCACAATCACAGTTTTATTCTATCAGTACTTAACCAGCGGTCTTTAAATTTAATATTTCCGAATTCCGACTGATTTTGCTTGATCGCATCACATATAATCATGACACCAATCCAAATTTCTGCTCATTTAAATGCATTAAGGGCGCACAACCATATAATACTATTTGGTGGTGTGAAATCATGTGATGTGGCGGCAGTTTTAAAAGCACGGGCCCTGAACAAAATATGATGCGCCCGCATACCGCCAGGCAAAACACAATGGAAATTGTGATAATGCGTGCGCATACTGCCAGGCCATGACATCAGAAGTCAACTCATCTATACGCTGGCGAAGTGACGTAATAAATCGGATTAACTACCATAGCAATAGGTTAACTTCGCCAGCGTATTTCTGTTGAACGTAGGTCAATGCAATCCAGCGACTTTGATTGCTTTAATATTGATCATTATCTTTATTATTTTAATAATTGTCATTTTATTGTGCGCCCTCATTTTTGATCAAAGTCCACTTTTTCACACCGCAAAGTTTGCATCAGCATCTGAAATAGTTAAGCTTAATTCATTTCTTTCATATAAAACTGTACGATTTTGTAATTTCTGGATCCGGCCGTTAATCCCCTCAAACAGTTTTAACACAGCGCTCATAATATGTCTCTTATTTTAAAGTTATAGATTTTGCCCGCTAAATTACTGCTTGGAATGTTCCCTGAGTATTCAATCTATCACAATAAATCGAATTTTTTTTGATTTGATTTCCTCAAGAAATCTCTCTGAGCCCCTTTAATCAGCGTTTGTTTTTCCATACAAGCCAATATTATGAAAATTAATACGCGTGATCAAAACATTTACATGATTTATGTCAGGCAAAATTTAGCACTTTGTCATGGGGGCGGGGTTGCTGTATACTTTTTGAAATGATTATTTGAAATGCGCAGTGCTTGATCCGTGGCTACCACCGTTTACACAGCGTTTTACACCATTGTAGTAGTCACCACCATTGTCAAAATCAAGGTAAGTGCGACCGACACTGTTAGTAAGTGCAGACGCGTCTTGTACTATTTTCAGCCACTTCAAATAGCGTTTTATGAACCAACATTTCCAAAATTTTATTCGTTACTAATGAATCTTACTCGACAGATAGCGTTACAGGTGTGATAAGATAAGTAGATAAGTGGAAAGGCCTGTTTCTTCCAAATGCAACATTGGATCCTTTTGAAATGGACAGACATAGTTTTTGTATATAGTAACATTAATCTACAGATTAGTGGGATGTTGCATGTGTTGCATTTTGATGAAAGAGCCTTGCATATAAAGAAATTGGTGGGTAACAATACTTTTGATACAGTCTGGATACCGATCAGCTGCAGAAGATCTGAAACTCTGGATTTGCGTTGGCCTATTACTTTACTGTATTTTGTATTCGTTGTGGAATTCACAACAACCAAGTAGCTTAAAGTAGGGATAACCATCAAAATTTCATGTTGCCCCTATTGCTACAAAAGATTGTTTTCTGGATAGAACTCATCAACAGAAGTATTTTGGTGGTTAAATGGTCAAAATCGGTCAAAAACTTTTCGAATTATGAATTTTCAAAGTTTCCAATTCTGACCGGTCATTGGAACGAAATAAAATGACAAGGTCCAAAAATAGCAATTGGGAGCAAAATTGGCATAAGCATATATTTACCTTTATATATTTCTTTATTTTAACATATATGCAAACATGAAACAAGCATATTGTGAAAGTATCAAAGGGTTTCTTATGAAATGGCACTTTACTAGTCAATGGCATAAATTATTTTTTCAAACCGAGGCATTGAAATCATGCATTTAGAGAACATTTGCCAAAAATCATCCAAGATGGCCGATATGGCACAAAATCAAAATTGCACTAAGTCCATGTGAATTTTTTTTCACAACCAAAAATGTCAATGTTATTGGGTTTAATATGACCAATTAGTAGGTGTATGCAAACAAAATCTTAAGTGTCATTGAAGGTCATTGACTCATTCACAACAATAGAGGTTATCTACTTCACTCATCATGCTCATGTGTGACTTCTAACAAAAGGTGCTGGTTCCTGTAGTATTCTTCATTCAAACCAATTCAATGCATGACCTCGGAGTCACCTGCATGACTTTCGCAGTCTATTTTGAAACAGTTATATGTCTGCACATTCAGGTACTTCTTTTGAAAGTTCTAAACAAGGTATAGCCAGCAGCAAGTTGTAGATGGTATAGGCCTAAATATAAGAAAACGTTTAGGGTTGAAATCAGGTGAAAAATACATCGAATGAGCACGAAACTTCACATTTATGTTCAGAAAGGTGTCTTCTTAGCATGATTCGAAAGGAGTATGGAAATTCCAAAGGGAAGCTGGTGATTTAATTTGTAACTCGAGATCTACTTGTTCAATTTTTTTTCCTTTTTACAGAGGGTATGATAGAGGTATTACTGGCAACTATGCCAAATTACAGCTCAGTAGGCCACGTTTTTCACCTGAAATTATTGACATGAATATTTTGTGCCATTCTTGAGCAGTGCTGAACTTAGCCACTGGCAATTAAACGCACTGTGGCGATGGAACAATTTTGACTCGCACTTAGGGCCTACAGGAAAATGAAATAAGTTGTGTTGCTGTAATTTACAAGATAGTTACAAAATATAATTGGTATTCACTTCCCCAATTTGTACAGAAAAATATTGAAAAATAAAAGAATGAGATCAATTTAGAAATGTCTGTGCAAGCAGTGCACAGTTGAGCTCCCTGCATGTCTATGGGAGCGTTCTAATCATGTTGATGGTTCATTGGTCATCCCTACTTAAAGGGGTTGTTTATAAAAATTACATTAATCACACTTTATTACAGGTAATGACTAAGTCAAGATGAAGATGAATCTTGTCGTCTTAGTTGCTGGTATTTTCATCATATTTTGCAACTCTGTAAACTCCGTTTCTGTTTTACCTGTGCAATGAGCAATGCGCTGGTATTATAGTTTCAGTTGGGTGAACGATTATAAAGTAACGCAAGGTAACAATACTGTGTGAGCCTTTGTTTCCGAAATGAGACAATAGTCTGCATATTGTTAACCAGCATTCTTGAAAATGAGAATGCAGACTTAACACGGTTTGGAAATAATTTCTTCATATTTTTTGGTGTTATCTGTCGTTTACATATCCTTCCTAAAACACCAAAGTGCGAATCTTTTCAAACACCTAAATTAGCTAAAAATGAATGACATGTTACAAAACTATATTTTCTAGAATTTCAGAGAGAACTTTAAATATTGAAGAAGGTAAACATTTGAATTACTGGCACCTAAAATAATCATAGAAATTAAACCCGAAGAAGACCGACTCATCCTTGTGTGTGTAACGCTATGGTAAATCCACTATTCTTGTTTATTGCTCATGGAGGGCAATAATTCCCTCCGGCATTTTTCGCCAAGAGCCCTTAATAGGCCGTATGAGCTATACAGCCTCTCTAAAAAATTGTGCAAGTGGAAAGCGCCATCTTTGGCAATTAGAAAATACTGTTGTGACATAATGCTTACATCAACATCAAGGGAGCAGTCCTAGCTTTCAAATACCGTTTGTTTTATTCATTTTGGTATCGGCAATCCAGAAATCTTAGACAGGCTGTATATGGTTTAGCTCAGGGTTGCGCATTAGCAAGGACTATGACATCGATCGTGCGAGACCATCATAACAAAAGTCAATGACTAGTGAACGCTATTCGAAAACGTTGCAGAGATCGCGTTCATTATACGCTGCGTCATGAAAAAGTTTAACAAACTACCGTAAAAATTCGTTCTTACCCAAGCAACTCGTTAGTAGGCACATATGCTTATTATCGAATTTTTACGGTAGCTCAGTAATGGTACTGGCGCATGTATATTGTTAATATTCAGTGTCTGTCTTTAATGGTATTTTATTAGGAAATAATTAGCCAAACCGTAATTTTAAAGGGGGTAACCCTATTGGTTTAGGATATGGATTATCTTCAAACCTAATCCCGTACTCAACTTAAATTTGTGTGTACGCCCGGTTGGAACATTGGGAACTAAGAACTGATTTTTGGGGAAGAAATCCAATTTATGTTCTAAATTTGATCTGAAGAGCTACAATTGTCAGAGTTTGAGGCTCAAAGAACTGGAGAGTGATCCAAATATGTGCCCCCTCAACGTCAAATTTCGTCCCCTACCACGCATCCATGTAAAAAGTGAGAAAATTTTCAGCGTAAATGTGAATAATTAGCACAATTACGAGGCCAATACTTTGGTACATCTGAATTGCATTGTTGGCCCGCATAAATTATTGTAAACAGCAAAATATGCGAAGGTATGCCCTATTCCCGGATCTTATTAAACTTGAGAACAAACAATGATTTTATGTCAAAATATGTTTTCGAAGATTATAGAAAGTGTACACGTAACAGGAATTGCCGCACTTTAATCATAAAGGAGTATTAGTCCCGGTATCAGTAAGGTGTTAATAACTAGTGGAAGCTAATACGGAATGAAATAGAGGTTATCCGTGTTCTATAAGCTGCATATCCTATCGGCGACTGCTATACCTTGTTTAGGACTTTCAAAAGAAGTACCTGCATGTGCAATCATGACTGTTTCAAAATAGCCCGCCAAAGTCATGCAGGTAACTCCGAGGTCGTGCATTGAATTGGTTTGAATGAGGAATACTACGGGAACCGGTGCCTTTTGTTAGAAGTCACACATGAGTAAAGTGGATAACCTCTATTCCTAGATGTATTGGATCTATAGCTACATGTATATACCCACAATTACCATTGTTGGCCAATCTGAGCACCACGTTCTGAATTCGAAAAGTCTTGCGAAAGACCTAAAAGTCATTGTCCTTACAGAAGATGATATCCTCAATTCACATGATGTGGTGGCGCGCTTTACCAGTTCTTTACCAGTACCCCCATCGATCTCACTCTTCATGTTCTTCGTGAAAAACTAAGCGAAGATAAAGACCTCAAAAACAGAACACTCCTCAACATTAATGACATTATCGAACTTACCAAATTTTGAAAAGGGGCAAGGAGCCCGTTTTCTATCAAAATTCAAAATACAAAATTTAAAATGAGACAATCTGACAGTAAATGCTAACATTTAATGGAAAAGAAATACTAATCTCTTTAGTGGAAGTGTTACAATACGGCTTTAATTTCCTTTCTTTGAGAGTGTATTACTTGTATGTACGTATCATTATTTTAAAGATACTTTACAAAACAATGTCTAGAATTTCCCACTTAGAATGACTCTGCCTGTGCCCTTAAATTCTAATTTCCGGCGTGCTTACGGCATCATTAAGTTTTTGGTGGGTTTTTTCAGATGTGAGACAGCAGTGGTTCGATTGGTTCAAAAGCAATCCTAGTGTTAATCGGGTATTATATACTCCTAGTGCATTCGGTGAGAATAATGGAAAGGTTTGGGAAGATGGCATCGCAAATATCTACAAGGACGATGTATTCATTGGTTCAGTTCGGTAAGCTCCATAGTAATACTATTAGTATGCCAATTAAAGTACTAAAATAATTATACCGTAATCTGACACCCGCCATTTTTCGCCACTCTGCGATTCCTTTTCTCCGATGAAGGCACAAGATGATCAACCTTACTTTTACGAGGTATTAACCAATCACGGGTTGTGGGGAGTTGATCCTGGTACTTTTATATCTGGCTCCCATTAGACATATAGCCCTTTTTTATACTTAAAGAAGAGGGCATATTAACGAATGCCCATTATCGTAGTAGTAGTAGTAGTAGTGGGGTGGGTTGGAATGGTGTTGAAGGTAAATCTCATCTCAAAGGTCATACAGCTACTACAATATTTATAAGCCTCATTTAACATGTTTTAATGCATGGTAATAACAAACGGACTGCTCAGTATACCGATCTACCTGGAAAGAGATGGAGATCAATCATGTCAATTGTACTTTTTTCTTTTTGCAGATACATGGTTGTTTACAAGCGAGTTAATGGCACTCTGCTCCGTTTCATCGATATATACTTCTAATGAAAAACAACAAAGTTCATTCTCTGTCTCATTCTGCAGACGAGTCGTAATCTGAAATGTTGGGTGGTGGCTGCTGTATACATTATTGTGGGACTGCGTGGAATCAACCTTTGCAGACGAGTCGTAATCTGAAATGTTGAGTGGTGGCTGCTGTATACATTATTGTGGGACTGCGTGGAATCAACCTATGCTTTTATCCTATATAATTGCGTGTTATTTAAAATATTATAGACATATTTATTATCTTTTAAGGGGACTGATTTAAATCGAGGAGATTAGTGACGTCATTTTCGTTTGTTGCACATTTTGGAAGTGTATCTACACCTCCAACGTTTCATTTATGGATGTTCAGATTTTGAGTACAAAAACACTATTTTTTTTCCAATAAGCAAGATTTCCGATAGTTTCACTGGGTTTCATTTGTTTGTACCGCGATCTCTGTCGTTGCTATGAGCTAGCAGATGACAAATGGCTATTCACGGTACAATATTAGTATTATCTTGCATAATACGGAGATTAACACCTGGTTTATTTTCAATGAAAATTATTTGTTGTACTTCATGAACTATAGTTAATTATGTGCTATATTGTTTTCTAACCAGCATTCGTGACATTTGTATTTTGCATGCAGGTCTTTGCATGAGTGTTAAATTGCTCCTTGTAATTATTGTACTATTAAAACTTCTGAATTTCAGATGGATAAAAATATATGCCACAAAAATTACTGCTATAGTACAGGTGAATAAACTTTAGTTTCAAGGCCAATCTATTGGCCAACATTTTTGTATTGCTACAAAAATAACTAGGGCTACTGTGATTCAAGAGCCACGAATACAGACGGTGGGGGGGGCACTCAACTTTGGAAGTGACGGGTATGTGCCTACCGGGGTCGCGAGTAGGCCTAGGGGCCTATTGGTAACAAAGCCTTATTTTAAAAAAGGGGTCATTGGGTACAAAATAAAAAAGGTGGTCATTGGGTATAATATTTTGAAAAAAGGGGGTCATTGAGTATAAGATTTCAAAAAAGGGTCATCGGGTAGCAAATTTTGAAAAAATGGAGCAAAATTATGAAAGTTTCGGTATTATTTTGTTGCATTTTGATGATGCTATTCTAGGAAAAAAGGGGGTCATTGGGTAGCCGCAACCAAAAAAAGGGCGTCATTGGGTAGCAGCAACTAAAAAAAGGGGGTCATCGGTTATGACTTGGGGGTCATCGGGTAGAGTCGCCTTCAAAAGAGGGGGCCTATTGACAGGCACATACCGTCACTTCCAAAGTTGAGTGCCCCCCCCCGGGATTTGATACCAAAAGGTATTCACCATTGTTGCACCATCAGTTGAAACTACATGTAGCATTCACAATAATCCGGGTCCAAGATAAAATATGATTCAACATTATTTCAACATTGAATTGTCGGAAAGCATCAAAATTGTACATTAGCATTCCCCCTTATACAAGGAGGGGTGGTGCATGCACGTACGTACCCATAAACTCTTGAACAATTGTGCGAAATTGCCACTTTTAGAAATTGCAGCTCGATACGTCAAACGTCAAAGCATGATGAAACGCCACAGCGCACAGCCGGACACATAAGATGAAATGCGATTTACCATCATTTTCCAAATGCATTATGAGAAAGCTTGGAAATGTGCATTAGGCTTCTATTCCCCATTATGTAAAGCTTTAATAGGTATCGAGTTTGGTGGTCAAGTTTGGTGGTTTGGTGGTCATAGCATGTAATTTAAGGGAGGAGTAGCATTTTTTAAGATTGTCACAAAATTATCTCTAATAAACCCCTATATGACCCTTGGCCCTTATCTATGTGTAACTTATATTAAGCTTGGGTCAGTGCTTCTTGTGACCAAGTTTGATATAAAATTGGATCGGTTGAGCCCATATTTATTGGTCGAGCTATGAGTTTTAAAATATTGGACGAGACGTTGTCGAGTCTAATATTTTATAACTCATAGCGAGACCAATAAATATTGGGCGTAAAGCATCCAATTTTATCATTATTATGTTTTGGATCCAATATTATCACAACTCGGATCCATCAAAACATAATAATGGTCAAAATCGGTGTAAGCGACTGACACTAGTAGCATTTTATCGACCTAAGAAAGAAGAAAGATTTTGGAGCTTCACAACATACAAGCGGTGTACACTGCCTGTATAACACATTATCATAATGAAACTCTTTAACTTACACACAACTGGACTAATTTATGTTTTTCTGTAAAACAGGTGCCCAATATGAATGAAAAGTTTTATTGACTTCCATACTCAATGTGATACTGGACAAAAGAGATCTGTGTATGATGTAATTTGTCCGCTATGGCGAAATGTTCATTTAGTTCGTTCAACAGAACTTGATATTAATGTCTACCAAATATACATCACTTTGATACATGGATAGTAATGTCTATACGGATTGATCACAAGATTCTATTGAACGGGGTATAATAGACTGAAACACTAGTTCGATTCCTTTGTCCGGAGACCAGCGCGTAGATGTGCTTCATTGCTTAGTACTTATTGCACTGGTACGTTCTCTTTGAGTACTTTTGGGCGGAATTTATCACCGTGGCGCAATCAAAGCAGTTTGATATAAAACAAATTATTTAGAACACACAAGTGAATTTTGACATGTAGTTCGGGTGTTAACTCGTATCACTTCTAACATGTCTAATATCATGGCAAAAGTAATCACGCTATTAATGCTAACGAATTGGGTGGTTCATTGAGATTTAGTTGTCAGAGAAATTTGATCTGATATTGGCAAAACTGTTGGCTTCTAGTTTGTAAATACGTGGCGCTGGAAATGTATACACGTTTGCACATATCTTTCACGGAAATATCATTTTATTCGAAGAGGACTTAATAATCGTAAGTAACAACTATATAAAAAGATGTAGCAAGTATTCCGATAGCATTTGTGCCAAATTTCATATATACAAATTGATTGACAAGTTTATAATCCACTGCTTTATACTAAAAAGCTCTCTAAAAATATTTCGGTTGATGGATGCTAAATGCAGCAATCCATGTCCTTAGCGCAAGTATTTTGACAGGAAACATGTAACATGCACACATGAATTTGGTATACATGCTTATCTGAATATTCGTAAAAGTCTTTTTCGTTAAAAAAAGTGCGATAATTTGTGAATTTAGATTGACAAAATATCAAATGAAAATAGACTTTTCCTAGTCCGAATAATCAGACCCAGAACAAAATATTAATTTCTGACATGATCGTGGACTTTTCCAAGCGTGTGAAATCGCATTGAATTGTCAGCATTGACAAAATAAATTAAGGCATATGTTGTGCTCAAAAGTTGGAAATACGTACTATAATTCTTTCTTTAGAGTATTCAACACACAAAATGTATAGATATCAGGAAATCGCATCGCGGGAACTGATATGCAACATCAAATATACAAGCCTATTTACATATTTTCCTAAGACCTTACACAAGTGACCATGCTCAAACATAAAACTAGAGAGTTTGGTCATTGATATGCACCATCAATTTTGAACCTGTGATCAATATTGCTAGGCAAAAATTCACAGCAAACATGGCAAATTTATCTCGTTTCTGGACAATTTTTTAAAACATTTACACACCCCTTAAAGGTGAACCTCATTGAAAATAAAGTTATATATCAATGGAAAGCTTATGATGTCAGGAAGCAGAAAAGAATATTTTTTATTTGCATAGCGTACCAGGCTAGACATGATCTCCATGCAAAGATTGGATATTGGCACCCCCCCCCTAAATTACAAAACGAAATCGTTCAAATTGGGCGCTTTCGTTGATGACGTCAGCCCAGGGACACACAGTTACTTCCGGGTTTGATTGTAAACACAATGTCCGTGTATTACTGTGGCATGCATCGGGCCAAAAATGCACGAATTCAGTCATAGTCAACTTACTTTACATGAAAACTATCGTCAATAAAATAAGAATAACATGAAGGAAATATCATGATCAAATTAAGAATGAAGTTCCTGAATAAAGTGTGTGGATTTAAAAATGGGAAAAGTGCTGGCCGGGGTGATTTGGGATAGGCCAAGCCATCCACGATATGCATAGGGAATATTACTGTAAAGCACGAAGAGCGAAGATTCGCCGAAGAACCGGAATGAAAACAGATTACAAAAAATAACTGCTAGTGCTACCAGTACAGATCGTCACACCAAGTTGAGATGAACTTATCACAATGAGAAAATGAAGGAATAGAATAAGGTACATGTACAGGATTTTTAATTATTTCTTAGCTTTACAACCAGTCATGGCCGGTCATGTATGATAGGCGAACTCGTATAGATACATACGGGATGAGCTCAGTGACTGCACTGAGTCTCACTACGCCGAGTGTTCAGTATCCGCGACTGTACTGAACTTGCAGACAAAATGACCGATTTGATATTCACATTCTGATATTTCCAACTTATTGCTACTTCATCAGCAAAAAATGTTCCAAATATAAGGGAACGATTGATCAAATCTGCTGAAACACCCCATGAAACACGGAGGACGAAGCCCCGAAGCGAGTCGCTGTGTTTGTGCATATCCGTCCCTGCAATTCAGCAGCAATTTACGCATCGTGTTCGGTAACCCATAAAACATGAATGTTTCACTTTTTCAGTACCGTGCACTGATTGTACTATCATTAAAGAATCATGACACAAGTGACAATATTTTAATTTTATTCAGATTTCAGAATTCCATCAAATAACGGCATACTAAGCCTAAATTGTATTTATTTTATAATAAAGTATCTGCCCGAGTATCTGTTTCTTTCAATCGCGATGCGATTGTGTGGAAAGAATGTATTACCGCAATACGCTAAATATGAAAACCTTTTATGGGCTGGATTTGATGAAATCGGCGGTTTTTATTAATTTTAATTACTGCAAGGCGATATTTTTTTAAATCAGACATTTTTAAATGAATCAAGAATATATAGGGAATGTCACAAACAACTATTTAATTTGTTATTCGATCATGTTTATTCAGTCCATGACATGAACGGTAGCAGCATTTGCGCATGGGATTGGTCCCAGCGCGAAATTCAAACTCAATTACCCAGTTATACCCAGCCAGTTATGACTGATTTTGTCAAAAATGTACGGATAATTTATGTGTTGAAAATAATTCTATTATTTCTAATATATATAGAAGGAACCAGCAATTTGAAGATTCCTCTAATTTCAAGCTTTATTGTGAAAATCAGACTTGCCGGACAGCTTGCAAAGTACAGGAAGCAAGTCTTGTTTACATGTTTCCGAGTAGGATCACGTGACTGCGAACCCTGAGCTTACGTCACGAGCATTCCCAAGGTCATAGACGATTGATTTGGGTGCTTTTTGGGCGCCTTAAAAAAGACCAAAAATTCAATCATTTTTTAATTTTTCAGCTTTATTAGCCATCAAAAAATCGGAAAAAATAATTTTAATATCCTGACATCATAAGCTTTCCATTGATATATAACTTTATTTTCAATGAGGTTCACCTTTAAGGTGGCACACAGGATCACTCAAAGTGGCAAATTTTAGACATTGTTTTGTATTGTATCTTTAAAAGTAATGATGATAAGTACATAAAAGTATACATTTTCAGAAAGGAAATGATGTAAGGAATCCAACTAGCACGGCAGATTTCTGCAAAAATTAGCACTTTTTGAGAAAAGTGCTAAAATTGATTTTCCATGCCAATTTTTTTCGGTCCGCCATAACAACTTACCCTAAATATCAAAATTGACAAAAATGGCATATCTGTGTTCTAAAGACACAAATCTAGAAAGTGTTTTCTAAAATTTATGAATTTTTTCTTCGTTTTGAAAATATACCTTAAATTATCTCAAATTTTGGTCAAAATTGAAAAAAAAGTCAAATTTTGACCTTTTTTGACCCATATTTTTAAAACGAAGAAAAAATACAAAAATTTAAGAAAACACTTTCTAGATGCGTGTCTTTAGAACACAAATATGTAATTTTCGTCCATTTTGATATTTTGAGTAAGTTGTTATGGCGGACCGAAAAAAATTGGCATGGAAAATCAATTTTGACGCTTTCTCAAAACTGCTCATTTTGCAGAAATCTGCCGTGCTTGTTGAATCTTGTGTCATTTCCTTTCTGAAAATGTATACTTTTATGTACTTATCATCATTCCTTTTAAAAATACAACACAAAATAATGTTTAAAAATTCCTACTTTGAGTGATCCTGTGTGCCCCCTTAAGGGCTGGGGTATGAACGTTTGGACAGTATTTATTGTGGGACATTACAGCACATCAGACATATCGAA
The DNA here is from genome assembly GCF_039555335.1 of Amphiura filiformis. NCBI lineage: Eukaryota > Metazoa > Echinodermata > Ophiuroidea > Amphilepidida > Amphiuridae > Amphiura > Amphiura filiformis. Next base: position 69,960,444 of record NC_092631.1, read on the forward strand.
TTGCATTCTGAATACGAAGAATGTCATTCTGATATCAAATAATTTTGATTTTTGAAATTCGCAATTTAATACACATTTTATGGCAAATCATTAAAAATTGATATTTTTGATATTTAACAGTACTTGAAGTAAACTTTATAAATCTGATGATCAATTGAAAATTTTGACCTTTCGTATTGAAGATATGGATTTTTTTTCCCAAAACACCAAAAAAAAATTAGGGCTTTTTGGGACAAAAATCCATATCTTCAATATGAAAGGTCAAAATTTTCAATTGATTGTCGGCTTTTCCTCCCTGCTACATACACTTTAAGAATATGTCATTAGATTTATATAATTTACTTCGAGGACTGTTATATATCGAAAATTTGAAAAATATCAAATTTTTGTAATTTGTCATAAAATTTGTATTATATTGTGATTTTCAAAAATGAAAATTATTTGATATCAGAAAGACATGCTTCGTATTCAGAATGCAATTCAATTCATCTATCTTTTGTTGATAATGAGAAGATGAAATTATGCGGGTTTGTATCATTACTATTCACCACCTGCAACGGAACATTAACGCTAAGTGCTTGTTTGACAAAAATGGCACCGGTAAAAAAATCGTAAATTTTAAAAAGTATTTTTTTACATGATAATTGATTATGTTTGAAGATATGTTGCACTTTCTGCAAAAAGATGTCGTTTTACTACTGCATAGTTAAAATCGTTATATCATGCGAGCGACAGCGAAATTTAACACAGCATTTGCATTATTAAAAGCTTATAAAACATTGATGTATGTACTATTTCTAATTTGTTTAGAATACACCCAACATTGCCATAATTTACATTACAATGTCATTATAATTACATTATTGAATTGAGCTCATACTTTTATCTGGGGGTTGGTGGGTGTAAAAAGAACAATATTATACAGTTACCCTGTCAACAAGTTAGTTTTGTGAATTAATCTCTTTCAATCACAAAAGTACCGTATACCGTGTTCCATAAAAGGGCCATCAATCAACTTCGGGCTCATCAATATAGGTATGTCAATCGTAATAATAACTGAACGATAGGAGAAACAGAACGAATTACGCCTTGGTGTTCACGGGGTGTGTATTAAGTTATTACTTTTACCACTACGACATTTCTATCAAATTTGGAGCTTAACAATAATTATGAGATGTAGATCCACACGATGTGCCTTACAGAGGTGGAAAATATCTTTCTTTAGCGAACTAGTGTTTTTTTAAAAAGGTATATCCAAGCACTATGTCTTTATATTGGTTCAAAAATTGTTCACTTACGTGAGCTTTCTACACGACGACTCTGTGTATTTTTCAAACTGATGGTGACTGGGTTACTGATCTGGGTTTTTAATTGACATCACTAAAGAAGATAAATTATTGCTTTATATTTGACCGAGAAAATGAATTTCATAACAAAAAGGTCTCTGAATTACTGATTTCAACATGTATCGTTCGACTTTTAGCGCAACTATGCATAACAACAGAAAAGCTGGTCAGTAATGTACTGAGTGATTAGAAAAGGCTTAAACCCAACTATTAGGCCCTGATTCATATTTAATCCTCATTTAGGCCTGGGGAATAGATTGTCCATGAAAATTTGACTAAGCTTTCAAAATGTGTTACATTTCATAAACACCAAGCTATTTGTGAGGTGGCGTAAGCTGTATGGGCTATAATGTGATCTAGTCGGTAATATTTTGCGAACAAATGCTGGACTCCGTATATGTTCTCTACGCTGGATGTCTTTATCTGACCTTCAACTGGTAGAAAGCGTAAGTTTTGAAGAACTGAACTCTGGAGTCAAGAAAATGACGTTTTCCAGGACCCTGTTTGTACAGAAAGTCAATGGGGACTATTGTGGACCCTTAATACCGTTTAACTTCACATCGGTGACCCAGCTGTTTCATCGACGATGTATAGGTAGATAAAAATGATGATTCAATTCAATTAAACGGATTTACATTTTAAATGAAAACTTACCCTGCTAATTCTAAATACAGCAACTAGCTAAATCCGGTAACTATAAAAACATTTTACTTTCTGATTTTTATTTTTCTAAACATAATACCTTTTAACTTGACATCAGTGAAACATCAGTGTACTTTCATTGAGCTGAAGCTAGGTGAAATTTAAAAAAAAAACGAACATAGGGAGTTATTTAATAATAAGGCTGAAAAAGTCATATCACACAACAAGCCGTTTGGTCAACACATTTACACTTATATTTTTTTCTAATTACTCTACCCAATTATTACTAGTATCACAACTTTATCTGAACTTCGTATAAGTCCAGTCCCTGGGATGCGAGACACATGTCTTCCGTCCCCACCATGCATTACTGCTGAGCTGCTTGTGGGCGAATCGTCAGGTGATATATAGCGTCTTCATTTGTTTTATTCAAATTAGCCGCACAAACTATTTTAGGCACGGCGCGCCGCCTTGAAATTACATGTGTTTGCGACCAAATGGGTCAAGCATACCCTTTTTTCCTGTGTAATAACTAAGGAACCACTAGGCTCATGTGCGCTTACACATAACTATGTTTTGGTCATTTTTGTTTGATACTTGCCTGCTGTGTAAAGCGTTAGTTAGAACCTCTATTTGTTCGCAACAATACAATACAATACAATAATACCATATTTATGAATAGCCTGTCGGCAAATCAATTCGGCATCAAAGGAACAATGCGTTACGTAATCTATTGTATTTCCATATACTAGTATAACCGCCTTCGGTCGGTATGTTTCTTCTATTTATCCTTTGAACGTAGGTCAATGCAATCCAACGACCTTGATTGGGGGGATGCACATTAAAACCTTGTAGATACCCGACTAGTGTTTTCAAAGAGCGCTCAATTTCACCAATATAGGCTTCTCTTCTTTGTACTACCCAGTTACAGTTTTGCCCTGGCACGGGACGTAGTATACAGACCTGTAATGTCCTTCTTGTCTGTCTTATCCTTGGGTGACCCGTAATTGCTAAAGGTCCTTTTTATAGCTTCAGAGGTGCCTTTGATGTAGGGGAGCACTACGCGGCCTTTATATGGGCGTTTTTCGCCCACGTCGCTCGTTTTGTGAGTTTTGGTTGTGTAGCTTTATCGAGAGCCCATTTGGGGTATCCACATTTCGCTAAAGCGTTGTTGACATGCAACTTCTCGTCCTCACGATCCTGGTGGTTGGTGACCACAGTGTCAGCCCTATGGTACAAAGTTCGGATGACTCCTAGTTTGTGATCAATGGGTGATTAGAGGAAATTATTATTTTCAGCCACTTAAAATAACGTTTTATGAACCAACATTCCCTGAATTGTATTAGTTACTAGTTACTAATGCAACATTGGATCTTCTTACAATAACAAGACATAGTTTTATGATCTCCAGGGCCAGATTTACCATTGGGCCAGATGGGCCCGGGCCCAGGGCCCCAAGAGTTTTGGGCCCCTTTTTACCCCGAATACCCCTCATTTCGTCCAAAATATGGTAAAATTGCCCAACTTACGCGCTTCGCGAGCACTGGCCCTTTGCATAGCAAAATTCGCCTTCATTTGGGGCTAGATTAGTCGGAATTAAATATTTTTCGCCCGCTCCGGGCGCAAATATCCGAGTAAAACCTATATGCTTGCCTCTCCACCACCACTATTATAGATCTCATATTCAAACCAAAACGGGGCACTTGAGTGTACATGCCTTCCTCACGGTGAGTTTGGGTCATCCGAATTCTGGCCTGGCCCAGGGCTTCCAAAAAGGCAAATCCGGCCCTGATGATCTGCCGTATTAAACAGTAATCTACAAAGTACTAACTGGTGGATCACAATACTTTTGATACAGCCTGGATACCAAGTATCTGCAGTTTCTGTATTTTTGTATTCGTTCCAGAATTCACAACAACCAAGTAACTTTAAAGGGGTTGTTTTAAAAGGAATCCATTAATCCATGAATGTCACATTCATGACACTATATTACAGGTAATAACTAAGTCAAGATGAAGATGAACCTAGTCGTCTTAGTTACTGGTATTTTCATGATGTTTTGCAACCCTGCCAACTCCGAATCGGTGGACTGTATCGCTCTCTGTAATGAATGTGTTGAGATTTCGGACACACTAACCCATATGGGCTGCAATAAGCATTGCGAAGAACACAAGCAGAATGATAATGGCAAAATGTCGTGTTCAAAATTAACAGGTAAATGTTTTTATATTTAGTTTCTATTCACCTTTACCTTTCCAATCAGATATTCCTTAAGGGCTGGGGTATGAACGTTTGGACAGTATTTATTTTGGGACATCAGAGCACATCAGACATATCGAATTGCATTCTAAATACGAAGAATGTCATTCTGATATCAAATAATTTTGATTTTTGAAATTCGCAATTTAATACACATTTTATGGCAAATCATTAAAAGTGATATTTTGATATTTAACAGTACTTGAAGTAAACTTTATAAATCTGATGATTTATACTTGAAGTGTATGTAGGTGGGATGAAAAGCCGACGATCAATTGAAAATTTTGACCTTTCGTATTGAAGATATGGATTTTTTTCCCAAAACACCAAAAAAAATTAGGTCTTTTGGGGAAAAAATCCATATCTTCAATATGAAAGGTTACAATTTTCAATTGACCGTCGGCTTTTCCTTTCTGCTACATACACTTTTAGAATATATCATTAGATTTATATAATTTACTTCGAGGACTGTTATATATCAAACATTTGAAAAATATCAAATTTTTATAATTTGTCATAAAATTCTGGCATGGACTAAACCCATTTTGACACAAAACACAGTATCTTTAACCCAGAACTAACCACATTTTTTCTCAAACTAGTCTTAAAAGATAACAGATTTATAAAAAAAATACAAAATGTGATTTTCTCTACTATAAAACAATCCTTGCACAAAACACCTTGCATCCCAAACTAAAATACGACGCTTAAAATAGTTCGAGATTCAACGTTTAGGCCTATGTGAAACACTTTTTTCTTCGACTAAGAATTAATAAAAGCCACCAAGCTGTGCTCAATAGTACTAAGTATTGTATACACTCAGGGCCGCTACTAAAGGGGCGGGGTATGGGGTTATGACACCCTCAATCATCATAATTTTGTCGGATAATATAATTTACTGTATTGGCAAGACCATGATCGTCGGCAATTTACAAGAGTCATATAAAAATTACATGTAGGCCAAAGCCTATTATTAACTTGTGTGTAATAGGACTTAACACGGTTTGGAAATAAGCTCTTTATTTGTAAGAGCTTTCCGATGTTATTTAATGTATAATGTGATGTTTTGGCTATTCATTTGGTATTGCAGACCTTAGAATCTAATTTAAGCATTCTAATCATGATGAGTACTGATAATAAAGCATCATTATTATTTTATAACTTCCCCGCACGGTCTAGTGGTAAGGGTAAAAGGTTCATTCCCAAAGAAAGTAAGTAATACATCTGCTGCTGTCATCATGGTTACTAGGTAAGAGGATTTTCTGCAAGGGATATATCACTTTCAAAACGCAAAAATATGAGAATAAATGAGAATTAAAACGCATTTGTTTAAGAATAAAAACAAAAACAACAAAAAGAATGTCATTGAAATCATTGAATGCCAATTTCGGCTTTTGTAAAGTATCTTTTAAATGATTATCTCGATGTTGCGGATCTTTATGTATACATTTGGCATCAATTTGAATGACCCATTGCCTTTTCTTTTTAGCACCGAATAAAGGCGCTCTCTCCCTTGAAGATGAGATTGATGCAAATCACGTCAGAATATCAGAAATGATGAAAAGCGGTGATTATTCGACCATTATTGAAGAGTTATTCGTTGACGATTGTATAAATGTAGCTAATGGACAAGCACCTAGATTTGGGAAGGAAGGTAAATATTTAAATTACTTGACACTTCAGATGTATAATAATCAAAGAGATTATGCCCAAAGAATACCTATAGTCTACATATCTACCTCGGTTCTAGCCGTATTTCTTGCGTATATTATATAGCTATATATGCAAACATGGATATGGAAAAGATACATCGACGACATTCTGGAAGTAGTAGCCAAAGACGTAGTTATACCGCTTACTGACCATCTTAACCAAGTCGATGAAACACAGTCCATCAAATTCACTTTCGAGAAAGAAGTCGACGGAAAGATACCATTCTTAGATACTCTAATTGTTTACCGCGATGATGGGTCCGTGAAGCTTTTTCGTTTATCGCAAAGCCACCCACACAAACCAGTACCTGAACTTCAAATCGCACCATCCCCTATATCAAAAACTTGGGGTAGTTCGCACACTGTTAGATAGGAAAGACAAAATTGTCACCGAAGATCAGGACAAAGAGGAGGAGGAAAAGATAATTAAAGGCGCTTTGAAACAGTGTGGATACCGGGACTAAGGTGTGGAAAAAGTCAAGAGCAAATGGCTACTCCTAAGCAAAAAGGAAAGAAGTGTAAAGACGACAGTGAAAAATCCAGGGGATTGGTGACGTTACCGTATGTTGAAGGGGTGTCCGAGCGTGTTGCTAGAGTCATGAAATCTTATAACATCCATGTGGCCATGAAACCCCACAGCACTTTACGCAATCTTCTTGTCCATCCCAAAGATAAACGTGAGCCGCAAAATTCTACGGATGTCATTTACTCAATCCCATGCAAAACTGTGATCTCACATACATAGGTGAAACTGGTAGAAAATTCGGGAATGCTTAGATGAACATAGAAGTGAGGCAGAGAAAGCCGCTACCAATATCCGCACCAGAACCAACAGGAAAGCTTCGCAATTTACCATCAATAAATCTGCGATAACTGACCATGTTAAGTACAATTATAATCATATCATCAATTGGAAGGAGGCAAGGATTGTCGGCAAAGAGAGTGACAAATACAAAAGATGGATAAAGGAGGCCATCACCATCAGAAAGCAAGGAGCAACAATGAACCGAGACGAGGGCCAGTACAACCTAAGTCACATCTATGACGACCTGTTGATGGAGAAATCGTCTGGCAACTCCGTTGCCAAACAGCGATCAACAACAGCTGTTCAGCGATCACCACGTCAACAGTAGCATTGAGAAAGATAGCTGGTAGCTATCGCAACGTCTGCACATAAGTGTGTTTAACTTGGGTTAGTATATGAAGAAATATACAGCGTTATGGAACAGTCCTGATGAATTTATTCAAGAGGCAAGTACTACAATATGTCCTTTAAAAAATCGTCCGGCTGTTTCCTTTAAGAAAGTAGAATTAAACGGCGAATTATATCGAACCGTAATAGATTCTAACTTTCTGCGTGCTTTTTTGCATCCTATGTTTTTCAGATACAAAGCAGGAATGGTTCGAATATTTCGGAAGCAATCCCAGTATTAATCGGGTATCATTCACCACTACTGCATTCGGTGAGAATACTGGAATGGTTTGGGAAGATGGCATCGCAAATCTCTACCAGGATGATACACTCATTGGCTCAGAACGGTAAGCTTCATAGTATGCCAATTAAAGTACTAAAATAAAAAATACCGTAATCTGACACCGCCATTTTTCGCCACGTTGCGATTTCTTTTCAACGATAACGGCACAAGATGATCAACCTTCCTTTTACGAGCTATTAACCAATCACGGGTTGTGGGGATTGGATCCTAGTACTTGTATATCTGGCCTCCATTAGACATATAGCCTTTTTTCATCCTAAAAGAACAGGGCGTATTAACGAATGCCCATTATCGTAGTAGTAGTGGGGTGGGTTGGAATGGTGTTGAAGGTAAATCTCATCTCGAAGGTCATACAGCTACTACAATATTTATAAGCCTCATTTAACATGTTTTAATGCATGGTAATAACAAAAGGACTGCTCAGTATACCGATCTACCTGGAAAGAGATGGAGATAAATCATGTTAATTGTGCTTTTGTCTTTTTGCAGATACAAGTATGTTTACAAGCGAGTCAAAGGCACTCTGCTCCGTTTCATCGAGATATACTTCTAATGAAAAACAACAAAGTTCATTCTCTGTCTCATTCTGCAGACGAGTCGTAATCTGAAATGTTGGGTGGTGGCTGCTGTATACATTATTGTGGGACTGCGTGGAATCAACCTATGCTTTTATCCTGTATAATTGCGTGTTATTTAAAATATTATAGACATATTTATTATCTTTTAAGCTTCTTATAAACATACTGTATAATGTTAGCAAGCGAGTGTCAACTGGAAACTAACATTAACTTCATCTATCTTTTGTTTATAATGAGAAGATGAAAATAATTATGCGGGTTTTAATGATATCATTAATATTCACCACCTGGAACGGAACATTAACGCAAAGTGCTTGTTTGACAAAAATGGCACCGGTAATTAAAAAAGTCGTAAATTTTAAAAAGCAAGTTTTTACATGATAATTATTTATTTTTGAAGATATATTGCACTTTCTGCAAAAAGATGTCGTTATACCAAAGTATACTACTGCATAGTTAAAATCGTTATATCATGCACATAACACTTTCGAGCGACAGCGATTTAACACAACATTTGAATTATTAAAAGCACCTATATGCTTATAAAACATTGATGTATGTACTATTTCTAATTTGTTTAGAATACACCCAACATTGCCAGAATTTACATTACAATGCCATTATAATTACATTATTGAATTGGGCTCATACTTTTATTTGGGGGTTGGTGGGTGTAAAAAGAACAATATTATACAGTTACCCTGTCAACAAGTTAGTTTTGTGAATTAATCTCTTTTAATCACAAAAGTACGGTTGTTTGATGGGATCATTTATTAGTTTTTAAACAAAACATCATGTACAACTAAATTTTAGGCCTGAACAGCTAACTGTGATATCATGCTAATGAATACAGATGCTTTTGAGTCATTCTCAACTTTAATTTTCACTCTTTTACAAAATTATTCACCTTTATAGCATTTTATAGCTTTTTCGGATATAAAATGTATCTGTTAATGATAAAATTGGTGGCGCTATTTAGTAACTGGAAATTACTCTTTCAACCTTTTAATACAAACAACTCCTTTTATTGTTTGATAAAATATGTTTATAAAATGTCCTTGCTGCTTGTCACCTATTCGCTCTGGAGTCAAGAAAATGACGTTTTCCCGCCCTCTGTTTGTACAGAAAGTCAATGGGGACTATTGTGCACCCTTAATACCGTTTAACTTGACATCAGTGAACCAGCTGTTTCATCGACGATGTGTAGGTAGATAAAATGATGATTCAATTCAATTCAACGGATTTACATTTTAAATGAAAACTTACCCTTCTAATTCTAAATACAGCAACTAGCTAAATCCGGTAACTATAAAAACATTTTACTTTCTAATTTTTATACCTTTTAACTTGACATCAGTGAAACATCAGTGTACTTTCATTGAGCTGAAGCTAGGTGAAATAAAAAAAACGAACATAGGGACTTATTTAATTAAGGTTGAAAAAAGTCATATCACATAACAAGCCGGTTGGTCAACTAGCTTACACTTATTACCCAATTATTACCAGTATCACAACTTGATCTGAACTTGATCTGAAGTCCAGTCCCTGGGATGCGAGACACATGTCTTTCGTCCCCACCATGCATTACTGCTGAGCTGCTTGTGGGCGAATCGTCTATCGCGTCTTCATTTGTTTTACTCAAATTAGCCGCCTTGAAATTACATGTGTATGCGACCAAATGGGGCCAACTCAAGCATACCCTTTGGGCTATATAATAACTATGGAACCACTTTCTCATGTGCGCTTACACATAACTATGTTGTGGTAATTTTTGATGCTCGCCTACTGTGTAAAGCGTTTAGTTACCAGCTTAATGGCAGAACCTCTATTCTTCGAAACAATAATACCATATTTATGAATAGCCTGTCGGCATATCAATTCGGCGGCGAAGGAACAATGCGTTACGTAATCTATTGTATTTCCATTACTAGTATAACCGCCTTCGGTCGGTATGTTTCTTCTATTTATCCTTTGAACGTAGGTCAATGCAATCCAACGACCTTGATTGCGTTAATGTTGATCATTATCTTTATTTAACACAATTATTATAGTCATTTAATCACCCGTTAGCGAGAAGTTAATCCACGCAAATCAACAATGAAAACCAATATGAACGAAATGAAGACGATCGACAACCCGTGATCAAACTATTTACATTATTTATGTTAGGTAATTATCATTTTACCTTTGGGACGGGGTTGATATACTTTTGAATTAATTACTATTTGAAATGCGCAGCTGCTTGATCCGTGGCAACCACATATAACGTTTGCATATCGTTTTACAGCATTGTAGTAGTCGCAACCAAATTGTCAAAATCAGGTAGGTATCGCGACCGACACTGTAAAGCAGTTAGTAAGTCAATAAGAAAATTATGATGATTTTGATCAAGTTAAACTTTTGATCCAAACATAAGGAAATAATTCCTACCTTGGAATTTTCAAATGGTATTCATCAGCGAGTGAGTGAGTATATCAGGTCGTGATCTTTTTGACCTTTGACCTGCTATAATATAAACAGACCCGTAGAATCCATGAAGTTTGAACCGACCCAGTTCTTGCTGGGAAATGGTTGTTTGGCTTTGATGTGAACAGCTTCTTTGACTCCACATTGAACCACCTAATATCCCTGTCGATTATGTGAACTGTCTAAGTCCAGGAGATTCGATGTGAATGTGGTTTGAGACATCTGATGATGTACTACTAGTAGGCCTCCTATGTTTATAAAACCGTGTTTTCAAAGAGCGCTCAGTTTCACCAATATAGGCTTCTCTTCTTTGTACATGTACTGCCCAGTTACAGTTTTGCCCTGGCACGGGATGTAGTATACAGACCTGTAATGTCCTTCTTGTCTGTCTTATCCTTGGATGACACAAGGATTTGCCATTCTGTGCGGGTTGGTTTCAAGAACACGCTAACACCCGTAATTGCTCAAGGGCCTTCTTATAGCTTCAGAGGTGCCTTTGATGTAGGGGAGCAGTAGTACGTGGCCTTTATATGGGTGTTTTTCGCCCACGTCGCCCACGAGTTTTGGTTGTGTAGCGTTATCGAGAGCCCATTTGGGGTATCCACATTTCGCTAAGGCGTTGTTGACATGCAACTTCTCGTCCTCACGATCCTTACAACATAACTCAAGAATCACATGACCTGCAAAAGTATATCTGTGATATTTGAATTCTTCGACAAGCTCGCTATGAATTGAGCAATGCAATTTTTGCCAAAGCTCACTGCCATTCACAAGATGCTGTGAACTACCAAATAGCAACAGTTTAAAGTTGTTGCTAACCTTAAAATAACCAGACATAGTTTTATTATCTCCAGGGCCAGATTTACCATTGGGTCAGATGGGCCCGGGCCCAGGGCCCCAAGAATTTTTGGGGCCCCTTTTTGGCCCGAATATCCCTCATTTCGTCCAAAATAGGGAAAAATTGCACAATTTGCCTTCATTTGGGGCTAGATTAGTCTGAATTAAACATTTTTCGCCGGCTCCGGGCGCAAATATCCGAGTAAAACCTGGATACCAAGTATCAGTTTCTGTATTCGTTGCAGAATTCACAACAACCAAGTAACTTTAAAGGGGTTGTTTTAAAAGGAATCATTAATCCATGAATGTCACATTCATGACACCATATTACAGGTAATAACGCGGCCAAGATGAAGATGAATCTAGTCGTCTTAGTTGCTGGTATTTTCATCATATTTTGCAACTCTGCAAACTCCAAATCGGTGGACTGTATCGCTCTCTGTAATGAATGCGTTGAGGTCTCGGACACACTAACCCATATGGGCTGCACTAAGCATTGTGAGGAACACAAGCAGAATGATAATGGCAAAATGTCGTGTTCAAAATTAAGAGGTAACTGTTTTTATATTTAGGTTCTATTCACCTTTACCTCTCCAATCAGATATTCCTTAATCGAGGCAAAAGCAATATGAAAACCAAACAAGCCAACATGCAACACCCATGCCGATTCAGTGGGTTGTTGCCTACAATATACTTTCGGCAGTGATGTCAAGTTCCACCAATTGCGAACAAAATGTATTGGACCACTTTTGTTATTGTTTTATATTTGAAGAGCTTATTTCCAAACCGTGTCAAATTCACAAGATTCACTTTGAAGAAAATTATTCATGGCAATGAAAAATAATTAGATTTTCTATAAAATTACCGTGAAGTGAAGTTGATATATATATAGGACTATGAAAACATGTTAAGTATAAATCTGGAGACGCAAAACGCAATTTCTGGCATGGACTAAACGCATTTTGACACAAAACACAGTATCTGTAACACAGAACTAACCACATTTTTCTCAAACTAGTCTTAAAAGAATTTATTAAAACATACAAAATGTGATAAAACAATCTTTGCACAAAACCCCTTGCATCGCGAAGTAAAATACGACGCTCAAAATAGTTCGAGATTCAACGTTTAGGCCTATGTGAAACACTTTTTTCTTCGACTAAGCATTAGTAAAAGCCACCAAGCTGTGCTCAATAGTACTAAGTATTGTATACACTCAGGGCCGCTACTAGAGGGGCGGGATATGGGGTTGTGACACCCCAATCATCATAATTTTTGTCGGATATAATTTACTGTATTGGCAAGACCATGATCGTCGGCAATTTACAAGAGTCATATAAAAATTACATGTAGGCCAAAGCCTATTATTAACTTGTGTGTAATCCGACGAATAGGACTTAACAAGGTTTGGAAATAAGCTCTTCATTTGTAAGAGCTTTTCGATTATTTTTAATGTATAGTGTGATGTTTTGGCTATTCATTTGGTATTGCCGACCTTAGAATCTAATGTAGGCATTCTAAACATGATGAGTACTGATAATAAGCATCATTATTATTTTGTAACTTGCCCGCACGGTCTAGTGGTAAGATTAAAAGGTTCATTCCCAAAGAGAGTAAGTAATACATGTACATCTGCTGCTGTCATCATGATTACTAGGTAAGAGGATTTTCTCCAAGGGATATATCACTTTGAAAACGCAAAAATATGAGAATAAATGAGAATTAAAACGCATTTGTTTAAGATTAAAAACAAAAACAAAAACAACAAAAAATAATATCATTGAAATCATTGAATGCCATTTTCGGCTTTTGTAACGTATCTTTTTTAAATAATTATCTTGAGGTTACGGATCTTTATGTATACATTTGGCATCAATTTGAATGACCCATTGCCTTTTCTTTTTAGCACCGAATAAAGGCATTCTCTCCCTTGAAGATGAGATTGATGCAAATCACGTCAGAATATCAGAAATGATCAAAAACGGTGATTATTCGACCATTATTGAAGACTTATTCGTTGACGATTGTATAAATGTAGTTAATGGACAAGCACCTAGATTTGGGAAGGAAGGTAAATATTTAAATTACTTGACACTTCAGATTTATAATAATCAAAGAGATTACGCCCAAAGAATACCTCTACATATCTACCTCGGTACTAGCTTGGAAGTTCAGTGTGTTTCTTGCGTATATATTATATAGCTATATGCAGACATGGATATGCTCATACAACTTTCCACAGCAGGTGATATCCCCTCAGGTGATATCACCTGAGGTGGTCACACATTACTCAGCAAAAATAAAATCCACAAACCTAATGCACCCCTCAGACCCATAGTGGACTACACATCTACAATAGGTTATGCTACATCGAGATGGCTAGCGGATATCCTAGGTCCTATGGTAGGGAATACTGTGCATCATGTTAAGAACTCAACGCACCTTGTAGAAGAGCTTGTGGATATTCTCATTGATGAAGGGGACATTTACTTAATTCCCACGACGTAGTCTCGCTTTTTACTTGCACTCCCATCAGCAAAGTATTAGACATAGTGAAAGACAGAATTAGTAAAGAATGCTGGCTTAAAGACTACAACCAATCGCAAGGTTTCAATCTAACTGCGGATGATGTAGTTGAGCTTTTGGATTTCATTTTGTCCACGACTTACTTCACCTTTCGCGGCAAAATTTTTAGACAGCGATTCGGAGCGGCTATCAGATAACATGCATATATTGTTCCAATGTTGGTTTTCGAACGCCAATCTTGGCATCGGCATTAATTTGCTGCCTATATTGGGCCAATCGTGGCTTACCATCGGTAATCTTCATATTGGCATCACAGTGGCAGCCTAAATTGGTCAAATATAGGCCCAATATTTGGCCCAAGCCCAATCTTGGGCCCATGAGCAAATGATATTGGGCCATTATTGAACATATATTGGGCCACCATCGGACCAATATCGCCATGTTATGGGTAGCCCCGTGTCCCTATTAGCCGCCAACATCTTTATGGAATACTTAGAGGATTCAGCCATCATGACCGTCCCAATTGAATGCAACCCCAAGCTATAGAAAAGATACATCGACGACATTCTGGAAGTAGTAGCCAAAGACGCAGTTATACCGCTTACTGACCATCTTAACCAAGTCGATGAAACACAGTCCATCAAATTCACTTTCGAGAAAGAAGTCGACGGAAAGATACCATTCTTATATACTCTAATTGTTCGCCGCGATGATGGGTCCGTGAAGCTTTTAGTTTATCGCAAAGCCACCCACACGTACACAAACCAGTACCTGAACTTCGAATCGCACCATCCCCTACATCAAAAACTTGGGATAGTTCGCACACTGTTAGATAGGAAAGAAGATCAGGACAAAGAGGAGGAGGAGAAGATAATTAAAGGTGCTTTGATACAGTGTGGATACCCGGACTGATGTGTGGGAAAAGTCAAGAGCAAAATGGCTACTCCTAAGCCCGGGCTCCTAAGCAAAAAGGAAAGAAGTCTAAAGACGACAGTGAAAAATCCAGGGGATTGGTGACGTTACCGTATGTTGAAGGGGTGTCCGAGCGTGTTGCTAGAGTCATGAAATCTGATAACATCCATGTTACGCAATCTTCTTGTCCATCCGAAAGATAAAGGCGAGCCGCAAAATTCTACGGGTGTCATTTACTCAATCCCATGCAAAAACTGTGATCTCACATACATAGGTGAAACTGGTAGAACATTCGGGAAGCGCTTAGATGAACATAGAAGTGAGGTAGAGAAAGTCCATGATGCAGTCATGTCTACAGTAGAATTCATCTCGACCTTTGCAGGACTTAAACCCCATTAAAAGCTATAAAACCAAGATAACACTCATTGAAACAGCTCAACTGATTAATCGGATCTTCTCTGGTTGTGCACATGTGTCTGTTTTTGCATGTGCGATATCGCAATAAAGCTGGTATTATAGCTTCAGTTGGGTAACCGATTATAAAGGAAACGGAAGGACACAATGGTATGTGGACCTTTGTTCACGAAATGAGACAATGACCTGCTTTTTGTTAACCAGCATTCTTGAAAATGAGCAACATAATGATTGTTGACTTGGAAATAATTTCTTCATATTTTTGGTGTTATTTGTCGTTTACATATCCTTCCTAAAACACAAAAGTGCGACCCTCTCCAAACACCTAAATTAGCTAAAAATTTAGGACATGTTACAAAACTATATTTTCTAGAATTTCATAGAATAATTTAAATGTAGCTTGTACCGTTTTTTTGTGGCATCCTTCAGAACGGAGCGGTCCGTTACCAATATAGCTCAATATTTTCGGTCAAATCTCCATTCAATTAACACGGGGAGTTGGCTAGCTATGAGCTAGCTATGCTTTGCCCTCACTCATATTCTACGAAAGTGCGACCCCTTCTGAACATCTAACCTATCTGTAATTTTAGGTCATGTTAGAGAAATATATTTGCTAGAAGTTTGGAGAATAAATTAAATATTGGCTGGTTATTTTTCACACAGTGATGTTAACTAGTCAAGTGCCCATTCTTCCAACATACATCATTTGTAGAGGTCACGCGTCAATGGTGAGAGCACTGTGTATTGTGTATAGGAAAACGGACAGTAACTGCAGTATGCGCTACCGATATCCGCACCAGAACCAACAGGAAAGCTTCGCAATCTACCATCCATAAATCTGTGATAACTGACCATGTTGTGGACAATAATCATATCATCAATTGGGAGGAGGCAAGGATTGTCGGCAAAGAGAGTGACAAATACACAAGATGGATAAAGGAGGCCATCACCATCAGAAAGCAAGGAGCAACAATGAACCGAGACGAGGGCCAGTACAACCTAAGCATGCGCGTATTTTGGGGGGGCTTTGGGGCGCCAGCCCTCCGGGGTAAAAGCAGAGGGCGGCCAAAACGAAGGGGCGGCGGAAGACGAATGGGCGGCAAAAACAGGGGCGGCTAAAACGATGGGGGCGGCAAAAAGAAATAGTAAAGAAAAAAGAGCGGAAAAATTTGAAAAAGTATAAATTTTTTTTGAAACAATGGTACTATACATTAAAATGTGTTACTTTTAGGGCGCTAGCGCCTAAAAACATGATGAATTTATTCAAGAGGCAAGTACTACAATATGTCCTTTTAAAAAAATCGTCCGGCTGTTTCCTTTAAGAAAGTAGAATTAAACGGCGAATTATATCGAAACGTAATAGATTCTAACTTTCTGCGTGCTTTTGGCATCCTATGTTTTTCCAGATACAAAGCAGGAATGGTTCGAATATTTCGGAAGCAATCCCAGTATTAATCGGGAATCATTCACCACTACTGCATTCGGTGAGAATACTGGAATGGTTTGGGAAGATGGTATCGCAAATCTCTACCAGGACGATACACTCATTGGCTCAGAACGGTAAGCTTCATAGTATGCCAATTAAAGTACTAAAATAAATATACCGTAATCTGACACCCGCCATTTTTTTCGCCACGTTGCGATTTCTTTTCACCGATGACGGCAAAAGATGATCACCCTTTTACGAGCTATTAACCAATAAATTGTTGTGGGGAGTTGATCCTAGTACTTTTATTTCTGGCTCACATAAGACGTATAGCCCTTTTTTTATCCTAAAAGAAGAGGGCATATTAACGAATGCCCATTATCGCAGTAGTAGTGGGGTGGGGTGGAATGGTGTTGAAGGTAAATTTCATCGCAAAGACAGCTACTTTAATATTGAAAAGCCTCATTTAACATGTTTTAATGAATAACAAAAGGACTGATCAGTATACCGATCTACCTGGAAAGAGATGGAGATAAATCACGTAAATTGTGCTTTTGTCTTTTTGCAGATATATGCATGTTTACAAGCGAGTCAATGGGACTCTGCTCCGTTACATCGAGATATATTGGTAATGAACAACAACGAAGTCGTAATCTGAAATTTTGGGTGATGGCTGCTGTATACATTATTGAGGGACTGCGTGGAATCAACCTCTGCTTTAAGCCCGTGATCTTTTGTGTTCTTTAAATTATTATAGACATAACTTTTAAACTTCTTATAAATGTAGGACGACATAATGAGCAAAAAATATAATAATAGTAAGCGAGTGTCAACTGGAAACTAACTTTTGATCTACCTTTTGTTGATAATGAGAAGATGATTATAATTGTAAAGATATTCACCGCCTAGAAGATTAACACAAATTGCTTGTATGACAAAACGTGGCTCCGGTAATTTCAAAAGTGGTAAATTTTAAAGGGCGATTTTTTTACATGATAATTATATTTGAAGATATATTGCACTTTGGGCGCAAAAAGATGTCCTACTCCATAGTAGGCTCATGAATAAGTAAGCTGTTGTGCAATGATCGTGTTTTTTATTGTTTGGCTATGAATATACTAGTATCCTAGACCATTAAATATCGAGAAATTCATTGATGATCATTATTGCATAACAATAAATAAGCGATTAAGTATAGAAAAAATAGCAGCTCAGTGGGTAAAAAAGGGGGAATTGTGGTCATTTTTAACAGCAAATAATGGTGATGCGCTATGATGTTAAAATAGGTTGAGTATTCCTCTTTTTTTTCAAAAATTCCATGTCTCACCCCAACATAAGTGAGTGATATGGTGTTGTAACGTTTTACCAACCTTGGTTACAAACATGGCGACGACCGGCTACTGTGTCTGTATATTACCGCAATTGTTCTCCCGGTGCGTGCCATTTTTTAAAACTATATACCGGTAACTCATAACACTTATTACAAGGGATAGATGTTTTATATACAACATGGTTTGAGGGGAAGTAGTCAAAACTACTGGTCCCGAGGTGTTGGATCAACACCGAGGGACCAGTAGTTTTGAATACTTGCCGAAATGTAACATGTTGTATTTGCTTACTAATACCTCATGACATGGTAAAATGAAGCATAATATTTTGCTTACCTGATTTTATTGGAAGATTTCTGTTCAGTCAATTGACCAATTTTATTCTTAACACTCCATAAATAAAATTTTGTTTCATAAAACGTCAAATCCGTTTGTTATTATCCATCGGTATAAAGGGCGCACACCACTAAATAATCGCCCTATTTAATTCGCGAACCTATTTTCTCTATAATTAGAAAAATACAACTTTTTTGGCGACTCAAATTTATGCATAGGCTTTACACTTTTATTTAAGCTATAATTCGCCACTATTTCTGATTAATTAGTCTAAAGACCCGCCCAAAATACTTCAAATTTATACCGGAACTCATTAGGGTTACACAAATGGCGCATTCATTTAGTGGTGTGCTCCCTAAATCTCGGCAAAATAACTGCAGCATTTTCACGATAAACGCATCTGCAGAATCGCCGTTGTGTAGCATAATGCGACGTCTGAAGAAACGGTGACCCGCGGGGTCGCGACACCATGTGGTAGTAGAGGTACGGAAGACTTACTACCCCGCGTGCGCGTAATTGCACAGGCGCGAGAACTAGTCAAAATACCGTACACGGACGCTGGCGTTATTAACCAATAAGATGTCTGGATAACCTAATAAATATTTATGAGGTATAGTAATAAATGTTACCCCGAGAAACAAGGTGATTAAGCGTGGGTTCGAGGCCCAACTCAAGACGTTGGGTTTCATCTTTCAATTTTTTACCCATTATTCTTGTTCCGTGTGCAAATCCGCTGGATTTTTTCTTTGTTCCCCATAAACATGATGAAAGAAAGCATTATCAATCTAGTGCTAATATTGTTTACGGTAGTGAACATTTCATATATGCTACTAAATAATTATCAAAAAATTCAAAGCCAACATTTGTCTAGGAAAGGTGTTCAATGTTTATCCCCCGTGTTAATCTCAAAGCACCACTCTCTAAATGTAAAAGAGTGAAAAACTCACTCCCCAAAAGAGTGATTCACCTATAAGACCACTCAAAAAAGAGTGAAATGTGTTTTTTAACTTTAAAACCACTCAAAATAGAGTGAAAACCACTCTAAAAGAGTGAATTTGAACTCTTTCAAGGAGTTAAATGAAGGACAACTCGAAAAATGTGTTGTGCTTCATTTAACTCCTTGAACGAGTTGAAATTCACTCTTTTAGAGTGGTTTTCACTCTATTTTGAGTGGTTTTAAAGTTAAAAAACACATTTCACTCTTTTTTGAGTGGTCTTATAAGTGAATCACTCTTTTGGGGAGTGAGTTTTTCACTCTTTACATTTAGAGAGCACATGTTTTCAGCATGTGCAACCTGTCTCAAAAACAAAATTGTGCAAGTGGAAAGCGCCATCTTTGGCAAGTAGAAAATACTGTTGTGGTTGTGACATGATGCTCACATCAACGTTAAGGGAGCAGTCCTAGCTTTTAAATACCGTTTGTCTTATTCATTTTGGTTTCGGCAATCCAGAGATCTGCTTCACTCAACCCAAATGTATGAAATCCCTTTTGTGCCTTTTTAGGAAATTGAACAGAATGTTATATCCAAATACCCAAATATCCAAGTACAGTACAGTATAAGAACATTAATTTGATTAGAAATGATTATGTAACAATAATATTGTTCAGTATAATCATGGACTGTAGAAATAAATTTCTACAGTCCATGGTATAATAATGTATTGAAGACGAGAGCAGCAAGGTGCATTCATTCAATCAATCAATCACTGACAATTATAGAGCGCCAAAACCCAAAAAGAAATTGCACTAAGGCGCTGTGAACTAGGCACAAAAAGCAAAGAATAAACAATGATAATACAATGAAGGTGATACCCTGCGATACAAGTTAATTTGAGAATGTTGTGCTACATTAGAATATTTAGGAGCCTGTATGAATTTGCAGATTTGTAAACGTTTTTGCAAGTTCTTTGATCTCTAAAACAATTTTCCTTACCACACCTTCGACGTGCAATGCATTACTCATTTGGAAAGAGGCATTTCATTTAAATAGATTTGAATAGTAAATGAAAACCTAACCTACATCAGTGAGCCAGCTGTGTACTTTCATTGAGCTGTAGTAATTAAATGGATTTACATTTTAGATAAAAACCTACCCGTCTAAATAACCCCAACCGTTTTTTGTTCTGATTAGCATTTGCTATCTTCCAAAATAACTGCAATAATTTTCTTTTCTGGTCAACAATATTTTTCACATCAATGAACCAGTGCACTTTCATCGAGCTGAAATCAAAAAGACAACAAAGGTAGTTATATCATTGTTGCAGAAAAAAGCCACACCATAAAATAATGAGAATGATGGCTAAATGGTGAACTAGTAGAACAAATCAGTGATTTCACATATTTAGGTGCTACCTGCTCCAACTGGCAAACCATCTAACCTCATAACAGAAGTTTGCAACCGGATTAATTATATTTCTGTATTTGTGTATGTGTTGTTCATAACAACCAAGTAACTTCAAAATAATTCATTAATCCCTAAATGTCACATTCATCACACTATATGTATATTACAGGTGACAACTCAGCCAAGATGAAGATGAATCTTGTCGTCTTAGTTGCTGGTATTTTCATCATATTTTGCAACTCTGCAAACTCCGAATCGGTGGATTGTATCACTCTCTGTAATGAATGTGTTGAGGTTTCGGACACACTAACCCATATGGGCTGCACTAAGCATTGTGAGGAACTCAAGCAGAGAGATAATGGCAAAATGTCTTGTTCAAGATTAACAGGTAAACATTTCTTTTTTGTTCCATATTCTAGTTTCTAGGAGGTAGGGAGTTCCATTCTATAATTGTCTGGAAAAAACCCTATATTTTTGTAGGTGTTTATGTAAGGTATGGTATTGAAGAGTTTTAATTGTCTATGTTTGAACATTTGAACATAATCAGGAACGGGTAATGCAATTTCACCATTTTGAATTTGTTTTACATTGTTGTTAATCTATGTTGCCTTCTTTGCTGCTCAAGGGAAGGCCACTCCAGATTTTCTTCGGTAATTGTTGGATACAAACCGAGCTGCCCTGCGCTGTATTGCCGCAATTCTTTGGATGTTGGATACCGTAATTCGCCTGTAGCAATGGAACGAATTCAAGAACCGTCATTTTTGGCCATATTTGCAACATATCTTCACCCATAATTGCAACCGAGGCGTAATTGCTAATTTCCACAATGTCATTTAAATCATTGAATGCCATGTTGTAACATGATGATATCATCTTTGGACCCCATTTCTCATTTTGTGAAGTATTTATTTGAAATAATGAATGCATCGTTTCGGATATTAAGTATTCAACTTTGTACATCTAGAATAACTAAAATGAACCATTGACTTTTTTCAGCACCGGACAAAGGCAGTCTCTCCCTTGAAGACGAGATTAGTGCAATTCATGCGAGAATTTCAGAATTGATCGAACGCGGTGATATTTCAGGCATTATTGACGAGTTCGTAGCTGATGATTGCACAATTGTGGTTAATGGACTAGCACCTGGATTTGGTAAAGAAGGTAAACATTTAAATTACGTGACGCCTCAGTTTTGAAATAATCAAATAGGTTATCTTCAAAGAGTACCGACTCAACAGTGCCTCGTGGTAACACTGTGTATAAAATCCACCATTTTCTTCTCGGTCATGGAGGGAAATAGCATACATCCGGCGTTTTTAGGCTCAATGGGTTACACGCAGAACGCAAAAAAGAATTCTAAATCGAAGTTTACCTGGCACAGAGCGAAATTATTCGGAAGTTCACTTTGGCTCTATCCACAGAATTAAATAAAACAATAAAACCTGGACTCCCTATGATAACGCCACGTACAGTAGCGTCATCAGCTATATGGAGGGGGGGGTAGGGGTATTTAGGTCCTTGCCGACTAAAACGCAGAAACGTCTGCGTCTTACATGACGTGTATTATATCATGTATATGTATCGCATGCAGGTGGCATGCGGAAAAACATTTCGTCGGGAGAATACATCATACTGAGTGACACGCATTGGCGACAACGGTGCTGGTAGTAAATTCCAATTTTGTTTGCTTTACCTCAGTTGTTCGGCTAAAAATGCGGCATATCTGACAGTAAAAACTAACATTTAATGGAAAAGAAATACTAATCTCTTTAATGGTAACGTTACAATACGGCTTTAATTTCCTTTCTTAGAAAGTGTATTACTTGTATGTATGTATCATCATTACTTTTAAAGATACTTCACAAAACAATGTCTAGAATTTCCCACTTAGAGTGACTCTGTGGCCCCTCAAATTATAATTTTCGGCATGGTATCATAATTATGTTTTGGTGGTTTTTTTTCAGATGTTAGGCAGCAGTGGTTCGAATGG
Source organism: Amphiura filiformis (assembly GCF_039555335.1). NCBI lineage: Eukaryota > Metazoa > Echinodermata > Ophiuroidea > Amphilepidida > Amphiuridae > Amphiura > Amphiura filiformis. The sequence continues at coordinate 69,983,057 of NC_092631.1, forward strand.
TTCGAAAGCAATCCCAGTGTTAATCGGGCATTATATACTATAAGTGCGTTCGGTGAGAATAACGGAAAGGTTTGGGAAGATGGCGTCGCACATTCCTACCATGACAATACCCTCATTGGCTCAACACAGTAAGCTTCAGTGTACACCAATTAAAGTACTAAATAAATATACTGTTATCTGATACTGAATTAAAGACTAGTTTGCGTACGTCATCTGTCAATCAGTCAATCAAAACTCGGCGTGCCGTATTTTACACCTTCAAACCAAAGATCCTAAATCTAATTTACTTTGTTCAAGCATATACAAACCGTTCTCAAAAGTTAGGTCTTTGTAATAGGAAACTCTTTCCTGCCTTGTAAAAGAACCGACATTTTTCGCCACTCTGTGATTCCTTGGTCATGTGTCACAAGTGTAAAGCCTCGGTCTGAGACTGTCGTGTCATAGTGTATTCATAGCTGAAAACATCAATTTTGAGTTGAATGGCAGCACCTTTTTATGTACCAATTGTTACACCTTTTTATGTAGCAATTACAAGTATTACTGGAAAACATAAAGAACATAAATTACAATGATCCAAACCTAAAGTCAATATTCAGGGTGTACTGGAAGATATACAGGGTGTAACAATTAACTTTTTAAGGAACATGTGGCATAAATTTAGTTTGGGAGAGCCTATTCATATACAGGAGTATTTTCCCCGGGTATTTTCTCAATTTAAGGGCCACAAAGTCAAACAGAGCTTGAAAAGGCCCACCTGAAAATGTATTCTTAATATAGAGTGTGATGCTTGATGATTAATTACTTCTTGCTTCGGTCAGAAATAATCATTATAAACCAGAAAGAATACAATATCTCTTTATTTGTCACTTTTAGACTAATAGCGCTTCCTGTACAACGTTTTGTGTTTGCTGGTCTTTTTGTCTTTTTGCAGATACATGTATGTTTACAAGCGTGTCAATGGTACTCTGCTCCGTTTCATCGAGATATGTTTTTAATGAAAAACAACAAAGTTCATCCTCTGTCTCATTCTGCAGACGAGTCGTAATCTGATATTTTGGTTGGTGGCTGCTGTGGGACTGCGTGGAATCAACCTCTGGTTGCAACCCATGATGTTTCGTGTTCTTTAAATTATTATAGACATATTGTATAACTATTATTATTATTATTTCAAAGAACTTATAAAGCGCATTTCCCATGGATCAATGCGCTGTACAAAGAAAATAAAAATACATCAAAAATACACAGTATGGCATTAAGAACAACAATATATCACAGCATGGTAAAATATACTCCTAATTACATCAAAAATTTGAATAAAAGAGATATGCGCAGCAATCTGAACCACAATTAAAATAATTAAAAATACACTTGAACCCAAATAGGGACATATATCATTATAAAATACATATTATTATCAAATAGCAATGTTTAAAAACTACACATGGGAGTGAATACCTGCAAACAGGTCTATGAAAATACATAAAAAGACCTAATATTTTGGAAACAGATAGGTTTTTAAAAGTTTCTTAAAGGATTGCACATTAGGAGCCTCGCGCAAATTGGAAGGCAAATTGTTCCATAACCTAGGTCCTTGAACAGAAAAAGATTTATCCCCATAAGATCTTTTAGTTTTGGGGATTGCAAGACGGGTGACATCTTGCATGGACCTAAGCCCACCACGGTTACAACTGTACTTGTGAAGAAGGTCCTGCAAATATATTGGCGATGAACCGTGAAGACAATTGTACACATGCACCAAGATCTTGAAATCGATTCTCTGCTGGACAGGCAACCAATGCAACTCTCGCAACAGAGGCGCAGCACTAGTGCGCTTGTTAACTCGGAAAATGAGACGCGCCGCGCGATTTTGAAGCTTTTGGAGACGTTGCATGCCACGGTTTGAAAGGCCACCTAACAGAGAGTTGCCATAGTCCAGCCGAGAAAGGATCAAAGATCTTACTGCATGTGCACAAGTGGTTTGGTCAATATAACGGCGTATTCTTGTAAGATTACGCAGGTGGAAATTAATACTACGACACAGGGCGCTGACTTGCTCATCCATGGTAAGACTACGATCAAAAATAACACCTAAGTTTTTAATTGAGGCAGAGGGTGTGATTACAGATCCACCGATTTTCAAGTCAACGTGGGATATAGCAGCTGCACATCTTGGAGAAGAAATCAAGAAAAGCTCGGTTTTTGAGTCGTTCAGCTTTAACTTGTTTTCAAGCATCCACGATCGTAACTCAGCGATGCATTTAGTGAGCCTAAGTTGTGCAGCCGCTATTTCCTCCTGTGACTTGGGATTAAAACTAACATAAAGCTGAGTATCATCAGCGTAGATATGAAACGCAACCTGATGGAGCCTGATGATTTCAGAAACTGGCTGAGCATATGCCGTGACTACATATTGTATAACTTTTTAACTTCTTACAGATGTAGGAAGACAACATGAATGAAAAATAATGATAATGAACAAGTGTCAACTGGAAACTAACAATTCATATATCTTTTGTTGATAATGAGAAGATGATAATAATTATGCGGGTTTGTAAAGATATCATAAATATTCACCACCTGGAACGGAACATTAACACAAAGTGCTTGTTTGACAAAAATAGCACCGGTAATTAAAAAATTAAAAAGCAAGTTTTACATGATAATTGATTATGTTTGAAGATATATTGCACTTTCTGCAAAAAGACGTCCTTATACTACTGCATAGTTAAAATCGTTATATCATGCACATTAATGCTTTTAGTATTTTTTCGAGCGATGCGAATTCTAACATAGCATTAGCATCATTAAAAGCCCCTATATGCTTATAAAACATTGATTTATATACAATCTCTAATTTGTTTAGAATACACCCAACATTAGCAGAATTACAATTACAATACTACCGTAAACGTTCGCCTAATGGCGCTTTTGGATTCTTAGAAATGTGAGAGCGCCATCCTTGTAAAATCTCAACAGCATTAAGGATACGTGTATGTTAAATTGAGCAAGCTGGACATAATGCCTCAGAAAAAAAAATCGTGACATGACCCAATACTTTAGGTCACTAGGTTAGTTGCTAGAGCAGCAAATGTTTTGGGGTTTCTTCAGGTATTCTTTCTCAAAGTGCCATTGGACTTAATTTGTAAATCGATTCATACGTTATACCTAACTCATTTTGGTAAATCTTTTTATAACATTGTAATTTCTTCATATTTTTAAATATTCTTCAGTTCAAAATTACACCCTTCTATTGTCTGACCCGTTAGCTCAGTCGGTAGAGGGTGCGCCTTGAATGGTGAATGGTACTTGTTCGAATCTTGATTTCTGCCCCTGTGAATTTGTTTTAATTTAATTTTAATTTTCTTATTTTTTTAGATAAATAGGCACTGCGAACAAACGGCAACAAAAACCGCTGACAAAATTTGCTACCTATCAATGCATGATATTAGAGTCACGCGGTAGCCGTGACCAGCAAGTTTTTAAAAAAAAAGACTGATAAAGAAGACTAATAACAGATGCTCCCGCGAGACTATATTTACACGTAACATTAAAACACTTGACTTCTATTGTTCGATGTTATTTTTCGCTGGGTACAAAATGTATCTAAAACCATGCTAAATGTTATTTACAGTCCCAGGTGTAATATCGTGACAACCATTAATTCCAAAAGGGCCACCAATCCTACAGTCAATCATTGTTCGTAATAAACAAATATTTTTGCTTCCATTTCACGCGGTATTTCATAGAGAAAATTAGTTGCAAATCATATTGATCCAGAATTTTTGGACACTGCTACAGGTCTACCTGGTTATCACCTTCACACTACTTTTTCAGATTCACTTCCAAATATACCCTAGCAGGTTCCTTGATACCCTACATACAAATTCTGAGCCCCATTCGCCAAAAAAATCAAGTTTTTCACAATTCTTTTGTTCTTATCGGACGACGCATCCATTTATATAATAAATGCTGTATTTCGACAGAGTGATTTACAGCAGAGGTCCGTGGCCTAATGGTTAGTGCGCTTGACTCCAGATACGCTATCCGGAGTTCGAAACCCGGTGACCAACTAATTTTTTTTTCAATGTTTTATTAACTAATTTATTGTCATTAATCAAGGATAACATAATTTTAAACATCCAGTGCTATTGTGATATTATTTTTTTATTAAAGCAAGTTGTTTGATTCTCATGGAAATTGTTTATTGTGTTATGGGCCTATTTAAAACACAGCATAATGTGATACAACACCATCAAGGATCAAAAGAAATCTGAATAACACAAGAAACCAGATCAGGCAATAAGACGTTACTCATTGTTATTCTCATTTAAATATATTTTGTCCTACCACGGGCAAATTCGCATGATAATAGGACAATGATGATTGTGATATGTATGAATGGTTGTTGAATCGATTAAGAGACCTGACTCTCTGTCATCTTCAGCTATCGTAGAACATGACAATTGTCATATCGTCCCGGTAGGTTGATTACAAACACTCTGTAGGTGTGGAAAATTGTTCCGCTAGTATGGAAGGCCAGCAGGAAAAAAATATCAAAAAAACATTTATCAAGCATAGTACGGAAGCGTCTATGTGACACAACTTGACAAGATAATTATCTTGCCATGTCGACTTATTATCAGCATTATGTCAACATGACGATATAAAATATCTCGCCAAGACAAATGAACAAACAAGTCAAGATGGCAAGATAAATTATCATGCTGACATACCAAAAATGGATGTCGTCTTCGCGAAATAAATTATTATGCCAAGTCAATTTAGCAACAAATTAATGTCCACATAGCAGGATATTTTGTCACGTCCAGTTGACTTAACAAACAATATAAGTCAACATGGTAAGATAAATTATCATACCAAGGAATATTAATTTTTGACACCGTATAATTTAAATTATTGAAAAGCATCCTCGGGATGGAGAGGAGGTGCGGCCCGAAATTAAAGGGAAAATTAAATCTCAAAAGACCGCCGACAACCGCCGCTCAATAGGGATATCCAACTAGATTGCCCCGCAGGGCTACAAAGAACCACAAACCGCGAAATTTGGATATCCAGCTAGATTGCCCCGCAGGACTCAGGAACCACAAATCTTGAAATATGGATATCCTGCAAATTAAAACCACAAACCGCGAAAAACCGCCAACAACTGCCGCTTAATAGAAATATTCAACTATATTGCCCCGCAGGGCTACAAAGAACCACAAACCGCGAAATGTGGATATCCAACTAGATTGCCCCGCAGGGCTATAAAGAACCATCAACCGCGAAATATGGATGTCCAACAAGTTTTAACTATAAATTAGCCCTCGATAGTGGGCAAAGCTTGAAGGATTAGGGAAATTATAACCACGAACCGCGAAAGTTGCCTTAACAAACAATATAAGTCAACATGGTAAGATAAGTTATCATACCAAGTAATAGTAATTGTTGACACCGTATAATTTAAATTATTGAAAAGCATCCTCGGGATGTTGAGGAGGGGGCGGCCCGAAATTAAAGGGAAAATTAAATCTCAAAAGACCACCGACAACCGCCGCTCAATAGGGATATCCAACTAGATTGCCCCGCAGGGCTACAAAGAACCACAAACCGCGAAATTTGGATATCTAGCTAGATTGCCCCGCAGGACTCAGGAACCACAAATCTTGAAATATGGATATCCTACAAATTAAAACCACAAACCGCGAAAAACTGCCAACAACTGCCGCTCAATAGAAATATCCAACTAGATTACCCCGCAGGGCTATAAAGAACCACACACTGCGAAATATGGATGTCCAACAAGTTTTAACTATAAATTAGCCCTCGATAGAGGGCAAGGCTTGAAGGATAAGGAAAATTATAACCACGAACCGCGAAAGACCTCCAACAACCACCTCAATAGAGATATCCAACTATATTGCCCCGCAGGGCTACAAAGAACCACACATCGCGAAATATGGATATCCAACATGCTTAAACAATAAATTAGCCCCGATAGAGGACAGGGCTTGAAGAATAAAGGAATGCCACGAACCGCGAAAGACCGCCAACAACCGCCGCTCAATAGAGATATCCAACTAGATTGCCTGCAGGGCTACAAAGAACCACAAACGGCGAAATTTGGATATCCAACTAGATTGCCCCAGTGCTACAAAGAACCACGTACATTTTAGTTATAGGTATAGCTTCATATACTCGTATTTTTTATTGTTATAAATCAAGGATAATATTATTCAAACTTCTATTTTTCGCTTTATTCGTCTTCGTAACCGGATGACTTTTCAAGCTTGGAGCTACTCGGCTTCATTCATAAAAAGAAAGGAAATCTACCAAAAAAACGTTGACAACGTAAAAAAAGCAGCAAGTTTAAAAAGCCCCCACCTCGGCTCACTTTTTGAAACTTGGTCCCATTTGTAAAAGATACTGATTTAAACTTTGTCATAATTATCAACTTGAAACATTTCCAGAAGTGTTATGAATCTTTAATGTGCCGATGCGATATATTACTTAAAAGTTGTTAGCATTCTGGAACGATCAGAAAGGTTATTATGTTGTTCTTGGCCAATATCCTATATATGTTTTGTTTTATAATAATAAAGTTCATGATCAATGATTGAATTAAACGAATAACAAGTAGGCATGTTAATGGCAATGATGCTAAAAACACCGATTTGCTGTTGATATTCAAAATGGGACCAAGTTTCAAAAAGTGAGCCGAGGTGGGGGCTTTTTAAACTTGCTGCTTTCTTTACGTTGTCAACGTTTTTTTGGTTATTCCACTACATTTAACAGTTAAATGACCTTTGAAAAATAGAACGACCTCAATGTTTCAAATTGTGTAACTACATTACTTTATTCATTTATGCATTATAAATGATCAGCTATTTTTTTCTTTTCTTAAAAGGATCAAACCCAAGTAGATCAGACCATTGATCATATAACTATCAGACCACGAAGTAGTTACGTAACTCCGTGATGGTATCGGAACCAAGCACTGTTTGTTTGGCGATCATTACGATCACGCTATTTTGGTATGCCTTTTTTGTGTACTGATTGTTTCGATCGTGGTTCATTACTTAAGCGCGTGATCCCGTTGACATAGTAACATTACGTAACTTCGATACCGGGCTTCGATACTGAATAGCTGTTGAGTGCACATAATATGGAAAGCCATTGGGGTATTGTGTGTCTTCCAAAGCGCCTTATAACATGTTCTCATTGTGTTGTGGAATCCTAGCCAGTATTCAATGATAGCTATAGAGGCCTTGCGTTTATCGATTGGCTCCAAACAAAGGATTTGAACCGGTTTCTTCACCTAAATCATGGCGCAGTGCAGTCCATTCAATCAAATGTTGTCATCTCAACCTATTTGATCGTAGTGCATTTGTTATGTGTGTAAGATGAACTGTCGCGGTAGATGCAATCATGCTTTTGTTGAATGCATTTGAGTAGTCCGCCATATTTACGGGATGATACGTCATATGCACAGCCTCTATTTAGTTGGTCGTTGTATGATTTTGTTCGTTCATTCATTCAAATTGTATTTATATCATTTGAAGACTGAGCCTATTATGATACATCCTCCGTAGAACAGTTTCAAACAAAATTAGCTAGGGATTATTGGGGCAGAGGTTATCTTTTGAATCCTCTTAGAGGGCTATCATTTTTTTCGGAAGGGGGTCCCAAATTTACAAAAAGTTTGCGTCAATAAAATTGCGCACCCCCTATTGTGGCAACAAAAATTGTATGATCCCAAACCCTAAAATTGTATTGAAATCAGTCTTTTTGAATAAAATAAAACACTTTATGTGGTCATCGTGTGACTCCCTACATTTTGGTCATAAAACATTTGATGACCCCCCTCCTATTATTCTTTCCAAGACTTTATGACCCCCGTATATTTGGGACCCCCCTTCGAATAAAAGACTTGTCGCACGCGACAGTTCGTCTCACACACATAACAATACAATCAAATGGGTTCATTACAACATTTGATTGAATGGATTGAGTTACTCTATAATGAAACGATAAAAACAAAGAATCATGAAAAAAGACACATACAAGATAAAATAATTAAATTATATAAACAATGTTAAAGATAAAATCAAGAAAATAGAGAATAAAATTTCCTCAAATCAGAAAAAAAAACATTGACAGACATCATAATCTGTCAGAAATTAGGCCTACTGCATGAGATTCGAACCATCAATCTTCTCCACAAGTTCTCTTTATCCTCGCACTATAGTCTAATGCTCTGCTCACTGGGCCACAACGTATCAGGTGAATGATTACCGCATTATCATGAACAAGTTTGTTCGATCTTGTTCATAATTGTATGTGTCGATAGGTTTCACCCTTTAACTACACGTACCCTTAATGATCAGTGATAATAGTCGGCTTTTACAGGGATGGCGCTCTCTCATTTCCATGAACTCTATAGCGCCATTAGGCGAACGTTTACGGTATTACATTACATTATTAAATTGGGCTCATACTCCCGGCTCATATTTGTATTTGAGGGTTGGTGGATGTGAAAAGAACAATATTTTACAGTTACCCTATCAACAAGTTTTGTGAATCAATCTCATTCAATCACAATAGTATCCGTGATAAATAAAGTGTTCCATAAAAGGGCCATCAATCAACTTCGGGCTCATCAATATAGGGTATGTCAATCGTAATTATAACTGAACGATAGGGGAAACAGAACGAATTACGCCTTGGTGTGCACAGTCTGTGGTAGTCCGATCATAGACTCTGAATATTCAGAGTCTATGGTCCGATCGGAATATTTGGATAAGGACACCACGTTGAAGCTGAGAAAATTACTCAACACCGATGACATTATTGAATTACTCGAGTTCGTTTTGATGACGACATAATTTTCATTCAGAGGAGAAATATACATGCAAATATCTGGAGCGGCCATGGTAAGCCCGGTTATCCGATTATCGCGAACATTAATTGGCTGGAACAAAGAGCTATAGCCAATGCACCCATCACTTGTCGTCTAAAATTATGGAAAAGATAACTATGTCGACGATATCTAGAGATTATACCAAAGGGCACAACGCATGTACTGACAAATCACCTTAACAAAGCGGATCCAACCAACAACATTAAACTTACGAGGAGGAAGCGGAAGGAAAAATACCTTTCCTCGATACACCGATTAATCAGAAAGAAGATGGAACACATCAAACATATGCGCTAAATCAATGTGGATATCCCAACTGGGCTATTGAAAAAGTAAAACATCCGATCAGAGATAAGACCAAAGCGAAGAAAAATGCAAAGGACAAGGACACGGAAATAATTTAGGGCATGGGTGTTATAGCATATGTCCAAGGTGTGTCAGAGACTGCAGCGAGTGTTTCAGAAGAACAACAAAGATGAAACCATACAATACGCTAAAACCATGAAAATACAACCTCGTGCACCCCAAAGACAAAATAGAATCCACCAAGTTGCGAAAATGCGATTGTGTAGTGTTACGAATCGTACTTGACTCAAGGCCAAAATCACCTTTTACCCGAACTCACACGAATGCACAACACAAATACACTGTTTGATTAAGCTAACAAAGTCTAAGTCTTTAATTGAAAACAAAGTATGATTGGTACTACATAACAACAATATTGCATATACAATAAAATAATCACAATCACAGTTTTATTCTATTGGTACTTAACCAGCGGTTTTAAATTTAATATTTCCGAGTTCCGACTGATTTTGCTTGATCGCATCACATAATATAATCATGACCAATCCAAATTTAGCCAAAATTATACAAATTTCTGTTCATTTAAATGCTTACTTTAGGCGTCTATGAGTTTTTCTGAGAAATGCATCAAGGGCGCACAACCATATAATACTATTTGGTGGTGTGAAATCAAGTGATGTGGCGGCAGTTTTAAAAGCACGGGCCCTGGACAAAATATGATGCCCGCGCATACCGCCAGGCAAAACACAATGGAAATTGTGATAATGCGTGCGCATACTGCCAGGCAATGACATCAGAAGTCAACTCATCTATACGCTGGCGAAGTGACGTAATAAATCGGATTAACTACCATAGCAATAGGTTAACTTCGCCAGCGTATTTCTGTTGAACGTAGGTCAATGCAATCCAGCGACTTTGATTGCTTTAATATTGATCATTATCTTCATTATTTTAATAATTGTCATTTTATTGTGCGCCCTCAATTTTGATCAAAGTCCACTTTTTCACATCGCAAAGTTTGCATCAGCATCTGAAATAGTTAAGCTTAATTCAGTATCTTTCATATAAAACTGTACGATTTTGTAATTTCTGGATCCAGACGTTAATCCCCTCGAACAGTTTTAACACAGCGCTCACAATATGTCTCTTATTTTAAAGTTATAGATTTTGCCCGCTAAATTACTGCTTGGTAGGTTCCTGAGTATTCAATCTATCAAAATAAAGAGAAATTTTCTGATTTGATTTCCCCAAGAAATCTCTCTGAGCCCCTTTAATCAGCGTTTGTTTTTACATACAAACCAATATTATGAAAATTAAGACATTAATCCCCGCACACAGGAGAAAGGTTGTCATTTTAAGGGACTTTGAGAGATTTCACAAAAGGTGCGCCCTCAATTTTGATCAAAGTCTAGTTTTTCACATGTACACAAAGTTTGCCCATACACTAGTCAGCATCTTGAAATAGTTAAGCTTAATTCAGTATCTTTCATATAAACTGTACGATTTTGTAATTAATGTCTGGATCCAGTTATTAATCCCCTCACACAGTACTATAGGAGAAAAGTTTAACACAGCGCTCACAATATGTCTCTTATTTTAAATTTTATAGAATTTGCCCGCTAAATTACTGCTTGGTAGGTTCCCTGAGTATTCAATGTATCAAAATAAATCGAAATTCTCTGATTTAATTTTCCCAAGAAATCTCTCTGAGCCCCTTTAATCACCGTTTGTTTATTATCCATACAAACCAATAATGAAAATCAATATGCCCAAAATATTGAAGATCGACAACGCGTGATCAAACCATTTACATGATTTATGTTAGGTAATTAGCATTTTGTCATTGGGATGGGATTGCTATGTTCTTTTTGAAATAATTATTTGAAAATAATGCGCAGTTGCTTGATCCGTGGACATCACATACAACGTTTACACAGCGTTTTACACCATTGTAGCAGTCACAACCAAATTGTCAAAATCAAGTGGGTATCGCGACCGACACTGTTAAGCAGTTAGTAAGTACGGACGTAAAATGAAAATTATGATTTAAAGTGTCTTGTACTGTTTTCAGCCACCTACTATAGTCTTTTATGAACCAAAATGTCCAGATGTGTACTGGTTACTAATGAATTTTATTCGTCAGACGAATCATTTCTTTGATAGCGTCACAGGTGTGATAAGATAAGTGGAAAGACCTGTTTCTTCCAAATGCAACATTTAATTTAGATCCTCTTGAAATAATAGTAATAGTACCAGACATAGTTTTATGACCTGCCGTAGCATTACTCTACAAATTAATGAGATCTTGCATGTGTTGCATTTTGATGAAAGAGCCTTGCATATAAAGAACCTAGTAGGTAACAATACTTTTGATACAGTCTGGATACCGATCAGCTGCAGAAGATCTGATACTCTGGATGAGTTTGGCCTTCAAATTTGCGTTGGCCTATTTCATTTCTGTATTTATTTATTCGTTGTGGAATTCACAACAACCAAGTAGCTTTAAACGGGCTGTTTATAAAAATTATATTAATCACACTTTATTACAGGTGATAACTAAGTCAAGATGAAGATGAATCTTGTCGTCTTAGTTGCTGGTATTTTCGTCATATTTTGCAACTCTGTAAACTCCGAATCGGTGGACTGTAGCGCTCTCTGTAATGAATGTGTTGAGATTTCGGACACACTAACCCGTATGGGCTGTACTAAGCATTGTGAGGAACACAAGCAGAATGATAATGGCAAAATAACGTGTTCAAAATTAACAGGTAAATGTTTCTTTTTTGTTACCTATTCTAGTTTCAAGAAGGTAGGGAGTCCCATTCTATGATTGTCGGGGGGGGGGGGAAGAAACTGTATTTTGGTAGGAGTTTATGTGAGGTGTCATAATTCTAAACCTTTGGTGATGGTATTGACGAGTTTTAACTGTCTGTGTTTGAACATAATCAGGAATGGGTATTGCAGTTTCACCATTTTGAATGTTCATAAATTGTTATTAATCTATGTTGCATTCTTCGCTGCTCGAGGGAAGGCCACCCCAGAATTTCTTCTGTATTATTGTTGGATACAAACCGAGCTAGGGACCCCGAATAAAAACGAAAATTAAACTAGGGGAAATATAAAGAGATAGGGCTGATGAAGGAGATGTTAAAAGGGCCCACAGTGTTCCACGTGCATGGGCCACAGAGGCTACGCCCCTGCCTGTGACTGCCATCCATAACATCCTTTCTAGAGTAGATAATAACATCACCGCTCTTCTCCTTATGACTCGTTAGCTCACTAATGTCCGGTTAATGCATTTAAAAAAATGTTAATCAGAAAAGAAATTTGTTTGAGGTATTTAGAAGGGTAAATGTAACTTTATTTAATTGACTTGTCATTATTTTTATTTACCTATACAGCTCCATGAAAGTACAACCAGGTTCATTAATGTCATTAAGTTTATGGTATTATGTTTGAACAATGTAAATCAGAATGCAAAAACGAATACAAACTTTGCAAAATAGCATAAAATGCATACAGCTTCCTACAATTTCATGAAATTACAGTCTCTGTAAAATGTAATAATCAGAAAAAACATATTTGGAGGCTACAATGCTAGACAAAATAGGTTGGAATGAAAAATAGAATGTACACCTTGTAATGACCATATTTTCGTTATTTTTTGACTCTCTCCCCCAATACCTCCCCAGCCCCACCAATCAATGTTGGGTACTACTGAGCGCACATGAATAAAATGTCAGGATTCAACATTGATCGGGGGAACGGGGTCTCATTTGCAATACCAAATTTTCATTCCAAACCTTTTGTGCAGGGTTGTCTCTAAGGCTACCCGGAAGTACATAATGACACATGTTTTATAGCTATAGTTTTTTATTCTTCATATATTGCATCATAAGTGTTGTACATCCAAGAAATGTTCATTTTACCAGTTGACAGTTCTAAACTTGTCCGACGGCGAACCCGCTAAAAACCCACTAATTGTTCATTTTACCTTTTAAATGTAAAATATTTTTAAAAATATTCAAAATCCAAAGAAAAGCATTATTTCGTCTTCAGTAGATAGTTAACATGTGCAGTATGTTTTACAGGTTTTATAGCTATATTGTTAGTTTAAACTGACTTTCAGCACAAAAATTCACTTACCTTGAATTTTCGATGTGTGACACACATCTTCATCAGAAGAAGTCCTAAGATGTTGTGATGGACTTTTGTTGACCATTGGCAACTTTTGGTCGAATGAGGGCGTTGTATAAGATTGACTGGGAATCCACAAAGGTGTTAGCTAAGGATGATAGAGAGTACCCTCGCACACCAACATCGCCTGGCTAATAATTACTTGGTACAGCAGAGATACTAAAATAAATACCCGGGATCGATACACGTGAATGTGCTATGCCCGATTTGATATTCAGACGATAAATCTTTGGATACCGGGGTAGAAAATGATGAATATCTCCCGTAATTTGTTTGTTCTAAAGAAGCCATATTTAGATCCTTGCACTTGAACATATGTGTTGAAAGGATATGATAGTCATTAGCTTGAGTATTGAGAAAGAAGCGTGCGTCTTGAACTCAAAAACTGACCAAAATTCTGATTTTATATTGCGTTGATCCTGTATGGACTACAGCGCGTAGGCTAGCTGCACTCACTACTCCCGCGGAGGCAGTATAAAAGTCGATGACCATTGACCTCAATGGCGTATACAAGCTAACTCACACACAGAGAAAACAATTATCCGGCTATTGTCAGTAGCCTTAGTCAGGTCCCTCGGCTCATTATGCGTCTCAAAGGTCGGAACAAAATGGCCATGCGTGGCTGTGGATTCAACCTACCATATGGCGATTTCTGCCATGAAGATATCGGGGCGATGACACTGTGCCTCGTTTAGTGCGGGAGTCCATCCAGATCAAGAAGAAATCGCCAGAACATATGCATGTAATATGTATAAGTATAGGTCTATTAGGGGGCTGTCATTTGCTTTGGAATGGGGTGGGTCATGAATATGTCGGAAAAATTGTGATCGTAAGTGTAAAGAACGCGAGCGGAGCGCGTGAAAATGTTGCATTATATAACTTAAGATTGTGTTCACATTTTGATTGCATGCGATATGTTTGAGTCACTACTCTTAATAATTTTATAACCCCCCTATTTTTGGTATAAAAATTCTATGGCCCCAGTATATTCATGATCACCCCCTTCCGAAGAAAATAACAGCACCCTAAGTTCCCTATACTCACGTCTAAAACTTATCAAATAACATCACTACACAGTTCTGACCTTAATGCGTAAGAATCCCATTACGGCATCGATATGGACAATTGGCACGCCCATTTAGCACAAAACAATGAAAATATAAGTTTTTATATCAGCTTGTTTTCCGTAATGGAAAACGCAAATATCGAGTTTATCTTTTGGATCAAATTATTTTGCCCTTTGCAATAAATGCCACTATTTTGTAAGAACAATTTCTCTTGCGACCTGTCATTTTCGCCTATACTTTTGCATGAAGTTTGTGTACATCCGGGTACCTTACATTGTTGAATATGGTATGCATTATGCAGTCATGTCCACAGCAGAATTCACCACGACCTTTGCAGGACTTAAACTCCATTAAACTAAGATAAACCTCATTGAAAACAGCTCAACTATGTTAAATCAGGGATGTGTCTCATATCCATGGTTAAATCCACAAGCACATGTTTCTGATTTACCTGTGCATTATTGCAATGGGCTGTAGTGAAATAGGTATCATGATTTCAGTTGGATTCACCATTACAAAGCAAACGCACAGTACAATACTGTGCGTGGCCTTTGTTTCCCAAATAAGAACAATAGTATGCATATTGTTAACCAGGCTTGTTGATGGTACAACTCATGTCAAACTTGTCAGAGTAATTGTGATTGTATCACACAAGTAAATGAGAAACATGTGGTTTTAGACTTAACACGGTTTGGAAATAAGTTTTTCATTTTTTAGCTCTCTATCGGGCAGTCAGAACTCCATATTTGGGAGGGCTCGACAACAATTTTCCCAAAATCCCATAGAGGGAAAGAATTGGAAGTTTATTTTCAGCTTCTATGGCGAAAATTGATCAAACCGATCACCCGACGGTGCCCCTTCGAAGTTGGAGCTATCACAAGTCAGCTGTTGAGCACAATTTGCCATTGAAATTACACGTCCGACTGCTATGAAATTTTGGAATTCTCTCTTCGGAAAAATAGCTCGACAACAGCTTTCCCGTGACATTTTTACTTCAAATTGTAGTATGTTAAGGATGAATATTATAATTCACATGTGAGCCTCTATGGCTAATATTGGGTGAAGCGTTTTCCCACCAGCTCACTAACTAGTCTATTATCTATACCTACAGTACAGTGAGTGAGCTAGAGGTCAATCATCAATTGGAGCGCTGTGTGTGCACTGAATAGGAAAAACGGACAGTAACTGCATAATGGGCGACTTGTAGATGTCGCGTGCGCATTTATAAAAGCGCATTTATATATATACCCGAAGTACACTGGTAGATCAAGCATAACCATTCCGATGTACAGACCTCTTGAGGATGGGCATTTGATGAAATATAAAAGATTAATGATGCAAGAGTCAATGGAGAAAGATTCTTGAAATCCGGACTGGTATTCATAAAGTAAATTATTTTGAACAAGATATTTTTTAACTGAACATAAATGGCCTTTTCAAGGATTTTAGAATACTAATTGGCCTGTAATTGCCCACATCAGTTATTTTGTTCTTTTTATACAAAGGTTTAACTTTAGCCATTTTGAAATCGCTTGGTACAGTATTGGTAGAACGGGAGAGATTAACAATATGAGTGACTGGTTTTTAAAGAACTGAAGCACCATCTTTTAAAACTTGCTGGAATGTTGTCTAAACCAGTACTACTACTCTTGGTAGTATTAAGACCACAAAGTTCCTTTTTAATGAATTCCTCAGTTGCAGGGCAAAGCTTTAGATTTGGAACCATTGAAATCTTGAAAAATGACAGAATTATTTGAGAAAAAATTGCAACTAATTGGTAATTTGCTAACCAAGGTTGAGGCAATGGTTGTAAAGAACTCATTGCAATGATGAGCAATGTTGATAGGCTCATAGCATATGCTACCATCTACATGTATATCTAAAACAATACCAGTATCTTCTTTAATTTTGTTACTGTAACCAAGACTTTTGAGTTGTCACCAAAGTTGTTTTTGTTTACTTCCAATTGGTTCAGAAAATATTCAGATTTCGTCCATTTTCAAATGAACCATTGTCTTTTCTTTTTCAGCACCGAACAAAGGCAGTCTCGGCCTTGAAGACGAGTTTAATGCAATTCACGCGAGAATGTCGGAATTGATCGAATGCGGTGATATTTCAGCCATTTTTGACGAGTTCGTAGCTGACGATTGCATACAAATTGTGGGTGACGGACTAGCACCTGTATTTGGTAAAGAAGGTAAACATTTAAATTACGTGATGTCTCATTCTTGAAATAATCAATATCTTCAAAGAGTACCGACTCAAAAGTGCCCCGTGGTAACACTTTGGTATAAAATCCGCCATTTTGGTTTTCGGGCATAGAGCGCAAATAGCGTACCTCCGGCGTAACGAAGTTGCATATTAATTAATCAAGCTTCGCGCGCATTTTCGGCTCAATGCGTTACACGCAGAACGCAAACAACAAGGCATTCTGAATCGAAGTTTACCTGGCGTAGAGCGAAATTATTCGGAAGTACACAGAAGCTTTATTCACAGAATTAAAACCAGAGAACCCGGACTCCCTATACCGCCACGTACAGTGGCGCCGTCAGCTACATGGGTGCGTAGGTGTGTATGGGGGATGAGATGTATTAAGATCCTTGCCGACAGAAACGCAGAAACGAACGAAAACAATTCTGCATCTAGTGTATTATATATAAATGCATGTCTTTCACATGGTATTTTAGTACACAATTGGGCATTACAATCATGCCAAAAGTAGAAATTCGAGGACAAATTGAGGGCGTCGATGTATAGCAAATTACACATTATGGCTTTAACTATTTAGAACATAAATATAGATCGTAGCACGACCGACGGAGTAAAACGCATTGGCGACATCGTCGCTGCTAGTAAATTCCAATTTTCTTTGCTTTACCTCAGTTGTTCGGCTAAAAATTAAAATGACACAGATCTGACAGTAAAAGCTAACATTTAATAGAAAAGAAATACTAATCTCTTTTATGGAAATGTTACAATACGGCTTTAATGTCCTTTCTTTGAAAGTGTATACTTGTATGTACGTATCATCATTGCTTTTAAAGGTACTTTACAAAACAATGTCTTAAATTTTCCACTGAGAGTGACTCTGCCTGTCCCCTTAAATTATAATTTTCGGCGTGTTTATGGCATCATAATTATGTTTTTGGTGGTATTTTTTTTAGATGTGAGGCAGATGTGGTTCGATTGGTTCAAAAGCAATCCTAGTGTTAATCGGGAATTATATACTACTAGTGCATTCGGTAAGAATAACGGCAAGGTTTGGGAAGATGGCATCGCACATTCCTACCATGACGATTCCCTCATTGGCTCAATTCAGTAAGCTTCAGGGTATACCAACTAAATTACTAAAATAAATATACTGTAACCTGACACTGAATTAAAGACTAGTGTGACGTCATCTGTCAATCAAAACTCAGCGTGCCGTATTTTACACCTTCAAACCAAAGATCCTAAAACTAATTAACGTTGTTCAAACATATACAAAACGTCTCACAAGTTAGGTCTTAGTAATATTAACTTTTTCCTGCCTTGTAAAAGTACCGACATTTTTCGCCACTGTGCGATTCCTTGGTCATGTGTCACAAGTTGAAAGCCTCGGTCTGAGACTGAGACCGTAGTAACATATTTTTGATTTGATTTGTTCGGGTTTGACAACCCTGGATTATCCAAGAAATCCTCTATTGAAGCTTATTTCCATTGGGGTCCATCTGAACACCGGGACGGGTTGGGAACAGTCTGGGTTTAACACCCTACACTTTTCAAAACTGGCTGCGAGATACACTCTGCACACGGGACCGGCGGCTTAACGTCCCCTCCGCAGGACGGAGTACTTTCATGATTCATTTACCCAATTCTAAATAAACCATGGGGAGAGCGGAAGTCTGAATTTAATCTACAGATCTTGCCAATTAATTTCAGACTTTTTTCCAAGTCAATATCCCAGCAAATCGCCACCGCCGGGAATCGAACCCGGGACCACTAATGGCAAGTACCCTAACCATTGCGCCACGCTCTCCCAAATAACATATTGTATTCATAGCTGAAAACATCAATTTTTTATGTACCAATTACAGGTATGTAAGAGTAGTACATTGCTGGAAAGAATAAAGAACATAGAGTCAATATTCAGGGTGTACTATATAGAAGATATACAGGGTGTAACAATGAACTTTTTAATGAACATGAACTTTTTATGGTTTGGGAATGCCTATTTATATACAGGAGTATTTTCTCAATCTAAGGACCACAAAATCAAACAGAACTTGAAAAGACCCACCTGACAATGTATTCTTAATATAGGGTGTGATACTTGCTTCTATGTATACAGGGTGATAAAAATTTGCTTCTTTGTCAGACATAATTAATTATTGAAAAGGTTTAATTAGTGCTAATTAGCTGATTAAATACTTTTAAATGACTGCTTCAGTCATAAATAATCATTACAACCAGAAAGAATATAATATCTCTTTATTAATTTGTCAATTTTAGACTAATAACGTTTCCTCACGTTTAGTGTTTGCTAGGAATATTTTGTCTTTGTCTTTTTGCAGATACATGTGGGTTTACAAGCGAGTCAATGGCACTCTGCTCCGTTTCATGGAGATAGATTTCTAATGAAAAACAACAAAGTTCATCCTCTGTATCATTCTGCAGACGAGTCGTAATCTGATATTTTTGGTGGTGGCTGCTGTATACATATTGTGGAACTGCGTGGAATCAACCTCTGCTTGCAGCCCATGATCTTTCGTGTTCTTTAAATTATTATAGACATATTGTATAACTTTTAAACTTCTTACAGATGTAGGAAGACAACATGAATGAAAAATAATGATAATGTATAAATAAGTGTCAACTGCAAACTAACAATTCATCTATCTTTTGTTGATAATGAGAAGCTGATAATAATTATGCGGGTTTGTAAAGATATCATTAATATTCACCACCTGGAACGGAACATTAACGCAAAGTGTTTGTTTGACAAAAATGGCACCGGTAATTAAAAAAGTCGTAAATTTGATAATTGATTATGTTTGAAGATATATTGCACTTTTTCTGCAAAAAAATGTCCTTATACTACTGCATAGTTAAAATCGTTATATCATGCGCATTAATGCTTTTAGTATTTTTCGAGCGATAGCGAAATCTAACACAGCATTAGTAGCATCATTAATAATAGGGATGACCAATGAACCATCAACTTGATTAAAACACTCCCATAGACATGCAGGGAGCTCAACTCCTAATTTGAGCTCATTCTTTTATTTTTCATAATTGGAGATGTTAATGCCAATTATGTTTTGTAACTATCCTGCAAATTACAGCATCATAACTAATTTGGTTTTTCAATAAGTGTGAGTCAAAATTGGTCAATCGCCACAGTGCGCTTAATTGCCAGTGGCCCAGTGCAGCACTGCTCAGAATGGCACAAAATATTCAGATGAAAAAGATCAGGTGAACACCTTGACCTACTGAGCTGTAATTTGGCAGAGTTGTTGTTATTACCTCTATCATACCCTCTGTAAAAAGGGGGAAAAACGGACAAGTAGATCTTGAGTTAAAAATTAAATCACCAGCTTCCCTTTGGAATTTCCAAACACCTTTCGAATCATGTTAAATAGACACCTTTCTGAACATAAATGTGAAGTTTCATGCTCATTTGTTGTATTATTCACCTGATCTCAACCCTAAACATTTTCTTATATTTATACCATCTGCACTGACTTGCTGCTATACACGCACAGGAGCTGTACTTTTAAAATACGCGCCTAATCAATAATGAGTCTTTCACTCCATTGTTAAAGTACTGTGCTCTCTGTAGCATATGGAGTGACCAGGCCCTGGATGTGATGGTTTTGTAGCACATTACAGTATTCATTCAAGCCTATCAAGGTCTGTTATTAGCCACTTGCTGAATGGCTGGGCATTATCAGCCATCAAAGAGATACCTTATGCTGCTGCCAATCACAATAGAGGTTAAACATTTTGTTAAAACCCCAGAAGTGATATCAGGATAAAGCTGTGCATGTTGGTACTTGATTGTTTGGATTCCTATGTTGAAAATCCCTTGTAGTACATTAGTATTTTTCTTATGTGTAGTGTATATTGTTGTGGAAAAAAAGTTCACCTGGACTTTTGATTTTGTGCCACTTTGGCCATTATGGATGATTTTGGCAAATGTTTTCTAAAAGCATGATTTCAGTGCCTCGGTTTGAAGAAATACTTAATGCTATTGACTAGTAAAGTGCCATTTCATAAGAAACACCTTTGATACTTTCACAATATGCTTGTTTCATGTTTGCATATATATTAAAATAAAGAAATATAAAAGGGTAAATATATGCTTATACCAATTTTGCTCACATTGCTATATTTAGACTTTGTCAATTTATTTCGTTCCAATGACCGGTCAGAATGGGAAACTTTGAAAATTCATAATTCGAAAAGTTTTTGACCGATTATGACCATTTAACCACCAAAATACTTCTGTTGATGAGTTCTTTCCAGAAAACAATCTTTTGTAGCAAAAGGGGCAACATGAAATTATGATGGTCATCCCTATTAATAAGCACATATGCTTATAAAACATTGATTTATATACAATCTCTAATTTGTTTAGAATCCACCCAACATTAGCCGAATTTACATTACAATGACATTACATTATATCGTTATGAATTTGGCAGACGGCCGAATCCGGATTCGGCTTTTGGTAAATTCATTTTAGGCATTCATTACTTTTGAATTTGAGAATAAGGGATCAATGCTATGCATAATAGAGGGCAGCATATCATTTTTCTAACGGAGATCAGATGATAACAGCGTAGTAAGTATTCAAAAGAGGGCGGCATACATGGTTAGCTAATGGTGACTCACAGTACGGTCAAAGACGATAACCGTTAAAAGTCGTTATGCTGCCCTCTATAGGTAAAGCATTGATCCCTTGTTCTCTAATTCAAAAATAATGCATGCCGTAAAATGAATTTACCAAAAGCCGAATCCGGATTCGGCCGTCTGCCGAATTCATAACGATATTATTAAATTGGGCTCATACTTTTATTTGAGGGTTGGTGGGTGTGAAAAGAACAATATTATACAGTTACCCTATCAACAAGTTTTGTGAATCAATCTCATTCAATCACAAAAGTATCCGTGGTAAATACCGTGTTCCATAAAACTATCATCAATTAAATTAATGCTTATTAATATAGGGTATGTAAATAACTGAACGATAGGGGAAACAGAACGAATTACGCCTTGGTGTGCACGGGGATGTATAAGTTATTACGTTTACCACTACGAAATTTCTATCAATTTTGGAACTTAACAATAATTATGAGATACGTGATGTCGTATATTTTCATAAAGTACCATTTCCAATGTTATTCGATACTAATGAATTTTATTCGACAGACTTATCATTTCTTTGATCACAAGTGTGATTATAGTGAAATGGCTTGTTCCTTCCAAATGCAACAATGGATCCTCTTGAAATGATCAAATGAAACTGTATAGTTTCATGACATGTCGTAACATTCAGTTAATCTATAAGTTGGGTGGAATTTACATGTGTTGCATTTTGATGAAAGAGCCTTGAACATAAAGAAACTGGTGGGTGTAACAATACTTGTGATACAGCCTGGACACCTGCTTACTGTTTATAAGTAGTTTTAAATATACGATAATAGAATTGAGATAAAAGTACCAACAATTTGATACATTTTCATCAAAATTGGAGCATTTAATCTATTTTAGCATCTGTGGATCTTCAAATTTAACCATGACCTTGTCTGAATCCTTATGATCAGAACACCATTTTAGTATGGGTTAAAACAATTACACAGTTTTGAAATTGCCCTTGTATAAACGTTGACCTTGGAAATCTGGGTAATTTCCCAGGATCTCATTTTGTACCACCTATAGAATAACAATCAGCGAAGAAAAACACTTTAACCAGCAATATCATTTAAAAATTGCTCCAAAAATTGCTCCAATAAATTAGCACCCGGTAGGGGACAGGGCATGAAGAATAAGGGAAATTATGGGGTAAAAAGTAAAAAAGTGAAAGTATGCAATGGGTGACGGACTGTCTATAAGTATAAATATGGAAGATGGGCTATCGAAAATAGAATCCCATTTTCGTTACCATGTAGATATTGTCACTGTATTGTTGAAGGTCGAACGGAGATCGAGTCTTTCAATGGTGTGTAAACTCAGGGACAATAAGACCACATTCCTGTTTTTCATAAAAAGAGATAAAATTGATTTTATTCCTAGTTCTAATGAAAATAGACTAATGGTGTAAGCTGGTGTAGATTCTTTTGATATAATTATATTTTCAAACAGTTGAATACATCACATTATTATCGGTCGATTTAAAAACTTTTCGGTGGAATTATAGTTAAACGTACGTATGTGTTGAAAGAACACGAATATCGTATCTTAGGTAATTGAAAACAAAAAACTGACAACAAATTGAATTTTCGTGTGTTGGAAACGTCAAATAGTGTCACGAGCATGCGCAGATCGTGTCATCGTGTTAAAACGTGTCATTACAGCTAATGAATGGAAACGCTAGTCGTATCTCATATCTTTCAGGTGATGTGCTTAGCCTAAGTCGCTCGGCCTATCTCGAATAAAATCGCTATGCGTAGCTGTTGAAGAACTAGTGATTCGAACTACTATCACGGCAATTTTGAATACGAAAATACAGGGATAATGACGCTGTGTGGGGTCGCTGTTCATAACAACCAAGTAACTTTAGCTAACTTTGAAAGCACTGTTTTAAAAGAATTCAGTCAATGAGTGACACATTCATCACACTACATGTATATTACAGGTGATAACTAAGTCAAGATGAAGATGAACCTAGTCGTGTTAGTTGCTGGAATTTTCATCATGTTCAACTTTGGTAATTCCGAATCGGTGGACTGCATCGGTGTTTGTAATGAATGTGTTGAGGTTTCGGACACACTAACCCATATGGGCTGTACTAAGCATTGTGAGGAACTCAAGCAGAGAGATAATTGCAAAATGTCGTGTTCAAAGTTAACAGGTAAATGTTTATATTTTCATAACACATATCTATTTTATCTTCTCAATCAAAGATTCCTTTTGGAGCAAAAATATGAACGAAAAAAACACACCAAACAAACATGTTCATCAGCATATTCAGTGGATGTTTGCCCGCAATTAAGACTTAAACATACATTGTACGTGATATCGATTGTTCCACCAATCGGGAGCAAAATTTATTAACCACACATTTTGCTCCATGTGACTCTTGACGCATAGTGAATCATAGTGAAGGCACGAAAGCTGTTTAGGTGCTACATGTATGTTCCGAATTGTTGCGTTGTCCTTACCCCATACATTTCCCATCCATATAAAGCAAGAAAAGGCTCCATACAGAGCAAAGAAGATAATATGTGACCGTCCACGGCGAAACGCTCGTAAAGTCGGCCCCTAGTCATAAGCTTTACAATGATATATCATTTGACTTCAAACGATATCCAGAAGCGGACTTATGGCTTGTTAAACTTTGCTCCTTCAGTAAAAGGGTACATTATTTTGGTGCTACATTATTTCTCTACATTGCTGGTATTAAATATCAAATGGTCATAATTGGCGGTCACTTCAAATCATCCCCAAGTCAACGAGGTTCAGGAATGTCCTCTCATTGTTAATTGTTGGTTAACCCACCACTTGAAGAGGATTTAGCCAAAGCAAACAAAGACTAAAGCTATTTTCTAATTCTATACATAAGTATAAGCTTATTATCCTCTTCAACAATAGGATTAAAGATTGGTGTTTGACTGGACTAAAATGAGAAACATGTAGGACAAACATTAGGTACATTATGAATACAACCTTTATGCACATTTTGCCGACTTTACGAGCGGTTTGAGATGGATGGTCACATGTCATTACGTTTCATAATAATGCATAGAATTTAGACTCTCTTGATATGATAATAATGATATATCTTTACCTGCCACACGATGGATGGGGAAAGAATATGAATTTATCCTGTCCATACCATGAAATGCTCAATGGTGTTCTTGTGTGTGGGAAATACTTTCTATCGCAAATTATGACACATATGTTTACATCACACAATGAAAAAAATCAACTCATTGGATACTGTAATTTGCTAAAATCAATGGGACGAATTCAAGAACCTAATTTTTTACCATATTTGCAGCATACCTTCAATCCAAATGGTGACTGGGGCGAAAGTGCTAATTTCAGGAATTCCATTGGTATCATTGAATGCCATTTTCAGCACTATCTTCTAAGATTATGATATCATTATTGGATCCCAATTTTTGCATTTGTGAAGTATCTCATTGAAATAATGGCCTCGTCGTTGTTGCCGTTATTTATCTATCATGTCTATACAAGTTGGAATCATCTTGAATAATTTGAATGAACCATTGACTTTTGTCTTTTCAGCGCCGAACAAAGGCAGTCTCTCCCTTGAAGAGGAGATTAATGCAATAAACTCGAGAATATCAAAATTGATCGAAAGCGGTGATTATTCGGCCATTTATGAAGAGTTATTCGCCGACGATTGTACAATTGTGGTCAATGGACAAGCACCTGTATTTGGTAAAGAAGGTAAACATTTAAATTACGTGATGTCTCATTCTTGAAATAATCAAATTGATTATACTCTAAGAATACCGACTCAAAAGTGGGCCATGTGTAAAGCTATGATATATCCGCCATTTTGTTTGCCACTCAAAGAATCTCTGGGTACACTCTCCGTCGATAGTTGTCGAACTATATACATCGTGTATAGCATGAGTCATTAAATTTGGCATATTTCTAAGAAACTGCTCATTTTGTCAGAAATCTGCTGTGCTTGTTGGCATCATTTCCTTTCTCTAAAAGTGTATACTTTTATGAACTTCATCATTACTTTTAAAGATATAAAAACAATGTCTAAAATTTCCTACTTAGAGTGACCCTGCCTGTCCACTTTGATTCTCAAAACTCTTAAATTCTTAAACTCTCATAAACAAATGGCATCATAATTATTATGTTTTGGTGGGTTTTGCAGAAATTGTGCAGCAATTCATCGATTTTTTAAAAAGTAATCCCAGTGCTAATCGGGCGTCATACACTCCTAGTGCTTTCGGTGAGAATAACGGAAAGGTTTGGGAATCTGGCATCGCAAATGTCTACCATGACGATGCCGTCATTGGCTCAGTTCGGTAAGCTTCAGGGTATGCCTATTAAAGTACGAAAATAAATAGATAATATTGTTCAAACCGTCTCAAAAGTTAAGTCTTAGTAATAGGAAATCTTCCCCACTCTGCATTTCTCCGATGAAGGCACAAGATGATCAACCTTACTTGATCCTAGTATTTTTATATTTGGCTCCCTTTTTTATTCTAAAAGAATGGGGAATATTAACGAATGCACGTATAGTAGCAGTGGAGTGGAGTGGAGGCAAGTTGAGTGGAGTGGAATGATGTTGATGATAAATATGATGGGGTCTGTATTTACCAGATAAAAAGGTAGGACCTGTTATTAGGAGGGTGAGAAATATATAGATCTAGCGGTATTGGAGTCAAATTCACCTTGTCCGACAACGGTGAAAACCATATTTTTAACTAAACTAGTGTAAAAGATAAATTTCTCAGTAAAGCTAAGTTCTGGTTTTTTTCTCCGACAAATTAAGAAGGACAGTGACAGGACTTGCGCTTTGTTTTTCCATGGGATATTTTGTGTTTGTCTTTTTGCAGATACATGTTTGTTTACAAGCGAGTCAATGGTACTCTGCTCCGTTTCATCGAGATATTTTTCTAATGAAAACCAACAAAGTTCATCCTCTGTCTCATTCTGCAGACGAGTCGTAATCTGATATTTTGGTTGGTGGGTGCTGTATACATTGTGGGATTGTTGAGAATCAACCTCTTCTTTTAGCCCATGATGTTTCGTATTCTTTAAATTATTATAGACATAACTTTTAAGCGAGTATCAACTGAAAACTAACAATTCATCAACTTTCTCTTGATAATGAGGAGAGTATAATAATTATGTGGGTTTGTAAAGATATCATTAAAATTCACTACCTGGAACATTAACACATATTGCTTGTTTGACAAAACATGGCATAGTAATTAAAAAGGTTTTACATGATAATTGATTATGTTTGAAGCTATACTGCACTTTTCCCGCAAACAGATGTCCTTAAACTTCTCCATAGTTAAAATCGTTATATCATTATGATTATATCAGGAAGACAACATAGGTAGTTGGCAGAAAAAACATCCAAAAACATTACAACTAAATCTTTTCAGTGATACAAAGTAGTAATGTATTTATTACCCAATGTAATATTAATTTAGTAGTAAAGTATGCTTCAATAAGATGTCCTCACATAATACCAGACGTTCGTTGCCTTGCCTCGTTGCATGCTGCAAATTCTACTTTGACAAACCATCAAAATGTTATTACCTGATGAATTTTATGATGTTATTTGATGTTGGGTATCAACGTAAGCATATTGTTTTGTGCATCTGCTCATACATGTACCAAAAAACAATTTTTAAGGGTTTGCGTGATTTTGTTCATCAAAAAGGATATTATATGCAAAACTAATTTTGATGAAACTGGTCTCAAATTATATATTTGTGTGTTGCAAGAAATCAGAAAAAGGATAGTTTTAACTATCTTGGGTGCTTTCTAATCCGGGTAACATATAACAATTTGTCAAGGTCAAATTGATTCAATACCGTATATAACTCGATGCCAGGTATTGTCGATTTTGATGTGTTACTGATTAACGAATCATCCTTCATAGCACAAACTATTATGTTTCTGATTTATCATGGAAAGGCCAATGATTTGGGACCATTTTCAACAAAATCGGAGCATTTTTGAATTTTCCTTCATGTGATGCCAAAATTAGACCTATGACGTCAAAATGTTACATTTTTGCTCATAACTCCATAACCGTACATCGTAGATAGGTCTTCTGTAAAAAGGTTTCTGAATCCTTTTCCCACCAAATAAGGGTGCTGTTGAAATGCCTCCATAGCCTATAATTAGGGATGTCCACTGTCAACACATTTGCTGCTAGAACAGTTTCCAACTCAGTGTGTGTTTGCACTAACCCATACATTGTCTATGCAAACAAATCCACATATACTAAGTCCCAGACCTGATAAAAGGTAACAGTATACTTGTGGTCCAATTTATAGGCCTAAAACACGGTGTTTCAATAAATTCCTTTTTTCACTAGAAAACTTTAACCAAACTCTTTCTTGATTGGGCAGTAAATAGGGAGGACCTTCTTTTATCAAGGGATCAACTTTTGTAAAAGAAAAAAATCAAAGAGATGAGAGCTACAACAGGTTGAAGTGACAGCATTTTGTGCATCAGGTGTTGAAATGCAATTATCTCCGAATTTGGATTGATTCAGACATGCAAACTTACATACGGTACTTATAAAATTTAACTATTTTTGAAGACAAAATGTGCAAGTGTTAAGAAATTGAAGAATGTTTAAGCCTACCAATTTCAGATACACTACCCATCATGTCTTCCATGCACACACAGTCTAAAGCTCAGTGTAAAAAGATAACCTTTGAGTTGGAGCAAATTTCTCAAAAGGAATAGTGATTAAATTTACCAAACTTATGTCATGATTTTTGAAGATAAAATGTGCTGATCTTAAAAGATTGAACGATGTTTAAGACTGTCACTATTCATTTAAAGTAATGCACTTATTGTTCAGCTCCTCTATGGATATATTTTCCATGGCAGCCATCTAGGATCATGCTCAGGGTTCCACCAAACAAACCATGGGTTTTGAGGTCTTATATTTTTGGCGCGCTTACACATGACTTTGTGTAAAGCGTTAATATGCAGAATCATTTTGTTCGAAATAATAGTATCACTTTATGAATTGGCAAATCGATTCGGCATCATATGAACAATGCGTTACATGATCTTCATGTTTATATCAGTTCGGGGGCACTCATAATTCACGAACGTCTCTGATATCAAATACTCTTGAAGCTTCATGTCACATAACAGTATCATATTTCAGAGACGTCTCATAAATCACATACTCCCTAGTTTCAAAACCCAGTCGCAAACGATATTAGTAATTTTGGTGAACGTGCCAGCGTAGTGGGAATAACTTTGTGTGTAGGTCTTATCAGGGTTGTATATAGCTAGTTTGAATCTTGCCCCCCCAATTTTACACTCCCCCAGGGCTCATAATTATTGCACAGCATGAGAGATTTCACAAAAAGTGCGCCCTCAATTTTGATCAAAGTCCAGTTTTTCACATGTACACAAAGTTTGCCCATACATACTGCAGTTACTGTCCGTTTTCCTATACACAATACACAGTGCTCTTTCCCATTGACGCGTGACCTTTACAAATAGCCCTACGTTAACAGTATGGGGATATGACTAGTTAACGTCGCTGTGTGAAAAATAACCGGCCAATATTAAAAGTACTCTTCTAAAGTTCTAGAAAATATAGTTTTTTAACATGTCCTAAATTTTAGCTAATTTAGATGTTTGGAAATATTCGTACTTTGGTGTTTTAGTTAATGTTATAGGTAATAGTACATTGCCTAGTTAACGTCGCTGTGTGAAAAATAACCGGCCAATATTAAAAGTACTCTTCTAAAATTCTAGACAATATAGTTTTGTAACATGTCCTAAATTTTTAGCAAATTTAGATGTTTGGAAATACTCGTACTTTGGTGTTTTAGGAAGGATATGTAAACGACAGATAACACCAAAAATATGAAGAAATTATTTCTAAACCGTGTTAAGTCAAAAATCATTATGTTGCTCATTTTCAAGAATGCTGGTTTACAAAAAGCACGACATTGTCTGATTTCGTGAACAAAGCCACACATAACATTGTTTCCTTTCGTTTCCTTTATAATCGGTTACCCAACTGAAGCTATGAATACCAGCTTTATTGCGATATCGCACATGAAAACAGTCACTTGTGCACAACCAGAGAAGATCCGATTTAATCAGTTGAGCTGTTTCAATGAGTGTTATCTTGGTTTAATAGCTTTTATTACCCCATTAAATGGGGTTAACGGGTTATGCCATTTTAAATCGACTTTCGAAAAGTTTTTTGATACATTCATTGATTTCTCAAAAAGTAAAAATCGCAGTTTAACAAATAACGGTTCAAATGAAAGCCATTATTGGGGGCTAATTGTTGTATCACTATGATAGGCCTGACACCAATATAAACACTTGTTTTGGTGACCCAAGTTCATGGTCATTTCTGCTCACGCACTTTTTTACAGATGGCCTGGAATTTCATATTTCGGTTTCAGCGATTGCCCGAAAAAGGTGGTATGTTTTTGAAAAGCGTTTCCGCTTGGAATGTAGATAGTTATTGTTGCTATTACTCTTCGCGATTTTAATTTATGCCCTCTTTAGCCGACAATTTTCAATGCATTTTACACAATAGATACGTCGCTTGCATAAATACCGCTATTTTTAACTGTATCGTTTTTGTTAACCAACATAACATCAAAAAGAGTTCTCAAGACTTTGATGAGACCATAGATACCAAATCGGACTACATGTGATGAACAGATTTTACACTAGAATCAAAAGAACCAGCGTAGGCCCTCTCAAAATGTACTTTTTAAAAATATCGCGTTGTGATAAAATTACTGCCTTTTCCTTGTTTTTTA
The DNA here is from genome assembly GCF_039555335.1 of Amphiura filiformis. Taxonomy (NCBI): domain Eukaryota; kingdom Metazoa; phylum Echinodermata; class Ophiuroidea; order Amphilepidida; family Amphiuridae; genus Amphiura; species Amphiura filiformis. Next base: position 70,013,245 of record NC_092631.1, read on the forward strand.
TAACAAGGAAAAGCTTTACTACCTCAAACTTCAAACGTAGTGCTGTCTCAGTGTCCGTTACTGGTTAGTATTATTCCGATTAAGCGATTTTCATGATTTAGGCCTACTTAGCCTACATTTGAGCAACTATTTGCCCACACCGTGTACGAATATATTCCAAATATGGCGCTGCATTCAGTATCACACTAAACGACAAGGTTATACTAAGATGTGTAAGACTTTCTGACACTATATTCACGGTTGTTCTAATGGCTATTCAAACTTATGACAAATTTGGCTGGTTTGCGTTGTTCAATCCCACTTCACCTAGTCTTGGTACCAGCCGGTTTGTGCTCCTCCGTCACTAACGGTGACGGAGGAGCACAAACCGGCTGGTACCGAGACTACATTTCACCCTGATGTGACAGTGACGTCACATCCGGGGTCACGTCAGTATAAAGCTGGTTTCCACAGAGGAGTAAGATAGCTTACTCCTCTGTGCTGGTTTCATACTACCATGCCGGTTGCAATGAGCGGCGTGGCGCACGCGCATTGCAGACAAACGGACACAATCAAGACTTGTCATTGGTTGAAACGCTCTGCCGCTTGCCGGGTGTTCGTGATCGCGCGCCATTATCGTGATGATCGGGGATTCCTTTTTTGTGATGAAGGCACCAGCCGAAATGTCCGTATTTCAGAATGCAATGAACATAACTTTGTACTCCCCCGGGGAGATGATGTATTTTGCGACACTCATGGCGGGAAAGAGATATGAAACGAATTTTATTAGGCGCAGCATCACTCGCTGAGTTCGATGGCGCTGGTGTACATACGCACGCGCTTAAAGACACCGCATAGATGCGCGAGCGAAACAGCTGTTCACAACGCGTTGACATCACTGCCACATCAGGGTGAAAAATGGTATAGGTAATAGATGACTATGAAACCTCAAACTCGCCCCTCGATAAAGGTTGGCAATTGAAGCAGGCCTCAGTTTAGCGAACTTTGTCTAGTTTAAGGCGATGCGAGTGCAAGCGCCGCTCAGACTGTGAAGGTTTCTGGATACCGAATATGGGTTTAGATTAGGCCTATATCATGTCCTCTAGGCCATATCATTTATTTTTGGAAAGGAAAGTCTAATCTCGGAGCCTATTCAATTGAGAAGGGACTGGATTTTGTCATAATAATATAAAATTAATACTTAATGCCTCGCGATTTTTTTGATATCCAGCCATAGTATTTTAATTGATTAAACTGAACATAAAGCTATATCTTTACTAGCTTCATGCACTAATTTGCAGACCCTCCCGGCCTTCTACATGTAGTGAGTACCACATTAGATTGTGTTTACAAGAAATAATAAGCGCTGCCTCCTCGAAATTTCTTATGCCATCAGCTTTGATGATTAAATATTATCTACAACTCGGCACCTGTGTTCAAGGCCTTTCTTTTATCTATTGACCTCAAAAGAAAGGATTAGAATGATCAGAATGCCGTCCCTGACCCCTTTCCACACATTAATAATGAGTCGGTAAAGGAACGTGCTACCGTTATACTTCAATGAGTACGTATGGCTACTACGCAGTTCAATGGCCTTATTGTGATCTGGCGGGAGTTTTAAAAGCACGGTCCCTGACTGCGTGGGCATATTTCCGGACAAGGAACAATAGAGACCAATTGCCTGGCAATGACGTCACATGTAATCCCAGTCTATAGTGTGATTAGAACATTATAGGCTGGTGGTCACTATAGTACGATCAGTACGAAAAGTCCAATGCGATTATTAATGTATTTTCTAAAATTAAAAGAACCACTTTTTAGCGGGAATTTTTGTAAGTTACACAGCTGAAGTTGTGAAAGGGTTGAAAGACTACAATATTACGGCTTAAACAAGAATTTCTTTGTTTGGTCGTTATTCCTATAGACTCATCCCTTAAGTCCTGCAAAGGTCGAGATGAATTCTACTGTAGACATGACTGCATCATGACACAAATCAGCATCTGAAATAAATCTGTACGATTTTGTAATTTTTGGATCCAGATGTTAATCCCCTCAAACAGTTTTAACACAGCGCTCACAATATGTCTCTTATTTTAAATTTGATAGATTTTGTCCTCTAAAATTTCGGCTTGGTAGGTTCTCTGAGTATTTTTAAATAAATTGATCAAAATAAAGCGAAATTATCTGATTTGAATTCCCCAAGAAATCTCTCTGAGCCCCTTTAATCACCGTTTGTTTATACATGCAAACCAATATTATGAAAATTAATATGCCCAAAATTTTGAAGATTGACAACACGTGATCAAAACATTTACATGATTTATGTCAGGCAGAATTCAGCACTTTGTCATTGGGGCGGGGTTGTTACATACTTTTTGAAATGATTATTTGAAATGCGCAGTGCTTGATCCGTGGCTACATAGACCGTGAAGAGATGGACGGTGGTCTGGATCGTAATTCTATAGAAATTTCACATTATGCTGAGACCATGATCGTCTCGCTCGCACCTGTTGGATTAGCGTGTTTGAAAGAAGCGGCATTCAATCGAAGTACACACGTTGTCTCTGACACAGTTACGACTGCAATGTAAACTCTGTTGTCACAAAACAATTATAGTTAAAAGAATTGAAACGGTAAAAAACGCTTATTTGCTGCAGTTTCAAGTTAATTAAATAAATACGTATATTCACCGTTTCCGATTTATCTAACACTACCTGTTACTCTGGCATTGAATGAGTTTCAGTTTGCGTTATATAAGCCTTTGTCTCAACGTCGTGCTTGCACGGATGCTCAGAGCACAAAATTCCATTGGTTTGCGACTGATTATGCAATTGAGTGGACGAGAGTTGGGTTATTGACCTTTTGTACGGTAAATCGATTCGATGGCAGGTTTGAAGACTATCTTTAATTGAAACCGAGGCGCAATTGCTAATTTCCACAATGTCATTGAAATCATTGAATGTCATTTTCAGCATTTTTGAAGTACCGTATCTTGTAACATGATGATCATCTTTATATCCCATTTCACACATTTGTGAAGTATCTATTTGAAATAATGATAGCATCGTTTCGGATATTTATGTATATACAACTTTATGTATATACAGGGTGTCCCAGAAAAAATTACCGGGCAAATGAATTTGGACGTACGTAGCCCATCTTATTCTGCATCTTATACTCCAATTTTACTGGAATCGGTTGACTGATCGTGAAGAAATGAGCGATTACACAACGCATGTGTCAATTCACTTCATTCCAAGTTTGAAAGAAAGCTCATTCAACACAATGTTTACTAGTGGTTAAATTGGCAATGGGCTTCATATTTTGTTCTATGAAATCCTTTTCGTTCTTTTTAAACAACCAGTTTCTTGTAAAACATTTAATTTTGTTCAAATTTGAAAACCTGCACGATATTGAAAATAAAAGCATGCATGTAAGATGCTGCTCGGTATTTGTAAATATCTTTTTTCGTTAATGTTGATATAAATGTTGCATAAAGAATTACTACATAAAGAATTGCAGCTGGCTTAAAAATTTCTCACACACATTAATGTTTTCAGAATATTTCCAAGAAATTGTAATGCAAAGTTTAAATCTTTTAAAACTTCAACATTAATGTTGCATGGTATCAAAAATCACACGTAAAGCTGTAAGCACTTCATCATTGTCATTCTTGGCTCAAGTTTTCTTTGTAAAGTATATTTGCACAACCTATAAAGAATAGGTTGGAGAGCTTCCAATTGCAGAAATCAAAGTTTTCTCGGACAAACTGTTATTCATCTTTAGTGAAAGCATGAATGGCATAACACCTTCGGATTTTAATGGATAAAGTGGACTAAATTTTATGAGATACACAAACTTTAGGAAGCGGTGAGCGCGTATGAAAAAAAGCGCCTGTTGATCAAACTTGGAATGAACTGCATTGATGCACGCATTATGCAATCGTTCATTTCTTCGGAACCAGTCAACCGAATCAAATACAATTTTCGTATGTGATGCACAACAAAATAGGCTATGCGCTTCATTTTGATTTTTTTGATTCTGATGTCTATTTCTTGACTTACGTTCAATTTTATTCACTCGGTAATTTTTTCTGGGACACCCTGTACAACTGTACTTTTTTCAGCACCGGACAAAGGCAGTCTCTCCCTTGAAGATGAGATTAGTGCAATTCATGCGAGAATGTCAGAATTGATCGAAAGCGGTGATATTTCAGGCATTATTGACGAGTTCGAATTGTGGTCAATGGACTAGCACCTGGATTTGGTAAAGAAGGTAAGCATTTAAATTACGTGACGCCTCAGTTTTGAAATAATCAAATAGGTTATCTTCAAAGAGTACCGACTCAAAAGTTCCCCGTGGTAACACTATGGTATAAAATCCACCATTTTAGTTTGGGTCATGGAGGGCAAATAGCATACCTCCGGCGTTTTTCGGCTCAATGCGTGCAGAACGCAAAAAACAAAGCATTCTGAATCGAAGTATACGCACAGTAGCGCCGTTAGCTACATGAAGGGTGGGGGGGGTAGGTCCTTGCCGATCTTACATGAAGTGTATTATATGTATCGCATGCAGGTCGCACCAAGTGCATCTCTCAAATGCGCCAAGTATTCGATGTCGCACTCACATGACAACGATTGCCTCGAGCGCATTCCGAGTGAAACCGAATACCATATGAATTTGTAAGTGCTCTTTAAGCAAAGTCATTGTTCATTGAATTTACAACCGTATGAAAAAACAGGCGAAACTATATAGTAACTTTTCGCACAAGATTTGCAATTTTAAGAGAATTGGCCATTGCTCATTGAATGAAGCTAGTATATGGACAATATAAGTGTTCTCTTTCATCTAATGACATAAAATCTGAAAAATATTGTAAGGATCACTTGAGGTTTTGACTTTTAAAACCTACATTTTGGTCAAAAATTGTGCTTGAATGGGTCATTTTGAAGATTGACAACACGTGATCAAAACATTTACATGATTTATGTCAGGCAGAATTCAGCACTTTGTCATTGGGGCGGGGTTGTTACATACTTTTTGAAATGATTATTTGAAATGCGCAGTGCTTGATCCGTGGCTACATAGACCGTGAAGAGATGGACGGTGGTCTGGATCGTAATTCTATAGAAATTTCACATTATGCTGAGACCATGATCGTCTCGCTCGCACCTGTTGGATTAGCGTGTTTGAAAGAAGCGGCATTCAATCGAAGTACACACGTTGTCTCTGACACAGTTACGACTGCAATGTAAACTCTGTTGTCACAAAACAATTATAGTTAAAAGAATTGAAATAATAAAAAACGCTTATTTGCTGCAGTTTCAAGTTAATTAAATAAATACGTATATTCACCGTTTCCGATTTATCTAACACTACCTGTTACTCTGGCATTGAATGAGTTTCAGTTTGCGTTATATAAGCCTTTGTCTCAACGTCGTGCTTGCACGGATGCTCAGAGCACAAAATTCCATTGGTTTGCGACTGATTATGCAATTGAGTGGACGAGAGTTGGGTTATTGACCTTTTGTACGGTAAATCGATTCGATGGCAGGTTTGAAGACTATCTTGCCTTTGTGTTTAGGCGAGACGATCATAGCTTCAAAGGATATGCCGCAGATGACCGTCCATGTCTTCACGGTCTATGGTGGCTACCACCGTTTACACATCGTTTTACACCATTGTAGTAGTCACCACCATTGTCAAAATCAAGGTAAGTGCGACCGACACTGTTAGTAAGTGCAGACGCGTCTTGTACTATTTTCAGCCACTTCAAATAGCGTTTTATGAACCAACATTTCCAGAATTTTAATAGTTACTAATAGAGAGTTTGCAAAATGAAGTTACTGGAACTTTAACGGCAACTTCAAAAATATTGATTGGATTTCTTGCTCAAATTCACTTCAACGCGAACGTCAGATTGGTTTCTGTACCAACAGCGTCTTGTTGCTTAAACTCGGGACATGTGTATCAATGTGCGTTCAAAAGAAGGGCATGTGTAAGAGCTTGTTACCAACTACATCCAAATGTCTCTCTTTGTTTAGTCAAATGGTTATTAGTCCCACTTCAAGACAAAAGACTCTACCTTAAGAGCTTCGTTTGAGTAAACATGAATGAACTCGCGATACCACTCAACATGGATTATGTCGGGACCCAGCGTTAATCTCCTTATCATATTATTTTGAAACTAGCTAGGCCCTATACGTTTCAATTAATATTCTTACGATAGTTATAGGCCTATATATATATAATATTATTTAATAAAGGCTCGTCAGCTTTGTCAATTCCATATTCCAATTTACTTCGCAAAGCCTAATGAAATACATATTCTTTATTTCTTTCCCCTCCTTCTGAATCTCTCTCCCCCTTCCCCTCCTGTTTCCCCTTCCCTACATTCTCCTTATTTTTCCCTCCTTCTCCCCTCTATCTGTACTCGCTCTCTCAAACTTGACCCTCCTATAATTACCCACTCGCACTCCTGTTTCCCCCTCCCCAGTGATTTTGTCAGGGTTTTTCTGTTAGGAGGGCGTGGACCGATTCTCAAAGGGAAACGTTTTTACAAAAATGGGCTTAAAATGGCAGAAAAAGGCCTAAAAGCGTAAAAATATCACGGCGGCCAGCATCCAAAAGGGAAGGGTCAAGAAGAAAGAGAAGATGTCCCACGGGGGGCCCCCCCCCCCCCCTTGGCTACCAGCAAAGCACCTCCCTGTCCACTTCCAATGCCCTCCCTCTCCTCCTCCCTACCCCCCCTCTCTCTCTCTCTCTTACCAGGCACAACCTATGACATGTTATATATAAAATGTTATGCACCTGCTTTACTCTTCCAGAAGTATCGTACACTGCTGGCTCAAGTAAAACCAGACCATTTTACGGGAACTTAATCCCCTTGGCGTTGAAGTCAAGCCAAAAACTTGGTTCCGCAAGCTGATTTGGTGTACGTCATGAGCACACACAAAATTATATATCAAGTGTGACGTTTGGAACAAAATTTATTTTGATTTAATTCAATCAGTAATTTTCAGCAACATGTAGCATGTTTTTTACCCAAACCAAATTAGATTTCCAATAATTGGTCTATTAACTAGATAATACATAAGTGGTAATTATGTAGTCTATGAGGAAATAGGCAAACTATTGTTCTAAACTATGACGTATTTCATCATAATTTACGGCACACTATAGATTCTCGCGTTAACTTTAACTTCAAGCGGCTTTAATGGCAGAGTGGTTTTGAATACATAATCCTCTATAATCCTCTAGACGTTAAAGTTAAAGTTAAAGTAACTTCATTCCGCAAGGTCTCTAATGAATCGTACTTGACAGATAGCGTTATAGGTGTGATAAGATAAGTAGGTAAGTGGGAAGGCCTGTTTCTTCCAAATGCAACATTGGATCTTCTTGAAATGACCAGACATAGTTTTATGACCTGCCGTAACATTAATCTACAGATTAGTGGGATATTGCATGTGTTGCATTTTGATGAAAGAACCTTGCATATAAAGAATACTTTTGATACAGTCTGGATACCAATCAGCTGCAGAAGATCTGAAACTCTGAATTTGCGTTGGCCTATTACTTTGCTGTATTTTTGTATTCGTTGTGGAATTCACAACAACCAAGTAGATTTAAAGAAGCTGTTTATAAAAAATTACATTAATCACACTTTATTCCAGGTGATAACTCAGTCAAGATGAAGATAAATCTAGCCGTCTTAGTTACTGGTATTTTCATCATTTTTGCAACTCTGTAAACTCCGAATCGGTGGACTGTATCGCTCTCTGTAATGAATGTGTTCAGATTTCAGACACAGTAACCCATATGGGCTGCACTAAGCATTGCGAGAAACACAAGCAGAATGATAATGACAAAATGTCGTGTTCAAAATTAACAGGTAAACATTTCTTTATTGTTACCTATTCTAGTTTCTAAGAGGTAGGGAGTTCCATTCTATGATTGTCTGATGAAAGAAACTATATTTTTGTAGGTCTTTATGTAAGGTATGGTATTGACGAGTTTTAATTGTCTGTGTTTGAACATTTGAACATAATCAGGAACGGGTAATGCAATTTCACCATTTTGAATTTTTTTTACATTGTTGTTAATCTATGTTGCCTTCTTCGCTGCTCAAGGGAAGGCCACTCCAGATTTTCTTCGGTAATTGATAGATACAAACCGAGCTGCCCTGCGCTGTATTGTCGCACTTCTTTGGATGTCGGATACTGTAATTCGCCTGTAACAATGGAACGAATTCAAGAACCTTCATTTTTGACCATATTTGCAACATATCTTCACCCTTAATTGAAACCGAGGCGCAATTGCTAATTTCCACAATGTCATTGAAATCATTGAATGTCATTTTCAGCATTTTTGAAGTACCGTATCTTGTAACATGATGATCATCTTTATATCCCATTTCACACATTTGTGAAGTATCTATTTGAAATAATGATAGCATCGTTTCGGATATTTATGTATACAACTTTATGTATATACAACTGTACTTTTTTCAGCACCGGACAAAGGCAGTCTCTCCCTTGAAGACGAGATTAGTGCAATTCATGCGAGAATGTCAGAATTGATCGAAAGCGGTGATATTTCAGGCATTATTGACGAGTTCGAATTGTGGTCAATGGACTAGCACCTGGATTTGGTAAAGAAGGTAAGCATTTAAATTACGTGACGCCTCAGTTTTGAAATAATCAAATAGGTTATCTTCAAAGAGTACCGACTCAAAAGTTCCCCGTGGTAACACTATGGTATAAAATCCACCATTTTAGTTTGGGTCATGGAGGGCAAATAGCATACCTCCGGCGTTTTTCGGCTCAATGCGTGCAGAACGCAAAAAACAAAGCATTCTGAATCGAAGTATACGCACAGTAGCGCCGTTAGCTACATGAAGGGTGGGGGGGAGGTCCTTGCCGATCTTACATGAAGTGTATTATATGTATCGCATGCAGGTCGCACCAAGTGCATCTCTCAAATGCGCCAAGTATTCGATGTCGCACTCACATGACAACGATTGCCTCGAGCGCATTCCGAGTGAAACCGAATACCATATGAATTTGTAAGTGCTCTTTAAGCAAAGTCATTGTTCATTGAATTTACAACCGTATGAAAAAACAGGCGAAACTATATAGTAACTTTTCGCACAAGATTTGCAATTTTAAGAGAATTGGCCATTGCTCATGGAATTAAGCTAGTATATGGACAATATAAGTGTTCTCTTTCATCTAATGACATAAAATCTGAAAAATATTGTAAGGATCACTTGAGGTTTTGACTTTTAAAACCTACATTTTGGTCAAAAATTGTGCTTGAATGGGTCGTTTTCAACAGATTTACCACATTCGCCTTGCTATAAACATTGAATTGCGTTATCTGTTGACGTAATGAAAAAAGTGTTTTAGGGGTAAGTGTTAGCTTTCGTTCATATAAAAACAAGTTCTGATTGGATGAAGGGAACACGAGTTTTTGACAAAAAATCACAGATGCTTTTTTTTCCACTAGCCACCAGCTAGAAGCTCACACAGCTCTTATGATACTCTGCACTCAACCGTGTAGTGTAAGCAAAAACTGTGTAGAGACAATTCACTGCTTGCCTGGAGGCTCTTGGACGAAATTGTGTACTCAGTGTATCGAAGTGCCTATTTTTGCATTTTTCTCAAAAATTATAGCGCATTGGTGACAAGTAAGATATCTATATTATAGGGGCAAGGACTACAACTACTGCACTGGTAATATTATCTCAGCACAGACAACAGTTGTGGAGTTACAGTCAAAAATGAGGGAAAACCAATATTTGATCAATAAATCAATAACTACTTGCCTTGAGTTGCTGAATTTTCAGTGCAGTAGTTGTAGTCCTTGCCCCTATAATATACATACCTTACTTGTCACCAATGCGCTATAATTTTGAGAAAAATGCAAAAATAGGCACAAAATTGGCCAGGGGTGTTGTACCCCCTTAAGGACCACAAAATCAAACAGAGCTTGAAAAGGCTCACCTAAAAATGTATTCTTAATAATAGGGTGTGATGATTGCTTCTATGTATACATGGTGATAAAAATTTGCTTCATTATCAGACATAATTGATTATTCAAAGGTTAGTGCTAATTAGCTGATTAAATACTTTTAAATAACTGCTTCGGTCATAAATAATCATTATAAACTAGAAAAAATGCAATATCTCTTTATTTGTCACTTTTAAACTAATAGCGCTTCCTGTACAACGTTTTGTGTTTGCTGGGAATATTGTCTTTTTTATCTTTTTGCAGATACATGTATGTTTACAAGCGAGTCAATGGCACTCTGCTCCGTTTCATCGAGATATACTTCTAATGAAAAACAACAAAGTTCATCCTCTGTCTCATTCTGCAGACGAGTCGTAATCTGATATTTTGGTTGGTGGCTGCTGTGGGACTGCGTGGAATCAACCTCTGGTTGCAACCCATGATGTTTCGTGTTCTTTAAATTATTATAGACATATTGTGTAACTACATATTGTATAACTTCTAAACTTCTTACAGATGTAGGAAGACAACATGAATGAAAAATAATGATAATGAACAAGTGTCAACTGCAAACTAACAATTCATCTATCTTTTATTGATAATGAGAAGATGATAATAATTATGCGGGTTTGTAAAGATATCATCAATATTCACCACCTGGAACGGAACATTAACACAAAGTGCTTGTTTGACAAAAATAGCACCGGTAATTAAAAAAGTCGTAAATTTTAAAAAGCAACTTTTACATGATAATTGATTATGTTTGAAGATATATTGCACTTTTTCTGCAAAAGATGTCCTTATACTACTGCATAGTTTAAATCGTTATATCATGCACCTTAATGCTTTTAGTATTTTTTCGAGCGATAGCGAATTCTAACACAGCATTAGCATCATTAAAAGCACCTATATGCTTATAAAACATTGATTTATATACAATCTCTAATTTGTTTAGAATACACCCAACATTAGCAGAATTACAATTACAATTACAATTACAATGCCATTACATTACATTATTAAATTGGGCTTATACTCCAGGCTCATATTTGTATTTGAGGGTTGGTGGGTGTGAAAAGAACAATATTTTACAGTTACCCTATCAACAAGTTTTGTGAATCAATCTCATTCAATCACAATAGTATCCGTGATAAATAAAGTGTTCCATAAAAGGGCCATCAATCAACTTCGGGCTCATCAATATAGGGTATGTCAATCGTAATTATAACTGAACGATAGGGGAAACAGAACGAATTACGCCTTGGTGTGCACAGTCTGTGGTAGTCCGACCATAGACTCTGAATATTCAGAGTCTATGGTCCGATCGGAATATTTGGATAAGGACACCACGTTGAAGCTGAGAAAATTACTCAACACCGATGACATTGTTGAATTACTCGAGTTTGTTTTGACGACGACATACTTTTCATTCAGGGGAGAAATATACATGCAAATATCTGGAGCGGCCATGGGAAGCCCGGTTATCCGATTATCGCGAACATTAATTGGCTGGAACAACGAGCTATAGCCAATGCACCCATCGCTTGTCGTCTAAAATTATGGAAAAGATAATTATGTCGACGATATCCTAGAGATTATACCAAAGGGCACAACGCATGAACTGACAAATCACCTTAACAAAGCGGATCCAACCAACAACATTAAACTTACGAGGAGGAAGCGGAAGGAAAAATACCTTTCCTCGATACACCGATTAATCGGAAAGAAGATGGAACACATCAAACATATGCGCTAAATCAATGTGGATATCCCAACTGGGCATTGAAAAAGTAAAACATCCGATCAGAGATAAGACCAAAGCGAAGAAAAAAGCAAAGGACAAGGACACGGAAATAATTTAGGGCATGGGTGTTATAGCATATGTCCAAGGTGTGTCAGAGACTGCAGCGAGTGTTTCAGAAGCTCAACAAAGATGAAACCATACAATACGCTAAAACCATGAAAATACAACCTCGTGCACCCCAAAGACAAAATAGAATCCACCAAGTTGCGAAAATGCGATTGTGTAGTGTTACGAATCGTACTTGACTCAAGGCCAAAATCACCTTTTACCCGAACTCGTACGAATGCACAACACAAATACACTGTTTCATTAAGCTAACAAAATCTAAGTCTTTAATTGAAAACAAAGTATGATTGGTACTACTTAACAACAATATTGCATATACAATAAAATAATCACAAACAGTTTTATTCTATCAGTACTTAACCAGCGGTTTTAAATTTAATATTTCCGAGTTCCGACTGATTTTGCTTGATCGCATCACATAATATAATCATGACCAATCCAAATTTAGCCAAAATTATACAAATTTCTGCTCATTTAAATGCTTACTTTAGGCGTCTTTGAGTTTTTCTGAGAAATGCATCAAGGGCCCACAACCATATAATACTATTTGGTGGTGTGAAATCATGTGATGTGGCGGCAGTTTTAAAAGCACGGGCCCTGAACAAAATATGATGCGCGCGCATACCGCCAGGCAAAACACAATGGAAATTGTGATAATGCGTGCGCATACTGCCAGGCAATGACATCAGAAGTCAACTCATCTATACGCTGGCGAAGTGAGGTAATAAATCGGATTAACTACCATAGCAATAGGTTAACTTCGCCAGCGTATTTCTGTTGAACGTAGGTCAATGCAATCCAGCGACTTTGATTGCTTTAATATCGATCATTATCTTCATTATTTAATAATTGTCATTTTATTGTGCGCCCTCAATCTTGATCAATGTCCACTTTTTCACATCGCAAAGTTTGCATCAGTATCTGAAATTCAGTATCTTTCATATAAAACTGTACGATTTTGTAATTTCTGGATCCAGACGTTAATCCCCTCGAACAGTTTTCACACAGCGCTCACATATGTCTCTTATTTTAAAGTTATAGATTTTGCCCGCTAAATTACTGCTTGGTAGGTTCCCTGAGTATTCAATCTATCAAAATAAAGAGAAATTTTCTGATTTGATTTCCCCAAGAAATCTCTCTGAGCCCTTTTAATCAGCGTTTGTTTTTACATACAAGCCAATATTATGAAAATTAAGACATTAATCCCCGCACACAGGAGAAAGGTTGTCATTTTAGGGGACTTTAAGAGATTTCACAAAAGGTGCGCCCTCAATTTTGATCAAAGTCCAGTTTTTCACATGTACACAAAGTTTGCCCATACACTAGTCAGCATCTTGAAATAGTTAAGCTTAATTCAGTATCTTTCATATAAAACTGTACGATTTTGTAATTAATGTCTGGATCCAGGTATTAATCCCCTCACACAGTTCTATAGGAGAAAAGTTTAACACAGCACTCACAATATGTCTCTTATTTTAAATTGTATAGAATTTGCCCGCTAAATTACTGCTTGGTAGGTTCCCTGAGTATTCAATGTATCAAAATAAATCGAAATTCTCTGATTTGATTTTCCCAAGAAATCTCTCTGAGCCCCTTTAATCACCGTTTGTTTATTATCCATACAAACCAATAATGAAAATCAATATGCCCAAAATATTGAAGATCGACAACGCGTGATCAAACCATTTACATGATTTATGTTAGGCAATTAGCATTTTGTCATTGGGATGGGGTTGCTATGTTCTTTTTGAAATAATTATTTGAAATGCGCAGTTGCTTGATCCGTGGCCACCACATACAACGTTTACACAGCGTTTTACACCATTGTAGCAGTCACAACCAAATTGTCAAAATCAAGTGGGTATCGCGACCGACACTGTTAAGCAGTTAGTAAGTACGGACGTAAAATGAAAATTATGATTTTTGTGTCTTGTACTGTTTTCAGCCACCTAATATAGTCTTTTATGAACCAAAATGTCCAGATGTGTATTGGTTACTAATGAATTTTATTCGTCAGACGAATCATTTCTTTGATAGCGTCACAGGTGTGATAAGATAAGTGGAAATACCTGTTTCTTCCAAATGCAACATTAGATCCTCTTGAAATAATAGTAATAGTACCAGACATAGTTTTATGACCTACCGTAGCATTACTCTAGAAATTAATGAGATCTTGCATGTGTTGCATTTTGATGAAAGAGCCTTGCATATAAATAACCTAGTGGGTAACAATACTTTTGATACAGTCTGGATACCAATCAGTTGCAGAAGATCTGAAACTCTGGATGAGTTTGGCCTTCAAATTTGCGTTGGCCTGTATTTCATTTCTGTATTTTTGTATTCGTTGTGGAATTCACAACAACCAAGTAGCTTAAAGGGGGTGTTTTTAAAAATTCCATTAATCACACTTTATTACAGGTGATAACTAAGTCAAGATGAAGATGAATCTTGTCGTCTTAGTTGCTGGTATTTTGATCATATTTTGCAACTCTGTAAACTCCGAATCGGTGGACTGTATCGCTCTCTGTAATGAATGTGTTAAGATTTCGGACACACTAACCCATATGGGCTGCACTAAGCATTGCGAGGAACACAAGCAGAATGATAATGGCAAAATATCGTGTTCAAAATTAACAGGTAAACATTTCTTTTTTGTTCCATATTCTAGTTTCTAGGAGGTAGGGAGTTCCATTCTATGATTGTCTGGGGAAAGAAACTATATTTTTGTAGGTGTTTATGTAAGGTATGGTATTGACGAGTTTTAATTGTCTATGTTTGAACATTTGAACATAATCAGGAACGGGTAATGCAATTTCACCATTTTGAATTTTTTTTACATTGTTGTTAATCTATGGTGCCTTCTTTGCTGCTCAAGGGAAGGCCACTCCAGATTTTCTTCGGTAATTGTTGGATACAAACCGAGCTGCCCTGCGCTGTATTGCCGCAATTCTTTGGATGTCGGATACTGTAATTCGCCTGAAACAATGGAACGAATTCAAGAACCGTCATTTTAGACCATATTTGCAACATATCTTCACCCTTAATTGAAACCGAGGCGCAATTGCTAATTTCCACAATGTCATTGAAATCATTGAATGTCATTTTCAGCATTTTTGAAGTACCGTATCTTGTAACATGATGATCATCTTTATATCCCATTTCACACATTTATGAAGTATCTATTTGAAATAATGATAGCATCGTTTCGGATATTTATGTATATACAACTGTACTTTTTTCAGCACCGGACAAAGGCAGTCTCTCCCTTGAAGACGAGATTAGTGCAATTCACTCGAGAATGTCAGAATTGATCAAAAGCGGTGATATTTCAGGCATTATTGACGCGTTCGTAGCTGACGATTGCACAGTTGTGGTTAATGGACTAGCACCTGGATTTGGTAAAGAAGGTAAACATTTAAATTGCGTGACGCCTCAGTTTTGAAATAATCAAATAGGTTATCTTCAAAGAGTACCGACTCAAAAGTTCCCTGTGGTAACACTATGGTATAAAATCCACCATTTTAGTCTCGGTCATGGAGGGCAAATAGCATACCTCCGGCGTTTTTCGGCTCAATGCGTTACACGCAGAACGCAAAAAACAAAGCATTCTGAATCGAAGTATACGCACAGTAGCGCCGTTAGCTACATGAAGGGTGGGGGGGGGGTTTGGTCCTTGCCGATCTTACATGAAGTGTATTATATGTATCGCATGCAGGTCATCATAATTATTATGGACAAAAATTGTTTCCAAAAACACCGAAAAATTGTAAACTCACAGGAACTACAAACAACAGTTGTAGTAAAACCACACGGGAATTCTTGCCAACACAGTTTAGTTTTCGGACTACTTTATATTTTGTCATAGAATTTGTAATATATCACGAATCAAAGATTCTAAAACATTTGATGTTAGGACATTTTTAATATTCTGAAATTCTGAAGCTTTGGTGCGTTGATATGCTCCCAGGTTCCCCACAAAACGCCGTAAAAAGGTGGCTAAAGCGACGAATTATATATCAACTTAAATAGATTTTAGAATAAAGTGCGATTTAATAAAAAAAAAATAGATTCATGTTAATTTTGTTTTCCAAAAAATGTTAGTTTTTACTAATCACATCATTATGTCTACTTTTAATTTCGAGGCAACAAATAAGGCAAGACAAACAAGAAGTTGTCTCAGATAGTACTTTGAGCTACTTTGGTCTAACATTTAATATTCATATCTAACCTACTCTACACTTTAATACGAAAATAAATAAGTGATATCTGCGTCTTGACTCTGGAAAACAATTTTTTAAGCCACCCACAGGAAACAAATTTGGCTATAACTACGAAGACAATTGTATCAAAATGTCCACTATTATTGCATGTTGGCAATATCTTAAATTTGTTGAATATAATTTTCTATACAGATGCAAGATGCCTTATCACTAAAGTAAACAAATTACACAGCTAGTCTGGGTCTTGCTAGCTTTTGTCAGGGATATTTGTCTCATACTTAGCCCTGCTTTTATGAACACTAATTATTATTTTGTACACAGAAAATATATTATACAGGTTTATACACACATTGCTGAGTTATTTCAAGAGTCAATAAACATTCAATTAACTATAGATAATGGACTTAGTTTTGTGCAATGTAGTTTTCTGAAGTAAATCGCCCATTGTATCGTTTTCAATACAGATAGGCCCAATCACAAAGTAAACAGTCAGTATACTGACCATGACCTATCTACCTAGCTTTGATTAAACAATCATTTATGTGTATTGTCAGCATGTGATGGCTATAAGCCAATTGCAAACATGATTATAAGAAAGGCTAAATAATTACTACACTCAACAACTCATCACCAGATTTAAGGGTTAATTTAGTCCCTGTCATGTGGGGCAGGATTAGATAAAGGCATGCAAACTAGGGTATGAGATATTAGGAATTATTTCCTAACCTCTTAACCACAGGTTTGGTGGGCTACAAGCTATTCAAGACACAGGATATGTAAGGGATAAACTGTGCATATGAGATGTTGGTGCAAGTGGCATCATTTCACTGCCGTGAAAAAATATTGCTATTTCATTCCAGCGCCTATAATAATTCAGTCAATAAGTTTATTAGTTCACCGATTGTTATTGAGCTTCACGCAGCTAGGACGTATATTATACAAACACAAAATGATTTGAGGGGAAGTAGTCAAAACTACTGGTCCCAAGGTGTTGGATGACTTGATTTCTTCCCGACGCGTCAACGGAGGGAAGTAGTCAAATCATCCAACACCGAGGGACCAGTAGTTTCGACTGCTTCTCCGAAATGAAACATGTTGTATTTGTTTTACTATGCCTCATAAATATTTTCACTATCACTGAAAAATCGTAAACAAAAGTCAAAACCCACACCAAGTGCCGGCCGGCATGGTAAACAAGCTTAATATTTTGCTTACCTGATTTTATTACAGGATTTCTGTTCAATCAATAATTAGGCCTGCATTTAGACCTATATTACTCAAATTTTCTTTTTAACTTTCCATAAATAACATTTTGTTTCATAAAACGTGAAATTCGCGTGATATTATCCATCGTTAATCTCGGCAAAATAACTGCAACAGACGCCATTTTCACAATAAACGCATCTGCAGAATCGCCGTTGTGTACCATAATGCTACGTCGAGACACCATGTGGTAGTAGGGGTGCGGAAGTTTTTACTACTTCCCCGCTATTAATCAAATAAAGGGCGGGTCCCGGACAGAACCTGCATCCAGTGAAAAGCTATCTCATTAGGCGATGAAAATAATATATCCCAAAAAGAAAATATATATCCAAAAACTATGGAACAATTTGGAGCCTCATTTTTGTAAGGAATTTCTATCTGGAAATCCCTCGGGTAATTTTAGCTAAAAATGCAATGAGAGAACTTTCTTGAACCTCGTTGACTTGAAGATGATTTTAAATGACCGCCAATTATGACTGTTTGATATTTATTGCCAGCAATGTGGAAAAAGAGACACATGTAGAAACGAAAAAAACTACCATTTTGTTGATGGAACAAAGTTCAACAAACCATAACCCCGCTTATGGATATCGTTTGAAGTCAAATGATATACCATTTTAAAGCTTATGATGTATATTTTCTAAACATGAAATAAAAAAAAAATTGACCGGGGAAGGAATTTACGGCTCATTCGTCGTGTACAGTCACCTATTTTTGTACACAATTGGCCATTACAAATCATGCCAAAAGAAGAAATTCGAGAAACAGTGAGCGCGTCGCTGTGGAGCAAGTCATACATTATGGCTATTAATGTCTTCAATCTTCAATTTTGGCACCTTTTTGTCAGCTGCTGTGCTTGTTGGATTCTTCTGAAATGAGTGAATTTGCCTGTCCCCTTAAATTCTAATTTCGGCGTGATTGTGGCATCATAATTATTATGTTTTTGGTGGTATTTTATTCAGATGTGAAGCAGCAATGGTTCGATTGGTTCAAAAGCAATCCTAGTGTTAATCGGGCATTATACACTCCTAGTGCATTCGGTGAGAATAATGGAAAGGTTTGGGAAGATGGCATCGCAAATAACTACAAGGAAGATGTATTCATTGGTTCAGTTCGGTAAGCTCCATAGTAATACTATTAGCAGTGGACTTCGGGTATATATATAAATGCGCATATATAAATGCGCACGTGACATCTACAAGTCGCCATACCGTGTTCAACGATGTAAGGTACCCGGATGTGCACAAATTCCACACGCAAAAGTATAGGCGAAAATGACAGGTTACAAGGAAAATTGGCTTTGGAAAATAGTGGCATTGATTGCAAAGGGCAAAATAATTTGACCCGAAACATAAACTCTTTATTTGGATTTTCCATTACGGAAAAAAAAATTATGACGGAAAAGCTAGATATAGCTGATTTAAAAAGTTATATTTCATTATTTCCGTGCTAAATGGGCGTGGCAATTGGCCATATTGATGACGAAATGTGATTCTTACTGGCATTAAGGTCAGAACTGGGTAGCTGCCGATGATGTTATTTGATAATGTTTGCACGTAGGGAACTTAGGTCATTTTCTTCGGAAGGAAGGGGTCATGGATTTATTTATTTGGGAGTCAAGATAAGTATTCCCCCCCCCCGTAGTGCCGCCAATGAACATAACTCTGACCCTAATTTTAACTCTAATTATAACGTAAATTGAGGAAACTATAACTTTAGCCCTTTTCGGCATAATGACCCTCTCAAACTAATAGGCTAGATGTCCCCGCCCGACCTCCTCAACTCTAACTTACTCATTCGCTCGCAAATGGACAAAAAACAAATTCAAAATGTGTTTTTAAACACCTTTTTGTGTCCCCCATGCTAAATCGGTAATCTGTACACCCTTTGTCACCCTTTGACGTACAATTTAGAGTATAAATACGTAGATGACTGTACATGATCTAATCATCCCGGCTGGAAGATGTTGAGGAAGACTCGTATACTATACATCACGCTCATACGTTATATGACAATTTGACGTACAATCACGTATGTGATGCATGGTTTGAGGTTTATTCAGCTAGTAAGTTAGATCCGTCATACACATTATTGTCATGGTATTATATTGTAATTGTATACGTCAATTTTGTTCAGTTTGATTCAACCGGCTTATAAAGTTTTACTTTACACGGAAGGGGAAAGGTAGCAAAAAAACAATTAATTTATGAGTGTAAAAGGGGGAGGGGTGTTTTTTGGGGAAGGGGGTGGCGGACAAATAATATTTATAAAATTATAAGTAAGGCGAGAAAGAGAGAAACCCTGTTCTACGGAACGGACCTTTCAAGTATTTAAATTTTTTTTTTAAATAACCCAAAAAATCACAAAAATCTGTAAATAAATTTCAATTTGAGAAAATACCAAAAAAAAAAATTGTCCTGAAATTTCCAAAATTTGGGGTCGGCATTCATTTGTACAGGAAAAATTTGTTTCCCAATTTGTTCAAAATAAAACAGGGTTTTCGTATAAATAAATAAATAAATAAATAAATAAATAAATAAATAAATAAATAAATAAATAAATAAATAAATAAATAAATAAATAAAAATAAATAAATAAACATTAGTTATGTTTGTACATGGGGTGCTGTGCAATAATCATGATCCTTTGATATCCATGATTTATCCTTGCAAATTTATATCATCGAACCTCCAGCCAATGTTCCTTGCCAGTGCTAGCCACGAAACAAGGTCACAACTGTAGCCACTCCTTCAATGATCGCCATTTCAGTGATTGACAGTGATGAAATGCAAATATGGCGCTGGCCATCTGGTCACGTGCGCATTTATTAAAGCGCATTTATATATACAACCGAAGTCTACTGATTAGTATGCCAATTAAAGTACTAAAATAATTATACCGTAATCTGACACCCGCCATTTTTCGCCACTCTGCGATTCCTTTTCTCCGATGAAGGCACAAGATGATCAACCTTCCTTTTACGAGCTATTATTCAATCACGGGTTGTGGGGAGTTGATTCTGGTACTTTTATATCTGGCTCCCATTAGACATATAGCCCTTTTTCATACTTAAAGAAGAGGGCATATTAACGAATGCCCATTATCGTAGTAGTACTAGTGGGGTGGGTTGGAATGGTGTTGAAGGTAAATCTCATCTCAAAGGTCATACAGCTACTACAATATTTATAAGCCTCATTTAACATGTTTTAATGCATGGTAATAACAAACGGACTGTTCAGTATACCGATCTACCTGGAAAGAGATGGAGATAAATCATGTCAATTGTACTTTTTTCTTTTTGCAGATACATGTATGTTTACAAGCGAGTTAATGGCACTCTGCTCCGTTTCATCGAGATATACTTCTAATGAAAAACAACAAAGTTTATTCTCTGTCTCATTCTACAGACGAGTCGTAATCTGAAATGTTGGGTGGTGGCTGCTGTATACATTATTGTGGGACTGCGTGGAATCAACCTTTGCTTTTATCCTATATAATTGCGTGTTATTTAAAATATTATAGACATATTTATTATCTTTTAAGGGGACTGATTTAAATCGAGGAGATTAGTGACGTAAAGTTTATTCTCTGTCTCATTCTACAGACGAGTCGTAATCTGAAATGTTGGGTGGTGGCTGCTGTATACATTATTGTGGGACTGCGTGGAATCAACCTTTGCTTTTATCCTATATAATTGCGTGTTATTTAAAATATTATAGACATATTTATTATCTTTTAAGGGGACTGATTTAAATCGAGGAGATTAGTGACGTCATTTTTCGTTTGTTGCACATTTTGGAAGTGTATCTACACCTCCAACGTTTCATTTATGGATGTTCAGATTTTGAGTACAAAACACACTATTTTTTTCCAATAAGCAAGATTTCCGATAGTTTCACTGGGTTTCATTTGTTTGTACCGCGATCTCTGTCGTTGCTATGAGCTAGCAGATGACAAATGGCTATTCACGGTACAATATTAGTATTATCTTGCATAATACGGAGATTAACACCTGGTTTATTTTCAATGAAAATTATTTGTTGTACTTCATGAACTATAGTTAATTATGTGCTATATTGTTTTTCTAACCAGCATTCGTGACATTTGTATTTTGCATGCAGGTCTTTGCATGAGTGTTAAATTGCTCCTTGTAATTATTGTACTATTAAAACTTCTGAATTTCAGATAGATAAAAATATATGCCACAAAAATTACTGCTATAGTACAGGTGAATAAACTTTAGTTTCAAGGCCAATCTATTGGCCAACATTTTTAATATTGCTACAAAAATAACTAGGGCTACTGTGATTCAAGAGCCACGAATACAGACGGTGGGGGGGGCACTCAACTTTGGAAGTGACGGGTATGTGCCTACCGGGGTCATGAAGTAGGCCTAGGGGCCTATTGGTAACAAAGCCTTATTTTAAAAAAAAAGGGGTCATTGGGTACAAAAAAAAAAGGTGGTCATTGGGTATAATATTTTGAAAAAAGGGGTCATTGAGTATAAGATTTCAAAAAAGGGTCATCGGGTAGCAAATTTTGAAAAAATGGAGCAAAATTGTGAAAGTTTCGGTATTATTTTGTTGCATTTTGATGATGCTATTCTAGGAAATCTAGAAAAAAGGGGGTCATTGGGTAGCCGCAACCAAAAAAAGGGCGTCATTGGGTAGCAGCAACTAAAAAAAAGGGGGTCATCGGTTATGACTTAAAAAAAATGGGGGTCATCGGGTAGAGTCGACTTCAAAAGAGGGGGCCTATTGACAGGCACATACCGTCACTTCCAAAGTTGAGTGCCCCCCCCCCCGGGATTTGATACCAAAAGGTATTCACCATTGTTGCACCATCAGTTGAAACTACATGTAGCATTCACAATAATCCGGGTCCAAGATGAAATATGATTCAACATTATTTCAACATTGAATTGTCGGAAAGCATCAAAATTGTACATTAGCATTCCCCCTTATACAATGACGTGGAGGGGTGGTGCATGCACGTACGTACCCATAAACTCTTGAACAATTGTGCGAAATTGCCACTTTTAGAAATTGCAGCTCGATACGTCAAAGCATGATGAAACGCCACAGCGCACAGCCGGACACATAAGATGAAATGCGATTTACCATCATTTTCCAAATGCATTATGAGAAAGCTTGGAAATGTGCATTAGGTAAAGCTTTAATAGGTATCGAGTTTGGTGGTCAAGTTTGGTGGTTTGGTGGTCATAGCATGTAATTTAAGGGAGGAGTAGCATTTTTTAAGATTGTCACAAAATTATCTCTAATAAACCCCTATATGACCCTTGGCCCTTATCTATGTGTAACTTATATTAAGCTTGGGTCAGTGCTTCTTGTGACCAAGTTTGATATAAAATTGGATCGGTTGAGCCCATATTGATTGGTCGAGCTATGAGTTTTAAAATATTGGACGAGACGTTGTCGAGTCTAATATTTTATAACTCATAGCGAGACCAATAAATATTGGGCGTAAAGCATCCAATTTTATCATTATTATGTTTTGGATCCAATATTATCACAACTTGGATCCATCAAAACATAATAATGGTCAAAATCGGTGTAAGCGACTGACACTAGTAGCATTTTATCGACCTAAGAAAGAAGAAAGATTTTGGAGCTTCACAAGATACAAGCGGTGTGCACTGCCTGTATAACACATTATCATAATGAAACTCTTTAACTTACACACAACTGGACTAATTTATGTTTTTCTGTAAAACAGGTGCCCAATATGAATGAAAAGTTTTATTGACTTCCATACTCATTGTGATACTGGACAAAAGAGATCTGTGTATGATGTAATTTGTCCGCTATGGCGAAATGTTCATTTAGTTCGTTCAACAGAACTTGATATTAATGTCTACCAAATATACATCACTTTGATACATGGATAGTAATGTCTATACGGATTGATCACAAGATTCTATTGAACGGGGTATAATAGACTGAAACACTAGTTCGATTCCTTTGTCCGGAGACCAGCGCGTAGATGTGCTTCATTGCTTAGTACTTATTGCACTGGTACGTTCTCTTTGAGTACTTTTGGGCGGAATTTATCACCGTGGCGCAATCAAAGCAGTTTGATATAAAACAAATTATTTAGAACACACAAGTGAATTTTGACATGTAGTTCGGTGTTAACTCGTATCACTTCTAACATGTCTAATATCATGGCAAAAGTAATCACGCTATTAATGCTAACGAATTGGGTGGTTCATTGAGATTTAGTTGTCAGAGAAATTTGATCTGATATTGGCAAAACTGTTGGCTTCTAGTTTGTAAATACGTGGCGCTGGAAATGTATACACGTTTGCAGATATCTTTCACGGAAATATCATTTTATTCGAAGAGGACTTAATAATCGTAAGTAACAACTATATAAAAAGATGTAGCAAGTATTCCGATAGCATTTGTGCCAAATTTTATATATACAAATTGATTGACAAGTTTATAATCCACTGCTTTATACTAAAAAGCTCTCTAAAAATATTTCGGTTGATGGATGCTAAATGCAGCAATCCATGTCCTTGGCGCAAGTATTTTGACAGGAAACATGTAACATGCACACATGAATTTGGTATACATGCTTATCTGAATATTCGTAAAAGTCTTTTTCGTTAAAAAAAGTGCGATAATTTGTGAATTTAGATTGACAAAATATCAAATGAAAATAGACTTTTCCTAGTCCGAATAATCAGACCCAGAACAAAATATTAATTTCTGACATGATCGTGGACTTTTCCAAGCGTGTAAAATGTATAGATATCAGGAAATCGCATCGCGGGAACTGATATGCAACATCAAATATACAAGCCTATTTACATATTTTTCCTAAGACCTTACACAAGTGACCATGCTCAAATATAAAACTAGAGAGTTTGGTCATTGATATGCACCATCAATTTTGAACCTGTGATCAATATTGCTAGGCAAAAATTCACAGCAAACATGGCAAATTTCTCTCGTTTCTGGACAATTTTTTAAAACATTTACACACCCCTTAAGGACTGGGGTATGAACGTTTGGACAGTATTTATTGTGGGACATTACAGCACATCAGACATATCGAATTGCATTCTGAATACGAAGAATGTCATTCTGATATCATATTTTCCTAAGACCTTACACAAGTGACCATGCTCAAATATAAAACTAGAGAGTTTGGTCATTGATATGCACCATCAATTTTGAACCTGTGATCAATATTGCTAGGCAAAAATTCACAGCAAACATGGCAAATTTCTCTCGTTTCTGGACAATTTTTAAAACATTTACACACCCCTTAAGGGCTGGGGTATGAACGTTTGGACAGTATTTATTGTGGGACATTACAGCACATCAGACATATCGAATTGCATTCTGAATACGAAGAATGTCATTCTGATATCAAATAATTTTGATTTTTGAAATTCGCAATTTAATACACATTTTATGGCAAATCATTAAAATTGATATTTTTGATATTTAACAGTACTTGAAGTAAACTTTATAAATCTGATGATTTATACTTAAAGTGTATGTAGGTGGGATGAAAAGCCGACGATCAATTGAAAATTTTGACCTTTCGTATTGAAGATATGGATTTTTTCCCAAAACACCAAAAAACAGGGCTTTTTGGGAAAAAAATCCATATCTTCAATATGAAAGGTCAAAATTTTCAATTGATTGTCGGCTTTTCCTCCCTGCTACATACACTTTAAGAATATGTCATTAGATTTATATAATTTACTTCGAGGACTGTTATATATCAAAAATTTGGAAAAATATCAAATTTTTATAATTTGTCATAAAATTTGTATTATATTGTGATTTTCAAAAATGAAAATTATTTGATATCAGAAAGACATGCTTCGTATTCAGAATGCAATTGATAGGTCTGAGGTGCTCTCATGTCCCACAAAAATACTGTCGAAACGCAATAAACGCTCATTTTAGATCCCTTAAGCTTCTTATATATAAACATGCTGTATAATGTTAGCAAGCGAGTGTCAACTGGAAACTAACAATAGCTTCATCTATCTTTTGTTGATAATGAGAAGATGAAATTATGCGGGTTTGTATCATTACTATTCACCACCTGGAACGGAACATTAACGCTAAGTGCTTGTTTGACAAAAATGGCAGCGGTAAAAAAATCGTAAATTTTAAAAAGTATTTTTTTACATGATAATTGATTATGTTTGAAGATATGTTGCACTTTCTGCAAAAAGATGTCGTTTTAATACTGCATAGTTAAAATCGTTATATCATGCGAACGACAGCGAAATTTAACACAGCATTTGCATTATTAAAAGCTTATAAAACATTGATGTATGTACTATTTCTAATTTGTTTAGAATACACCCAACATTGCCATAATTTACATTACAATGTCATTATAATTACATTATTGAATTGAGCTCATACTTTTATCTGGGGGTTGGTGGGTGTAAAAGAACAATATTATACAGTTACCCTGTCAACAAGTTAGTTTTGTGAATTAATCTCTTTCAATCACAAAAGTACCGTATACCGTGTTCCATAAAAGGGCCATCAATCAACTTCGGGCTCATCAATATAGGTATGTCAATCGTAATAATAACTGAACGATAGGAGAAACAGAACGAATTACGCCTTGGTGTTCACGGGGTGTGTATTAAGTTATTACTTTTACCACTACGACATTTCTATCAAATTTGGAACTTAACAATAATTATGAGATGTAGATCCACACGATGTGCCTTACAGAGGTGGAAAATATCTTTCTTTAGCGAACTATTGTTTTTTTAAAAAGGTATATCCAAGCACTATGTCTTTATATTGGTTCAAAAATTGTTCACTTACGTGAGCTTTCTACACGACGACTCTGTGTATTTTTCAAACTGATGGTGACTGGGTTACTGATCTGGGTTTTTAATTGACATCACTGAAGAAGATAAATTATTGCTTTATATTTGACCGAGAAAATGAATTTCATAACAAAAAGGTCTCTGAATTACTGATGTCAACATGTATCGTTCGACTTTTAGCGCAATTATGCATAACAACAGAAAAGCTGGTCAGTAATGTACTGAGTGATTAGAAAAGGCTTAAGGGGGTACTACACCCTTCGATAAATTTGTGACTATTTTTGCACTTTTCTCAAAAACTAATAACACACTGGTAACAAAAGTTATGTATATTATAGGGGCAAGGAATCCAATTACTACACTGAAATTTCAGTGACCCAAGACAAACGGTTCCTTATTTATGATAAGAAATGAGGTACCGCTAGGATGTACCTCATTTCTTATCATATTTACTGAACCGCTTGTCTTGAGTCACTGAAATTTCAGTGTAGTAATTGGATTCCTTGCCCCAATAATATACATAACTTTTGTTACCAGTGTGTTATTAGTTTTAGAGAAAAATACAAAAATAGTCACAAATTTACCACAGGGGTGTTGTACCCCCTTAAACCCAACTATTAGGCCCTGATTCATATTTAATCCTCATTTAGGCCTGGGGAATAGATTGTCCATGACAATTTGACTAAGCTTTCAAAATGTGTTACATTTCATAAACACCAAGCTATTTGTGAGGTGGCATAAGCTGTATGGGCTATAATGTGATCTAGTCGGTAATATTTTGCGAACAAATGCTGGACTCCGTATTCTATTATGTTTTCCTCTACGCTGGATGTCTTTATCTGACCTTCAACTGGTAGAAAGCGTAAGGTTTGAAGTACTGAACTCTGGAGTCAAGAAAATGACGTTTTCCAGGACCCTGTTTGTACAGAAAGTCAATGGGGACTATTGTGGACCCTTAATACCGTTTAACTTCACATCGGTGACCCAGGTGTTTCATCGACGATGTATAGGTTGATAAAAATGATGATTCAATTCAATTAAACGGATTTACATTCTAAATGAAAACTTACCCTGCTAATTCTAAATACAGCAACTAGCTAAATCCGGTAACTATAAAAACATTTTACTTTCTAATTTTTATTTTTCTAAACATAATACCTTTTAACTTGACATCAGTGAAACATCAGTGTACTTTCATTGAGCTGAAGCTAGGTGAAATTAAAAAAAACGAACAAAGGGAGTTATTTAATAATAAGGCTGAAAAAGTCATATCACACAACAAGCCGTTTGGTCAACACATTTACACTTATATTTTTTGCAAATTACTCTACCCAATTATTACTAGTATCACAACTTTATCTGAACTTCGTATAAGTCCAGTCCCTGGGATGCGAGACACATGTCTTCCGTCCCCACCATGCATTACTGCTGAGCTGCTTATGGGCGAATCGTCAGGTGATATATAGCGTCTTCATTTGTTTTATTCAAATTAGCCGCACAAACTATTTTAGGCACGGCGCGATGCCTTGAAATTACATGTGTTTGCGACCAAATGGGTCAAGCATACCCTTTTTTCCTGTGTAATAACTAAGGAACCACTAGGCTCATGTGCGCTTACACATAACTATGTTTTGGTCATTTTTGTTTGATACTTGCCTGCTGTGTAAAGCGTTAGTTAGAACCTCTATTTGTTCGAAGCAATACAATACAATAATACCATATTTATGAATAGCCTGTCGGCAAATCAATTCGGCATCAAAGGAACAATGCGTTACGTAATCTATTGCATTTCCATATACTAGTATAACCGCCTTCGGTCGGTATGTTTCTTCTATTTATCCTTTGAGGTCAATGCAATCCAACGACCTTGATTGGGGGGATGCACATTAAAACCTTGTAGATACCCGACTAGTGTTTTCAAAGAGCGCTCAGTTTCACCAATATAGGCTTCTCTTCTTTGTACTACCCAGTTAAAGTTTTGCCCTGGCACGGGACGTAGTATACAGACCTGTAATGTCCTTCTTGTCTGTCTTATCCTTGGGTGACACAAGGATTTGTCATTGTGTGCGGGTTGGTTTCAAGAACACACTAACACCCGTAATTGCTAAAGGTCCTTTTTATAGCTTCAGAGGTGCCTTTGATGTAGGGGAGCACTACGCGGCCTTTATATGGGCGTTTTTCGCCCACGTCGCTCGTTTTGTGAGTTTTGGTTGTGTAGCTTTATCGAGAGCCCATTTGGGGTATCCACATTTCGCTAAAGCGTTGTTAACATGCAACTTCTCGTCCTCACGATCCTGGTGGTTGGTGACCACAGTGTCAGTCCTATGGTACAAAGTTCGGATGACTCCTAGTTTGTGATCAATGGGTGATTAGAGGAAATTATTATTTTCAGCCACTTAAAATAACGTTTTATGAACCAACATTCCCTGAATTGTATTAGTTACTAGTTACTAATGCAACATTGGATCTTCTTACAATAACAAGACATAGTTTTATGATCTCCAGGGCCAGATTTACCATTGGGCCAGATGGGCCCGGGTCCAGGGCCCCAAGAGTTTTGGGCCCCTTTTTACCCCGAATACCCCTCATTTCGTCCAAAATATGGTAAAATTGCCCAACTTACGCGCTTCCCGAGCACTGGCCCTTTGCATAGCAAAATTCGCCTTCATTTGGGGCTAGATTAGTCGGAATTAAATATTTTTCGCCCGCTCCGGGCGCAAATATCCGAGTAAAACCTATATGCTTGCCTCTCCACCGCCACTATTATAGATCTCATACTCAAACCAAAACGGGGCACTTGAGTGTACATGCCTTCCTCACGGTGAGTTTGGGTTATCCGAATTTTGGCCTGGCCCAGGGCTTCCAAAAAGGCAAATCCGGCCCTGATGATCTGCCGTATTAAACAGTAATCTACAAAGTACTAACTGGTGGATCACAATACTTTTGATACAGCCTGGATACCAAGTATCTGCAGTTTCTGTATTTTTGTATTCGTTCCAGAATTCACAACAACCAAGTAACTTTAAAGGGGTTGTTTTAAAAGGAATCCATTAATCCATGAATGTCACATTCATGACACTATATTACAGGTAATAACTAAGTCAAGATGAAGATGAACCTAGTCGTCTTAGTTACTGGTATTTTCATGATGTTTTGCAACCCTGCCAACTCCGAATCGGTGGACTGTATCGCTCTCTGTAATGAATGTGTTGAGATTTCGGACACACTAACCCATATGGGCTGCACTAAGCATTGCGAAGAACACAAGCAGAATGATAATGGCAAAATGTCGTGTTCAAAATTAACAGGTAAATGTTTTTATATTTAGTTTCTATTCACCTCTACCTTTCCAATCAGATATTCCTTAAGGGCTGGGGTATGAACGTTTGGACAGTATTTATTTTGGGACATCAGAGCACATCAGACATATCGAATTGCATTCTAAATACGAAGAATGTCATTCTGATATCAAATAATTTTGATTTTTTGAAATTCGCAATTTAATACACATTTTATGGCAAATCATTAAAAAGTGATATTTTTGATATTTAACAGTACTTGAAGTAAACTTTATAAATCTGATGATTTATACTTGAAGTGTATGTAGGCGGGATGAAAAGCCGACGATCAATTGAAAATTTTGACCTTTCGGATTGAAGATATGGATTTTTTTTTCCCAAAACACCAAAAAAAATTAGGTCTTTTTGGGAAAAAAATCCATATCTTCAATATGAAAGGTTAAAATTTTCAATTGACCGTCGGCTTTTCCTTTCTGCTACATACACTTTTAGAATATATCATTAGATTTATATAATTTACTTCGAGGACTGTTATATATCAAAAATTTGAAAAATATCAATTTTTTATAATTTGTCATAAAATTCTGGCATGGACTAAACCCATTTTGACACAAAACACAGTATCTTTAACCCAGAACTAACCACATTTTTTCTCAAACTAGTCTTAAAAGATAACAGATTTATAAAAAAAAATACAAAATGTGATTTTCTCTACTATAAAACAATCCTTGCACAAAACACCTTGCATCCCAAACTAAAATACGACGCTTAAAATAGTTCGAGATTCAACGTTTAGGCCTATGTGAAACACTTTTTTCTTCGACTAAGAATTAATAAAAGCCACCAAGCTGTGCTCAATAGTACTAAGTATTGTATACACTCAGGGCCGCCACTAAAGGGGCGGGGTATGGGGTTATGACACCCCAATCATCATAATTTTGTCGGATAATATAATTTACTGTATTGGCAAGACCATGATCGTCGGTAATTTACAAGAGTCATATAAAAATTACATGTAGGCCAAAGCCTATTATTAACTTGTGTGTAATAGGACTTAACACGGTTTGGAAATAAGCTCTTCATTTGTAAGAGCTTTCCGATGATGTTTAATGTATAATGTGATGTTTTGGCTATTCATTTGGTATTGCAGACCTTAGAATCTAATTTAAGCATTCTAATCATGATGAGTACTGATAATAAAGCATCATTATTATTTTATAACTTGCCCGCACGGTCTAGTGGTAAGGGTAAAAGGTTCATTCCCAAAGAAAGTAAGTAATACATCTGCTGCTGTCATCATGGTTACTAGGTAAGAGGATTTTCTGCAAGGGATATATCACTTTCAAAACGCAAAAATATGAGAATAAATGAGAATTAAAACGCATTTGTTTAAGAATAAAAACAAAAACAACAAAAAAGAATGTCATTGAAATCATTGAATGCCAATTTCGGCTTTTGTAAAGTATCTTTTTTAAATGATTATCTCGATGTTGCGGATCTTTATGTATACATTTGGCATCAATTTGAATGACCCATTGCCTTTTCTTTTTAGCACCGAATAAAGGCACTCTCTCCCTTGAAGATGAGATTGATGCAAATCACGTCAGAATATCAGAAATGATGAAAAGCGGTGATTATTCGACCATTATTGAAGAGTTATTCGTTGACGATTGTATAAATGTAGCTAATGGACAAGCACCTAGATTTGGGAAGGAAGGTAAATATTTAAATTACTTGACACTTCAGATGTATAATAATCAAAGAGATTATGCCCAAAGAATACCTATAGTCTACATATCTACCTCGGTTCTAGCCGTATTTCTTGCGTATATTATATAGCTATATATGCAAACATGGATATGGAAAAGATACATCGACGACATTCTGGAAGTAGTAGTCAAAGACGTAGTTATACCGCTTACTGACCATCTTAACCAAGTCGATGAAACACAGTCCATCAAATTCACTTTCGAGAAAGAAGTCGACGGAAAGATACCATTCTTAGATACTCTAATTGTTTACCGCGATGATGGGTCCGTGAAGCTTTTTCGTTTATCGCAAAGCCACCCACACAAACCAGTACCTGAACTGCAAATCGCACCATCCCCTACATCAAAAACTTGGGGTAGTTCGCACACTGTTAGATAGGAAAGACAAAATTGTCACCGAAGATCAGGACAAAGAGGAGGAGGAAAAGATAATTAAAGGCACTTTGAAACAGTGTGGATACCGGGACTGAGGTGTGGGAAAAGTCAAGAGCAAATGGCTACTCCTAAGCAAAAATGAAAGAAGTGCAAAGACGACAGTGAAAAATCCAGGGGATTGGTGACGTTACCGTATGTTGAAGGGGTGTCCAAGCGTTATGCTAGAGTCATGAAATCTTATAACATCCATGTGGCCATGAAACCCCACAGCACTTTACGCAATCTTCTTGTCCATCCCAAAGATAAACGTGAGCCGCAAAATTCTACGGATGTCATTTACTCAATCCCATGCAAAAACTGTGATCTCACATACATAGGTGAAACTGGTAGAAAATTCGGGAATGCTTAGATGAACATAGAAGTGAGGCAGAGAAAGCCGCTACCAATATCCGCACCAGAACCAACAGGAAAGCTTCGCAATCTACCATCAATAAATCTGCGATAACTGACCATGTTAAGTACAATTATAATCATATCATCAATTGGAAGGAGGCAAGGATTGTCGGCAAAGAGAGTGACAAATACAAAAGATGGATAAAGGAGGCCATCACCATCAGAAAGCAAGGAGCAACAATGAACCGAGACGAGGGCCAGTACAACCTAAGTCACATCTATGACGACCTGTTGATGGAGAAATCGTCTGGCAACTCCGTTGCCAAACAGCGATCAACAACAGCTGTTCAGCGATCACCACGTCAACAGTAGCATTGAGAAAGATAGCTGGTAGCTATCGCAACGTCTGCACGTAAGTGTGTTTAACTTGGGTTAGTATATGAAGAAATATACAGCGTTATGGAACAGTCCTGATGAATTTATTCAAGAGGCAAGTACTACAATATGTCCTTTAAAAAATCGTCCGGCTGTTTCCTTTAAGAAAGTAGAATTAAACGGCGAATTATATCGAACCGTAATAGATTCTAACTTTCTGCGTGCTTTTTGGCATCCTATGTTTTTCAGATACAAAGCAGGAATGGTTCGAATATTTCGGAAGCAATCCCAGTATTAATCGGGTATCATTCACCACTACTGCATTCGGTGAGAATACTGGAATGGTTTGGGAAGATGGCATCGCAAATCTCTACCAGGATGATACACTCATTGGCTCAGAACGGTAAGCTTCATAGTATGCCAATTAAAGTACTAAAATAAAAAAATACCGTAATCTGACACCCGCCATTTTTCGCCACGTTGCGATTTCTTTTCAACGATAACGGCACAAGATGATCAACCTTCCTTTTACGAGCTATTAACCAATCACGGGTTGTGGGGATTGGATCCTAGTACTTGTATATCTGGCCTCCATTAGACATATAGCCCTTTTTCATCCTAAAAGAACAGGGCGTATTAACGAATGCCCATTATCGTAGTAGTAGTGGGGTGGGTTGGAATGGTGTTGAAGGTAAATCTCATCTCAAAGGTCATACAGCTACTATTGAAAAGCCTCATTTAACATGTTTTAATGAATAACAAAAGGACTGATCAGTATACCGATCTACCTGGAAAGAGATGGAGATAAATCATGTCAATTGTGCTTTTGTCTTTTGCAGATACAAGTATGTTTACAAGCGAGTCAAAGGCACTCTGCTCCGTTTCATCGAGATATACTTCTAGTGAAAAAAAGTAAAGTTCAATCTCATTCTACAGACGAGTCGTAATCTGAAATGTTGGGTGGTGGCTGCTGCATACATTATTGTGGGACTGCGTGGAATCAACCTTTGCAGACGAGTCGTAATCTGAAATGTTGGGTGGTGGCTGCTGCATACATTATTGTGGGACTGCGTGGAATCAACCTTTGCAGACGAGTCGTAATCTGAAATGTTGGGTGGTGGCTGCTGTATACATTATTGTGGGACTGCGTGGAATCAACCTTTGCAGACGAGTTGTAATCTGAAATGTTGGGTGGTGGCTGCTGTATACATTATTGTGGGACTGCGTGGAATCAACCTTTGCAGACGAGTTGTAATCTGAAATGTTGGGTGGTGGCTGCTGTATACATTATTGTGGGACTGCGTGGAATCAACCTTTGCAGACGAGTTGTAATCTGAAATGTTGGGTGGTGGCTGCTGTATACATTATTGTGGGACTGCGTGGAATCAACCTTTGCAGACGAGTCGTAATCTGAAATGTTGGGTGGTGGCTGCTGTATACATTATTGTGGGACTGCGTGGAATCAACCTTTGCTTTAAGCCCGTGATCTCATTCTGCAGACGAGTCGTAATCTGAAATGTTGGGTGGTGGCTGCTGTATACATTATTGTGGGACTGCGTGGAATCAACCTTTGCTTTAAGCCCGTGATCTCATTCTGCAGACGAGTCGTAATCTGAAATGTTGGGTGGTGGCTGCTGTATACATTATTGTGGGACTGCGTGGAATCAACCTTTGCAGACGAGTCGTAATCTGAAATGTTGGGTGGTGGCTGCTGTATACATTATTGTGGGACTGCGTGGAATCAACCTTTGCTTTAAGCCCGTGATCTCATTCTGCAGACGAGTCGTAATCTGAAATGTTGGGTGGTGGCTGCTGTATACATTATTGTGGGACTGCGTGGAATCAACCTTTGCAGACGAGTCGTAATCTGAAATGTTGGGTGGTGGCTGCTGTATACATTATTGTGGGACTGCGTGGAATCAAACTTTGCTTTTATCCTATATAATTGCGTGTTATTTAAAATATTATAGACATATTTATTATCTTTTAAGCTTCTTATAAAGATAATGTATAATGTATCAAGTTCAATCTCATTCTACAGACGAGTCGTAATCTGAAATGTTGGGTGGTGGCTGCTGTATACATTATTGTGGGACTGCGTGGAATCAACCTTTGCTTTTATCCTATATAATTGCGTGTTATTTAAAATATTATAGACATATTTATTATCTTTTAAGCTTCTTATAAAGATACTGTATAATGTATCAAGTTCAATCTCATTCTACAGACGAGTTGTAATCTGAAATGTTGGGTGGTGGCTGCTGTATACATTATTGTGGGACTGCGTGGAATCAACCTTTGCTTTTATCCTATATAATTGCGTGTTATTTAAAATATTATAGACATATTTATTATCTTTTAAGCTTCTTATAAACATACTGTATAATATTAACAAGCGAGTGTCAACTGGAAACTAACAATAACTTCATCTATCTTTTGTTGATAATGAGACGATGATAATAATTATGCGGGTTTTAATGATATCATTAATATTCACCACCTGGAACGGAACATTAACGCAAAGTGCTTGTTTGACAAAGATGGCACCGGTAATTAAAAAAGTCGTAAATTTTAAAAAGCAAGTTTTTACATGATAATTATTTATTTTTGAAGATATATTGCACTTTCTGCAAAAAGATGTCGTTATACCAAAGTATACTACTGCATAGTTAAAATCGTTATATCATGCACATAACACTTTCGAGCGACAGCGATTTAACACAACATTTGAATTATTAAAAGCACCTATATGCTTATAAAACATTGATGTATGTACTATTTCTAATTTGTTTAGAATACACCCAACATTGCCAGAATTTACATTACAATGCCATTATAATTACATTATTGAATTGGGCTCATACTTTTATTTGGGGGTTGGTGGGTGTAAAAAGAACAATATTATACAGTTACCCTGTCAACAAGTTAGTTTTGTGAATTAATCTCTTTTAATCACAAAAGTACGGTTGTTTGATGGGATCATTTATTAGTTTTTAAACAAAACATCATGTACAACTAAATTTTAGGCCTGAACAGCTAACTGTGATATCATGCTAATGAATACAGATGCTTTTGAGTCATTCTCAACTTTAATTTTCACTCTTTTACAAAATTATTCACCTTTATAGCATTTTATAGCTTTTTCGGATATAAAATGTATTTGTTAATGATAAAATTGGTGGCGCTATTTAGTAACTGGAAATTACTCTTTCAACCTTTTAATACAAACAACTCCTTTTATTGTTTGATAAAATATGTTTATAAAATTTCCTTGCTGCTTGTCACCTATTCGCTCTGGAGTCAAGAAAATGACGTTTTCCCGCCCTCTGTTTGTACAGAAAGTCAATGGGGACTATTGTGCACCCTTAATACCGTTTAACTTGACATCAGTGAACCAGCTGTTTCATCGACGATGTGTAGGTAGATAAAAATGATGATTCAATTCAATTCAACGGATTTACATTTTAAATGAAAACTTACCCTTCTAATTCTAAATACAGCAACTAGCTAAATCCGGTAACTATAAAAACATTTTACTTTCTAATTTTTATACCTTTTAACTTGACATCAGTGAAACATCAGTGTACTTTCATTGAGCTGAAGCTAGGTGAAATATAAAAAAAACGAACATAGGGACTTATTTACTTAAGGTTGAAAAAAGTCATATCACATAACAAGCCGGTTGGTCAACTAGCTTACACTTATTACCCAATTATTACTAGTATCACAACTTGATCTGAACTTTGTATAAGTCCAGTCCCTGGGATGCGAGACACATGTCTTTCGTCCCCACCATGCATTACTGCTGAGCTGCTTGTGGGCGAATCGTCTATCGCGTCTTCATTTGTTTTACTCAAATTAGCCGCCTTGAAATTACATGTGTATGCGACCAAATGGGGCCAACTCAAGCATAACCTTTGGGCTGTATAATAACTATGGAACCACTTTCTCATGTGCGCTTACACATAACTATGTTGTGGTAATTTTTGATGCTCGCCTACTGTGTAAAGCGTTTAGTTACCAGCTTAATGGCAGAACCTCTATTCTTCGAAACAATAATACCATATTTACGAATAGCCTGTCGGCATATCAATTCGGCGGCGAAGGAACAATGCGTTACGTAATCTATTGTATTTCCATTACTAGTATAACCGCCTTCGGTCGGTATGTTTCTTCTATTTATCCTTTGAACGTAGGTCAATGCAATCCAACGACCTTGATTGCGTTAATGTTGATCATTATCTTTATTTAACACAATTATTATAGTCATTTAATCACCCGTTAGCGAGAAGTTAATCCACGCAAATCAACAATGAAAACCAATATGAACGATCGGCAGTGATGTCAAGATCGACAACGCGTGATCAAACTATTTACATTATTTATGTTAGGTAATTATCATTTTACCTTTGGGACGGGGTTGATATACTTTTTGAATTAATTACTATTTGAAATGCGCAGCTGCTTGATCCGTGGCAACCACATATAACGTTTGCATATCGTTTTACAGCATTGTAGTAGTCGCAACCAAATTGTCAAAATCAGGTAGGTATCGCGACCGACACTGTAAAGCAGTTAGTAAGTCAATAAGAAAATTATGATGATTTTGATCAAGTTAAACTTTTGATCCAAACATAAGGAAATAATTCCTACCTTGGAATTTTCAAATGGTATTCATCAGCGAGTGAGTGAGTATATCAGGTCGTGATCTTTTTGACCTTTGACCTGCTATAATATAAACAGACCCGTAGAATCCATGAAGTTTGAACCGACCCAGTTCTTGCTGGGAAATGGTTGTTTGGCTTTGATGTGAACAGCTTCTTTGACTCCACATTGAACCACCTAATATCCCTGTCGATTATGTGAACTGTCTAAGTCCAGGAGATTCGATGTGAATGTGGTTTGAGACATCTGATGATGTACTACTAGTAGGCCTCCTATGTTTATAAAACCGTGTTTTCAAAGAGCGCTCAGTTTCACCAATATAGGTAGACGTTCGCCTTTTGTATCTCTTTCCTTGTTGGAAAGGTATAACGTTGTGGAGATAGGAACATGTACGACCATCCGGGACCTACTCTGCCATGTTTGGCTGAGTAACGCTACGTTGAACACGGTCTTTTGTGCCTATGTAAATTATCCTCTGACAGGTATTGTGTTGAGAAATGACCCAACGACTTTCACGTGCTTGGAATTGTAGCATTGACATTTATCAAATTTTGACGTTCGGACAACGATCGGATCTTTCTATATATGCAGATCATATTCGTTAGCCTGATATCTGGCCTTTAAACTTACCAATATTCTTCAGAAACTTGCGCATACATCTTTTCGGCTTGAAATAGACGACATTTGTGTGATATTGGCAATGTCAAAGGTTACGATAATCTGGACTATTCTACTTTACGGGGGAGTCCGAAAATGAACTTTGGCAGGGGCTGAAATGCATTTTTTACTAGCGCAATCTCTGTTTGTAACTAAAGCATTTGGAGTTCCAAGACAATCCAGCGTGTATTTTTTATTCCAACGGGCGGCCGTCCGGTCGGTCATGCGTGAGTTATTCTCGTTTTATACAGGTGTTTTACGTTTCATGTTAATTTACTATTCCTAGTCCACTACTCCGTCATTTATCCACCCCACAAGTAAAATGGACATGACGACCCCGGGATGTGGCGAGGTCAGATGCGGTTGCATGATGGTATAATTGAAGACCGAATTAAAAAGACTAGTTTGCGTCTGACGTCAGGGCAAAGGCGCGACGTGATTGGGTTACTGACCTGCGCAGTACGGCATTTTTGGTCTGGTTGACAGGACGTCATACGCAAACTAGTCTTTTCAATTCGGTCTTCAAGATTGTTGCAAATGGAAAAAGTCACAGCGCCTTCGGCGCGTCAGGTCAAGAGGTCAAATGATGCCAATGATGTAAATAACGGAAGAACCGAACAAGTAAATGCAACCTTTTTTACGGCAAATCAACAGGGATCGTCGAATTGAAGGTAACACAAATGGGTACAATATGATGGTCAATATTGAGGTTCATTTAAATAGGTAGGGAAAGTGTGCATAAATATGAAAAATATGTTTTTTCAAATGGAATTTTACAGCTCTTGCGGTGACCCACGAACACAATGAAAAGGTCAATTTTCATCACTTATTTGTTCTGTTGCGTTCAACCATCTCCAACAATTTTTTCAATGTAAGTGCCTCTGGCCCTAGTGGAAGTAAAAACGGATACTATGGCCAGAGTTCTAGGGCTAAATATAGGCTTCTCTTCTTTGTACATGTACTGCCCAGTTACAGTTTTGCCCTGGCACGGGATGTAGTATACAGACCTGTAATGTCCTTCTTGTCTGTCTTATCCTTGGATGACACAAGGATTTGCCATTCTGTGCGGGTTGGTTTCAAGAACACGCTAACACCCGTAATTGCTCAAGGGCCTTCTTATAGCTTCAGAGGTGCCTTTGATGTAGGGGAGCAGTACTACGTGGCCTTTATATGGGTGTTTTTCGCCCACGTCGCTCGTTTTGTGAGTTTTGGTTGTGTAGCGTTATCGAGAGCCCATTTGGGGTATCCACATTTCGCTAAGGCGTTGTTGACATGCAACTTCTCGTCCTCACGATCCTTACAACATAACTCAAGAATCACATGACCTGCAAAAGTATATCTGTGATATTTGAATTCTTCGACAAGCTCGCTATGAATTGAGCAATGCAATTTTTGCCAAAGCTCACTGCCATTCACAAGATGCTGTGAACTACCAAATCGCAACAGTTTAAAGTTGTTGCTAACCTTAAAATAACCAGACATAGTTTTTTTATCTCCAGGGCCAGATTTATCATTGGGTCAGATGGGCCCGGGCCCAGGGCCCCAAGAATTTTTGGGGCCCCTTTTTGGCCCGAATATCCCTCATTTCGTCCAAAATAGGGAAAAATTGCACAATTTGCCTTCATTTGGGGCTAGATTAGTCTGAATTAAACATTTTTCGCCGGCTCCGGGCGCAAATATCCGAGTAAAACCTGGATACCAAGTATCAGTTTCTGTATTCGTTGCAGAATTCACAACAACCAAGTAACTTTAAAGGGGTTGTTTTAAAAGGAATCATTAATCCATGAATGTCACATTCATGACACCATATTACAGGTAATAACGCGGCCAAGATGAAGATGAACCTAGTCGTCTTAGTTGCTGGTATTTTCATCATATTTTGCAACTCTGCAAACTCCGAATCGGTGGACTGTATCGCTCTCTGTAATGAATGCGTTGAGGTCTCGGACACACTAACCCATATGGGCTGCACTAAGCATTGTGAGGAACACAAGCAGAATGATAATGGCAAAATGTCGTGTTCAAAATTAAGAGGTAACTGTTTTTATATTTAGGTTCTATTCACCTTTACCTCTCCAATCAGATATTCCTTAATCGAGGCAAAAGCAATATGAAAACCAAACAAGCCAACATGCAACACCCATGCCGATTCAGTGGGTTGTTGCCTACAATATACTTTCGGCAGTGATGTCAAGTTCCACCAATTGCGAACAAAATGTATTGGACCACTTTTGTTATTGTTTTATATTTGAAGAGCTTATTTCCAAACCGTGTTAAATTCACAAGATTCACTTTGAAGAAAATTATTCATGGCAATGAAAAATAATTAGATTTTCTATAAAATTACCGTGAAGTGAAGTTGATATATATATAGGACTATGAAAACAAGTTAAGTATAAATCTGGAGACGCAAAACGCAATTTCTGGCATGGACTAAACGCATTTTGACACAAAACACAGTATCTGTAACACAGAACTAACCACATTTTTTCTCAAACTAGTCTTAAAAGAATTTATTAAAAACATACAAAATGTGATAAAACAATCTTTGCACAAAACCCCTTGCATCGCGAAGTAAAATACGACGCTCAAAATAGTTCGAGATTCAACGTTTAGGCCTATGTGAAACACTTTTTTCTTCGACTAAGCATTAGTAAAAGCCACCAAGCTGTGCTCAATAGTACTAAGTATTGTATACACTCAGGGCCGCTACTAGAGGGGCGGGGTATGGGGTTGTGACACCCCCAATCATCATAATTTTTGTCGGATATAATTTACTGTATTGGCAAGACCATGATCGTCGGCAATTTACAAGAGTCATATAAAAATTACATGTAGGCCAAAGCCTATTATTAACTTGTGTGTAATCCGACGAATAGGACTTAACAAGGTTTGGAAATAAGCTCTTCATTTGTAAGAGCTTTTCGATTATTTTTAATGTATAATGTGATGTTTTGGCTATTCATTTGGTATTGCCGACCTTAGAATTTAATGTAGGCATTCTAAACATGATGAGTACTGATAATAAGCATCATTATTATTTTGTAACTTGCCCGCACGGTCTAGTGGTAAGATTAAAAGGTTCATTCCCAAAGAGAGTAAGTAATACATGTACATCTGCTGCTGTCATCATGATTACTAGGTAAGAGGATTTTCTCCAAGGGATATATCACTTTGAAAACGCAAAAATATGAGAATAAATGAGAATTAAAACGCATTTGTTTAAGATTAAAAACAAAAACAAAAACAACAAAAAATAATATCATTGAAATCATTGAATGCCATTTTCGGCTTTTGTAACGTATCTTTTTTAAATAATTATCTTGAGGTTACGGATCTTTAAGTATACATTTGGCATCAATTTGAATGACCCATTGCCTTTTCTTTTTAGCACCGAATAAAGGCATTCTCTCCCTTGAAGATGAGATTGATGCAAATCACGTCAGACTATCAGAAATGATCAAAAACGGTGATTATTCGACCATTATTGAAGACTTATTCGTTGACGATTGTATAAATGTAGTTAATGGACAAGCACCTAGATTTGGGAAGGAAGGTAAATATTTAAATTAGAGATTTCAGATTTATAATAATCAAAGAGATTACGCCCAAAGAATACCTCTACATATCTACCTCGGTACTAGCTTGGAAGTTCAGTGTGTTTCTTGCGTATATATTATATAGCTATATGCAGACATGGATATGCTCATATAACTTTCCACAGCAGGTGATATCCCCTCAGGTGATATCACCTGAGGTGGTCGCACATTACTCAGCAAAAATAAAATCCACAAACCTAATGCACCCCTCAGACCCATAGTGGACTACACATCAACAATAGGTTATGCTACATCGAGATGGCCAGCGGATATCCTAGGTCCTATGGTAGGGAATACTGTGCATCATGTTAAGAACTCAACGCACCTTGTAGAAGAGCTTGTAGATATTCTCATTGATGAAGGGGACATTTACTTAATTCCCACGACGTAGTCTCGCTTTTTACTTGCACTCCCATCAGCAAAGTATTAGACATAGTGAAAGACAGAATTAGTAAAGAATGCTGGCTTAAAGACTACAACCAATCGCAAGGTTTCAATCTAACTGCGGATGATGTAGTTGAGCTTTTGGATTTCATTTTGTCCACGACTTACTTCACCTTTCGCGGCAAAATTTTTTAGACAGCGATTCGGAGCGGCTATCAGATAACATGCATATATTGGTCCAATGTTGGTTTTCGAACGCCAATCTTGGCATCGGCATTAATTTGCTGCCCATATTGGGCCAATCGTGGCTTACCATCGGTAATCTTCATATTGGCATCACAGTGGCAGCCTAAATTGGTCCAATATAGGCCCAATATTTGGCCCAAGCCCAATCTTGGACCAATCTTGGGCCAATGAGCAAATGATATTGGGCCATTATTGAACATATATTGGGCCACCATCGGACCAATATCGCCATGTTATGGGTAGCCCCGTGTCCCTATTAGCCGCCAACATCTTTATGGAATACTTAGAGGATTCAGCCATCATGACCGTCCCAATTGAATGCAAGCCCAAGCTATGGAAAAGATACATCGACGACATTCTGGAAGTAGTAGCCAAAGACGCAGTTATACCGCTTACTGACCATCTTAACCAAGTCGATGAAACACAGTCCATCAAATTCACTTTCGAGAAAGAAGTCGACGGAAAGATACCATTCTTATATACTCTAATTGTTCGCCGCGATGATGGGTCCGTGAAGCTTTTAGTTTATCGCAAAGCCACCCACACGTACACAAACCAGTACCTGAACTTCGAATCGCACCATCCCCTACATCAAAAACTTGGGGTAGTTCGCACACTGTTAGATAGGAAAGAAGATCAGGACAAAGAGGAGGAGGAGAAGATAATTAAAGGTGCTTTGATACAGTGTGGATACCCGGACTGATGTGTGGGAAAAGTCAAGAGCAAAATGGCTACTCCTAAGCCCGGGGGGGCACTCCCTATCTGAAATGGCAGGGATGTGCCTCGGCCATGTTAAAAGTATGGGGCATTCAGGTCATATGTACAATTGAATATATGAATACAAAAGCCACCTAAGTCCATACTTTGGCCAAATTGAGTTAAGCATGGGAAATTGTTGCTATGCATAGGCCTGTCATATGCATGAAAGAACAACTCAAATTCATCCTCTGTGTCTATTGGGCATGTGAAAAATAGCATGTATGAAAGAATCACCCAATTCCATGATTTGAGTCTTGTAACACATTGATTGAAATCCAGTATGTATAAAAGTCCACTTGTAACACATTCATTGCTATAGAATGACTTTTGAACAAAAAATGGGTTTAATAAAGGAAAGTGTGTGGTTTATATTACATGGCAGAATGCTTATCAACATTATACATACCTGTGTGCTTTATTTTGTATTATCTTACTAGTGGTAATCTCATTCTAACATTGTTGTCTTTGTATATGATTCAAAAAACCACCCAAGTCCAAAATTTAAAATGAACCCCACGAAGTCCCTGAAATGCTAATCGTCATACCTAATACAGGTTAATCCACTCATTTGCAGGTAAAACTTACCATATTGACCAGGTAAATATAACTGAAGGAATTAAAATGATACACAGGTTTTTCTCTCAAAATAACTTCGCATGGACTTAGGTGGCTTTTGTATTCATGTATTCAATTACAAAAATATGGGGTCATTCAGTACACACCCTGAATAAAAATAGGGTCATTCGGTATGAAACTTTGAAAAAAGGATGGTCATTGGGGTAACAAAAAGTAAAATGGGAGTCATTGAGTACAGGATTGCCAAAAGAGCATCATTAAGTACACATAAATAAGTG
This sequence comes from Amphiura filiformis, assembly GCF_039555335.1. Classification (NCBI taxonomy): domain Eukaryota; kingdom Metazoa; phylum Echinodermata; class Ophiuroidea; order Amphilepidida; family Amphiuridae; genus Amphiura; species Amphiura filiformis. The sequence goes on from NC_092631.1 coordinate 70,056,805, forward strand.
CCAAATGCGTAAAAACAACTTGGCCACCTTGGAAATGAGAAAAATCTCATTATTTCTGGAGGAGAACACAAATACCACCAAAATTTGGGAATTAAAAGGGGGTCATTGGGTATAGCAGGAAATAGAAAAAGGGGGTCATTGAGTACATGAATTTTTTTAAAGGGGGTCATTGGGTAATAGGTAGGACCATAACACAAAAAGGGGGTCATTGGGTACAAGCCGGTTTGAAAAGGGGGTCTATCCGAGGCACATGATGCATATCTGTCATGGAAGTGCCCCCCCGGGCTCCTAAGCAAAAAGGAAAGAAGTCTAAAGACGACAGTGAAAAATCCAGGGGATTGGTGACGTTACCGTATGTTGAAGGGGTGTCCGAGCGTGTTGCTAGAGTCATGAAATCTGATAACATCCATGTTACGCACTCTTCTTGTCCATCCGAAAGATAAACGCGAGCCGCAAAATTCTACGGGTGTCATTTACTCAATCCCATGCAAAAACTGTGATCTCACATACATAGATGAAACTGGTAGAACATTCGGGGAGCGCTTAGATGAACATAGAAGTGAGGTAGAGAAAGTCCATGATGCAGTCATGTCTACAGTAGAATTCATCTCGACCTTTGCAGGACTTAAACCCCATTAAAAGCTATAAAACCAAGATAACACTCATTGAAACAGCTCAACTGATTAAATCGGATCTTCTCTGGTTGTGCACATGTGTCTGTTTTGCATGTGCGATATCGCAATAAAGCTGGTATTATAGCTTCAGTTGGGTAACCGATTATAAAGGAAACGGAAGGACACAATGGTATGTGGACCTTTGTTCACGAAATGAGACAATGACCTGCTTTTTGTTAACCAGCATTCTTGAAAATGAGCAACATAATGATTGTTGACTTGGAAATAATTTCTTCATATTTTTGGTGTTATTTGTCGTTTACATATCCTTCCTAAAACACAAAAGTGCGACCCTCTCCAAACACCTAAATTAGCTAAAAATTTAGGACATGTTACAAAACTATATTTTCTAGAATTTCATAGAATAATTTAAATGTAGCTTGTACCGTTTTTTTGTGGCATCCTTCAGAACGGAGCGGTCCGTTACCAATATAGCTCAATATTTTCGGTCAAATCTCCATTCAATTAACACGGGGAGTTGGCTAGCTATGAGCTAGCTATGCTTTGCCCTCACTCATATTCTACGAAAGTGCGACCCCTTCTGAACATCTAACCTAGCTGTAATTTTAGGTCATGTTAGAGAAATATATTTGCTAGAAGTTTGGAGAATAAATTAAATATTGGCTGGTTATTTTTCACACAGTGATGTTAACTAGTCAAGTGCCCATTCTTCCAACATACATCATTTGTAGAGGTCACGCGTCAATGGTGAGAGCACTGTGTATTGTGTATAGGAAAACGGACAGTAACTGCAGTATGCGCTACCGATATCCGCACCAGAACCAACAGGAAAGCTTCGCAATCTACCATCCATAAATCTGTGATAACTGACAATGTTGTGGACAATAATCATATCATCAATTGGGAGGAGGCAAGGATTGTCGGCAAAGAGAGTGACAAATACACAAGATGGATAAAGGAGGCCATCACCATCAGAAAGCAAGGAGCAACAATGAACCGAGACGAGGGCCAGTACAACCTAAGCATGCGCGTATTTGGGGGGGGGCTTTGGGGCGCCAGCCCCCCGGGGTAAAAGCAGAAGGCGGCCAAAACGAAGGGGCGGCGGAAGACGAATGGGAAAAAAAAACAGGGGCGGCTAAAACGATGGGGGCGACAAAAAGAAATAGTAAAGAAAAAGAGCGGAAAAATTTGAAAAGTATAAATTTTTTTGAAACAATGGTACTATACATTAAAATGTGTTACTTTTAGGGCGCTAGCGCCTAAAAACATGATGAATTTATTCAAGAGGCAAGTACTACAATATGTCCTTTAAAAAAATCGTCCGGCTGTTTCCTTTAAGAAAGTAGAATTAAACGTCGAATTATATCGAAACGTAATAGATTCTAACTTTCTGCGTGCTTTTGGCATCCTATGTTTTTCCAGATACAAAGCAGGAATGGTTCGAATATTTCGGAAGCAATCCCAGTATTAATCGGGAATCATTCACCACTACTGCATTCGGTGAGAATACTGGAATGGTTTGGGAAGATGGTATCGCAAATCTCTACCAGGACGATACACTCATTGGCTCAGAACGGTAAGCTTCATAGTATGCCAATTAAAGTACTAAAATAAATATACCGTAATCTGACACCCGCCATTTTTTTCGCCACGTTGCGATTTCTTTTCACCGATGACGGCAAAAGATGATCACCCTTTTACGAGCTATTAACCAATAAATTGTTGTGGGGAGTTGATCCTAGTACTTTTATTTCTGGCTCACATAAGACGTATAGCCCTTTTTTTTATCCTAAAAGAAGAGGGCATATTAACGAATGCCCATTATCGCAGTAGTAGTGGGGTGGGGTGGAATGGTGTTGAAGGTAAATTTCATCGCAAAGACAGCTACTTTAATATTGAAAAGCCTCATTTAACATGTTTTAATGAATAACAAAAGGACTGATCAGTATACCGATCTACCTGGAAAGAGATGGAGATAAATCACGTAAATTGTGCTTTTGTCTTTTTGCAGATATATGCATGTTTACAAGCGAGTCAATGGGACTCTGCTCCGTTACATCGAGATATATTGGTAATTAAAAACAACAAAGTTCATTCTCTGTCTCATTCTGCAGACGAGTCGTAATCTGAAATTTTGGGTGATGGCTGCTGTATACATTAATTGAGGGACTGCGTGGAATCAACCTCTGCTTTAAGCCCGTGATCTTTTGTGTTCTTTAAATTATTATAGACATAACTTTTAAACTTCTTATAAATGTAGGAATGATAATGAACAAAAAATATAATAATAGTAAGCGAGTGTCAAGTGAAAACTAACATTTTATCTACTTTTTGTTGATAATGAGAAGATGATTATAATTGTAAAGATATTCACCGCCTAGAAGATTAACACAAATTGCTTGTATGACAAAACGTGGCTCCGGTAATTTAAAAAGTGGTAAATTTTAAAGGGTGATTTTTTTACATGATAATTATATTTGAAGTTATATACTTCATTAATATATTCTTGTTCATTGATTGGTTAAAAGTGTGTCACGTGATCAAAAATAGTTCTACCATCAGTACTCCTATCCGTAAATAGTACCTCTAAGCCGTAAATAGTATTTTTAATGTCCCGGATGAGCCGTAAATAGTACCTCCAAGCCGTAAATAGTACTTTTGACCATGCCTTCCGCGTGCGCGCATTTGATGCGACGGAACAGTTCACGCACGCGAAACTGCCATAGCGTGATTTCTCGCTGCTGTAATTGGTTAGCCCGATTTTAGCCTATTCGATTTTTTGAAGGGCAAAATATAGGTTGTGCTTAAATTGGTCGTGCTGTTCACTCAGGATAGAAGCTGGAGAGTCAACATTTTCTTTTAACCAATCAATGAACAAAGAACATATTAATGAAGTATATAAAACAAATATATACTGCCTTTATTCGAAGTTCTGGTTAAAACTATGGTCCCTCGTTGAGATCAATTAATACTATTTTCCTTCGGGGCTGCGCCCCTCAGGAAAATAGTACTATTGATCTCACCTCGGGCCCATAGTTTTAACCAGAACATCTCATGGCAGTATATATTTGTATTTTTATTGTTTGGCTATGAATATACTAGTATCCTAGACCATTAAATATTGAGAAATTCATTGATGATCATTATTGCATAACAATAAATAAGCGATTAACTATAGAAAAAATAGCAGCTCAGTGGGTAAAAAAGGGGGAATTGTGGTCATTTTTAACAGCAAATAATGGTGATGCGCTATGATGTTAAAATAGGTTGAGTATCCTCTTTTTAAAAAAAAATTCCATGTCTCACCCCAACATAAGTGAGTGATATGGTGTTGTAACGTTTTGCCAACCTTGGTAACAAACATGGCGACGACCGGCTACTGTGTCTGTATATTACCGCAATTGTTCTCCCGGTGCGTGCCATTTTTAAAACTATATACCGGTAACTCATAACACTTATTACAAGGTATAGATGTTTTATATACAACTAAACATGGATTGAGGAGAAGTAGTCAAAACTACTGGTCCCGATGTGTTGGATCAACACCGAGGGACCAGTAGTTTTGAATACTTGCCCGAAATGTAACATGTTGTATTTGCTTTACTATACCTCATGACATGGTAAAATGAAGCATAATATTTTGCTTACCTGATTTTATTGGAAGATTTCTGTTCAGTCAATTGACCAATTTTATTCTTAACACTCCATAAATAAAATTTTGTTTCATAAAACGTCAAATCCGTTTGTTATTATCCATCGGTATAAAGGGCGCACACCACTGAATAATCGCCCTATTTAATTCGCGGACCTATTTTCTCTATAATTATAAAAATACAACTTTTTTGGCGACTCAAATTTATGCATAGGCTTTAAACTTTTATTTAAGCTATAATTCGCCACTATTTCTGATTAATTAGTCTAAAGACCAGCCCAAAATACCTCAAATTACCGGAACTCATTAGGGTTACACAAATGGCGCATTGATTTAGTGGTGTGCTCCCTAAATCTCGGCAAAATAACTGCAGCATTTTCACGATAAACGCATCTGCAGAATCGCCGTTGTGTAGCATAATGCTACGTCTGAAGAAACGGTGACGCGCGGGGTCGCGACACCATGTGGTAGTAGAGGTACGGAAGACTTACTACCCCGCGTGCGCGTAATTGCACAGGCGCGAGAACTAGTCAAAATACCGTACACGGACGCTGGCGTTATTAACCAATAAGATGTCTGGATAACCTAATAAATATTTATGAGGTATAGTAATAAATGTTACCCCGAGAAACAAGGTGATTAAGCGTGGGTTCGAGGCCCAACTCAAGACGTTGGGTTTCATCTTTCAATTTTTTACCCATTATTCTTGTTCCGTGTGCAAATCCGCTGGATTTTTTCTTTGTTCCCCATAAACATGATGAAAGAAAGCATTATCAATCTAGTGCTAATATTGTTTAGTGAACATTTCATATATTATGCTACTAAATACTTATCAAAAAATTCAAAGGCCAACATTTGTCAAGGAAAGGTGTTCAATGTTTATCCCCGTGTTAATCTCAAAGCACCATATGTTTTCAGCATTTGCAACCTGTCTAAAAAAAATTGTGCAAGTGGAAAGCGCCATCTTTGGCAAGTAGAAAATACTGCTGTGGTTGTGACATGATGCTCACATCAACGTTAAGGGAGCAGTCCTAGCTTTTAAATACCGTTTGTCTTATTCATTTTGGTTTCGGCAATCCAGAGATCTGCTTCACTCAACCCAAATGTATGAAATCCCTTTTGTGCCTTTTTAGGAAATTGAACAGAATGTTATATCCAAATACCAATATATCCAAGTACAGTACCGTATAAGAACATTCATTTGATTAGAAATGATTATGTAACAATAATATTGCTCAGTATTATAATGTATTGAAGGCGAGAGCAGCAAGGTGCATTTAATCACTGACAATTATGGAGCGCCAAAAACCAAAAAGAAATTGCACTAAGGCGCTGTGAACTAGGCACAAAAAGCAAAGAATAAACAATGATAATATAATGAAGGTGATACCCTGTGATACAAGCAACATTGAGAATGTTGTACTACATTGGAATATTTAGGAGCCTGTATGCATTTGCAGATTTGTAAGCGTTTTTGCAAGTTCTTTGTTCTCTAAAAGAATTTTCTTTACCACACTATCGACGTGCAATGGATTGGGGTGAATTAGTCCGAAATGCCCTTTCAGTACTTTCGAAACTAATTCAAATTTGACCCCCTTAACGTTGACAAAAACAAAATTCAACGTTTTATTGGGGTATGGACAGCCCTATTCTTCGTATCACAAAAATCTTGTCCCGAAATAATGTAGACCGTAAAGGTTTTAGTCTTATTTGCCTAATTTATAATGGGTATTTCGTTTCGACACTCTTTACATCATAACTCAAGGATTACAAGACCTACGAAGGTGTAAATTGTCAAGCCCACTTTAGAAAAGATTTCGACAGAGCAGCTGACAGAGGTCATTACTATGAGGATACATACCACTATTCCACCAATTACTAACAGCGAACTTCTCTAATTGGCCTAACCATTCTGACTCCTCTCCTTCGTTTAACACTCACTCAAAATTGCATATGATTTCGAAACAATTCAGTTGCTGAATATCTTATGCAAACATTAACTTTGCGCCATCAACGTTGCCGAATTTATAGCAATCTCATTTATGCCACTTTGAGAATTTGGCGCCACATTTGTAATTCATTTTAGGAGCCTGTGTGCATTTGCAGATTTGCAGATTTGCAGATTCGTATGCGTTATTGCAAATTCTCTATTCTCTAAAAGAATTTTGTTTGACAACACCGTCGACGTGCAATGCATTGCTCATTTGGAAAGAAACATTTCAATTAAATAGATTTGAATAGTAAATGAAAACCTAACCTACATCAGTGAGCCAGCTGTGTACTTTCATTGAGCTGTAGTAATTAAAAGGATTTACATTTTAGATAAAAACCTACCCGTCTAAATAACCGTTTTTTGTACTGATTAGCGATTGCTATCTTCTAAAATAAATGCAATCATTTTCTTTTCTGGTCGACAATATTTTTGACATCAATGAACCAGTGCACTTTCATGGAGCTGAAATCAAAAAGACAACAAAGGTAGTTATATCATTATTGCAGAAAAAAGCCATACCACAAAATAATGAGAATGATGGCTAAATGGTGAACTAGTAGAACAAATCAGTGATTTCACATATTTAGGTGCTATAACTGGCAAACCATCTAACCTGATAACATAAGTTTGCAACCGGATTAATTATATTTCTGTATTTTGTGTATGTGTTGTTCATAACAACCAAGTAACTTTAAAATAATTCATTAATCAATGAATGACATATTCATCACACTACATGTATATTACAGGTGACAACTAAAGTCAAGATGAAGATGAATCTAGTCGTCTTAGTTGCTGGTATTTTCACCTTGTTTTGCAACTCTGCAAACTCCGAATCAGTGGATTGTATCGCTCTCTGTAATGAATGTGTTGTGGTTTCGGACACACTAACACATATGGGCTGCACTAAGCATTGTGAGGAACTCAAGCAGAGAGATAATGGCAAAATGTCTTGTTCAAAATTAACAGGTATATGTTTATATTTTCATAACACATATCTATTTTACGAACAGACGAACAAACAACATGTTAAGCATGTTCAGTGGATGCTTGTCAGCAGTTTAGATCAAATCTTTAGATACTGTAATTCGCTAAAAACAATGGGAATTATTTGAGCATACATTTAGCACAAATTGAGACTGAGGCGCAAGTACTAAGGTCAAGAATTCTATTGATATCATTGAATGTCAGTTTCAGTATTTGTGAAGTATCTTGTATATACGATAATAATATCATCGTTGGATCCCATTTTTGTCTCATCTTAAAGGAGTAGACTATATAATCACTATTCCGTATGATGTAGGGGTTGTTTTTATATTGGTGAGTGTATGTAAGTGACAAATTGGTTTTGGTTAAAGTTTTGATTACATTGTATCAGTGAGCAGTTCAAAGCATACATGTACTGCAACCAAACTTTGGTCAAAGCTGCATGTATTGGTGGTAATAAATGTCATACATTGTAAAATAGGCTGACAATGAAATATCTGCTCTAATAAACAGTTTAAATCCAACTCTAATATCATACTTGTGCCATTGATGTACTATGGGAACTTCCATGTAATGGTGGTGTTCAAGGTCACACACTGGAGCCAGAGGTCATTTGAGGTCTACTTGTATGTAAAATAGGCTGCAAATAAAAAAAAATAATATGGTATCCAATGAATATTTGCTATGGGGTGTTCACTTCTCGTGTCTTCGAACGATCTTTTTTTTTTAAACTTCTTATCAAAAGCAGGTGGTCATCAAAGCTTGCGGATTTTCATGTGTATCAAGTGGCATCATCTCGTGTAATTGGAATGAATCATTGCCTTTTCTTTTCAGCACCGATCAAAGGCAGTCTTTCTCTGGAAGACGAGATCAATGCAATGAACGCAAGAGTATTAGAATTGACCGAAAGCGGTGATTATTCGGCCATTTTTGACGAGTATTTCACTGATGATTGTATAAATGTAGTTAATGGACAAGCACCTGCATTCGGGAAAGAAGGTAAACATTTGAATTACCGGCACTTCAGTTTTAAAATAATCAAAGCGAGTATACCCGAAGGTGTCGACTCAAAACTACCCCGTGTGTAACGCTTTGGTAAATCCGCCATTCTTGTTTGTTGCTCATGTAGGGCAAATAGTGTCCCTCTGGCGTTTTTCGGCAAGAGCCCGAAATCAAATGATAATAGGCCTTATGAGTTATATATCTAATTGGTTTTGCTCAAGGTCACGCTTTAGCGAGGACTCTGCGATGACATCGATCGTGCGAGACCATGAAAACAAAAGTCAATGACTGGTGATTTGAACGCGTATTCGAAAATGTTGCAGAGATCACGTTCATTATACGCTGCGTCATGAACAGGTTTAACAAACTCCCGTAAAAATTCGTTCTTAACCAAGCGACTCGTTAATAGGCACATATGCTTATTATCGAATTTTTACGGTAGCTCAGTAATGCTACTTGCGCATGTACATTGTTAATTTAATTTAATTTTATTACGAACTAACGAGGCGCTGGCCAAGCCGAAATAGTAAAGGGGTAACCCTATTGGTTTAGGATATGGATTATCTTCAAACCTACACCCTCCGGGGCACTCAACCTAAATTTTTGTATGCGCCCGGCTGGAACCTTGGGAACTAAAAGCTACACTTGTCAGAGTTTAAGACTCAAAGAAATGGAGCATGATCCAAAAGTATGACTCCCTCAACGTCAAATTTCGTCCCCTTCCATGCATCCATGTAAAAAGTGAGAACATTTTCAGCGTAATAAGCAGCACAATTACGAGGCAAATACTTTAGTATGTCTGAATTGCATTGTTGGCCCGCATAAATTATTGTAAACAGCAAAACATGCGAAGGTATTGGTGCATGTCCCGATTTCATCGAAGTGGAATTCCTAGAGCTACTGGAGCTATAGCTATATACCCACAATTCCCAGGGGCGCTTGGAATGTCGCTGGTGTGGTAACCACAAATCAACTGTTTTTTCACGATTTGATATGACAGCATCTAGAGCTAAATCGCTCGATACCTTGTACTCTAATTCAAATAAATTCATGCATCCGTAACATGAATTTATCAAAAAGACGAATCCGGATTTGGCCGTCTGCCGCATTCATAAGGATATGATACTAAAATCTCATCAACAATAATATAATAATAATAATAATAATAATAATAAAAATCTTTCTTTATTGAGGGTAATTCCACTTCAGTGTCAAGCACTGCTTTCCAAGCAGGCCCTCATACAATTATAAAATACTGTAATACATATTGATACATAGTAAATTTACATCTTACACATGGTAAATCAATAATAATAATAATAATAATAATAATAATAATAATAATAATAATAATAATAAACCAATATTTCTATAGCGCAATTTATCGCAGATGCCCATTGCGCTTTACAATTAACAACTAAAAAAGGAAAATGCACACACATAAAAAATACAATATAAAATTAATTGACACTGTATATTAAAAACAACACCTTAAAAGTAATCTAAAAACAACCAAAATATTGCAGCAATAATGTTTAAAAACCAATTTGCCAATGTACATAATTTTAAACATGATAAAAGATAGTTGTACCAAACTATAACCCTACCCAACCGGACCCGCCACCCATAATGGTCACGGCACCACGCCACATCCACGACACATCACCAGACAGACCGATCCCGAATCGGCTCCATACCCCCGACTCGCGACGCTACGACGGCAGATGTGACGTCACACGAGAGTCGTCAAGGGACCTCATGATGGTCGGAACGCAACTCCCGGACAATCAATAACATAATAAATACTATTGAACTCATATGGCAAAGATTATACAAAATACAAGCTAAAGCTAAAATGTCCTTATAAAAAGTACAATTTATAAGGGAATAGAAATCCCAAATTATTTAGAAGGAGTATTTGTTCGCGCTTTAAATTGATACAAAGACATATTATTTAATTCTTTGCGGATTTGAGGTGCAATTTCATTCCAAGTATTAACAGCTCTGGCATGGAATGTACGCTTGCCTGAATTTGAATTACATTTTGGTACAACAAGAGAATTTGATGAATGATTCCTGGTAATATGCATATGACTATCATGAACAAATTCAAATTTAGATGATAGATAAGATGGACCCAGGTTTCTTAAACACTTAAAAACTAAAATAAGAAGTTGATTATTCCATCTATCATTTAGTTTTATCCACTGTAGTGCACTCATTAAGTTACTTATTGGTGTTCTAATATCAGCAGATAAAATTGTCCCGGCTAGCTGATTTTGTAACACTTGCAGCCTTGCTTGAGATTCACAAGAAAAATTACTCCATACAGAACTACCATAATCAAATTGAGGCATAACAAGTGCATTTGATAACATAACAATGGTTTGACGAGGCAGGAAGTATTTAACACGCCTAATGACACCAATTTTTTTAGAAACATTTTTACATAAATAATCTACATGAGCTGACCAAGAAAGTTTAGAATCAAGTTTTACTCCAAGATATTTAAACTCGTGAACTCGTTCAATAATAAAAGTATCCTAGATTTATATCATTAAACTTTTCAAGCATTTGGTTGGTACCAAAGACCATAAACTTGGTCTTATCAACATTTAAAGTAAGTTTGTTTGCATGAAACCAATTTGCTACACTGCAAAGACTTGACTCTAATTTAGCTTGCAATTCCAAAACATTCTTTCCTTTACACATTAAACTTGTGTCATCTGCGTACATGATAGTTTTACAGTTAACAGAATTAGGCATACAATTTACAAAAAAAAATAAATAACAAAGGACCTAGGATTGATCCTTGCGGAATTCCAATATTAACATTTTCAAAGTCAGATAAAGAAGAATTTACACTAACTGTTTGAGATCTTTTATACAAATATGATTTAAACCACAGAACCTCTTTGCCTTGAACACCATATTTTTCAAGTTTTTTAAGAAGTATTTCATGATTGACCGTGTCAAAAGCTTTCTTTAAATCAATAAATATAACACCAGTAGCGAATCCACTGTCCATGTTCTTAAGTATAAAATCTTCTACATTAAGTAAAGTTGTGGTAGTTGAATGGTTGGCACGGAAACCAGATTGATCTTCAGAGAGAAGACCTGCATTAGTCATAATCATATACAATTGATCATGAATGGCCCTCTCAATAATTTTGGAAACAATTGGAAGAACAGAAATGGGCCTATAATTTCCAACATCAGTTTTGTCACCTGATTTACAGATTGGTGTTACTTTTGCTTTTTTCCATAGATCAGGGAAAATAGACTTACTTAAAGATATATTACAAATATATGCAAGACAATTTGAAATGTAAGGTCCAGCTAATTTGAGCAAATAAAAAAAGAAGATAATTGGGGACGAGGCTGTCGATCTAGTCACGTGCCTTATTTACTTTCTCTATATTCACACATACCACTCCACGCCATACATAAATTCTCACAGCCACATTTCCCCAAAATGAAATTTAAAAAAAGGAAAACTAAGTTTGGCAGAGGTGGGGTTCGAACTTACGGCGCACCGCTATCATGGATACTCCACTATGATGAGCCTAGCGCCTTAGACCGCTCGGCCACGTGTCTTATTGGTATCCATTTTCAAACTTATTTGAACATATAATGGCAACTTCAAGACAAAGACAGAAAACGTACCATATTTTGGAATTTTATTTGCTTAAAAACATTAATGTGTATTAATTGTTGTTAACTGCGTGTTCTACATACAGAAATCCGACAATAAATGTGCCTCTACATGGACAATACATTATATCGATTTTGACTCGCCGGACACGTGCTCGTTTATACATGTGTGTCAGTTTATTACTATAGTGGAGCCTGCCATTTTTCTAGTTTTCTTGTATATACGTTCGATGTTTTTATCATTTATATAAAAATTCCACATTAGACCTCCATTTTTTTCAGGAAATAAAAGATTAGATTACCATACAGTAATCTTTGGCGGGGTCTAATGTAATTTTTAACGTTTTTTCTATCCTTATTCTTGCTCAATTAAAAAAAATATTTTGGCGTATATAAAATTGAAATAAAATTCTCTGCCTCTTAAACGACATCAAATATGCCACAATTGGGTATCACGAATCGTTATATATGATGTGCAGTAATATATATATATTTTTTATACATAGGATGCATAAGATACTTCAATTTCACACAAAAAATATTTCATTGAAAACCCTCTCACTCGGCTACTTAAAAAAGGGAGCCACGCTTCCCTAGAATTTGCAATAAATGAGCATTAAAAGCTTTCTTATTTTAGCAGCATTCCGGAAACACTTGGCGATTGGCGAAAAGAGGAGTAATATTCACATAACATTATATAATTGTGTACAGGGTGTAACAATAAAATTTATACAATTGCATTCTGACTTCTCAGGAAAAAACTATAAGAGTTATGGCACAAATGTTGTATGCAATACAATCAGTAATATCTTGGCTAAAAGAAGACGTTTATTTAGTTTCTTTACTAGCTTGGGTTCAAAAGGTATGTCCGATTAATTCAATCGTCCAGAAAACGTGTTGGGCCAATTTTGCCATGTTTGCGCATATCAAATTTGAACCGCGTAGATATGCTTATCGTGCATTAAACATCAAGGAACCGACACAAAAGAATTACAAGTGGTGTTTCTTCATAATATAATTAACATGAACATAATAATATTATGATATTTCTTTAAAATCTATAAATAAAGTCGTGAAATTTCTTTCAAATTATCTTGGAAAATGAGTTATAAACAATCTTATGGTTTCTGCTGCATGACTCTATGTGCTACCAAATGTCACAACCATAAAAATACGCTCTTCCAACGTGAATTGGGGTTGAAGTTGTCACAATTTCTAATAAAATGAGGTTGCTATGTCAGTGCTTAGTTGTGACTGTCAAAAACTCAAGGAGATATTCTATTATGTAATCATTTCTACTACTTCGAATACCCCATTGTTTAAAACTACCTATCATAAGAGCACCGTCCAACTGGTCCATGGTTCAATTCTATTCAGTCACTTTTGTAACACTTAGACAAAAGTGGCCCAAGCGGTTACATAATTGGGCATATTTGCACTTGTATACCATCGAATTTATTGGAACAAAGCTTATCTGATGGCTAAAGAAATTATCTTGTTAGACATATAAATATCAAACCAAAAAATAAGCGGCATACTTGTGTCATTCTACTTTCAAAATTGTACAAATTTTATTGTTACACCCTGAATATCGTATTTGTAAAGTTAATGTTAAGAAACTCAAATTAAACGGCGAGTTGTATCGAAAATTAATAGATTCTACCTTTCTGCGTGCTTTTGGCATCTTATGTTTTTTCAGATATAAAGCAGAAATGGTTCGAATATTTCGGAAGCAATCCCAGTATTAATCGGGAATTATGCACTACTAGTGCATTCGGGGAGAACAATGGAAAGGTTTGGGAAGATGGCATCGCAAATGCCTACCAGGACGATGCACTCATTGGCTCATATCAGTAAGCTTCATAGTATACCAATTAAAGTACTAAAATAAATATACCGTAATCTGACACCCGCCATTTGTCGGCACTTTGCGATTCCTTTTCTCCGATGAAGTCACAAGATGACCAATCTTCCTTTTTAATACGAGCCATTAACCAATCACGGGTTGTGAGGAGTTGATCCTGGTACTTTTATATCTGGCTCTCATTAGACACATGGCCCCTTTTCATACGAATGTCCATATCATAGTAGTAGTTGGGTGTGTGGAATTGTGTTGAAGGTAAATCACATCACAAAGGTCAGACAGCTACTTCAAATATTCAAAAGCTTCATTTAACATGTTTCAATGCATGGTAATAACAAAAGGACTGCTCAGTATACCGATCTACCTGGAAAGAGATGGAGATAAATCATGTCAATTGTACTTTTGTCTTTTTGCAGATACATGTATGTTTACAAGCGAGTTAATGGCACTCTGCTCCGTTTCATCGAGATATACTTCTAATGAAAAACAACAAAGTTTATTCTCTGTCTCATTCTACAGACGAGTCGTAATCTGAAATGTTGGGTAGTGACTGCTGTATACATTATTGTGGGACTGCGTGGAATCAACCTTTGCAGACGAGTCGTAATCTGAAATGTTGGGTGGTGGCTGCTGTATACATTATTGTGGGACTGCGTGGAATCAACCTTTGCTTTTATCCTATATAATTGCGTGTTATTTAAAATATTATAGACATATTTATTATCTTTTAAGGGGACTGATTTAAAGTTCATTCTCTGTCTCATTCTGCAGACGAGTCGTAATCTGAAATGTTGGGTGGTGGCTGCTGTATACATTATTGTGGGACTGCGTGGAATCAACCTTTGCTTTTATCCTATATAATTTGCGTGTTATTTAAAATATTATAGACATATTTATTATCTTTTAAGGGGACTGATTTAAAGTTCATTCTCTGTCTCATTCTGCAGACGAGTCGTAATCTGAAATGTTGGGTGGTGGCTGCTGTATACATTATTGTGGGACTGCGTGGAATCAACCTTTGCTTTTATCCTATATAATTGCGTGTTATTTAAAATATTATAGACATATTTATTATCTTTTAAGCTTCTTATAAAGATACTGTATAATGTTAGCAAGTAGAGTTCAATCTTATTCTGCAGACGAGTCGTAATCTGAAATGTTGGGTGGTGGCTGCTGTATACATTATTGTGGGACTGCGTGGAATCAACCTTTGCTTTTATCCTATATAATTGCGTGTTATTTAAAATATTATAGACATATTTATTATCTTTTAAGCTTCTTATAAACATACTGTATAATATACTTCTAGTGAAAAACAACAAAGTTCATTCTCTGTCTCATTCTACAGACGAGTCGTAATCTGAAATGTTGGGTGGTGGCTGCTGTATACATTATTGTGGGACTGCGTGCAATCAACATTTGCTTTTATCCTATATAATTGCGTGTTATTTAAAATATTATAGACATATTTATTATCTTTTAAGCTTCTTATAAACATACTGTATAATGTTAACAAGCGAGTGTCAACTGGAAACTAACAATAACTTCATCTATCTTTTGTTTATAATGAGAAGATGAAAATAATTATGCGGGTTTTAATGATATCATTAATATTCACCACCTGGAACGGAACATTAACGCAAAGTGCTTGTTTGACAAAAATGGCACCGGTAATTAAAAAGTCGTAAATTTTAAAAAGCAAGTTTTTACATGATAATTATTTATTTTTGAAGATATATTGCACTTTCTGCAAAAAGATGTCGTTATACCAAAGTATACTACTGCATAGTTAAAATCGTTATATCATGCACATAACACTTTCGAGCGACAGCGATTTAACACAGCATTTGAATTATTAAAAGCACCTATATGCTTATAAAACATTGATGTATGTACTATTTCTAATTTGTTTAGAATACACCCAACATTGCCAGAATTTACATTACAATGCCATTATAATTACATTATTGAATTGGGCTCATACTTTTATTTGGGGGTTGGTGGGTGTAAAAAGAACAATATTATACAGTTACCCTGTCAACAAGTTAGTTTTGTGAATTAATCTCTTTTAATCACAAAAGTACGGTTGTTTGATGGGATCATTTATTAGTTTTTTAAACAAAACATCATGTACAACTAAATTTTAGGCCTGAACAGCTAACTGTGATATCATGCTAATGAATACAGATGCTTTTGAGTCGTCATTCTCAACTTTAATTTTCACTCTTTTACAAAATGATTCACCTTTATAGCATTTTATAGCTTTTTCGGATATAAAATGTATCTGTTAATGATAAAATTGGTGGCGCTATTTAGTAACTGGAAATTACTCTATCAACCTTTTAATACAAACAACTCCTTTTATTGTTTGATAAAATATGTTTATAAAATTTCCTTGCTGCTTGTCACCTATTCGCTCTGGAGTCAAGAAAATGACGTTTTCCCGCCCTCTGTTTGTACAGAAAGTCAATGGGGACTATTGTGCACCCTTAATACCGTTTAACTTGACATCAGTGAACCAGCTGTTTCATCGACGATGTGTAGGTAGATAAAAATGATGATTCAATTCAATTCAACGGATTTACATTTTAAATGAAAACTTACCCTTCTAATTCTAAATACAGCAACTAGCTAAATCCGGTAACTATAAAAACATTTTACTTTCTAATTTTTATACCTTTTAACTTGACATCAGTGAAACATCAGTGTACTTTCATTGAGCTGAAGCTAGGTGAAATAAAAAAAAAACGAACATAGGGACTTATTTAATTAAGGTTGAAAAAGTCATATCACATAACAAGCCGGTTGGTCAACTAGCTTACACTTATTACCCAATTATTACTAGTATCACAACTTGATCTGAACTTTGTATAAGTCCAGTCCCTGGGATGCGAGACACATGTCTTTCGTCCCCACCATGCATTACTGCTGAGCTGCTTGTGGGCGAATCGTCTATCGCGTCTTCATTTGTTTTACTCAAATTAGCCGCCTTGAAATTACATGTGTATGCGACCAAATGGGGCCAACTCAAGCATACCCTTTGGGCTGTATAATAACTATGGAACCACTTTCTCATGTGCGCTTACACATAACTATGTTGTGGTAATTTTTGATGCTCGCCTACTGTGTAAAGCGTTTAGTTACCAGCTTAATGGCAGAACCTCTATTCTTCGAAACAATAATACCATATTTATGAATAGCCTGTCGGCATATCAATTCGGCGGCGAAGGAACAATGCGTTACGTAATCTATTGTATTTCCATTACTAGTATAACCGCCTTCGGTCGGTATGTTTCTTCTATTTATCCTTTGAACGTAGGTCAATGCAATCCAACGACCTTGATTGCGTTAATGTTGATCATTATCTTTATTTAACACAATTATTATAGTCATTTAATCACCCGTTAGCGAGAAGTTAATCCACGCAAATCAACAATGAAAACCAATATGAACGAAATGAAGAAGATCGACGATAACGCGTGATCAAACTATTTACATTATTTATGTTAGGTAATTATCATTTTACCTTTGGGGGGGGGGGTTGATATACTTTTTGAATTAATTACTATTTGAAATGCGCAGCTGCTTGATCCGTGGCAACCACATATAATGTTTGCATATCGTTTTACAGCATTGTAGTAGTCGCAACCAAATTGTCAAAATCAGGTAGGTATCGCGACCGACACTGTAAAGCAGTTAGTAAGTCAATAAGAAAATTATGATGATTTTGATCAAGTTAAACTTTTGATCCAAACATAAGGAAATAATTCCTACCTTGGAATTTTCAAATGGTATTCATCAGCGAGTGAGTGAGTATATCAGGTCGTGATCTTTTTGACCTTTGACCTGCTATAATATAAACAGACCCGTAGAATCCATGAAGTTTGAACCGACCCAGTTCTTGCTGGGAAATGGTTGTTTGGCTTTGATGTGAACAGCTTCTTTGACTCCACATTGAACCACCTAATATCCCTGTCGATTATGTGAACTGTCTAAGTCCAGGAGATTCGATGTGAATGTGGTTTGAGACATCTGATGATGTACTACTAGTAGGCCTCCTATGTTTATAAAACCGTGTTTTCAAAGAGCGCTCAGTTTCACCAATATAGGCTTCTCTTCTTTGTACATGTACTGCCCAGTTACAGTTTTGCCCTGGCACGGGATGTAGTATACAGACCTGTAATGTCCTTCTTGTCTGTCTTATCCTTGGATGACACAAGGATTTGCCATTC
Source organism: Amphiura filiformis (assembly GCF_039555335.1). NCBI lineage: Eukaryota > Metazoa > Echinodermata > Ophiuroidea > Amphilepidida > Amphiuridae > Amphiura > Amphiura filiformis. The sequence goes on from NC_092631.1 coordinate 70,074,824, forward strand.
TGTGCGGGTTGGTTTCAAGAACACGCTAACACCCGTAATTGCTCAAGGGCCTTCTTATAGCTTCAGAGGTGCCTTTGATGTAGGGGAGCAGTACTACGTGGCCTTTATATGGGTGTTTTTCGCCCACGTCGCTCGTTTTGTGAGTTTTGGTTGTGTAGAGCCCATCGAGAGCCCATTTGGGGTATCCACATTTCGCTAAGGCGTTGTTGACATGCAACTTCTCGTCCTCACGATCCTTACAACATAACTCAAGAATCACATGACCTGCAAAAGTATATCTGTGATATTTGAATTCTTCGACAAGCTCGCTATGAATTGAGCAATGCAATTTTTGCCAAAGCTCACTGCCATTCACAAGATGCTGTGAACTACCAAATCGCAACAGTTTAAAGTTGTTGCTAACCTTAAAATAACCAGACATAGTTTTTTTATCTCCAGGGCCAGATTTACCATTGGGTCAGATGGGCCCGGGCCCAGGGCCCCAAGAATTTTGGGGCCCCTTTTTGGCCCGAATATCCCTCATTTCGTCCAAAATAGGGAAAAATTGCACAATTTGCCTTCATTTGGGGCTAGATTAGTCTGAATTAAACATTTTTCGCCGGCTCCGGGCGCAAATATCCGAGTAAAACCTGGATACCAAGTATCAGTTTCTGTATTCGTTGCAGAATTCACAACAACCAAGTAACTTTAAAGGGGTTGTTTTAAAAGGAATCATTAATCCATGAATGTCACATTCATGACACCATATTACAGGTAATAACGTGGCCAAGATGAAGATGAACCTAGTCGTCTTAGTTGCTGGTATTTTCATCATATTTTGCAACTCTGCAAACTCCGAATCGGTGGACTGTATCGCTCTCTGTAATGAATGCGTTGAGGTCTCGGACACACTAACCCATATGGGCTGCACTAAGCATTGTGAGGAACACAAGCAGAATGATAATGGCAAAATGTCGTGTTCAAAATTAAGAGGTAACTGTTTTTATATTTAGGTTCTATTCACCTTTACCTCTCCAATCAGATATTCCTTAATCGAGGCAAAAGCAATATGAAAACCAAACAAGCCAACATGCAACACCCATGCCGATTCAGTGGGTTGTTGCCTACAATATACTTTCGGCAGTGATGTCAAGTTCCACCAATTGCGAACAAAATGTATTGGACCACTTTTGTTATTGTTTTATATTTGAAGAGCTTATTTCCAAACCGTGTTAAATTCACAAGATTCACTTTGAAGAAAATTATTCATGGCAATGAAAAATAATTAGATTTTCTATAAAATTACCGTGACGTGAAGTTGATATATATATAGGACTATGAAAACATGTTAAGTATAAATCTGGAGACGCAAAACGCAATTTCTGGCATGGACTAAACGCATTTTGACACAAAACACAGTATCTGTAACACAGAACTAACCACATTTTTTCTCAAACTAGTCTTAAAAGAATTTATTAAAAATATACAAAATGTGATAAAACAATCTTTGCACAAAACCCCATGCATCGCGAAGTAAAATACGACGCTCAAAATAGTTCGAGATTCAACGTTTAGGCCTATGTGAAACACTTTTTTCTTCGACTAAGCATTAGTAAAAGCCACCAAGCTGTGCTCAATAGTACTAAGTATTGTATAAACTCAGGGCCGCTACTAGAGGGCGGGATATGGGGTTGTGACACCCCAATCATCATAATTTTGTCGGATATAATTTACTGTATTGGCAAGACCATGATCGTCGGCAATTTACAAGAGTCATATAAAAATTACATGTAGGCCAAAGCCTATTATTAACTTGTGTGTAATCCGACGAATAGGACTTAACAAGGTTTGGAAATAAGCTCTTCATTTGTAAGAGCTTTTCGATTATTTTTAATGTATAATGTGATGTTTTTGGCTATTCATTTGGTATTGCCGACCTTAGAATCTAATGTAGGCATTCTAAACATGATGAGTACTGATAATAAGCATCATTATTATTTTGTAACTTGCCCGCACGGTCTAGTGGTAAGATTAAAAGGTTCATTCCCAAAGAGAGTAAGTAATACATGTACATCTGCTGATGTCATCATGGTTACTAGGTAAGAGGATTTTCTCCAAGGGATATATCACTTTGAAAACGCAAAAATATGAGAATAAATGAGAATTAAAACGCATTTGTTTAAGATTAAAAACAAAAACAAAAACAACAAAAATAATATCATTGAAATCATTGAATGCCATTTTCGGCTTTTGTAACGTATCTTTTTTAAATAATTATCTTGAGGTTACGGATCTTTATGTATACATTTGGCATCAATTTGAATGACCCATTGCCTTTTCTTTTTAGCACCGAATAAAGGCATTCTCTCCCTTGAAGATGAGATTGATGCAAATCACGTCAGACTATCAGAAATGATCAAAACGGTGATTATTCGACCATTATTGAAGACTTATTCGTTGACGATTGTATAAATGTAGTTAATGGACAAGCACCTAGATTTGGGAAGGAAGGTAAATATTTAAATTACTTGACACTTCAGATTTATAATAATCAAAGAGATTACGCCCAAAGAATACCTCTACATATCTACCTCGGTACTAGCTTGGAAGTTCAGTGTGTTTCTTGCGTATATATTATATAGCTATATGCAGACATGGATATGCTCATACAACTTTCCACAGCAGGTGATATCCCCTCAGGTGATATCACCTGAGGTGGTCGCACATTACTCAGCAAAAATAAAATCCACAAACCTAATGCACCCCTCAGACCCATAGTGGACTACACATCTACAATAGGTTATGCTACATCGAGATGGCTAGCGGATATCCTAGGTCCTATGGTAGGGAATGCTGTGCATCATGTTAAGAACTCAACGCACCTTGTAGAAGAGCTTGTAGATATTCTCATTGATGAAGGGGACATTTACTTAATTCCCACGACGTAGTCTCGCTTTTTACTTGCACTCCCATCAGCAAAGTATTAGACATAGTGAAAGACAGAATTAGTAAAGAATGCTGGCTTAAAGACTACAACCAATCGCAAGGTTTCAATCTAACTGCGGATGATGTAGTTGAGCTTTTGGATTTCATTTTGTCCACGACTTACTTCACCTTTCGCGGCAAAATTTTTAGACAGTGATTCGGAGCGGCTATCAGATAACATGCATATATTGGTCCAATGTTGGTTTTCGAACGCCAATCTTGGCATCGGCATTAATTTGCTGCCCATATTGGGCCAATCGTGGCTTACCATCGGTAATCTTCATATTGGCATCACAGTGGCAGCCTAAATTGGTCAATATAGGCCCAATATTTGTCCCAAGCCCAATCTTGGACCAATCTTGGGCCCATGAGCAAATGATATTGGGCCATTATTGAACATATATTGGGCCACCATCGGACCAATATCGCCATGTTATGGGTAGCCCCGTGTCCCTATTAGCCGCCAACATCTTTATGGAATACTTAGAGGATTCAGCCATCATGACCGTCCCAATTGAATGCAAGCCCAAGCTATGGAAAAGATACATCGACGACATTCTGGAAGTAGTAGCCAAAGACGCAGTTATACCGCTTACTGACCATCTTAACCAAGTCGATGAAACACAGTCCATCAAATTCACTTTCGAGAAAGAAGTCGACGGAAAGATACCATTCTTATATACTCTAATTGTTCGCCGCGATGATGGGTCCGTGAAGCTTTTAGTTTATCGCAAAGCCACCCACACGTACACAAACCAGTACCTGAACTTCGAATCGCACCATCCCCTACATCAAAAACTTGGGGTAGTTCGCACACTGTTAGATAGGAAAGAAGATCAGGACAAAGAGGAGGAGGAGAAGATAATTAAAGGTGCTTTGATACAGTGTGGATACCCGGACTGATGTGTGGGAAAAGTCAAGAGCAAAATGGCTACTCCTAAGCCCGGGGGGGCACTCCCTATCTGAAATGGCAGGGATGTGCCTCGGCCATGTTAAAAGTATGGGGCATTCAGGTCATATGTACAATTACAAAAATATGGGGTCATTCAGTACACAACCTGAATAAAAATAGGGTCATTCGGTATGAAACTTTGAAAAAAGGATGGTCATTGGGGTAACAAAAAGTAAAATGGGAGTCATTGAGTACAGGATTGCCAAAAGAGTATCATTAAGTACACATAAATAAGTGCCAAATGCGTAAAAACAACTTGGCCACCTTGGAAATGAGAAAAATCTCATTATTTCTGGAGGAGAACACAAATACCACCAAAATTTGGGAATTAAAAGGGGGTCATTGGGTATAGCAGGAAATAGAAAAAGGGGGTCATTGAGTACAGAATTTTTTTAAAGGGGGTCATTGGGTAATAGGTAGGACCATAACACAAAAAGGGGTCATTGGGTACAAGCCGGTTTGAAAAGGGGTCTATCCTGAGGCACATGATGCATATCTGTGATGGATGTGCCCCCCCCGGGCTCCTAAGCAAAAAGGAAAGAAGTCTAAAGACGACAGTGAAAAATCCAGGGGATTGGTGACGTTACCGTATGTTGAAGGGGTGTCCGAGCGTGTTGCTAGAGTCATGAAATCTGATAACATCCATGTTACGCAATCTTCTTGTCCATCCGAAAGATAAACGCGAGCCGCAAAATTCTACGGGTGTCATTTACTCAATCCCATGCAAAAACTGTGATCTCACATACATAGGTGAAACTGGTAGAACATTCGGGAAGCGCTTAGATGAACATAGAAGTGAGGTAGAGAAAGTCCATGATGCAGTCATGTCTACAGTAGAATTCATCTCGACCTTTGCAGGACTTAAACCCCATTAAAAGCTATAAAACCAAGATAACACTCATTGAAACAGCTCAACTGATTAAATCGGATCTTCTCTGGTTGTGCACATGTGTCTGTTTTTGCATGTGCGATATCGCAATAAAGCTGGTATTATAGCTTCAGTTGGGTAACCGATTATAAAGGAAACGGAAGGACACAATGGTATGTGGACCTTTGTTCACGAAATGAGACAATGACCTGCTTTTTGTTAACCAGCATTGTTGAAAATGAGCAACATAATGATTGTTGACTTGGAAATAATTTCTTCATATTTTTGGTGTTATTTGTCGTTTACATATCCTTCCTAAAACACAAAAGTGCGACCCTCTCCAAACACCTAAATTAGCTAAAAATTTAGGACATGTTACAAAACTATATTTTCTAGAATTTCATAGAATAATTTTAATGTAGCTTGTACCGTTTTTTTTGTGGCATCCTTCAGAACGGAGCGGTCCGTTACCAATATAGCTCAATATTTTCGGTCAAATCTCCATTCAATTAACACGGGGAGTTGGCTAGCTATGAGCTAGCTATGCTTTGCCCTCACTCATATTCTACGAAAGTGCGACCCCTTCTGAACATCTAACCTAGCTGTAATTTTAGGTCATGTTAGAGAAATATATTTGCTAGAAGTTTGGAGAATAAATTAAATATTGGCTGGTTATTTTTCACACAGTGATCTTAACTAGTCAAGTGCCCATTCTTCCAACATACATCATTTGTAGAGGTCACGCGTCAATGGTGAGAGCACTGTGTATTGTGTATAGGAAAACGGACAGTAACTGCAGTATGCGCTACCGATATCCGCACCAGAACCAACAGGAAAGCTTCGCAATCTACCATCCATAAATCTGTGATAACTGACCATGTTGTGGACAATAATCATATCATCAATTGGGAGGAGGCAAGGATTGTCGGCAAAGAGAGTGACAAATACACAAGATGGATAAAGGAGGCCATCACCATCAGAAAGCAAGGAGCAACAATGAACCGAGACGAGGGCCAGTACAACCTAAGCATGCGCGTATTTTTTGGGGGGGGCTTTGGGGCGCCAGCCCTCCGGGGTAAAAGCAGAGGGCGGCCAAAACGAAGGGGCGGCGGAAGACGAATGGGCGGCAAAAACAGGGGCGGCTAAAACGATGGGGGCGGCAAAAAGAAATAGTAAAGAAAAAAGAGCGGAAAAATTTGAAAAAGTATACATTTTTTTTGAAACAATGGTACTATACATTAAAATGTGTTGCTTTTAGGGCGCTAGCGCCTAAAAACATGATGAATTTATTCAAGAGGCAAGTACTACAATATATGTCCTTTTAAAAAAATCGTCCGGCTGTTTCCTTTAAGAAAGTAGAATTAAACGGCGAATTATATCGAACCGTAATATATTCTAACTTTCTGCGTGCTTTTGGCATCCTATGTTTTTCAGATACAAAGCAGGAATGGTTCGAATATTTCGGAAGCAATCCCAGTATTAATCGGGAATCATTCACCACTACCGCATTCGGTGAGAATACTGGAATGGTTTGGGAAGATGGTATCGCAAATCTCTACCAGGACGATACACTCATTGGCTCAGAAGGGTAAGCTTCATAGTATGCCAATTAAAGTACTAAAATAAATTTACCGTAATCTGACACCCGGCATTTTTCGCCACGTTGCGATTTCTTTTCACCGATGACGGCAAAAGATGATCACCCTTTTACGAGCTATTAACCAATAAATTGTTGTGGGGATTTGATCCTAGTACTTTTATTTCTGGCTCACATAAGACATTAGCCCTTTTTTATCCTAAAAGAAGAGGCCATATTAACGAATGCCCATTATCGCAGTAGTAGTGGGTGGGGTGGAATGGTGTTGAAGGTACATTTCATCGCAAAGACAGCTACTTTAATATTGAAAAGCCTCATTTAACATGTTTTAATGAATAACAAAAGGACTGATCAGTATACCGATCTACCTGGAAAGAGATGGAGATAAATCACGTCAATTGTGCTTTTGTCTTTTGCAGATATATGCATGTTTACAAGCGAGTCAATGGGAAACTGCTCCGTTTCATCGAGATATATTGGTAATGAACAACAACATAGTTCATTCTCTGTATCATTCTGCAGACGAGTCATAATCTGAAATTTTGGGTGATGGCTGCTGTATACATTATTGAGGGACTGCGTGGAATCAACCTCTGCTTTAAGCCCGTGATCTTTTGTGTTCTTTAAATTATTATAGACATAACTTTTAAACTTCTTATAAATGTAGGAATACATAATGAGCAAAAAAATATAATAATAGTAAGCGAGTGTCAACTGGAAACTAACGTTTCATCTACCTTTTGTTGATAATGAGAAGATGATTATAATTGTAAAGATATTCACCGCCTAGAAGATTAACACAAATTGCTTGTATGACAAAACGTGGCTCCGGTAATTTAAAAAGTGGTAAATAATTATATTTGAAGATATATTGCACTTTGGGCGCAAAAAGATGTCCTACTCCATAGTAGGCTCATGAATAAGTAAGCTGTTGTGCAATGATCGTGTTTTTTATTGTTTGGCTATGAATATACTAGTATCCTAGACCATTAAATATTGAGAAATTCATTGATGATCATTATTGCATAACAATAAATAAGCGATTAACTATATTCTAAAAATAGCAGCTCAGTGGGAAAAAAGGGGAATTGTGGTCATTTTAAAAGCAAATAATGGTGATGCTATGATGTTGGAAAATAGGTTGAGTATTGGCCTTTTTTTTCAAAATTCCATGTCTCACCCCAACATAAGTGAGTGATATGGTGTTGTAACTATTTTACCAACCTTCGCGCGTTACAAACATGGCGACGACCGGCTACTGTGTCTGTATATTACCGCAATTGTTCTCCGGTGCGTGCCATTTTTTAAAACTATATACCGGTAACCCATAACACTTATTACAAGGGATAGATGTTTTATATACAACATGGTTTGAGAGGAAGTAGTCAAAACTACTGGTCCCGAGGTGTTGGATCAACACCGAGGGACCAGTAGTTTTGAATACTTGCCCGAAATGTAAAATGAAGCATAATATTTTGCTTACCTGATTTTATTGGAAGATTTCTGTTCAGTCAATTGACCAATTTTATTCTTAACACTCCATAAATAAAATTTTGTTTCATAAAACGTCAAATCCGTTTGTTATTATCCATCGGTATAAAGGGCGCACACCACTAAATAATCGCCCTATTTAATTCGCGGACCTATTTTCTCTATAATTATAAAAATACAACTTTTTTGGCGACTCAAATTTATGCATAGGCTTTGCACTTTTATTTAAGCTATAATTCGCCACTATTTCTGATTAATTAGTCTAAAGACCAGCCCAAAATACCTCAAATTACCGGAACTCATTAGGGTTACACAAATGGCGCATTGATTTAGTGGTGTGCTCCCTAAATCTCGGCAAAATAACTGCAGCATTTTCACGATAAACGCATCTGCAGAATCGCCGTTGTGTAGCATAATGCTACGTCTGAAGAAAAGGTGACGCGCGGGGTCGCGACACCATGTGGTAGTAGAGGTACGGAAGACTTACTACCCCGCGTGCGCGTAATTGCACAGGCGCGAAAACTAGTCAAAATACCGTACACGGACGCTGGCGTTATTAACCAATAAGATGTCTGGATAACCTAATAAATATTTATGAGGTATAGTAATAAATGTTACCCCGAGAAACAAGGTGATTAAGCGTGGGTTCGAGGCCCAACTCAAGACGTTGGGTTTCATCTTTCAATTTTTACCCATTATTCTTGTTCCGTGATATTTTTTTGCTGGAAATCCGCTGGATTTTTTCTTTGTTCCCCATAAACATGATGAAAGAAAGCATTATCAATCTAGTGCTAATATTGTTTACGGTAGTGAACATTTCATATATTATGCTACTAAATAATTATCAAAAAATTCAAAGGCCAACATTTGTCAAGGAAAGGTGTTCAATGTTTATCCCCGTGTTAATCTCAAAGCACCATATGTTTTCAGCATGTGCAACCTGTCTCAAAAACTAATTGTGCAAGTGGAAAGCGCCATCTTTGGCAAGTAGAAAATACTGTTGTGGTTGTGACATGATGCTCACATCAACGTCAAGGGAGCAGTCCTAGCTTTTAAATACCGTTTGTCTTATTCATTTTGGTTTCAGCAATACAGAGATCTGCTTCACTCAACCCAAATGTATGAAATCCCTTTTGTGCCTTTCTAGGAAATTGAACAGAATGTTATATCCAAATACCAATATATCCAAGTACAGTACAGTATAAGAACATTCATTTGATTAGAAATGATTATGTAACAATAATATTGCTTAGTATTATAATGTATTGAAGGCGAGAGCAGCAAGGTGCATTCAATCACTGACAATTATGGAGCGCCAAAAACCAAAAAGAAATTGCACTAAGGCGCTGTGAACTAGGCACAAAAAGCAAAGAATAAACAATGATAATATAATGAAGGTGATACCTGCGATACAAGCAACTTTGAGAATGTTGTACTACATTGGAATATTTAGGAGCCTGTATGCATTTGCAGATTTGTGTTTTTGCAAGTTCTTTGTTCTCTAAAAGAATTTTCTTTACCACACTATCGACGTGCAGTCCGAAATGCCCTTTCACTTTCGAAAATTCAATTTGACCCCTTAACTGACAAAAACAAAATTCAAGAGCCCTATTCTTCGTATCAAAAATCTTCTCCCGAAATAATGTAGACCAAAAGTTTTTAGTCTTATTTGCCTAATTTATAATGGGTATTTCGTTTCGACACTCTTTACATCATAACTCAAGCTGATTACAAGACCTACGAAGGTGTAAATTGTCAAGCCCACTTTAGAAAAGATTTCGACAGAGCAGCTGACAGAGGTCATTAATGAGGATACATACCACTATTAATTACTAACAGCTAACTTATCTAACTGGCCTAACCATTCTGACTCCTCTCCATCGTCTAACACTCACTCAAAATTGCATATGATTTCGAAACAATTCAGTTGCTGAATATCTTATGCAAAATTAACTTTGCGCCATCAACGTTGCCGAATTTATATCAATATCATTTATGCCACTTTGAGAATTTGGCGCCACATTTGTAATTCATTTTAGGAGCCTGTGTATTTGCAGATTTGCAGATTCGTATGCGTTATTGCAAATTCTTATTCTCTAAAAGAATTTTTTCCTTACAACACCGTCGACGTGCAATGCATTGCTCATTTGGAAAGAAAGTATTTCAATTAAATAGATTTGAATAGTAAATGAAAACCTAACCTACATCAGTGAGCCAGCTGTGTACTTTCATTGAGCTGTAGTAATTAAATGGATTTACATTTTAGATAAAAACCTACCCGTCTAAATAACCCCAACCGTTTTTTGTTCTGATTAGCATTTGCTATCTTCAAAATAAATGCTAAATTTTATTTTCTGGTCGACAATATATTTTTGACATCAATGAACCAGTGCACTTTCATCGAGCTGAAATCAAAAAGACAACAAAGGTAGTTTTATCATTGTTGCAGAAAAAACCATACCACAAAATAATGAGAATGATGGCTAAATGGTGAACTAGTAGAACAAATCAGTGATTTACATATTTAGGTGCTACCTGCTCCAACTGGCAAACCATCTAACCTGATAACATAAGTTTGCAACCGGATTAATTATATTTCTGTATTTGTGTATGTGTTGTTCATAACAACCAAGTAACTTCAAAAAATAATTAATCCCTAAAATGAATGACACATTCATCACACTATATGTATATTACAGGTGACAACTCAGTCAAGATGAAGATGAATCTAGTCGTCTTAGTTGATGGTATTTTCATCATATTTTGCAACTCTGCAAACTCCGAATCAGTGGATTGTATCGCTCTCTGTAATGAATGTGTTGAGGTTTCGGACACACTGACCCATTTGGGCTGCACTAAGCATTGTGAGGAACTCAAGCAGAGAGATAATGGCAAAATGTCGTGTTCAAAGTTAACAGGTAAATGTTTATATTTTCGTAACACAATTCCCGTGTTAATACCCGGTTTCTTTACAAAATGCATGCCCAATTTTGTAACCTTCTGGTGCGTTGCTAGAAGAGCACGAGAACCAAAAGTGCGCATTTTGCGCATGCGTTTGCACATGCGTTTGCAGGGAGAACCTCGTTTTGGTAGCAAGATGGCGGATTCGAGCAAAGGGCGAATGCAACCCGCGGTCGTCACCACCACGCTCAAACAGACACGCTTATTATATAGGCGATAGCTTAGTAACCGTACAGTATTTTTAGGACCATAGATAATGTATTTTAGGCTGTTTTTGCTCAATTTTGGGCTTAAATTACTGGGATTGAAAAAAATTGAGGTGAACATGCATCATAACTCGGTGTATGATTTGCATTGCAAAAATGTAATTTTCAAATGCATCACCACAGTTCGAGTTTTTATCACGAAAAATTTTCCAACTCGGTAATTTATTATAGATCTTGTAACAAGCTAATATCATCGTTGGATCCCATTTTTGTCTCACCTGAAAGGGGAAGACTATATTATCACTATTATATATTCCGTACACAGTAAAACCTCGTCTATAAGCATATAGAGTGCTTCTGATGAAAGCTAAATTAATCTAGGCGCAATTATGGAGTTTGAGCAAATAAATTACAGATCCAAGCATATACAAACAAGTATTATTGTAAGACCAGTCTATTGTATTGTCATATTTATTCGCTTGTTTCGTATTAATTTAGCTTTCATAAAAAATGCTTGTAGACGAGGTTTTACGGTATATGTATGTAGGGGTGTTTTTACACGAGTGGATGTATATGTAACAAATTGGTTTTAGTTAAAGTTAAGTTTTGATTAAGTTGTCTCAGGTGCATGTATTGGTGGTAACAAAGGTCACACATTCCCTCATTTCAAATATATAGTTTTGGTTTCTCTATTGTTCAGAAACCAAAAATCAAAGGATTAAAAAGTAGAGCTGATCTGGTTTGCAATCATAACACTATTATGCTGGAAGGACACAGTATAGGTATATAACCAGAAGTATACAATAGCCTATTGTGCTAACATAATTATTATCATGATTGATATCGGAAATCTACCGCGGACTACAGTTGATGCTCTCTGTCGAAGGTAGGTGGCATATTACACTCACGAGTTCTATGCCTAGAAATCATATACATGCGCGTATATTGAAGGATGGGGTGGGGGGATTTGTTTGTTTGTATGAAAGCACAACCCATACCTCTTTAAGAGGGGGCTCCCCTCCCTATATAACCACCTCTTCCCTAAATTACCCCTTTCCCCCTCCTCCTCCCCTACATTCGATATCTTCATCTCGAGCTCTCCTCCCCCTTCTCTTTCACTTCCAATGCTCTCTCTCATCTGTTTCTCTCTCTCCCGGCCCATATCCCCTTGCCCTCCAACCACCCCCCCCACCACTCACACGCACACACACCCCACACAATCTCTTTTCCCCTCTATCTTCTTTTTTTTGCAGTAAAATTGCTTCAGTAAAAGTCATTAGGTTATTAGAGGTCATATAATGGCCTTCCATCGATTCTGGTACATGGGATTAAGGACATGAATCGATTTTGTTTATAGCACCTATACAATTACAATAGTGACCCCTTTGTAATGTCGAATGCAAATATTTCGATGGTCTATATTTTTCACAGGTGAATTAATCTGAATGAGTCTTACTTTTGACGAAGTCTGTGGTATATAGGTGGCGTACTTTCATATCACCGTCAACTTGACATGTTTGAAGACTATTTACCAGACATGAGTAATAAAAATTCCCTTAAAAGGTTAAGTACCGGTTTTGTTTTTAAAATTATTATCGTAGGCCTATGAAAATCATAATGGGTCGTTTATCCTTACGCCACTGCCCCCCACACACACACACGCTAGTCTCTCCCCGAGTCCCTCATGTAATATTGCCATTGAGATATTCGTTGTCCTGTTTTTAAACAGACAAAGCTACCGGTATACTGTTGCCCCACCCCCTCGATCCGTGCCTGTGTCTTAGTAGGTTTGTGCCCCTCCCAGAAGCTGAAGAAAATTGCAATTTTGTAACTTAATTTGCACGATTTAGCCCCTACCTTTTGATGAAAAATTGATTCCTCTTTTTCTCTTTCTTTCTCTCTCTCACCCCCCGTCTCTCTCTCTCCCTTTCTCCACCTCTTTCTGTATCTCCCCCCCTCTCTCTCTCTCTCTCTCTCTTTGCAATTCATTTTGGGGTGATGCAGCCACCAAAGCAGCTCCACCCCCCCGCATGAACTGTTATCAATCTACTCCACTCTCGAGCCCTCCTCTCCCCATTATTTCCTTTGCACTTCCAATGCTCTCTCAAATCTGTTTCTCTTTCTCCCTCTCCTAACCCCCCCCCACCCCAACACACACACACACACCTTCTCTCTTTCCCCCTCTATCTTCTAATTCATTTTCCAGTAAAAATTGTTTCAATAAAAATCACTAGCCTATATCGGAAGTCATAAGGGAACAAACCAAAAGATCGATGACGTCCTATAAACGTAACTAGTTTCGTTTCTCAGCCGACCCCCTCCCTCCCTGCCAGAAACGTAATAATGAAATGTTGACAATTTAGACATAATAATTATAATGACACATTCTTCAGACCGATGTTTTGTACAAACGTAATCGAGTATTTTTACCCCCTCCCCCCTAAACGAAACTAGTTTCGTTTATATGACGTCATCGATCTTTTGGTTTGTTCCCTAATGGCCTTCCATCGATTGTCGTATATACATTCGATCATAACATGAATCGATTTTGTTTATAACACCTGCGTGGGCGCCTTTGTAATGTGGAATGCAAATATTTCGATGGTCTATATATTTTCACAGTGAAATCAGCTTAGGCTTATTTCGTAGTCTCTTGTCAATGCTTTCAAACTAAATCAATGCTTTCAAATGTAGACTGCTTTGTTCGACTTCTCTGCTCGTGAATATTGCACTGCGAAATTTAAACATTTCTTTTGTATACTTAGAGTATGTATCTTCAAATCAAATAATTTTACGATCCACACCACTTATAAGAAACTGAAACCAAAACCGAAACTGACTGACACAAATGTTCGGTTTTAAACAAAAGGTAGAAACAATGAGTTCGATATCTTATGATTCAAGTGGTTAGGCAGGACAATAGGAAACCACGTGACCAAAACCAAAACCAAAACTAAAACTATATATTTGAAATGAGGCATTGTAAAATAGGCTGACAATGAAATATCTGCTCTCATATAAACAGTTATATCATACGTGGGCTATATAGCTGCACTATGGAAATTTTCGTGTAATGGTGGTGTTCAAGGTCACACACTGGGGTCAAAGATCATTTGAGGTCTATCTGTAAAATAGGCTGTAAATAAACTAAATATGGTCTGCAATGAATATTTGCTATGCGAGGTGTTCACTTCCCACATCTCCGGACCATAGACTCTAGAAAGAATGGTATTTCACCTTTCCATCTAAAAATCGTCCACATTTGGCGGAAATCTGCCAACGGACGATCTATTTTTTTTTACTTCAGCAGGCGGTCGCCAAAGCAGGCGGTCGCCAAAGCAGGCGGTCGCCAAAGCAGGCGATTCTCGTGGTTGAAGAACCGCTTTGTTGGCATCATCTTGTATGATTAGAATGAACCATTGCCTTTTCTTTTCAGCACCGATCAAAGGCAGTCTCTCTCTTGAAGACGAGATCAAAGCAATGAACGCGAGAGTATCAGAAATGACCGAAAGCGGTGATTATTCGGCCATTGTTGAAGCGTTTTTCACTGATGATTGTATGAATGTGGTAGATGGACAAGCACCTGCATTCGGGAAAGAAGGTAAACATTTGAATTACTTGATACCCCAGTATTAAAACAATCAAAAAGAGTACCGATTCAAAACTGCCACGTAACGCTATGGTAAATCCGCCATTCTTGTTTGTCTCTTATGGAGGGCAAATATAAAAGCACTTCAGGCTTAGTCTTTCATCTCAGGGCGTCGCTGTGGAGCAAATCACAAATTATATAGTGAAATCAAGTTCCGCTAATCGCAAGCAAAGTTTATTTGACCGCTTCTGTTCATCACGTGGATTTTAATGTTGGCCTTGTGTCACCTGTGCACCTTGGGAGAACAATGCTAGTGCATTGGAAGGTCAACCCATAAATAAGAATGAAATAAATGAATAAAATCACACATCACGCATTTGCCCAATTGTAAACTCTTAACGCATGGTGAATGATAGGCACGAAAGCTGGTTATGTACTCGAGTATGGTGCGAGAGGTTACGGGTTCGAACCCTGGCGATGATTTAGTACGCCCTCGTGGAAAATTGAGTTAGCTCGAAATTCTCCTGGACAAGGAACTTGCTGCTAATTGTCTCGGTGTAACCCGTACGAAACTCGGGGAGCTGATCCTGGTTGCGATGGTTATTGTGGAATGTGTAGGATGTGCGCTCTTGAAGTTTCAAAGTTCATCCCTGAGTTTTTGTTAAATGGTTCATGGAATGATGTGGGGTCGTAGTGGTCAGCGACAACCTGTAAAGTGTGCTGAGGCTTGTAGGGCATACTAGCGTTATGGGGACTCTCCAAGTGCCCGTTGTTGTTCTTTTTTTAAGTCCAAGAGCTGAAAAAAACCCACTAAACATGTAAAATTTGTTGTTGAGTCCATTTGGTTGAACAGTCCCAAGTTTGAAAATGAGTTTATGTTCAGCATCAATGTGACCTTGACTATTACCGCTGTTGCAAATGGCTGTATCAAAATAAAGTATGCAGTTTGAAAAATGCCACTAGACTAAAAGTATGAGGTATTTGGTCAAAATGTTATAGTTGACAGCTGAATCAACAACATCTTGTCCTCCCATAACTGTAAAATCACTGGCGTGTGATCATTAATAAGGACTCAGAGGCTATTTTTGCGAGCTGAGTAAAAATGCAGTTGCGCGAAGTCAATTAAAATCAAAGGAACATGAAAATCACATGTTTAGCCACTTTCTTTACAGCAATTGACAGTCTTATTCTTCCACATGGCCACCATTCCAATGTATGCAAATATCAGCTCTCCTCAACATGACATTCACACCACGTCTTATGAGAGAGGTCCTGCCTGGGGATGTCAACTTGTGCAATTATCTGGAGTTCATCAAGGTCTGCAGGAGAACTTGTGAAAAACCTTCGATTTCAGATAGCCCCACAAGATCAGGCGATCTTAGGGGCCGTTCCATTTGGTGCTTCAAAGCAATCACAAAATTGCCAAACAATTCTGCAAGGCCATGAAGGCGTTCTGTCAACTGTGATTTTTATGTTCTTTTAATTGACTTTGCACAACTGAATATTTCCACGGCTCACAAAAATAGCCACTGTGTCACACGCCAGTGATTTTTCAGTTGTGGGAGTACAAGATGTTATCAACTTGCTATCAATTATGTTGACCAAATACCTCATATTTTTTAATCTAGAGGCATTTTTCCAACTGTATACTTTATTTTGATACACCTTTATGTGAGTGTGCATGTCAAGAATAAACCACCTACGTGTTTTTGGCATCATATGTTTTTTCAGATGTGAAGCAGCAATGGTACAGTTGGTTCGGAAGCAATCCCAGTATTAATCGGAGTACTTACACCACTACTGCATTCGGTGAGAATAACGGAAGGGTGTGGGAAGATGGCGTCTTATATGGCTACCAGGACGATGTACTCATTGGCTCAATGCGGTAAGCCTGATATGCCATTTAAAATCACGGTTTAAGTATTATAAACTCCTTAAACGTTATAAACGTGTTATATAGACATTTTGGTTTCAATAACATATAAATGTCAGTTTATATAAAAGTCACGAAAACGTTTTATATGAAAAACACTACAACAGCATTTTTAAAATGTTGTGAAAATATTGTAAAATATTTTTGGCAAGCATGTTGCAAAATACCATAAAACCCCGTGTACAAGCATAAAGAGTGCTTCTGATGAAATGTAAATTAATCAAGGCGCCATTATGGAATCTGAGAAAATAAATAACAGATCCAAGCATATACAAACAAGTAGTAATGTAAGACCAATCTATTGTATTGCATATTAACGCATGTATCGTATTAACTTAGCTTTTATCTAAAACACTATATATGGTTGAAGACGAGGCTTTATTTTATCAACCAGATAACATTTTGTTTATAGAAAGTTTTCAACAATGTTTTTGGTACTATTTTACAATGTATTATAGCCTTTATATAACCCGACAATAAAACATTTTCTGTAAAACGTAAAACAGCAAACACAAAAAGATATTCATTCTCGAAACGCCCATATCATGTTGGTAATCCCAGCTGTCACAGAAAAAAATCACCAGTGACCAAACGCCAAAATTCTGCAAAGGTCTGCAATATTTTGGTAGGGAAACAGGGTTTTTTAACAGTTCAAAAGGGAGAGGGACTAAACTTTTTCAGTATCATGGAAAGAAACATTTCCCAGCCCAGTGGGGTCTGAGTATTTTGGCCCATAGCATTAAAACTGTCAATTTGTTCTCTATTTGCGCGACTCTTTTGAAAGCAATTCATCACGACGATTGTGCAATTTTGCTCCCCTTGGAAGTCCTTTGAAGATCGAGTCCTGAAGACAAATGTATCGGGACCTAGGTCCGGAACAAGTCAATGTCCACGTAAATGTTGTTCGACAAATCTTAACTCTTGCGTACTGAATCGGACCCCCATTCACACCTTCAATGATGCGAATATGGACAATACCCTTAGTATAATGATATAACCTTTAATCATGTTGATAGTGGGACATAAGAAGGATGATTGATAGTGGGACATAAGAACTGATTTTGTCATCTTTACTGTTTCCCCATTGTTAACTGAATGACCTTAATTCCTCTCCCGGTTTCACACCGTTATGTCAACCTCTTTTTAATCTTAGAGCCCAAAATGTGCATTTAAAACCATAGAAAACTATATGAACATTACGAGCGTAAGTGAGTGAACCCATATGTGAAACATATGCTTTATACACAATCGAAACAAAAATCTGTTCGTTCTAACATTTCACAAGGTCAGCTTTCCACTGATACTTTTTGATACAAATGGAGAAAAATTGAGGAAAAGGTCAGTAGATCGGACCATCCCTATTTTTTAATGGACTGTTACTCTAAACGTGACAAGTGGTCCTAAAGGTACTTGTCAATAAACCCGAATAGGGTGGAGATATAACAGCCTGAATAGTACCTCACATTACCATAATGTTTTTTTGTCTTTTTTGCAGGTATATGTACATTTACAAACGCGTCAATGGCACTCTGCGTCGTTTCATCAACATATATTTTTAATGACAAAAGTCGTTATCGGACTCGTAGTGAAATTTTTCTTGGAGGCTGCTGTGGGACTGCTTTTAGCCCATGATCTTTCATGTTCTTTCAATATAAACATAGTTGATCAAACAAAGTCAACGAAACATATAACTGATAGTAAGCGAGTATCAACTGGAAACTAAAGTTTAGATTTTATCTACTTTTTTTATAATGAGAAGATAAAAGGAGGGTTTGTAAAGATAATAATATCCATGCACCGCCGGAATATTAACCAATATTATTTGTTTGACAAAACATGGTGCCGTTAATTTAAAAAAAAGTGAGAAGATTAAGGTCTCAAAAGCATTTTACATGATAATGGTTTTCATTGTGAGTTAAGGTTTTCTGTTTCTCAACCCTAGATATGTTTCACTTTTGCCACAAAAAATGTCCTTAGTCTACTCAATAGTTAAGATCTTTATATCATAATATTATGATTCTATTTGTCAAGCGATAGCGAGATTTAAGATTATTTTCAACATTACAAGCACTTAAAACATTGGTGTGTACAATATCTAATTCGTTTAGAATACACCCAACATTTGCGAAATTTGAATTATATTATTATTAGATTGGTCTCATACTGATATTTGATCACAGATGAACTGGTCGCTGCTTTTCCCGCCAAGCTTACTAGATCATGTAAATGATCCACTGCTGAAATCAACATCGCTTCAGTGGAAGCAGTGGACCAGTTCATCTGTGATCAAGCTATCAGCCAAAATGGCGAAAGCTCAGTTCCATATTTTTTTGGATTTGGCTAACAAAAGTAATCAGTTTATGACTTATCCTTCACTTTTAAGCAATTTATAAACAATCGCTGAATGGGACTCTAAGATCAAGTGTGTAATAATGGCAGAAACAAATCACAAAATAATGAGAATGTTGGTTTAGCAAACCGTTTGCTTATCATGTTATAACTTTTATTCCATTATTGGCAATATATCGTGTGACCATCATTTAAGACAAAAACATTTCAACAAAATCGTTTCAGTGTTATCGAGTAGAAACTTTACAATTCATATGTAATCCAATTTAATGCTAATTTGTTTTTAAAAAGGGTGCACAGAGTAAACCGAACAAGGAGTGGAGGCAACGAGTACCCAGAATGACGGGTGTGAAGGATAGAGGACAAGTATTCAGTTATAGCTGAAACAATGGACACGCTTAGCACCTGGAAGCCAGTGCAGACGGTGAAGCAAAAGAGAAGTATGAGTATATTTGGATTCTCTGAAGATGATTCTGACGAACTTGTTCTGGAGAAGCTGCAGGCAGGTGAGGGTTTTCTCAGAGATGCCATTAAGCAAGGAGGAGCAGTAATCAATCTTGGATAGAACGAGAGTACTAACCACATGAAAACGCATCAAAACTTAGGAACAGCCTAGTCCTTCAGATATTGCCAATCTGCCATCAATTCAAAGTTTTGGACAAAATGCGCAACATAACTGGACATCTTCATGTCATGGGCAAAGATGACCCTTAAATTCTTTATAGATGAAATACAGGGACCTCCATCCAGAGATGTTTGAGATTAAAGTAGTGATAATCAGAGGAGGCCATAAAAAATCAATCTTGGTCATATTGAGCTTAAGCTTGTTACTAGTGAGCCAAGCTTGTAGCTCACATATGCAGTTGGAAAGGTGATTGAAGGTGATAATCAGCTATACATAATCGGAATAGAGGTGATATTGGAGGCCGTGACTACGAATAATGTTACCGATGGCATGAGTATGATGTGAACAATATCGGGTCAATGGCCGATACCTTGGGGACACCATTCGACAGATGTACCTTATCAGAATAGCATCCCTTCTAAAAACCTGAATACTGCGATTTTCGAGTTATGACTGGAACACTCTATAGGCATCACCAATGATGCTAAATTCTTGGCTCAACCATGTGTCAACCGCTGCAACAGAATACGGTGATCCACCGTGTTAAATGCGGCAGTCAAGTCAAATACACCACAAAGACAACCCTGTTGTCATCGATGGCTCTGAGAATAGTATTATGAACAGACAGAAGTGCCATTCCGGTACTGTGGGCAGCCCGATAGGCTGACTGCAAAGGTTCAACCAGTTTATTGCACTCAACATACTCGGTGACCTGAGCAGAGACAACCTTTTGAATCAGTTTGCCAGGCCGGTAGTTATTATAGAGCAGCTCTTTGTCAAGGGATACCTTTTTCAGCACAGAAGTGATGGTAGCCTTACGCAGCTCAGCAAGAATGCAGCCAGAAAGGAAGGAGGTATTGACAATCTTGGTAAGAAAAGGGAGAATGAAACGAATGTTTCTTTAAACGGTCCACTGCAGTCCTTGTTTTACGCCAACGCCGTTCACACCGCCTACCTAAACGTCGCGCATCCTGAACATTTTGATTAAACCATTTAGGTTCGATGCGAACGGTATATGTTTTTTTCTTTGGCAGGGGCGTGGGTCTCAAGTACTTGGCTGCAGGTTTTGTTATAAAATGGAAGCATCAGTGGCATTGAACACAAGATCTTCCTGGTCTTCCTCAAAAGCAACAGGGTCAATATTGCGGAAATGACACGCTTTTGTGCACATTGGTGGCACTGACAATTGACTGCTTCATGAAATCAATGTCACAAAGTATGAGAAAATGATCAGAAACATGAAGGAGTAGTCAATGGTCGTTCTACTCCAAAAAATCAAATTCATTGAAGATGTGAATGGGGGCGGAATGTAAAACATGCGCTTTCAATATCGCTTAATGTATTGTGATTTTTGAGATTCACAAGCCTCGGCACACTTTACAGGTTGTCGTTGACCACTACGACCCATATCATTCCACAAACCATTAAACAACAACACAGTGATTTGCAGCTAAGCAGCGCACATCCTAGACATTCCACATTTGACCTTCGCTCGCATCCAGGATCAGCTCCCCTAGTTTCGTTTGGATTACAACGAGACAGTTAGCAGTAAGTTCCTCGTCCAGGGGAATTTCAAGCTAATTCAATTTTTACACGAGAACGTATTAACCAGCGTCAGGGTTCGAACCCGCAACCTCTCGCACCATAGTCGAACGCCTTTATCAATTGAGCTAACGTGACTGCTCAATCGATATGTGTCGGTTTATGATATATGTCGTTTTACGAAGATGTTTCGTTTCGACACTCTTTACATCATAACTCAAGAACCACTAGATATACAAAAGTGTAATTTTGATATTTGAATTTTTCGTCAAGCCCGTTTGAAAAAAAAACAACCACAAGAATTTTCGCCAGAGGTCATTATTTTTCATGCAAGATACCACTATTAGACCAAATCACAACAGCTAACTACTGTAATTAGCCTTAAATCATTTTGACTCCTCTCCTTCGTCTAACCATCACACACAAAAATTTGTTTTAACCTTTGCAGAGTTGCCGAATAAGATTATGCAAAAAGTACTTTATTTTTTTGTTATTTTTTTTTTTGAGGGGGGGCGTTTTTGAAAATTCTCTATTCATTCGTTAAACGAATTTTGTTTTTCCACACCGTCGACGTGCGAATGCATTGCTCATTTGGAAAGAAGCATTTCATTTAAAAGAATTTATAAATGAAGACCTAACATACATTATTAGTGATAGCTTTGTACTTCTATCGAGTTGTAGCTAGGTAAAGACAATTTAATTATGCATTTATATTTTAAATGAAAACCTACCCGCCTAAATAACTATTTTCTATTCTGATTACCATTTTTGTAAACATGATACCCTTTAAAAGCCGATTCAGTGATTTGCTCATCGGGACGATCATAAAGATCATCAAAATTCAGATTTTGGTACCTTTGTAATTGTCATAGATGTGCTAACATAGTCTGCTAGTGGCTCAGCCGAAAGCCGTGTATTTAAGACAAAATCAGGCATTTGCATGAATTTATAATTTATATACTGGCAGTATATAAATTGAATACATGAATACAAAACCCACCCAAGTCCATGGAAAGTGATTTTGAGAAAAAAAGTATGTATCATTTTAATTCCTTCAGTTAGATTTACCTGGTAAATCCTGGTAAAATGAGTGGGTTAAACTGTATAAGGTATGACGATTAGCATTTCGGAGATTTCTTGAGGGGTCATTTTGTATGTTGGACTTTTGTGGGTTTTTTTTAATCACATTGTAAGTGTATTCTTTATCCTTTTCTCTCAGTCATTTTATTTATTGCTCTGCGTCCATTCAGCTTCATTTCTGCGATTTGTACCACTTATTTCATCATCACTGTTGCTATCACCCCAATTTAGCAGATCAGTAATCTTGCCCTGTTTCCAAGGGCACTATAATATGTGTGCAAAAACCACCCAATTCATGGACTTGGTGATTTTGAACTTCACATGCACAATAGACGCACGTAGAGGTTTGATTTGTGTTGTTCTTTTATACATGTGACATGCCTATGGAAAAGCAACAATTTCACATGCTCAACTAAATTTGGCCAAAGTATGTACCTGGGAAGGTTTTGTATTCAGGTATTCAATATTCAATTAGCTACATGTATTTGAATGGGGGCTTCAACTTCATCAATACTGCTGTTTTCTTGTTGTTGTTTTTCATTTCAAAAATACCAAATGACAATTTGAATGACTTATACACTTTTAAGCAATTATAAACAATTTTGCGCTGGAATCACTGAGTGGGCCTTTAATATGACATCATTGAACTAGCTGTGTACTTTTGTGGAGCTGTAGCTAGATAAAAACAAATGACAATTAAATTATATGGGTTTAAAAATCTTTCAAAATAGCAGCAACCGTTTCTTTTCTGATTTACCAGTTTTTAAACTTCAATGAACCAGCTGTGTATTTTCAAAAATCAAAAAAGAAATCCGAGTTGTGGAAGATATAGGTAAATGAGTGCCTGTTAACCTATCTTGGAATGTGTAGGATTTCATTTTTCATTTATACATACTAGGGTTAAAGGCACCTGATTCCTTGGTAGATCAAGACTCAATTGTTGATTTCATTCTGGGGTACAGGACACAGATCCCCAGATCGAATGTGAAGGCGCATTCCCACACTTATTGCAAAGTTCATCTACTCGTATCTGCCCGGCGAGATATTGATTATGCGATCATGGAATGTACAAACCCTTCTTGATGACTCAACTAAATGACCTGAACGTCAGACTGGATTGGTTGCACTTGAGCTTGAGCGCTACTGTCTTCAGGGAACACACTTCTCTGATCAGAGCCAGATTTATGAGAAATGTTACCCCTTCTGGTGGTCTAGAAGAAATAAAAATGTTTGCATTGAGGCCGGTGTTACCTTTGCTATTGGTTTCCTTTCCTCATGCCATCTCCGACTATATTGACAGACAATTAAGATGAGACTGTCAAGTTAGCTCAATCGATAAAGCGTTCGACTATGGTGCGAGAGGTTGTGGGTTCGAACCCTGGCGGTGCCTAGTACGCGCTCGTGGAAAAATTGAGTTAGCTTGAAATTCCCCTGGACAAGGAACTCACTGTTAATTTGTCTCGTTGTAACCCGTACGAAACTCGGGGAGCTGATCCTGGTTGCGAAGGTTATATGTGGAATGTCAATGGTGTGCGCTCTTGATTGTTGTTTAATGGTTTATGGAATGATGTGGGGCCGTAGTGGTCAACAACAACCTGTAAAGTGTGCTGAGTCTTGTGGATCAACGTCTAGGCGTTATATCTGTGCGTAGCGCGCTATAAATTACTGCACTTTTTTGTACCTCAACCGATACATTAACCTTATTTGTTGCTATGCTCCTACAATATCACACACAGATGAATCGAAAATATTTTTCATGAGGCCCTTGGAGCTAGTGAGGAAGACTTCACATGAGGGCAAACTGATGGTTTGATGGATCTCAATGCCAGAGTGGGCAGTGGGCAGAGCTTGGCCATTCCTTGGAAATCATTCATACTTCTCTCATTCTGTGCTGAGAATCAGGCGGTTACAAATACCCCGGGCAAATACCTTATTTCAGATGCCTGACAAATGGTATTATTCATGTCAGCATCCTCGCTCAAAACGTTTCCATCTGTTTGAACTATGTTCTCACATAGCATAACAATATCTGTGATGTCACTTCCACCAGAGGTGTGAGGGGTGCAGATTGCTCTTTCATAAAGATTATTCATGTAGAAACATTAAAGAACATGTTTTTGCCGTGCTTAGGTTTGAGGTGACATGCCTACTAAAAGGCAAGCCAATGTGAATTCTGAGCCAGTCGCTTTACAATTGATCCACCTCGGGCAACACCATTTGAAAACTACTTTGGGAACTACTGGAGTATTATGGTTGTTGGCGGTGACACAACAGAGTTATTTCTGGTTTGTCATGGTGTTAAAAGTCAGGTCTATTGCAAAAACAAGTTTATCTCTATTCGAAGAGAATAATTATTACGTTACAAGTTGTCACTCGTTGCAATTTTTTATGCGTATTTCTTCTGAAAAAGGAGAAATTGTGTTGGTAAAGTTCAGCCTCGTACGTGTTCGGTTCGTCCCCTGTTTGAAGCGTACGTGTTCTTCCCCGTTTGGCTGATGATATAGGTATATGAAGCGGGCACTATATCATGCTCTCATTTACTTTTTAATCATTTGCCATAAAATGTGTATTACATTGCGAATTTCAAAAAATCAAAATTATTTGATATCAGAAAAACATTCTTCGTATTCAGAATTCAATTCGATATGTCTGATGTGCTCTAATGTCCCACAATAAATACTGTCCAAACGTTCATACCCCACCCCTTAAGAAGGGACTGTTTTCAAAGAATCCATTTATGAATGTGACATTCATCATACTGCATATGTATTACAGGTGATAACTCAGTCAAGATGAAGATGAATCTAGTCGTCTTAGTTGCTAGTATTTTTATCATATTTTGCAATTCTGCAAACTCCGAATCGGTTGACTGTATCGCTCTCTGTAATGAATGTGTTGAGGTTTCGGAAACATTACACCACATGGGCTGCAATAAGCATTGCGAGGAACTCAAGCAGAATGACAATGGCAAAATAACGTGTTCACAATTAACAGGTAAACGTTTCTATTTTCCCAATCAGATATCCTTACTAAATGCAAAAGCAAAAATAGTAAAAATCAAATAAACAAACCATTATCCATGCCGATTCAGTATGTTCATCAGTGGGTGTTTGGTCGCAGTTTAGACTTATTAACCATAGAACTACGAAGGGGCGTTGTACCAGCCACCCTAAGACAAACATGCATGTCTACACCTTGACGAACTAAGCAAATTGTAGATCTATCCTTTGCGCTCATTTTAGTGATAACATTTTTACCTCAGCACCTTACCCGGAGGTAGGACCGACCATCAAAGATTACCATAGAGGGGGAGGAGTGGCATTTTCATTTCACTCTTGTAATATTATTCAAAGAGCAACTGACTTTTGTACCTGTTAGTTAGGTTGAAATAGTCATTGTCTTTTATATTTAGGAAAAGATTCGATGAAAAATTTCCAGAAGTTCCATAATTATATAGCTTTACTTGCCACAATATGGATGAGGGAAATAGTTTTACCTATCCTGTCCGCTTGAAATGGTCAATGGTGCTCTTGAATTGAATTTCTATCTTTTGTTTGTATAACACAATAAAAAATGATATCATCAGATTTCTCTAAAAACAATGGGACGAATTCAAGAAACTTCATTTTGTGACCATATTTGCAGCATACCTTCAACCCAAATTCTATTGATATCATTGAATGCCATTTTCAACACTTGTGAAGTAGCTTGTAACCAGTGTTGTAGTCAAGACCGCTATGTCCGAGACCGAGACCAAGACCTGCCCATCCGAAACCGAGACCAACCCTTTCGAGACCAAGACCACCCCATCCGAGACCGAGACCTCTAGGATCCAAAACCGAGACCGAGACCTTGGTTTAATCAGAGTGGCGGAGGAAGCATTAGAATTGAGGGGAGGGGGGATGAGGACGGGCTATTTTGATCCGGTTGTACTGTAATTTCGGACTTTTTTGAACCCAAATCACGATGGGCCAGTGCACGAAGCAGGCAAAAGTTAGCAATTTTACCATATTTGGGTCCAAATCACAGTGCTTTTTACAGAAAAACTCAGTATGGCTTTATTTTTTCTTCTTTTATAATTTTGAAGGACGTGCTCCTTTTGCAAAAGTTTAGTGGAAATGTGAACTGAAATTGGAATTCGAACATGATCACTTATGATTTATTTATAACTCAATATATAGGCTACATGTCAGTATCATAAAAATGATTTCTGTATCTTTATTCTTAACAATGTCTTCAACATTTATTGAAATTTAGGGTAATAAATAAGTAACGAACAACAACAGAAAATCATATCTTTTTCTTCAGGTCTCGACCGAGACTTTTGAGGTCCGCGACTGAAACCGAGACCTGCAAAACAGGGTTTCGAGGTGGTCTCGAGACCGAGACATGGTCTCGAAGACCAGACCGAGACCTGGTTTGAAACCTACAACACTGCTTGTAACATGATGATATCATCTTTGGATCACAATTTAGCCTAAGCATTTGTGAAGTACAGGGTGTAACAATAAAATTTGTACAATTTTGAAAATAGAATGACACAAGTATGCCGCTTATTTTTTGGTTTGATATTTATATGGCTATCAAGATAATTTCTTTAGCCACCAGATAAGCTTTGCTCCAATAAAATCGATGGTATATAAGTGAAGATATGTCCAATTATGTAACGTTGTCTTAAAACCGCTTGGGCCACTTTTGTCTAAGTGTTACAAAAGTGACTGAATAGAGTTGAACCATGAACCAGTTGGACGGTGTTCTTATGATAGGTAGTTTTAAACAATGGGGTATTCGAAGTGGTAGAAATGATTACCTAATAGAATATCTCCTTGAGTTTTTGAAAGTCACAACTAAGCACTGACATAACAACCTCATTAGAACTCGTGGCTGCAGTTCACCAACTTCAACCTCAATTCACCTTGGAAGAGCGTATTTTTATGGTTGTTACATGGAGTCAAGCAGAAACCATAAGATTGTTAATAGCTCATTTTCCAAACTCATGTCTTCCATCAAGGCATACAATTACATATAACTATGAGAAGTATGTAGAATCTGTTAACAGAAATGCTGGCAATAGTGGTCGCCCCAGAACAGCTAGAAGCCCAGCTGAACTTAATTTCAAAATGTTATTGTTTTGTACTTATGGATGCAAAAACTGTTCTCAGTTTTACCAATGATATCTCAGGGATATGAGAAATTACTTTATTTATAAGATAATTTGAAAGAAATTTCATGACTTCAGTTATAGATTTTAAAGAAATATCATGTATATATCATCGTTCGTTGCCGATATTTATTTATACAACATGGCATCATCTTGAACAATTTGAATGAACCATTGACATTTCTTTTCAGCACCGAACAAAGGCAGTCGCTCCCTTGAAGAGGAGATTAATGCAATTGACGCGAGAATATCAGAATTGATCGAAAAAAGAGATTATTCGGCCATTGTTGAAGAGTTCTTCACCGACGATTGTACAATTGTGTCTAATGGACTAGCACCTGGATTTGGTAAAGAAGGTAAACATCAGTTTTGAAATAATCAAATAGATTCAACACTAGTACAGACTCAAAAGTGCCCCGTGTGTAACAATATTAGATATCCGCCATTCTGGTTTGTCGTTCATGGAGGGCAAATAGTGCTCTTCAGGTAGTTTTCGACAAGAGCTCGAAATCGATTAAGCTTGAGTGTTACCAAGGTTTGAGCACTTGCGCGCATTTTGGCCTAACGCACTACACGCAGAAACAAAAAAAAAAAACGCATTCTGAATCGAAGTTTACCGAGCGCAGACCAGATTCAGAAGTATTCAGAAGTATACACTTTGGTTCTATAGCATTGGAAATAATGAATAATAGTCCATTTTATGCCTTCCTCGCGGTAGTAAAATAAAACCAAATTTTGTGATTTTCTCAAAAACTCAAATGAACTTGGTTGCATCTAATGTACTCCCAGGTCCTCCCCCCCTCCAAAAAAAACCCTATTTTTATACCTTAAGATATCAATATATTTTGTCAAAATTGATTAAAAACATACACAAGTCAAATTTTGTCCAATATATTTAAAACGAGCAAAACAATCCTGAAATTTGAGAAAACAGTAGCTAGCAGTAACTATTTTAGTGTTTTTAAAACAAATGTATGAAGTTTTTTAAGTTGTTATGGTGAACGAAAGAAGTGGGATGGAAAATCTAACAGATACTATACAAAAATGTCTAAAGGGGCACTTGCATGTAAATGTGGTATGGGTATGTGCCGCGGCGGTCAAATGTCCCTTTTCAGGCTCTCCGGCAGTTCCTTACCACCCGCATTTAGATCATGCGCCAGTTCTTTGAGCCCCAACCTCTGACAAGTGTAGCTCTTAAGCTCAAATTTGGAAAATTGTAAGCTCCAAAACCTATAATTTTGCCCAATTTTAGTTCACATGACCCGTCAAAAATGTTAAAATTTCATTGCATCAAGCCCCTATTATGCCCAAAGTCAGTTCTTAGTCCCCAAAGCTCACCCCTACCAAAATTTCAGTTGCATGCCCCCGGCAGGGGCTATTTTAACGTGCCTCACTGTCACGTTCGTGCAATGAGATAAAAGTGTTGATGAAGTAGAGTGCGTTTCAAAAATAAAAAAAATGACATTTTTACCTGAATGTGACTGTAAGAAAGGCTCTACCATTGTCTACTATCAAGGCATATCTACATGGATTGTTAATTGTCACTGTACGAATATTTTATCTCGACACGTACGTGAGGCACGTTAAAATAGCCCCTGGCCCCCGGTCTTAAAGTGACCCTGCCTGTCCCCTTAAATTTTAACATTCTGCGTGCTTATGGCATCAATTATGGTGTTTGTTGTTGTTTTTCAGTTGTGATGCAGCTGTGGATCGATTGGTTCGAAAGCAATCCCAGTATTAATCGGGTATTATTCACTACTACTGCATTCGGTGAGAATAACGGATGGGTTTGGGTAGATGGTATCTCAAAACCCTACCATGGAGATGCCCTCATTGGCACACTTCGGTAAGCTTGAGGATAATGCCAATTTAAGTAATTAATTAAAGATACTATAATCTGAGACTATTTGACATTGGGAGTGACCGCAGGGTTAAAACAGCGAACCAAACTTGCTCTATTTTCATTAAACAGAATTTGAACGAATCCAATTATGTTGTAAGTTGGGACATGTGCAAACATTACTGTGATGTGCCCCATGCGTAATTTAATTTGAGTGTTTAACTTTGATTACAATTAGGCAATTTCATGAGAGATATGAGAGATGGAATCCCTTTCAAGTAATCATGCAAGAGTTTGTGTACAAAGACATAAATGGGGGAGTCCAGTTTTCACGAGGCAGATTTTATGAAGAGAATTACTGTAGACTCTCTAATGTGTTGGTATAGTCAATGTGCTTCAAAGTGTGGGACATATGAACCAGTCATTTGCACAGCCAATGTGCTATTAATTATACAGCAATAGCGAAGTAGATTTTGGGTACACGAAAGTGGCTCTCCTCCCCCAAGCGATTAATATACTTCTGTCGTTGGAGTCTGATTTATAAAACAACACATCTGTGTTTAAAGTGGATCGGTGCAAGAAAGAGTCTATTTCCTGGAAAAGGTGATTGGTGAAAACAAAACTATTTTGGAAATTGTCATCTGTGCGAGGATTTTATGTGCGAAGGACATATACAATTCTAGTCTACAGTGGACGTCGCTGAACAGTGATCTTCGCAGGACAACAGAACTTTGTAATCACCAACAAGAAGAAGACTGTCGGATAAGTAACTATACTATTAGTGTGATTATTTTTGAGCTTTCGTGTGTATGTGCAGTGCAGGGTCATTGTTAAATCATATTGACTAGGATTTACCTCAGTTTAAAGGGCAGGTCTATTGCAAAAATAACATCATATCATTGGCAAGCTAATATTATGAGGACAATGAAATTTTTGAGAAAATAAGATGTTTACAATTGATATTCCGCAAAAACCAACTTAAGCGATGAGTTCCATCGAACGAGACAGATTTGACCTAGAAAAACATTGACGTCATGAAATGAATGCGCCTGCTTTGCAAGAAGGGATTATAAACATTCTCAATGCACAGAACGTATACTGTTGTTGTTCACAGAAAAAAAAACCCGCTAAATTAAGTATTACAAATTTAATGGTGTTTAAACATATGGATAAAATCAGCCGCTTCTTTTTATATATATTAGTAAATTGTGATATTACAATTCATATGTATATCAATATCATGAGAAATATTAGGCCTAAAAAATAAATAAATAATTTGAGCTTAGAATTTCATCGTCATGATCGTGATCAATCTGAGACTAGCATATAAACCGTGTTAAGTCCACAAACTCATGTATCTGATTATAGTTGGATGAAATACCACAAAGCAAACGCATAGTAACAATACTGTGTGGGCTTTGTTTCCGAAATGAGAACAATAGTCTGCATATTGTTATGCAGCATTGTTATGGTAAATAATAGTACAACTCATTGTTGCTAATGTCAAACTTGTCCCACAAGTAAATGAGAGCATGATATAGTGTCCGCTTCATTTACTTACGTCATAGCACGCTGCCTTGAAAATTAATTTCGCTTCAAGCGACGGGGGAAGAACACGTACGAGCCCGAATATTACCCACACAATTTCTATTTTTTCAGGAGAAATACTCATAAAAAATTTACCACAAAGTGGTAAAGAGAAAGGGACCACATGGGGTTCAAATTGCAAGCCAAAACGTGGGACTGAATTAAAACCCAAAATAACGTGCAGTTACTGTAAGAAACCAGGACATACGATGACCCAGTGTTTTCTTTGCTAAACCCTTACTATGACTATCCATACATCACACAACATACACACAACAAATATAGCATTTTGGTGTCGGTTTATTGCTGCCAAACGAGAAGCACACACTGTGCCATGCTATACAGAACTAGGATATCATGCCTACGCTAATACAATAGGGCAGCCTACCACAGGAATCAACGTGATAACTAGGGGGCTGCGCAACCTCAAAAAAACTTGAACAATGTTTTATTTCTTATTTTTTATTTTTGTTGAACAAGAAAAATCTGAGGGCATAGTACTTGGCTCCTGCCTAGGCTATCCCATGCCAACGTGGTGTTGATTCCTTTCTTCCCGCTATAAACAGTCTTAATCGACCAAAATCCCACCCGAGACTAAAACTGGCTTTAATAAAAATATTTACTAATGATTCTAAACAATCATGCTTCTGAGAAGAAGCAACTTGACACACACTACTTAAATTCAACTGCGCAACAGAATAGAACGTGTTGCCGTGATAGAAACCGAACCTGAAGTGAGGTTACTCACGCACTCTCCCACACAGGAATAGTCATACTATTACGTAACGCAAAGAACATCAATATATTCTTATTCGGGGGCTCTCAACCGAATATATTTTCATTTCTTTGCTAAACCCTTACTATGACTATCCATACATCACACAACATACACACAACAAATATAGCATTTTGGTGTCGGTTTATTGCTGCCAAACGAGAAGCACACACTGTGCCATGCTATGAAGTCCAAAGTCAGGGCTGCTGGCAAAAAAAAACCATAATCGTGGAAGTCAGATCCACCGTGCATTCCAACAGTTGGAACCACATCAGAGTCGTCACTCTTTACTAAACTTTACATAAGAAGACAAAAATGCCAATCTGGTTAGTCTCTTTGATTAATACTTAGATTAACCCAAATCAAATTTGTGAAAATGGAATGGGCCTATTATTAAATTAAGAAATGTCCATATTGCAATCCTCGAATCGCCATGCTTCACAGTAACATCTGCAAGTCTTCCGCACATACATATCTGCAAAAAAATACACAAATCTGTGAGAAACTTAATGTCGTAAATGCAAATTTTGCGACTTTGAGTCTACAATCCTTACCATGCAGAAAAACACAACCCAACTCATGAATTATTGGGATGAGAACTCCTAATCCCTCCGAGTGATGAAGATAATAAAATCAAATTTCAAAATCTTCAGATCGGAATTGTCATGACTGAAATTATTGTCAGAAATAAGAAATTCAGCTCGATCAATCATACTACCTGATATGACACTATGACCAATATTATCTTGACAAACTATATAACACTGCGCCTTATTACTTGTCTATATGACACTTTGCCATAATACCACGTATACTGAATGAAGACCAGTCTTCTGCCTTATGTGGACCATATGCCATGCTAAGAGCTCAGAACTGACAAACCAAAAGTTTGCATAAGGGAACTTCTATTAAATATAGAAGATTCTTAACAAGAAATAATAAAACAACATATTAGCAATGTACACTATTAACGAACAGTTGTAGCTCTAATTCTAGGATATCAATTAATGACAATCCTGGATAATGACCCGATCTTAACATTTTTGACGAACCATATACCAACCTGCTTGAAATTTTGAAATGAATATCAATCTTTGCTCCTTAATCCTTTAAAAAGTCCTTTCTCTGACGCTATTATGCGCAAAACGTAACTCCTTAGGCACTAAAACATTGACATAGACTACTGTATGACAACCAATCATATTACACGACTTATATAGCATTGATCCATTATATCATCTTGAATGAATTTATATGACAAGTGGGTCACAATACCTGCCTTATAAAGCACATTGTCATAATAACCCGTCATACTGTATGACTACCGGCATCCTGCCTTATCTCGGACTAGATGCCACTAACATGAGTAGGCCTACATGACAGGATCTATGTCTCTAACTTACCTTGCCATCTGAATGACGATTAGCCATATAGAGCTCGTCTTGATTGTGAACACACCATTATTGATATCAATATCTTAGCATAATAGAATTGAAGTCATAACCTTAATATTATCTGGACAACGACACTATAATAATCTCAGACAAGAATACCAAATGATCGAGACTCCATCTGCCTTACATGGCACTAGGCCTAAGCCACAACCATTAGTCTTTTCTGCCACTACAATATCTTGCTATATCGAATAACGACCAGCCAAAGAGCCAATCCTGTTTACCGTTAGGGCCTACCATTATTATGATCAATATCTTACCATAGTAACTGAGAAGTCATGGCCAG
Source organism: Amphiura filiformis (assembly GCF_039555335.1). NCBI lineage: Eukaryota > Metazoa > Echinodermata > Ophiuroidea > Amphilepidida > Amphiuridae > Amphiura > Amphiura filiformis. The sequence continues at coordinate 70,108,084 of NC_092631.1, forward strand.
GATATCTGCACTGGGCCACTAATATCTTACCAAATGACCGCAATCTGCTTTAAATGAAAGTATAAGCCACTAGCATCTTATGATACTAAATAACAACCATTCATACCTGTCTAGTATTATAGCATTTAGCCACTAAAATAATGCCATTATATTAAAATCTATCTTTTCTGTCAGTTTAAACCATTATTAAATATCTTACCAAAGAAAAAGAAAAGAGCCGAAATATCGGACTTAATTGCACTATCCAAGGACAACCAGTCACAATATTGTTGCATAGGACTATATCACAATATCATTCAAAAATGTGTAAATCTATTTTACAAAATGACAACCAGTCCTAAATGACACTATGCTACTAATATAATGGCTTAATAGTCTGCACCACTATATAAACTCATATCAAGTGACCACCGGTCATAGAGCCCAACTGTTAATTTATTTTATAAGAATTTTGGTTACAGTAAAATTGCACTGTGTGTCTTCTTTGACAATTATGCTGAAAACCAACCCAAAAACGAGGATCAGAAGTCATACAATCAGTATAAACCGCTTATACTTCACATAGGCCTACCTGTTATTTCTGGTTTCTGATAACGACCTGCTGTCTGAGAGCATAGATATAATATGATTACTAAAAACTCATCAACTGATTGAGCTTATCTCGGTATCCAATAGTGATTGGATAACAACATCGGCTGTCTGACATGTCTGACAGCAATAATTTTGCCGAAAACCATGACAAAACACTGATCCAAACTGTTTGGGAAAATCTGCCGTCCGACATCATTACTATTGCCATTAGACCATGACAAAACACCCCGGCAAAACACTCATCCAAACTGTGTGGATAAACCTGCTGCCTAAGAACATTACTTTTGCCATTAGGCCATTACCAAACACCCTACCAAACTGGCTGGAAGGAAAACTTGCTGTCTGACAGCATTACTATTGCCATTATGCCATGACAAAATACTCGTCCAAACTGTTTGGGTAAACCTGCTGCTCGAGAGCATTTACACTTCCGCCTTTATACAATGACCAAACACCCTTCCAAACTGTTTGGGAAAATCTGCCGTCCGACATCATTACTATTGCCATTAGACCATGACAAAACACCCCGGCAAAACACTCATCCAAACTGTGTGGATAAACCTGCTGCCTAAGAACATTACTTTTGCCATTAGGCCATTACCAAACACCCTACCAAACTGGCTGGAAGGAAAACTTGCTGTCTGACAGCATTACTATTGCCATTATGCCATGACAAAATACTCGTCCAAACTGTTTGGGTAAACCTGCTGCTCGAGAGCATTTACACTTCCGCCTTTATACAATGACCAAACACCCTTCCAAACTGTTTTGAAAAACTTGCTTTCTGACAGCATAGTAAAAAACAACAACTTTACAGATCTACTCACCAGAAACAAGACAGCAATATTTATCATTAAATTCGTGTCAATACATTATGTAGATTGTATGCCAGCTAATGTGGCTTACCTGTTAACACCGGGCTGTTAACTAATCCGAGGAATACACCTCTGCCTATTTCTTTGTTTTACAAATTTAGCATTGACCCTTCTACGAGGCTGAAACATAATTTCCAATGAAATATTGCATTTCCTGAATTACCAGGATTCCTGTAACTCTAGTATAATCACCGGGACATATTTAAGTCCATTTGGTACCGAATACCACTAGGGGCAAATCAAAGTCCCTGAACAACCAATTTTATCGGATGGACTATCACCGTAGGAATTAAGCTTATTGGTGATGCTAACAATTTTTACTTTATTTGAATATGATGACCATCATGATCAAAAGAGAACACATCTATACCGTCTAAATCTAGAATCCAACTTAAGGACCCAAGCGTGTCTCCACACAGATCGACCGTTAAAACAAACAAACAAACAAACAAAACTTGGAATTTTATTATAAAAACTAGGAACATGGTCTAAGGTATGCGATCCTTATTGAAAAAAATGTTTGACTCATCAAAACACTAATTAGATTCTGAAACTCATCGCATTCTAGCACAAAATAATAAAAACAATATCTAACAGATCGGGTATAAAAAAACTACCGCCTACACTTCTAAAATCTACTACTGTGATATTTTTCCAAGTCCTAAAACAATCATTTCTTTGGTTAACTCACCTCTTAATATTGGATTCCACTTAGAATTTGATCAATCCAGATTAAAACGTATTTAATAAATTATTGATCTCTACAAGAGTGACTGAAATGATTGATGCAAAAACACATCAGTGATTATGTAAATTATAATCATTCACTTAACTTGCTCAGTCCCCGGAACATTGTTCCGTCTTTGCTTCGTTAGCTTCGTAATACTTCAATACTCGGTGATAAAGATCACGCTGTTAATTCCACCATCTCATTCTTCATTGTGTACAAACAGCTATCTGTCGTCTTGTATACTGTATGGAAGATAAAAACCAACAATCATGAATGAAAATCAGAACTCTTAAATGCATTATTGAGGCTGATGTGAGACCTACCTGGCATCTCAGTGGTGAATGCGAATAGTACATGCAATTTTTCCCGAACAGCGCCGGGCAAACCTATATTATTACGGAATATTACCGACTTCTTATCCCTTCTCGCCTTATCTTGACTTTCTTGTTACTACAAATCGCCTATTATGTCGATTAACGTACAGATCATCATGCATCGTGTTTGTTAGCTTTTGTTAACCTATTTCTTGAGATTTTTGTAACTAATGATATATACCTCCTTGAGATCTGATCGAAAATAAACCTAAATTAACCATAGGAATGCAAGTAGTTGCTCCATAACAACTGATCTCCAACTACTGTCAAGCCATAATAGCTCATAATAACGGTTTAAATAATACAGATACACCAGTAATTACTGCTATTAAAATAATTACAAAACTATGATCCCAATTTAATATACTGGGATATCGAACTACTTAACTTAATCACGTGGAATCGGAGCGTCTTCTTCCAGCCGCTTCTGAGTAGGCCTACAATGATGAACCAAGAAACTCATCGCAATGTTCAGGAAAAACACTATAAATATAGCGCTAGCTCTGTGGATGTACACCTTGCGTACTTGCAAAATACAGAAATGCTGCACATTTAATGAAATATACAGATGATATCGCCATAAAAACAGTCAACTATGGAAAACCTTTGTAGTGTAAATCAGCGGGAAAAACAACTGCGCAACAGAATAGAACGTGTTGCCGTGATAGAAACCGAACCTGAAGTGAGGTTACTCACGCACTCTCCCACACAGGAATAGTCATACTATTACGTAACGCAAAGAACATCAATATATTCTTATTCGGGGGCTCTCAACCGAATATATTTTCATATTTCGTAAACGAATCAGTAGTCAGTCAAATAAAAAAAACAAGAATTCCCACAAAAGGGAAGTAACACAGTCAAAGTGTGTGAAGAATTTGAACCTTTTGTATTTAGGGAGTAGTATCACTTGGTGTTAATGGTAGTCCAAAACCCATCAAGATTGTGCGAGATACGTGTTGCGCACAGTCTATGATTCGGGAAGGAACTATGCCCTTTAATGAGGATAGTTCAGCAGGTAATTATGTATTGATCCAGAGTATTGGATGTAATGAAAATACTCTCTACAAAGGTAACTTGAAGCGAAAGGAGTTTCCATGCTGTTATATGAAATAATTTGGCAAGGGAAATAATAACAAAAGGACTGCTCAGTAGCGATCTGTCTGAAAAGGAATAGAGATATGCAGCCTGAATTATAGTACCTCCCACTCCTCATGTCAATATTGTGTTTTTGTCTTTTTGCAGATACATGTATGTTTACAAGCGAGTTAATGGCACTCTGCTCCGTTTCATCGAGATATACTTCTAATGAAAAATAACAAGCTCGTCCTCTGTCTTATTGGATAGACGAGTCGTAATCAAACTTTTGGTTGTTGGCTGCTGTATACATTTAGCTATAGTTAGGGGAAAAAGTTCACTTTGGTGACCACTCTCTGGCTAGTAAGGTTTGACGATTGATTCGACTTCTATGGACCATTTAGAGAAAAAAAATAGCCACCATGTCCCTCGCAAAAATCCCGGCATTTTTCGCTAGAGGCCAAAATCCAAAATGGCCGCCACCACCATTTTGAAAATTTAAGTTTTGAACCAGAGCACCTATAATCATGCACAAAGACACTTTTTCGGATATGTCGAGTACAAGGATTCCGATTCTGACGTTAGTTTGACATTACGGCATCATTTTCACCCAGAAATCCAAGATGGTGCCCGGCACCATCTTGAAAAATTTAGTTTTGAACAAGAGGACCTTAAATCGTGTACAAAGACACTATTTTTGGATAAGTCGACCACAAGGATTTCAAATTTGACATTACTTTGACATTACGAACTCATATTTACCCAGAAATCCAAGATGGTGGCCGCCGGCGCCATCTTGAAAAAGATAAGTTTTGAACCAGATTACCTAAAATCGTGTACAAAGACACTTTTTCCGGTAAGTCGACCCCAAGAAATCCGAATCTGACATTAATTTGACGTTACAAAATAATTTTTGCCCAGAAATCCAAGATGGTCCCCATTTGGTAGAGCGTAAATGTGATTTTTGAATGAGAGCAGAAGCATAAGGGTGTCATTTCCGCCTATCTGGGGTTCATGTCTCTTATATGGGGTTTCAACTGCCTTATCTTGGGTTTACATCCCTGATCTAGGGATAAGGCGCCTTATCTGTGGTTTAGACGGCCTTATCCCGGGTTTACGTTCCTTACCTGTGGCTAAGATGCCTTAACCTTAGCATATCGCAGTCTAAACCCAGATAAGGCATATAAACCCCAGATGATGCGCCGTAACCCCAGATAAGCGACGTAGACCCCAGACAAAGCAGTCTAAACCCCAAATAAGGCGCCTTAACCCTAAATAAGGAACATAAACCCCAGAAAAGGCATCTAAACCCCACATAAGGTGCCTTAACTCTAGATAAGGGTTGTCAACCCCAGATAAAGGTCGTAAACCTCAGATAAGGCATCTAAACCCAAGATAAGGCGCCTTAACCCCAGATAAGAGACGTAAACTCAGATATGGCAGTCTAAACCCCAGATAAGGCGCCGTCTGGGGTTTACTTCTCTTATAATAGGTTTATGTTCCTTATTTATGGTTAAGGCGCCTTATTTGGGGTTGGGACTGGTTTATCTGAGGTGTACATCCCTTATCTGGGGTTACGGCGCCTTATCACGGCCGTTCGCCGCCTATGCGTGATGTCTACTTTTATCTAGAGCGCCCTCAGTTTTGACTTAAGGAGTCTTATTTGGTTTAAGTGGTGTTGGGCGATACAAAGAGTTATAATTTAAAACTACCGATACCAATTAGCACACAAAAGTATAGCGGTACTGTTGACTCAAAATTCCCATACCGCCCAACCCTACATAGTTACCGAATGTAATCGGTCGCCGATAATGGCGACGAAATGTCCTTTCGAAGTTGAAAATAGCCCATTTTGATCACTAGAATAGACCCACAAAAACACTCCCAATTATATTTTATTAATGTTTTCAAGTAAACCAGAAGCTTTAGATAAAAATGCTATCCAAGAGTTACCGTTCACACTCCTTAGATGCTTGATAATAGACAACTTCTGTCCGTACACCATCGCTAAATTCACTGCACAAAATGCGAATCATACCGTACGGTATAGCGTATTTTAGTCAGAATATTGGAAAATAAAAACAGTTAATAATCATACTCGCTTTATTTACAAGTAAAACAGATGCTAATGATAATAATTTGTGCGAGCATAACAGTGTCACAGTCCATATACTTTGCAGAAATGATATGACATGTACTGATAATACACGCACTATACTACTGTACTACAGTACATCTCTACATAGAACCCCAAAAGTATTACATGTAGTGTGTGTGCGCCGACTGAAATCATTGTGAGTTGCAATTTTGTTGTCAAACCCTTACGAAGCATTAATTTGGTTCGTGTGAGATACGTAACGATACGCTATGACTTTTCGCTTGTTTTTACCAATCTCGATAAATTCTCCATTTTTATATTTTGTCCTTCCGTAGTTCTTTACGATGCCGAAATAGTGTATCGGTATGTTCTGATATCATCGTCGCACTCTTCCGAAGAACCAATTTGGTCCGATTTACAAATGTAACGCTACGCGATGAGTTTTAGCTTGTTTCAACCAGCTACGTAACTAAATGCTCTACGGGCCAAAATTTCCGATAAAATTCTACATTACATATTAAAATTTTTATAATTTTATGTACCGGGTTCCGTAGCAATTTACGGGTTCCGTAGCAATTTACGGATTCCGTAGCAATTTACGGGTTCCGTAGCAATTTACGGGTTCCGTAGCAATTTACGTGTTCCGTAGCAATTTACGGGTTCCGTAGCAATTTACGCGTTCCGTAGCAATTTACGCGTTCCGTAGCAATTTACGGGTTCCGTAGCAATTTACGGGTTCCGTAGCAATTTACGGGTTCCGTAGCAATTTACGGGTTCCGTAGGCGTAGCAATTTATGCGTTCCGTAGCAATTTACGCGTTCCGTAGCAATTTACGCGTTCCGTAGCAATTTACGGGTTCCGTAGCAATTTACGGGTTCCGTAGCAATTTACGGGTTCCGTAGCAATTTACGGGTTCCGTAGTAATTTACGGGTTCCGTAGCAATTTACGCGTTCCGTATCAATTTACGGGTTCCGTAGCAATTTACGGGTTCCGTAGCAATTTACGGGTTCCGTAGCAATTTACGGGTTCCGTAGCAATTTACGCGTTCCGTAGCAATTTACGCGTTCCGTAGCAATTTACGCGTTCCGTAGCAATTTACGGGTTCCGTAGCAATTTACGGGTTCCGTAGCAATTTACGCGTTCCGTAGCAATTTACGCGTTCCGTAGCAATTTACGGGTTCCGTAGCAATTTACGGGTTCCGTAGCAATTTACGCGTTCCGTAGCAATTTACGCGTTCCGTAGCAATTTACGCGTTCCGTAGCAATTTACGCGTTCCGTAGCAATTTACGGGTTCCGTAGCAATTTACGGGTTCCGTAGCAATTTACGCGTTCCGTAGCAATTTACGCGTTCCGTAGCAATTTACGGGTTCCGTAGCAATTTACGGGTTCTGTAGCAATTTACGGGTTCCGTAGCAATTTACGGGTTCCGTAGCAATTTACGGGTTCCGTAGCAATTTACGCGTTCCGTAGCAATTTACGGGTTCCGTAGCAATTTACGGGTTCCGTAGCAATTTACGGGTTCCGTAGCAATTTACGGGTTCCGTAGCAATTTACGGGTTCCGTAGCAATTTACGGGTTCCGTAGCAATTTACAGGTTCCGTAGCAATTTAATGGTTCCGTAGCAATTTACGGGTTCCGTAGTAATTTACGGGTTCCGTAGTAATATACGGGTTCTGTACAGTCACAGTTTATGTTTTGGTGAAAAAAAGACCGAATTTTTCCACCCGTCTACATTCGGGCCACTGACCGGGTCTTCAAGAATCGGACTTTCACTTTGGAATAGATTCAATTAAACTTACATTAATTGCAAAATCATTGTTAAATTGAAGGTATTGGACACTTTAACTATTATATAACCATGATCTAATGGGATTTTAAGGAAGCTAAAAATTTAACTTTCAGTAAGCTTAAAAACTTAACTATCAGTAAGCTTAAAAACTTAACTTTCAGTAAGCTTAAAGCGTAATAATTATGTATTACGTGTCCATATCTTCAACGTACTCATCAGTAACGGTGGGCATTCGCTGTGTAGGCGTCTGACACGCCACAAACGTATATACGAGACTAATAGTTTACCCCCTCAGTTTTCGTTGTTTTCGATAAAAGTAGACGTTAAAAACGGCCGTGTTATCGGGGGTTTAAACTGTCATATCTGAGTTTACGTCTCTTATCTGGGGTTAAGGGGCCTTATCTTGGGTTTAGATGTCTTATCTGAGGTTTACGACCCTTATCTGGGGTTAACGACCCGTATCTAGAGTTAGGGCACCTTATGTGGGGTTTAGATGCCTTATCTTAGGTTTATGTTCCTCATTTAGGGTTAAAGCGCCTTATTTGGGGCTTAGACTGCTTTATCTGGGGTCTACGTCTCTTATCTGGGGCGCATTATCTGGGGTTTAGATGCCTTATCTGGGTTTAGACTGCGATATGCTAAGGTTAAGGCATCTTAGCCACAGGTAAGGAACGTAAACCCAGGATAAGGCCGTCTAAACCACAGGTAAGGCGCCTTATCCCTAGATAAGGGATGTAAACCCAAGATAAGGCAGTTTAAACCCCATATAAGGGACATGAACCCCAGATAAGGCGGAAATGACACATTTATGCTTCTGCTTTCATTCAAAAATCACATTTACGCTCTACCAAATGGGGGCCATCTTGGATTTCTGGGCAAAAATTATTTTGTAACGTCAAATTAATGTCAGATTCGGATTTCTTGGGGTCGACTTACCGGAAAAAGTGTCTTTGTAAACGATTTTAGGTAATCTGGTTCAAAACTTATTTTTTTTCAAGATGTCGCCGGCGGCCACCATCTTGGATTTCTGGGTAAATATGAGTTCGTAATGTCAAAGTAATGTCAAATCTGAAATCCTTGTGGTCGACTTATCCAAAAAAGTGTCTTTGTACACGATTTAAGGTCCTCTTGTTCAAAACTAAATTTTTCAAGATGGTGCCGGCCACCATCTTGGATTTCTGGGTGAAAATGATGCCGTAATATCAAACTAATGTCAGAATCGGAATCCTTGTACTCGACATATCCGAAAAAGAGTCTTTGTGCATGATTATAGGTGCTCTGGTTCAAAACTTAAATTTTCAAAATGGTGGTGGCCGCCATTTTGGATTTTGGCCTCTAGCGAAAAATGCCGGGATTTTCGCGAGGGACATGGTGGCTATTTTTTTCTAAATGGTCCATAGAAGTCGAATCAATCGTCAAACCTTACTAGCCAGAGAGTGGTCACCAAAGTGAACTTTTTCCCCTAACTACTATATACATCTGTGAGACTGCGTTGACACAAAGCTTTTAGACCACCTTTGTTCCAATGGACATTTTATTGTGAAATTTCATTGTACAAGGAATACATTAAAACAATTCCACATAGCCCCCGAATGAAATGTATTTAATTATCTTTGTAATCACTCAAAAAGCATTTTGTGTGAATTTTACATCCGGAATAGGTGCTATTAAATTTGTATGATCCTTTTTTTATTTTACATATAAAGTCTATGGGGGTGACGATTAGAAATGGACGGCAATATTGAAAAACCCTTATTTTGGGCCATACAAAAACGAATAGCGCTTAGTTCGGATGTAAAATTCACACCTGAGTGAGTACAAACATAATTAAATACATTTCATTCGGGGGCTATAGCAAAAACAAAAAAATGTCCTATACCTTAATGGTTATGGAACAAAGGTGCATTATCTATCATGTTCTTTCAATGAACATAGTTGATAACTTCTATGTGGTGTAGGAAGACAAAATGAACAAAAATATAATGATAGTATTTTAAAGCGAGTATCAAACGGAAACTAACATTTAGATTTCATCTACTTTTTGTTGATAATGAGAAGGTGATAAAAGGCGGGTTTGTAGAGATACCATTGATCATAACCACCTGGCATCGGTAATGAGGAAAAAATGGTTTGATTAATTTCTGAAAATCAATGTTTTACATGATAATAATTAATTATGTTTGAAGATTGCATTATTTCACTTTTCCCGCAAAAACACCTGTCCTTAATCTAGTCCATAGTTAAAATAGTTCTAATATAATATTATCATTCTATTTCTCGAGCGATAGCGAGATTTGCATTTCATTATTAAATTGGGCTCATGTTGTTATTTGGAGTTTGTTGGGATGAAAATCCATTAATTGTTTTGTTTTGGCTGACTATTTGACTGGCTGGATATAAAATAATCTGGTAATAATTTGTTTATGGAAGAATTTTGTTTTAATTACCAAAATCTGATAATTTGGATAATTTCAGCCCAGATTTACAACTAACATGTTCTAATTGATTACATTTTGAGAAAGCCAAGAATAATTTGCATTATGTTGAAAGTGACATTGCTTAATAATAATAATTTGAGAGAAATAAATGCCTTGAACATGCAAGTGACCAATCTCATTTAATAACAAGAGTTTCCGTGATTCATTCCGTGTTTCATAAAAGGGACATAAATCAAATGTCAATCGCAATTTATTCGAACTGAACGTTAGGAAAAACAGGATGAATTACGTCTAGGTGTGTGTAAGTTATTTCGCTTAATACCACTGCGACATTTCTCTCAAATTTGGAACTTGACAATACGAAACACTCAATAAATTGCAAAAAATGATTGTCCTGCTATATGAAGCGACCCATACACAAGTGCTGATCAAGAAACTGGAGTAGCCTGCCGGAAGATATTAAATCTGTTTCACTTAAATACAAGTTTAAAAAAGATGTCAAGCTTTTAAATCAAATGAATGTCTAGTTTGTTGTTTTTGCTCCAATGCTTTGTTTGTGTGTGTGTGTGGGGGTGTGTGTGTGTGTGTGTGTGTGTGTGTGTGTGTGTCTTAACTTTTAATATCCTTTTTCTGTAATATAAGGACCCCTTTGGAAATAAGTTTTTAAGCTTAAAGTTGTCAAGCTTTGTATGTTTACAATAAGTATTTTACCTGTAAGTGCAATATGATGTTTGTAATGTTCACTACCGTCTTTCATAGAGGTAAGACGTGCTTATTTTGCTCTGAGCTTTGTTTGCTACTGAGTTCTATTTGAACTTGTCTTCTGTTTTTGACTTGAATTTTTACAAAATTGTTTTTTAACTACAGTTACAGTATGTAGTTTTCGTTGTTTGCTTTTATATTTTGTTGTCTGTCCCTGAAGAAGAGCAGTTTATCTGCTCGAAACGTCGGTTGTATTTTTGTTAACTTTGTCTACCATCCCTGTGGTTTTGGCTTTTTTCTAATGCAGACGTAACAGTGCATGTACACCATTCTGGTTTACATACTGCATTAGTTTTTATCTTGTCTTTGTCTTTGTTCCCCACACCAAGTTGGTATACCTGGCTCGAATCTTTCCGACGATGTATAGGTAGATAAAAATGATGATTCAATTCAATTAAACGGATTTACATTTTAAATGAAAACTTACCCTGCTAATTCTAACTACAGCAACTAGCTAAATCCGGTAACTATAAAAACATTTTACTTTCTAATTTTTATTTTTCTAAACATAATACCTTTTAACTTGACATCAGTGAAACATCAGTGTACTTTCATTGAGCTGAAGCTAGGTGAAATTTAAAAACACGAACATAGGGAGTTATTTAATAATAAGGCTGAAAAAGTCATATCACACAACAAGCCGTTTGGTCAACACATTTACACTTATATTTTTTGCAAATTACTCTACCCAATTATTATTATCTGAACTTCTGAGCTGCTTGTGGGCGAATCGTCAGGTGATATATAGCGTCTTCATTTGTTTTATTCAAATTAGCCGCACAAACTATTTTAGGCACGGCGCGCCGCCTTGAAATTACATGTGTTTGCGACCAAATGGGTCAAGCATACCCTTTTTCCTGTGTAATAACTAAGGAACCACTAGGCTCATGTGCGCTTACACATAACTATGTTTTGGTCATTTTTGTTTGATACTTGCCTGCTGTGTAAAGCGTTAGTTAGAACCTCTATAAAACAATCCTTGCACAAAACACCTTGCATCCCAAACTAAAATACGACGCTTAAAATAGTTCGAGATTCAACGTTTAGGCCTATGTGAAACACTTTTTCTTCGACTAAGAATTAATAAAAGCCACCAAGCTGTGCTCAATAGTACTAAGTATTGTATACACTCAGGGCCGCCACTAAAGGGGCGGGGTATGGGGTTATGACACCCCCAATCATCATAATTTTGTCGGATAATATAATTTACTGTATTGGCAAGACCATGATCGTCCGCAATTTACAAGAGTCATATAAAAATTACATGTAGGCCAAAGCCTATTATTAACTTGTGTGTAATAGGACTTAACACGGTTTGGAAATAAGCTCTTCATTTGTAAGAGCTTTTCGATGATGTTTAATGTATAATGTGATGTTTTGGCTATTCATTTGGTATTGCAGACCTTAGAATCTAATTTAAGCATTCTAATCATGATGAGTACTGATAATAAAGCATCATTATTATTTTATAACTTGCCCGCACGGTCTAGTGGTAAGGGTAAAAGGTTCATTCCCAAAGAAAGTAAGTAATACATCTGCTGCTGTCATCATGGTTACTAGGTAAGAGGATTTTCTGCAAGGGATATATCACTTTCAAAACGCAAAAATATGAGAATAAATGAGAATTAAAACGCATTTGTTTAAGAATAAAAACAAAAACAACAAAAAGAATGTCATTGAAATCATTGAATGCCAATTTCGGCTTTTGTAAAGTATCTTTTTTAAATGATTATCTCGATGTTGCGGATCTTTATGTATACATTTGGCATCAATTTGAATGACCCATTGCCTTTTCTTTTTAGCACCGAATAAAGGCGCTCTCTCCCTTGAAGATGAGATTGATGCAAATCACGTCAGAATATCAGAAATGATGAAAAGCGGTGATTATTCGACCATTATTGAAGAGTTATTCGTTGACGATTGTATAAATGTAGCTAATGGACAAGCACCTAGATTTGGGAAGGAAGGTAAATATTTAAATTACTTGACACTTCAGATGTATAATAATCAAAGAGATTATGCCCAAAGAATACCTATAGTCTACATATCTACCTCGGTTCTAGCCGTATTTCTTGCGTATATTATATAGCTATATATGCAAACATGGATATGGAAAAGATACATCGACGACATTCTGGAAGTAGTAGCCAAAGACGTAGTTATACCGCTTACTGACCATCTTAACCAAGTCGATGAAACACAGTCCATCAAATTCACTTTCGAGAAAGAAGTCGACGGAAAGATACCATTCTTAGATACTCTAATTGTTTACCGCGATGATGGGTCCGTGAAGCTTTTTCGTTTATCGCAAAGCCACCCACACAAACCAGTACCTGAACTTCAAATCGCACCATCCCCTACATCAAAAACTTGGGGTAGTTCGCACACTGTTAGATAGGAAAGACAAAATTGTCACCGAAGATCAGGACAAAGAGGAGGAGGAAAAGATAATTAAAGGCGCTTTGAAACAGTGTGGATACCGGGACTGAGGTGTGGAAAAAGTCAAGGGCAAATGGCTACTCCTAAGCAAAAAGGAAAGAAGTGTAAAGACGACAGTGAAAAAGCCAGGGGATTGGTGACGTTACCGTATGTTGAAGGGGTGTCCGAGCGTGTTGCTAGAGTCATGAAATCTTATAACATCCATGTGGCCATGAAACCCCACAGCACTTTACGCAATCTTCTTGTCCATCCCAAAGATAAACGTGAGCCGCAAAATTCTACGGATGTCATTTACTCAATCCCATGCAAAAACTGTGATCTCACATACATAGGTGAAACTGGTAGAAAATTCGGGAATGCTTAGATGAACATAGAAGTGAGGCAGAGAAAGCCGCTACCAATATCCGCACCAGAACCAACAGGAAAGCTTCGCAATCTACCATCAATAAATCTGCGATAACTGACCATGTTAAGTACAATTATAATCATATCATCAATTGGAAGGAGGCAAGGATTGTCGGCAAAGAGAGTGACAAATACAAAAGATGGATAAAGGAGGCCATCACCATCAGAAAGCAAGGAGCAACAATGAACCGAGACGAGGGCCAGTACAACCTAAGTCACATCTATGACGACCTGTTGATGGAGAAATCGTCTGGCAACTCCGTTGCCAAACAGCGATCAACAACAGCTGTTCAGCGATCACCACGTCAACAGTAGCATTGAGAAAGATAGCTGGTAGCTATCGCAACGTCTTCACGTAAGTGTGTTTAACTTGGGTTAGTATATGAAGAAATATACAGTTTTATGGAACAGTCCTGATGAATTTATTCAAGAGGCAAGTACTACAATATGTCCTTTAAAAAAATCGTCGGCTGTTTTCTTTAAGAAAGTAGAATTAAACGGCGAATTATATCGAACCGTAATAAATTCTAACTTTCTGCGTGATTTTTGGCATCCTATGTTTTTCAGATAGAAAGCAGGAATGGTTCGAATATTTCGGAAGCAATCCCAGTATTAATCGGGTATCATTCACCACTACTGCATTCGGTGAGAATACTGGAATGGTTTGGGAAGATGGCATCGCAAATCTTGTCTTTTTGCAGATACAAGTATGTTTACAAGCGAGTCAAAGGCACTCTGCTCCGTTTCATCGAGATATACTTCTAGTGAAAAACAGTAAAGTTCAATCTCATTCTACAGACGAGTCGTAATCTGAAATGTTGGGTGGTGGCTGCTGTATACATTATTGTGGGACTGCGTGGAATCAACCTTTGCAGACGAGGCGTAATCTGAAATGTTGGGTGGTGGCTGCTGTATGCATTATTGTGGGACTGCGTGGAATCAACCTTTGCAGACGAGTCGTAATCTGAAATGTTGGGTGGTGGCTGCTGTATGCATTATTGTGTGACTGCGTGGAATCAACCTTTGCAGACGAGTCGTAATCTGAAATGTTGGGTGGTGGCTGCTGTATGCATTATTGTGGGACTGCGTGGAATCAACCTTTGCAGACGAGTCGTAATCTGAAATGTTGGGTGGTGGCTGCTGTATGCATTATTGTGGGACTGCGTGGAATCAACCTTTGCAGACGAGTCGTAATCTGAAATGTTGGGTGGTGGCTGCTGTATGCATTATTGTGGGACTGCGTGGAATCAACCTTTGCAGACGAGTCGTAATCTGAAATGTTGGGTGGTGGCTGCTGTATGCATTATTGTGGGACTGCGTGGAATCAACCTTTGCAGACGAGTCGTAATCTGAAATGTTGGGTGGTGGCTGCTGTATGCATTATTGTGGGACTGCGTGGAATCAACCTTTGCAGACGAGTCGTAATCTGAAATGTTGGGTGGTGGCTGCTGTATGCATTATTGTGGGACTGCGTGGAATCAACCTTTGCAGACGAGTCGTAATCTGAAATGTTGGGTGGTGGCTGCTGTATGCATTATTGTGGGACTGCGTGGAATCAACCTTTGCTTTTATCCTATATAATTGCGTGTTATTTAAAATATTATAAACATATTTATTATCTTTTAAGCTTCTTATAAACATACTGTATAATGTTAGCAAGCGAGTGTCAACTGGAAACTAACAATAACTTCATCTATCTTTTGTTGATAATTAGAAGATGAAAATAATTATGCGGGTTTTAATGATATCATTAATATTCACCACCTGGAACGGAACATTAACGCAAAGTGCTTGTTTGACAAAAATGGCACCGGTAATTAAAAAAGTCGTAAATTTTAAAAAGCAAGTTTTTACATGATTATTAATTATGTTTGAAGATATATTGCACTTTCTGCAAAATTATGTCGTTATACTACTGCATAGTTAAAATTGTTATATCATGCACTTAACACTTTCGAGCAATAGCGAAATTTAACACAGCATTTGCATTATTAAAAGCACCTATATGCTTATAAAACATTGATGTATGTACTATTTCTAATTTGTTTAGAATACACCCAACATTGCCAGAATTTACATTACAATGCCATTATAATTACATTATTGAATTGGGCTCATACTTTTATTTGGGGTTGGTGGGTGTAAAAGAACAATATTATACAGTTACCCTGTCAACAAGTTAGTTTTGTGAATTAATCTCTTTTAATCACAAAAGTACGGTTGTTTGATGGGATCATTTATTAGTTTTTTAAACAAAACATCATGTACAACTAAATTTTAGGCCTGAACAGCTAACTGTGATATCATGCTAATGAATACAGATGCTTTTGAGTCGTCATTCTCAACTTTAATTTTCACTCTTTTACAAAATTATTCACCTTTATAGCATTTTATAGCTTTTTCGGATATAAAATGTATCTGTTAATGATAAAATTGGTGGCGCTATTTAGTAACTGGAAATTACTCTTTCAACCTTTTAATACAAACAACTCCTTTTATTGTTTGATAAAATATGTTCATAAAATTTCCTTGTTGCTTGTTTCACCTATTCGCTGGAGTCAAGAAAATGACGTTTTCCCGCCCTCTGTTTGTACAGAAAGTCAATGGGGACTATTGTGCACCCTTAATACCGTTTAACTTGACATCGGTGAACCAGCTGTTTCATCGACGATGTGTAAGTAGATAAAAATGATGATTCAATTCAATTAAACGGATTTACATTTTAAATGAAAACTTACCCTTCTAATTCTAAATACAGCAACTAGCTAAATCCGGTAACTATAAAAACATTTTATTTTCTGAAGCTAGGTAAAATATAAAAAAAAGAACACAGGGAGTTATTTAATTAAGGTTGAAAAAAGTCATATCACACAACAAGCCGTTTGGTCAACAAGCTTACACTTATTTCTTTTTGCAAATTACTCTACCCAATTATTACTAGTATCACAACTTGATCTGAACTTTGTATAAGTCCAGTCCCTGGGATGCCTGACACATGTCTTCCGTCCCCACCATGCATTACTGCTGAGCTGCTTGTGGGCGAATCGTCTATCGCGTCTTCGTTTGTTTTACTCTAATTAGCCGCCTTGAAATTACATGTGTTTGTGACCAAATGGAGCCAACTCAAGCATACCCTTTGGGCTGTGTAATAACTAAGGAACCAGTTCTCATGTGCGCTTACACATAACTATGTTGTGGTCATTTTTGATGCTCGCCTGTTGTGTAAAGTGTTTAGTTACCAGCTTAATGGCAGAACCTCTATTCTTCGAAACAATAATACCATATTTATGAATAGCCTGTCGGCAAATCAATTCGGCGGCGAAGGAACAATGCGTTACGTAATCTATTGTATTTCCATATACTAGTATAACCGCCTTCGGTCGGTATGTTTCTTCTATTTATCCGTTGAACGTAGGTCAATGCAATCCAACGACCTTGATTGCGTTAATGTTGATCATTATCTTTATTTAACACAATAGTCATTTAATCACCCGTTAGCGACAAGTTAATCCACGCAAATCAATAATGACAATCAATATGAACGAAATGAAGAAGATCGACAACGCGTGATCAAACCATTTACATTATTTATGTTAGGTAATTATCATTTTACCTTTGGGACGGGGTTGATATACTTTTTGAATTAATTACTATTTGATATGCGCAGCTGCTTGATCCGTGGCAACCACATATAACGTTTGCATATCGTTTTACAGCATTGTAGTAGTCGCAACCGAATTGTCAAAATCAAGTAGGTATCGCGACCGACACTGTAAAGCAGTTAGTAAGTCAATAAGAAAATTATGATGATTTTGATCAAGTTAAACTTTTGATCCAAACATAAGGAAATAATTCCTACCTTGGAATTTTCAAATGGTATTCATCAGCGAGTGAGTGAGTATATCAGGTCGTGATCTTTTTGACCTTTCACCTGCTATAATATAAACAGACCCGTAGAATCCATGAAGTTGAACCGACCTAGTTCTTGCTGAGAAATGGTTGGTTGGCTTTGATGTGAACAGCTTCTTTGACTCCACATTGAACCACCTAATATCCCTGTCGAGTATGTGAATGTGGTTTGAGACCTCTGATGATGTACTACTAGTAGGCCTACTATGTTTATAAAACCGCGCTCAGTTTCACCAATATAGGCCTTTCTTCTTTGTACTGCCCAGTTACAGTTTTGCCCTTGCACGGGACGTAGTTTACAGACCTGTAATGTCCTTCTTGTCTGTCTTATCCTTGGGTGACACAAGGATTTGTCATTGTGTGCGGGTTGGTTTCAAGAACACGCTAACACCCGTAATTGCTAAAGGTCCTTCTTATAGCTTCAGAAGTGCCTTTGATGTAGGGGAACACTACGTGGCCTTTATATGGGCGTTTTTCGCCCACGTCGCTCGTTTTGTGAGTTTCGGTTGTGTAGCTTTATCGAGAGCCCATTTGGGGTATCTACATTTCGCTAAAGCGTTGTTGACATGCAACTTCTCGTCCTCACGATCCTGGTGGTTGGTGACCACAGTGTCGACAGCCCTATGGTACAAAGTTCGGATGACTCCTAGTTTGTGATCATCAATGGGTGATTAGAGGAAATTATTATTTTCAGCCACTTATATAAAATAACGTTTTATGAACCAACATTCCCTGAATTTTATTAGTTACTAGTTACTAATGCAACATTTACCATTGGGCCAGATGGGCCCGCCGAGGGCCCCAAGATTTTTGGGCCCCTTTTTAGCCCGAATACCCCTCGTTTCGTCCAAAATAGGGTAAAATTGCACAATTTGCGCACTTCGCGAGCACTGGCCCTTTGCATAGCAAAATTCGCCTTCATTTGGGGGCTAGATTAGTCTGAATTAAATATTTTTCGCCCGCTCCCGGCGCAAATATCCGAGTAAAACCTATATGCTTGCCCCTCTGCCGCCACTATTATAGATCTCATACTCAAACCAAAACTGGGCACTTGAGTGTACATGCCTTCCTCACGGTGAGTTTGGGTCATCCGAATTTTGGCCTGGCCCAGGGCCTCCAAAAAGGAAAATCCGGCCCTGATGATCTTCCGTATTAAACATTAATCTACAAAGTACTAACTGGTGGGTCACAATACTCATGATACTTTTGATACAGCCTGGAAACCAGGTATCTGCAGTTTCTGTATTTTTGTATTCGTTCCAGAATTCACAACAACCAAGTAACTTTAAAGGGGTTGTTTTAAAAGGAATCCATTACTCCATGAATGTCACATTCATGACACTATTACAGGTAATAACTCGGCCAAGATGAAGATGAATCTAGTCGTCTTAGTTGCTGGTATTTTCATCATATTTTGCAACTCTGTAAACTCCGAATTGGTGGACTGTATCGCTCTCTGTAATGAATGTGTTGAGGTTTCGGACACACTAACCCATATGGGCTGCACTAAGCATTGTGAAGAACACAAGCAGAATGATAATGGCAAAATGTCGTGTTCAAAATTAAGAGGTAAATGTTTTCTATTTAGTTTCTATTCTCATTTACCTTTCCAATCAGATATTCCTTAATCGAGGCAAAAGCAATATGAAAACCAAACAAGCCAACATGCAACATCCATGCCGATTCAGTAGATTGCTGCCTACAATATACTTTCGGCAGTGATGTCAAGTTCCACCAATTGCGAACAAAATATATTGGACCACTTTTGTTATTGTTTTATATTTGAAGAGCTTATTTCCAAACCGTGTTAAATTCGCAAGATTCACTTTGAAGAAAATTATTCATGGCAATGAAAAATAATTAGATTTTCTATAAGCTTCTATAAAATTACCGTGAAGTGAAGTTGATATATATAGGACTATGAAAACATGTTAAATATAAATCTGGAGACTTTTTTTGACGCAAAACGCAATTT
This sequence comes from Amphiura filiformis, assembly GCF_039555335.1. Taxonomy (NCBI): domain Eukaryota; kingdom Metazoa; phylum Echinodermata; class Ophiuroidea; order Amphilepidida; family Amphiuridae; genus Amphiura; species Amphiura filiformis. Next base: position 70,127,548 of record NC_092631.1, read on the forward strand.
CTTGCATGGACTAAACACCTTTTGACACAAAACACAGTATCTGATCTGTAACACAGATCTAACCACATTTTTTTATCAAACTAGTCTTAACAGAATTTATTAAAAACATACAAAATGTGATTCTCTCTACTATAAAACAATCTTTGCACAAAACACCTTGCATTCCAAAGTAAAATACGACGCTCAAAATAGTTCGAGATTCAACGTTTAGGCCTATGTGAAACACTTTTTTCTTCGACTAAGCATTAGTAAAAGCCACCAAGCTGTGCTCAATAGTACTAAGTATTGTATACACTCAGGGCCACCACTAGAGGGGCGGGGTATGGGGTTGTGACACCCCCATCATCATAATTTTGTCGGATATATATAATTTACTGTATTGGCAAGACCATGATCGTCGGCAATTTACAAGAGTCATATAAAAATTACATGTAGGCCAAAGCCTATTATTAACTTGTAGCTTGTGTTATAAGACTAACACGGTTTGTAAGAGATTTTCATATGGTATTGCAGATCTTAGAATCTAATGTAAGCATTCTAAACATGATGAGTACTGATAATAAAGCATCTATACTATTAAAGAGGAACTTGCCGATAATCGATACTCGATACTAATCGATACTTTGAAGATTATAGATAAATCATCTCAGAGATTATAGATAAATTATAAATTAATAAATAGATAAATAAATAAGTTCTAGCATTTCCGGATGAATGGTAAATGCATAGATAGATAGATAAATTAATAAATACAAAGAACTATTTGGATTTATTTGGTAGATCAACCAATGGTGAACCCGCACGCGTTGCTTCGTTGCTACGTACAAGCTTTAAAATACGCGTATCCTATACGCGCATGTTCAAGACAAACACACTGCTCACGGCGGATATTTCATGCTGTAACCGCTACACAGATGATTTTCGACAAATTTTAAGTGATCTTTTTGAAAGTGATCATAGTTTATCCGTTCGTGGTGACTTTCGATGGAGAGTGGGCATTATTAGCATGGTAACCGCAACCGCTATAATAAATCAGCTGCATTCGTTTACGATGACTGTTGGCAACTTATTTTGTGATAACTTTCCGAAGATTTTAATTTCAAGGTAGGCCTATAATATTGGAAGTATTTGAGTTTATTCGTTTGTCATGTTGTGATGAATTTCGATGGGGAGGGTGGAGCATTATTAGCATGGTAACCGCAACGAAACACTATGATATCTCAATGGCGTAGATTTCTTTTTGACATGGGGGGGGGGTAGAGATATGAAAAACATTTCTTGAACTTGAAGTAGGCATATTATAATAGTGAATCCAGCACCTTTTGGCAACATTAACAGTGGCGTAGATTTCTTTTGATATGGGGATAGGTAGGGTCCGTTTCAATTTCTTGAAATAGGCCTACAGTGAATCCTGCACCGTTTGGCGACAGAATAATTTATGGCCATAATGAAGATGGTATTTTATATGATGCAAAAGTGGAACAAATTCGCACGAAGACCGCAAAAATGGGCACTTTTAGTTTGGCCAAATATGAGGTTGATATTGTCAGAAACCCACATGTATATTATAGGCCTACAGGTGTCAACTTTCTTGGGGGTGATTGTATGGACCATTGCCCTTATCAAAATATGGGGGGGGGGGGATATCTTGAAACCCAATGTTGCTATTATAGGCCTACTTGATGAAACAGAAACAAATTTAAAAGAAAGAAAGAAAGAAAGAAAGAAAAAGAAAGAAAGAAAGAAAGAAAAAGAAAGAAAGAAAGAAAGAAAGAAAGAAAGAAAGAAAGAAAGAAAGAAAGAAAGAAAGAAAGAAAGAAAGAAAGAAAGAAAGAAAGAAAGAAAGAAAGAAAGAAAGAAAGAAAGAAAGAAAGAAAGAAAGAAAGAAAGAAAGAAAGAAAGAAAGAAAGAAAGAAAGAAAGAAAGAAAGCGAACAAGCAAGAAAATGAAATAGAGAGAAATGGAACGAAATAACGGGAAAGCAATAAAATAGATAGAGAGAGAAACTGAAAGAAAAAAGGAAAGACAAAAGTCAAAAGGGTGTTTGGTACAAAACTTACGCAAAAGATATATGCTAAAGGAAATCGTTTCCAAATAGAGGCAACAAATGGTACCACATCACTGACCGCGTACTAATTGAGCTGTTGAATCGATACCAATTGCCATGATTACCATTTCCATCGTTTATGCTAACTGCTACCGTTTACTAACCGCTCCTGTTTACTCATCTAGCGGGGGAAAGAGGAAAGAAAGAGGGAAAGAAAGAGAAACAACGGGAAAGCAAGAAAGAGAAAGGGAGAGAGAAACAAAGAAAGATAGGGAAAGACAAAGAAAAAATAGACAGACAGAAAGAAAGAAGAGAGAGAGAAAGAAAGTGAACAAGTAAGAAAAAGAAAGAGAGAAATGGAACGCATGAAAGCGAGAGAGAGAAACTGAAAGAAAAAAGGGAAAACGAAAGAAAAAATAAGTAAAAAGGGGAAGGAGAGGGGAAGAAAAAATGGAAAGAAAGAAAGAAAGAGAAACAACGGGAGAGCAAGAAAGAGAAAGGGAGAGAGAGACGAAAAGAAAGAAAGGGAAAGACAAAGAAAGAAAGAAAGAAAGAAAGAAAGAAAGAAAGAAAGAAAGAAAGAAAGAAAGAAAGAAAGAAAGAAAGAAAGAAAGAAAGAAAGAAAGAAAGAAAGAAAGAAAAGAGAAAAAGAAAGTGAACAAGCAAGAAAAAGAAAGAGAAATGGAACGCAGGAAAGAGAGAGAAAGTGAAAGAAAAAAGGGAAAGACAAAGAAAAAATAAGTAAAAAGGGGAAAGAAAGAGGGAAAGAAAGAGGGAAAGAAAGAGGAAAGAAAGAAAGAAAGAAAGAAAGAAAGAAAGAAAGAAAGAAAGAAAGAAAGAAAGAAAGAAAGAAAGAAAGAAAGAAAGAAAGAAAGAAAGAAAGAAAGAAAAAGAAAGAAAGAAAGAAAGAAAGAAGAAAAGAAAGAAAGAAACATCGGGAAAGTAAGAAAGAGAAAGGAGAGACAAACGAAAAGAAAGAAAGGGAAAGACAAAGAAAAAATAGACATACAGAAAGAAAGAAAGAAAGAAAGAAAGAACGAAGACAGAGATAGAGAGAAAGAAAGTGAACAAGCAAGAAAAAGAAAGAGAAATGGAACGCAGGAAAGAGAGAGTGAGAGAGAGAGAGAGAGAGAAACTGAAAGAAAAATGGGAAAGACAAAGAAAAAATAAGTAAAAAGGGTGTTTGATACAAAAAATTACGCAACAGATTTTATGCTAAGGAAGTCGTTTGCAATGTAGAGGCAAAAAATGGTAGGCCTGGTAGGCCTACCATCACTAACCGCGTAATAATTGAGCTGTTAAAAGCGATACCAATTGCCATTACCATTTCCATCGTTTATATATACTAACCGCTTCCGTTTACTAACCGCTCCCATTTACTCATCTAGCGGGGGCCCGCGCGAAGCGGGGGTACCCGCTAGTCATTATTATTTTGTAACTTGCCCGCACGGTCTAGTAGTAGTGGTAAGGGTAAAAGGTTCATTCCCAAAGAAAGTAAGTAATACATCTGCTGCTGTCATCATGATTACTAGGTAAGAGGATTTTCTGCAAGGGATATATCACTTTCAAAACGCAAAAAATGAGAATAAATGAGAATTAAAACAACAAAAAAGCAAATTCATCAACCTATATTTTGACAAAATTTGCAACGTTCATTCAACCCTAATTGTGATCGAGGCCCAAGTGCTTTCAAGAATGTCATTGAAATCATTGAATACCATTTTCGGCTTTTGTAAAGTATCTTTTTTAAATGATTATCTCGAGGTTGCGGATCTTTATGTATACATTTGGCATCAATTTGAATGACCCATTGCCTTTTCTTTTTAGCACCAAATAAAGGAATTCTCTCCCTTGAAGATGAGATTGAGGCAAATCACGTCAGAATATCCGAAAAAAATCCGGTAGTTCGCACACTGTTATAGGAAAGACAATATTGTCACCGAAGATCAGGACAAAGAGGAGGAGGAGAAGATAATTAAAGTTGCTTTGAAACAGTGTGGATATCCGGACTGATGTGTGGAAAAAGTCAAGAGCAAAATGGCTACTCCTAAGCAAAGAAGTCTAAAGACGACAGTGAAAAATCCAGGGGATTGGTGACGTTACCGTATGTTGAAGGGGTGTCCGAGCGTGTTGCTAGAGTCATGAAATCTTATAACATCCATGAGGCCATGAAACCCCACAGCACTTTACGCAATCTTCTTGTCCATCCGAAAGATAAACGCGAGCCGCAAAATTCTACGGATGTCATTTATTCAATCCCATGCAAAAACTGTGATCTCACATACATAGGTGAAACTGGTAGAAAATTCGGGAAGCGCTTAGATGAACATAGAAGTGAGGCAGAGAAAGTCGCTACTAATATCCGCACCAGAACCAACAGGAAAGCTTCGCAATCTACCATCAAAAAATCTGCGATAACTGACCATGTTGTGGACAATAATCATATCATCAATCATGTCAATTGGGAGTAGGCAAGGATTGTCGGCAAAGAGAGTGACAATACACAAGATGGATAAAGGAGACCATCACCATCAGAAAGCAAGGAGCAACAATGAACCGAGACGGCGAATTATATCGAAACGTAAGAGATTCTAACTTTCTGCGTGCTTTTGGCATCCTATGTTTTTCCAGATACAAAGCAGGAATGGTTCGAATATTTCGGAAGCAATCCCAGTATTAATCGGGAATCATTCACCACTACTGCATTCTGTGAGAATACTGGAATGGTTTGGGAAGATGGTATCGCAAATCTCTACCAGGACGATACACTCATTGGCTCAGAACGGTAAGCTTCATAGTATGCCAATTAAAGTACTAAAATAAATATACCGTAATCTGACACCCGCCATTTTTCGCCACGTTGCGATTTCTTTTCACCGATGACGGCACAAGATGATCACCCTTCCTTTTACGAGCTATTAACCAATAAATTGTTGTGGGGAGTTGATCCTAGTACTTTTATTTCTGGCTCACATAAGACGTATAGCCTTTATTCATCCTAAAAGAAGAGGGCATATTAACGAATAATGCCCATTATCATAGTAGGGTGTGTGGAATGGTGTTGAAGGTAAATTTCATCGCAAAGGTCACACAGCTACTTCAATATTCAAAAGTCTCATTTAACATGTCTTAATGCATGGTAATAACAAAAGGACTGCTCAGTATACAGATCTACCTGGAAAGAGATGGAGATCAATCACGTCAATTGTACTTTTGTCTTTTTGCAGATATATACATGTTTACAAGCGAGTCAATGGGACTCTGCTCCGTTACATCGAGATATATTGGTAATGAAAAACAACAAAGTTCATTCTCTGTCTCATTCTGCAGACGAGTCGTAATCTGAAATTTTGGGTGATGGCTGCTGTATACATTATTGAGGGAATGCGTGGAATCAACCTCTGCTTTAAGCCTGTGATCTTTTGTGTTCTTTGAATTATTATAGATATAACTTTTAAACTTCTTACAAATGTAGGCCATAATGTCATAATGAGCAAGAAATATAAAGATAGTAAGCGAGTGTCAACTGGAAACTAACATTTCATTAGCGCTTGGAAGATTAACGCAAATTGCTTGTATAACAAAACATGGTACCGGTAATTTAAAAAGTGGTAAATTTAAAAAAGTGATTTTTACATGATAATTGATTATATTTGAAAGACACGTGACCGTGCACGACGAATGAGCCGTAAAGGTCCTAAATTGTATTCTGAGTTACATTGTAAAATGAAGGTTGTATCCATAGGTACCTCAAGTTGGTGCGACATATATCACCATTTAATAGCGCTAGTCAAACACCTTTTAAACCAATCAATAATCCTATTGTTGAAGATGATAATAAGCTTCTATAGAACTTTTGGTCTTTGCTTGTTTTGGCTAAATCCTGTTCAAGTGGCCGGTGGGTTACAAAGCATTGTATTTTGTCTAGGTGTGTATAACCAACAATTAACAATGAGAGGACATTCCTGAATCTCGTGTACTTGGGGATGATTTGAAATGACTGCCAATTATGGTTGTTTGATATTTATTACCAGCAATGTGGAAAAAGAGACACATGTAGAACCGAAGAAAGTACCATCTTGTTGAAGGAGCAAAGTTCATTAAACCATAACCCCGCTTCTGGATATCGTTTGAAGTCAAATGATATAATGTACCATTTTAAGGCTTATGATATATATTTTTTAAACAGAAATAAAACTAAATTGACTGGGCCGAATTTCCGGATCATTCATGGTGTACGGTCACATATTGCACTTTTGGTGCAAAAAGATGTCCTACTATGTCCATAGTTTAAATCGTTATATCACGCACATAATACTTATTACCATTCTATTTTTCTTAGCGATAGCGAAATTTAAGACTGCTTTTGCATCATTATCTCTAATTCGTATAGAATACATCCAACATTGGAATAATCCCAGCAAACACAAAACGTTTTCGACATCATTCGCAAAAGGTTATAAAAGGTCGTTTAAATGTCGGGTTATATAAAGGGTACATTAATGGTATAAAACGTTTACATAACATTAAATAACATTTGTTGGTAATTTACTGCACAGCAAACACAAATGTTTTACAGAAAACATTTAATGTCAGGTTATATAAAGGGTATAAAAACGTTTTAATAACATTCCAAAAACATTTTTGAAAACTTTGTACAAATCATTCTAAACAGAATATTATTTTGGGGTTGAAATATTTTGCACACAAATGTTTGCCCAAAATATTTACAATAACGTTTTTAAAATATTTTCACGACCTTTATATAAGCCGACATTTAAATGTTATTAAAACGTTTTGTAAAATACATTTTAAGAACATTTCGTTGTTTGCTGGGTGCAAATATTTTAACATAATGTTAATTAAGTGTTGACAAATATTTGGCCAAAAATGTTTGCAAAAATAGTTTACAATGACATTTCGAAAACATTTTGAGAATAGTGTTGTAGTGTGTTTTCTTACAAAACGTTTTAAAACGATTTCATGACCTTTATATAACCCGACATGTTATTAAAACGTTTTTATCTGAACCAAAACCCAAAATATAACGTTTTTGTGTTTGCTGGGAATATACATCGCATTTCATTAATAAATTGGTCTGTTGGTTTGTTGAGTGTGAAAAGAACAACATTGGAATTATTACACTGTTTACAAGTTTTGTGAATCATGCCCATTCTATGTGATTAATCCCGTTTTCCATAAAAACTGAACGCGTCAGCTGAATTCGAGTACGCTTAGAGGGCACAGGCATGGACAATTCCAATCTGTTTATTTATTAATCTGTGCACACAAGTTTTCAATTCAACAGCTATATAAACTGAGCTCAAAAAGAAACTTTTTCACAAGGTGATATCTTAAAATCCTGTCCATCAAAAAGAACCAAAATTACACACATGATTACTTCAATACTCTACTCTAAACCAGTAACCAAGCAGTTATCCAACTGACAAAACAGCAAAATGCACTGACATGGAACAACTTCCTGTACCACATTCACAGCCCAATAATTGGCACCAGCACAAGAAATCTGTGAGAATATGTTAAAGATCCTTGCACAGGTGATAATTCCCAAGGAGTAAATGGAATAGTGTGGAACAAGACCTGTTTCTTGAAGAAAGTGTGTGGAAAGCAGCAAGAAGCACCGTTTCATCCTCTGTGACAGGATCTTGTATGCATTTTCACAAATTTTTTGTGCTGGGTGCCAAACATTGGGCTGTGAAAGTGGTCCAGGAAGCTGTTCCGTGTCAGTGCTTTTTGCTGCTGTGTCAGTTGGACAACTGCTTGGTTACATATATGTGTTTTGAGTAGAGTATTAAAGCAATCCTGTGTGTAATTTTGGTTCATTTTGATTGACAGGATTTTAAGATATGATCTTGTGATTCACAAGTTGTAAAAAAATTTAAGTTTCTTTTTGAGCTCAGTTTAGATCGCCAGCCTTTGTTAAAACCATGCATTAAAATGAGGCTCATGAATAGGTAAGTAGCTGTTGTGTAATGATCGTGCTTTATAATATTCTTTGTTCTCTAAAAGAATTCTCTTTACCACACCATCGACGTGCAATGCATTACTCATTTGGAAAGAAGCATTTCAATTAAATAGATTTGAATAATAAATGAAACCCTAACCTACATCAGTGAGTCAGCTGTGTACTTTAATTGAGCTGTAGTAATTAAATGGATTTACATTTTAGATAAAAACCTACCCGTCTAAATAACCCCAACCGTTTTTTGTTCTGATTAGCATTTGCTATCTTCCAAAATAACTGCAATAATTTTCTTTTCTGGTCAACAATATTTTTGACATCAATGAACCAGTGCACTTTCATCGAGCTGAAATCAAAAAGACAACAAAGGTAGTTATATCATTGTTGCAGAAAAAGCCATACCACAAAATAATGAGAATGATGGCTAAATGGTGAACTAGTAGAACAAATCAGTGATTTCATATATTTAGGTGCTACCTGCTCCAACTGGCAAACCATCTAACCTGATAACATAAGTTTGCAACCGGATTAATTATATTTCTGTATTTGTGTATGTGTTGTTCATAACAACCAAGTAACTTTAAAATAATTCATTAATCAATAAATGTCACATTCATCACACTACATGTATATTCCAGGTGATAACCCAGTCAAGATGAAGATGAACCTAGTCGTCTTAGTTGCTGCTGGTATTTTCATCATATTTTGCAACTTTGCAAATTCCGAATCAGTGGACTGTATCACTCTCTGTAATGAATGTGTTGAGGTTTCGGACACACTGACCCATATGGGCTGCACTAAACATTGTGAGGAAATCAAGCAGAGAGATAATGGCAAAATGTCGTGTTCAAAATTAACAGGTAAATGTTTATATTTTCGTAACACATAATATTTTATCTTTTTAATCAAAGATTCCTTGCTAGAGCAAAAATACGTACAGACAAACAAGTTAAGCATGTTCATTTTCAGTGGATGTTTGTCCGCAGTTTAGATCAAATCATCAGATACTGTAATTCGCTAAAAACAATGGGAATTATTTGACCATATTTGCAGCACACAAATTCAGCACAAATTGTGACTGAGGCGCAAGTGCTAATTTTAAGAATTCCATTGATATCATTGAATGCCATTTCAGCATTTCTAATTTATCAAAGATTGATCAGTAGTTTTGTTGTGTCCCATCTCCCCGCCTCTTCTTGTTTCCTCTGTTTCTGCTTTAGCTCACATCCCTCTTCTCCCTCTTTCGATTCCCGTACCCCTCTTTTATCGGTCCCTCTGGCCTTCATCCGCACCAACTGCTAAAAATGATAGAATGTGAAAACATAAGATATGAATAGTTTTTAAAAAGTCACTATAATTATTATAGATCTTGTAACAAGCTAATATCATCGTTGGATCCCATTTTTGTCTCACCTGAAAGGAGGAGACTATATTATCACTATTCCATATACAGTAAAACCTTGTCTATAAGCATATAGAGTGCTTCTGATGAAAGCTAAATTAATCTAGGCGCCATTATGGAGTTTGAGCAAATGAATTACAGATCCAAGCATATACAAACAAGTATTAGGCCTATTGTAAGACCAGTCTATTGTATTGTCATATTTATTCGCTTGTTTCGTATTAATTTAGCTTTCATCAAAAAAACATATATGCTTGTAGACGAGGTTTTACGGTATATGTATGTAGGGGTATTTTTACACGGGTGGGTGTATACATGTGACAAATTGGTTTTGGTTAAAGTTAAGTTTTGATTAAGTTGTCTCATGTGAGCAGTTCAAAGCACACTGCAACCAAACTTTGTTCAAAGCTGCATGTATTGGTGGTAACAAAGGTCACACATTGTAAAATAGGCTGACAATGAAATATCTGCTCTCATATAAAGAGTTCAAATCTTATCATACTTGGGCCATAGCACCGGGGGGTACTCAAGTTTGGTTTTGGTAGGGACGTGCCGCTGAGATTTTGGAAGTGGACCCATAAATATACCAATTTTTCAAGAAATTTGGACCCATTGATATACCAAAAGTCAAAATTTTCGGCCGAATTTAACCAAAATTGTCTTAGTTTTTACAAATTTTCCGAAAATTTTGGGAAAATTTTGAAAATATTAGCTAGATTAAGGAAAAATTGGGCTGTTTTCCGAAAAAATTGAGAAAATTTTGAAAAAAGGACCCATTCATATACCAAAATAGGCTTTGAAAAAGGGGCCATTGATATACCAGAAGGCTGAAAATGCTACCCATGTTTGCGGCATGTCCCCGTATGGTCATTTGTACTGAGTACCCCCCGGGCCATAGCAGCGCTATGGGACTTTTCATGTAATGGCGGTGTTCAAGGTCACACACTGGGGTCAAAGATCATTTGAGGTTTACCTGTAAAATAGGCTGCAAATAAAATAAAATATGGTCTCCAATGAATATTTGCTATGCGAGGAGTTCACTTCACATGTCTTCGGACGATCTTTTTTTTTTTTCCTTTTTATCAAAAGCAGGTGGTCGCCATGCAGCCGATTTTCGTGGTTGAAGAACCGCTTTGTTGGCATCAATGATTTCATCGTTGTGGATTTTCATATATGTAAGGTGGCATCATCTTGTATGATTAGAATGAACCATTGCCTTTTCTTTTCAGCACCGATCAAAGGCAGCCTCTCCCTTGAAGACGAGATCAATGCAATGAATGCGAGAGTATCAGAAATGACCGAAAGCGGTGATTATTCGGCCATTATTGAAGCGTTTTTCTCTGATGATTGTATGAATGTCGGTAATGGACTAGCACCTGCATTCGGGAAAGAAGGTAAACATTTGAATTACTTGATACCCCAGTTTTAAAACAATCAAAGAAATTACTAATTCAAAACTGCCACGTAACGCTATGGTAAATCCGCCATTCTTGTTTGTCGCTCATGGAGGGCAAATAGTGTAATTAAAGCACTTCAGGCTTAGTCTTTCATCTCAGGGCGTCGCTGTGGAGCAAATCACAAATTATATAGTGAAATCAAGTTCCGCTAATCGCAAGCAAAGTTTATTTGACCGCTTCTGTTCATCACGTGTATTTTAATGTTGGCCTTGTGTCACCTGCGCACCTTGGGAGAACAATGCTAGTGCATTGAAAGGTCAACCCAGGTTAAATAAGAATGAAATAAATAAATAAAATCACACATTACGCATTTGTAAACTCTTAACGCATGGTGAATGATAGGCACGAAAGCTGTTTATGTACTTGACTATGGTGCGAGAGGACATGGGTTCGAACCCTGTCGGTGGTTTAGTACGCCCTCGTGGAAAATTGAGTTAGCTCGAAATTCCCCTGAACAAGGAACTTCCTGCTAATTGTCTCGTTGTAACCCGTACGAAACTCGGGGAGCTGATCCTGGTTGTGAATGTCATTGTGGAATGTGCCCCTGAGATTTGTTAAATGGTTCATGGAATGATGTGGGGTCGTAGTGGTCAGCGACAACCTGTAAAGTGTGCTGAGGCTTGTAGGGCATACTAGCGTTATGGGGACTCTCTTGTTTTTTAAGTCCAAGAGCTGAAAAAACCAACACTAAAAATGTAAAATTTGTTGTTGAGTCCATTTGGTTGAACAGTTCCAAGTTTGAAAATGAGTTTATGTTCAGCATCAATGTGACCTTGACTATTACCTCTGGTGCAAATGGCTGTATCCAAATAAAGTACCGGTATGCAGTTTGAAAAATGCCACTAGACTAAAAGTATGAGGTATTTGGTCATAATGCTATAGTGGGCAGCTGAATCACTGGCGTGTGATCATTAATAAGAACTCAGAGGCTATTTTTGCGAGCCGAGGAAAATGCAGTTGCAATTAAAATCAAAGGAACATGAAAATCACATGTTTGGTCACTTTCTTTACAATAATTGACAGTCTTATTCTTCCACATGGCCACCATTCCTCTGTATGCATATATCAGCTCTCCCCAATATGGCATTCACATCACGTCTTATGAGAGACGTCCTGCCTGGGGATGTCAACTTGTGCAATTATCTGGAGTTCATCAAGGTCTGCAGGAGAACTTGAGAAAACCTTCGATTTCAGATAGCCCCCACAAGATCAGGAGATCTTGGGGCCATTCCATTTGGTGCTTCAAAGCAATCACAAAATTGCCAAACAATACTGCAAGGCCGTGAAGGCGTTCTGTCAATATTACTGTAAAGAAAGTGGTGAAACTGTGATTTTCATGTTATTTTAATTGACTTCGCGCAACTGAATATTTCCATGGCTCACAGAAATAGCCACTGAGACCTTATTAGTGATCACACGCCAGTGATTATTCAGTTGTGGGAGTACAAGATGTTATCAACTAATTATATTGACTAAATACCCTCATATTTTTTTAATCTAGAGGCATTTTTCAAACTGTATACTTTATTTTGATACACCTTTATGTGAGTGTGCATGTCAAGAATAAACCTCCTGCGTGTTTTGGCATCATATGTTTTTTCAGATGTGAAGCAGCAATGGTACAGTTGGTTCGGAAGCAATCCCCGTATTAATCGGAGTACTTACACTACTACTGCATTCGGTGAGGATAACGGAAGGGTGTGGGAAGATGGCATCTTATATGGCTACCAGGACGATGTACTCATTGGCTCAATGCGGTAAGCCTGATATGCCATTACACAACCTAGCAAAGCCAAAAAACTCTTTAAACGTTATAAACGTGGTATATTGGTTTTAATAACATTTAAATGTCAGGTTTTATAACGGTCACGAACACGTTTTATATGAAAAACACTACAACAACATTTTTAAAATGTTGTGAAAATGTTGTGAAAATATTTTTGGCAAGCATGTTTGGAAAATACCGTAAAACCTCGTCTACAAGCATAAAGAGTGCTTCTGATGAAAGGTAGATTAATCAAGGCGCCATTATGGAATTTGAGCAAATAAATTACAGATCCAAGCATATATACAAACAAGTATTATTGTAAGACCAATCTATTGCATTGGCATATTAACGCATGTATCGTATTAACTTAGCTTTCATCAAAAACACTATATATGGTTGTAGACGAGGTTTTACGGTATTTTATCAACTTAGATAACATTTTGTTTATAGAATGTTTTGCATGAAGTTTTCAACAATGTTTTTGGTACGTTTTTACAATGTTTTATACCCTTTATATAACCCGACAATAAAACGTTTTCTGTAATACGTTTTGTGTTTGCTGTGGCTCTTAAGCGGACTTCCATTCACACCTTCAATGATGCGAATATGTACAACACAATACCCTTAGTATAATGATATAACCTTTAATCATGTTGATAGTTGACAGAAATCATTACCATTATTTTGTTTTTGTCTTTTTGCAGGTATATGTACATTTACAAACGCGTCAATGGCACTCTGCTTCGTTTCATCAACATATATTTTTAATGTAAAAAGTCCGAGTCGTTATCGGAATCGGACTGAAATTTTGATTGGTGGCTGCTATGTATATTATTGTGGGACTGCTTTTAGCTCGTGATCTTGCATGTTCTTTCAATATGAACATAGTTGATCAAACAAAGTGAACGAAACATACAGGGTGTCCCAAAAAAAGAGCCCCTCATTGCGCCCTCTTTTTCTCCTATTTCAGAAAAGTTGATCGAGTATATGTTGATATGTAAAGAAGCCTTTACCCGTTAGCTTTAATAAACCGAAACAATTATTTCAATCGGCTCATAACTTTTGAAGATATGCCCTTTTAAAGAAATGTATCCGTTTTTCACCCTGTCCACGGAGGAGGTTTGGCTATTTCAAAGATTGAAAGGTGCATATTACATGCATGAATATAAAACATTCCTCGGTGATAACTTTATAAAATAACAACTTTATTTTAGGGAATGGGCTTTACAGGTGGGCGTATGGGTTATGGATTTTGTTAAGTGTCATTAATTTGGAAGAAATTGATGTGGGATGGGACTTCTTTTGCTATACTTACACTTACTAAGTTTTTTCTCGGTTATTTTATGCCTTTTTGTTTTATTATGTTTCTTACTTTCTTACTTTATTGTTTCTTGCTTTCTTTTTATTGACAACATAAGTCATATCTCTTTTTGGAATAAAAGGTAGCACTGAAAAGGGCTGTTTGGTTTGTCTTTGGTTCTTTTGAAATGAGTTTTATACTGTGCTGCTCTGCCCTCTACCTGGTTGCCTCCCTGACGAATACAGGTTTCAGCCCTATAATCCTCATTGCATCAATTGCGTTGCGTACCGGATACTTGCCGGATGAGCCGGATACTTGCGAATACAGCAGTAATACGTTTGCAAAGATCTTGGATTTTGACACAAATGAAAAAATCAAATGGTGTGAGGTCTGGTGATCTTGCAGGCCACTCCACAGCATGACCCGTCCCAACAACTCTGTTTGCTATCCGTGGACAGAGTGAAAAACGGGTACTTGTCTTTAAAAGGGCATATCTTCAAAAGTTGAGAGCCGGCCGATTGAAATAATAGTTTTGGATAAAGCTAACAAATAAAGGTTTCTTTACATACCAAAATATATTTGATCACCTTTTCAAAAATAGACGAAAAAGAGGGCGCAATGTGGGGCCTCTTTTTTTGGGACACCATGTATAAGTGATACATGTAGTAAGCGAGTATCAACTGGAAACTAACATTTAGATTTTATCTACTTTTTGTTTTGAGAAGATGATAAAAGGCGGGTTTGTAAAGATATCATTAATATCCACCGCCGGAATATTAACCCAAATAATTTGTTTGACAAAACATGGTGAGAAGCGAGAAGATTAAGGTCTAAAAACCCGCGTCTAAAAAGCATTTTTTACATGATAATGGTTTTCATTGTGAGTTAAGGTTTTCTGTTTCTCAACCCTAGATATATGTTGCACTTTTGCCACAAAAATGTCCTTAGTCTGCTCAATAGTTAAGATCTTTATATCATAATATTATCATTCTATATATTTGTCAAGCGAGAGCGAGATTTAAGATTATTTTCACCATTAAAAGCACACAAAACATTGGTGTGTACGTCAGCCGATGTTGATCAACATTTAATTTACTTTCAATTAGAATGTTGGTTTAGCAAACCGTTTGCTTATCATGTTATAACTTCATTTTTATTCCATTATTGGCAATATATCGTGTGACCATCCAATAAGACAAAAAACACATTTCAACAAAATCTTTTCAGTGTTATCGAGTAGAAACCTTTCAATGCATATATATATAATCCAATTGAATGATAATTTGTTTTTAAAAAGGGTGCACAGAGTAAACCGATCAAGAAGTGGAGGCATCAAGTACCCAGAATGACGGGTATTCAGTTATAGCTGAAACAAAAACCTTATAAACATGGACGAGAGTGCGGAAATGGACACGCTTAGCAACTGGAAGCCAGTGCAGACGGTGAGGCAAAAGAGAAGTATGAGTATATTTGGGTTCTCTGAAGATGATTCTGGCGAACTTGTTCTGGAGAAGCTGCAGGCAGGTGAGGTTTTTTCTCAGAGATGCCATTAAGCAAGGAGGAGCAGTATTCAATCTTGGATAGAACGAGAGTACTAACCACATCAAAACGCGTCAAAACTGAGGAACCGCCCAATCCTTCAGATATTGCCAATCTGCCATCAATTCAACGTTTTGGACAAAATGCGGGATTGAAGGTGATAATCATCTATACATAATCGGCATAGAGGTGATATTGGAGGCCGTGACTACGAATAATATTCCCGATGGCATGAGTATAATGTGAACAATATCGGGTAATGACCGATACCTGGGGGACACCATAAGACAGATGTACCTGATCAGAATAGCTGTTAAATGCAGCAGTCAAGTCAAGTAACACCACAAAGACAACCCTGTTGTCATCGATGGCTCTGAGAATAGTATTATGAACCAACAGAAATACCATTCCGCTACTGTAAGCAGCCCGATACGCTGACTGCAAAGGTTCAACCAGCTTATTGCACTCAACATACTCGGTGACCTGAGCAGAGACAAGCTTTTGAATCAGTTTGCCAGGCCGGTAGTTATAGACAATTGACTGCTTCATAAAATCAATGTCACAAAATATGAGAAAATTATCAAAAACATGAATAGGGTGAATGTCATATGATTTGACAGCATGATCATCCTCTTTAACCATAACCAAATTCAAAGTGTGTTCCTTAACATGAGTGGGACCATCAACAAGTTGCTTGAAACTAGGATAGCAAGCATAGACTTGGTGTCAGATTCATTGGGCATGTCCATTATGGATATTGGAATCACCCAATACCAGGAAGGAGGTCAACTGCATTGAAAAACATCTGAAAATCATGAACAAATTAAGGCATTCGCTTTGATGATGATGATCTATGCACAACAACGAAGTAAAGGTTATGGTTCTTCATATAGAAGAATGCATGTTCAAAAGAGTCACTACCGGTATAGGTAGTTTCTCCTCGCATAGTTGGAGACTCATTTAGCTCTTGAAAACACAGGCTGAGTTGCGGGGTACACCCAAAGTAGAATAACCGGGGGGACACATTTGCCCAGTGATGACACGATCATCAGAACGGAGCAAGGTTTCCGTGAGTAAGAAGAAGTTCCGGTCCCCATAATCCCCAAGATTATATCCGTTACTAGCTGTGTCCACTTTATTGCCGACAGACTGGGCATTACATAGACCTAACTTCATGTTGCTATGGTTACTTTGTTTCTGCTGAACAGTTTGCTCATTGGAATGAGAAATCATTACAGGTAATGCAGATTTACGACTCCCTGTTTTACACCTGTTTTCCCCTTAAGCGTGTAGGAGTAGTCAATGGTCGTTCTACTCCAAAAAAATCAAATTCATTGAAGATGTGAATGGGGGCGGAATGTAAAACATGCGCTTTCAATATCGCTTAAAGGAAATCTGTACCATAAACTAATCAATGGCTATTAAATATAGTTATATACCCCTAAATTAAACATACCAGACGGTCTATATGAATTTCGGAATATTCCTAACAAAGAAAAAGCACTTTTAATCCTTCGTTTCTGCGATTCATGGAAGCCGCCATGATAGCTGCTTGCGAATCCTTTCTGCCACAAGCTGTAGTGTAACCTTTCACACAGACCCTCGGCTACCTTCGGCGAGCGTGTGTTGCTTTATGGCATTCGCGACCCCCACAGCGAATTTTGTTTTTAGTCCTGTTTTTATACTTTTCGTTCTCAAAAGACATTGTTGATCATAAATATTACATAATATACATTTTTTTATGTTCTTCTGTAGTTTTATGGGTAAAAAGTGTCGCGTTTTCTTTTGAACGAATGTTGAATCTGAACTTTGGTAGTATTCGCTTCGTGTCACCAAAGTTCACGAGGGACGAGGCTTGTGGCACGGAT
Source organism: Amphiura filiformis (assembly GCF_039555335.1). Classification (NCBI taxonomy): domain Eukaryota; kingdom Metazoa; phylum Echinodermata; class Ophiuroidea; order Amphilepidida; family Amphiuridae; genus Amphiura; species Amphiura filiformis. The sequence goes on from NC_092631.1 coordinate 70,144,912, forward strand.
TTCGCTGGTTTCAAAATCGGGGTACCGTTACAGCGTAATAAAAAATACATCGGGTATCAATATGGCAGCCACCATGGATTGCAAACTGACGGCTGATCGTCGTAAGGAATTAAGAATTTCTCCTTTATTTGGACGTATATAAGCGTGGGACTTTTACTGTTTGTCGTTTTTATTATTACTGCAACTATATAGCCATTGATTAGTTTATGGTACAGATTTCCTTTAATGTATTGTGATTTTTGAGATCCACAAGCCTCGGCACACTTTACAGGTTGTCGTTGACCACTACGACCCATATCATTCCACAAACCATTAAACAACACATACCCTAGACATTCCACATTTGACCTTCGCTCGCATCCAGGACGATCAGCTCCCCTAGTTTCGTTTGGGTTACAACGAGACAGTTAGCAGTAAGTTCCTCGGCCAGGGGAATTTCAAGCTAACTCAATTTTTACACGAGAACGTATTAACCACCGTCAGGGTTCGAACCCGCAACCTCTCGCACCATAGTCGAACGCCTTATCAATTGAGCTAACGTGACTGCTCAATCGATATGTGTCGGTTTATGATATGTGTCGTTTTACGAAGATGTTTCGTTTCGACACTCTTTACATCATAACTCAAGAGCCACAAGATATACAAAAGTGTAATTTTGATATTTGAATTTTTCGTCAAGCCCGTTTGAAAAAACAACCACAAGAATTTTCGCCAGAGGTCATTATCATTCATGCATGATACCACTATTAGACCAAATCACAACAGCTAACTACTGTAATTAGCCTTAAATCATTTTGACTCCTCTCCTTCGTCTAACCATCACACAAAAAAATTAAAATTTGTTTTTGCAAAAATTACTTTTTTTTTTTTTTTTGGGGGGGGCGTTTTGAACGAATTTTGTTTTTCCACACCGTCGACTTGCGTATGCATTGCTCATTTGAAAAGAAGCATTTCATTTAAAAGAATTTATAAATGAAGACCTAACATACATTATTAGTGATATAGCTTTGTACTTCTATCGAGTTGTAGCTAGGTAAAGACAATTTAATTATGCATTTATATTTTTAATGAAAACCTACCCGCCTAAATAACTATTTTCTATTCTGATTACCATTTTTGTAAACATGATACTCTTTAAAGGCCCATTCAGTGATTTGCTCATCGGGACGATCATAAAGATCATCAAAATTCAGATTTTGGTACCTTTGTCATTGTAGTCTGCTAGTGGTTCAGCCGAAAGCCGTGTATTTTAGACAAAATGAGGCATTTGCATGAATTTGTAATTTATATACTGACAGACATGAATACAAAACCCACCCAAGTCCATGGAAAGTGTTTGAGAAAAAAAAATATGTATCATTTTAATTCCTTCCGTTAGATTTAGCTGGTAAATCCTGGTAAAAATGAGTGGGTTAAACTATATTAGGTATGACGATTAGCATTTCGGAGACTTCGTGAGGAGTCATTTTGTATCCTGGACTTGGGTGTTTTTTTTAATCATATTGTAAGTGTATTCTTTATCCTTTTCTCAGTCATTTTATTTATTGTTCTGCGCCCATTCATCTTCATTTCTGCGATTTGTACCACTTATTTCGTCATCACTGTTGTTATCACCCCAATTTAGCAGGTCAGTCATCTTGCCCTGTTTCCAAGAGCACTATAATATGTGTGCAAAAACAACCCAATAGACGCACGTAGAGGTTTGATTTGTGTTGTTCTTTTATACAAAATGATATGCCTATGTAAAAGCAACAATTTCCCATACTCAACTCAATTTGGCCAAAGTATGGACTTGGGAAGGTTTTGTATTCAGGTATTCAATATTCAATTAGCTACATGTATTTGAATGGGGGCTTCAACTTCATCAATACTCCTGTTATCTTCTTGTTTTTGTTTTTTTCATTTCAAAAATACCAAATGACAATTTCAATGACTTTATACTTCACTTTTAAGAAATTTATAAACAATTTTATTTTTTTTAAACTTGCGCTGGGATCACTGAATGGGCCTTTAACATGACATCAGCTAAATAAAAACAAATGACAATTAAATTATATGGGTTTAAAAATATTTCAAAATAACTGCAACCGTTTCTTTTCTGATTTATTTCTGATTCAGTATTTAAACTTCAATGAACCAGCTGTGTATTTGCAAAAATTTAAAAAAAATCCGAGTTGTGGAAGATATAGGTAAATAAATACCTGTTAAACTATCTTGGAATGTGTAGGATTTCATTTTTCATTTATACATAGGATTAAAGGCACTTGATTCCTTGATAGATCAAGACTCAATTATTGATTTCATTCTGGGGTACAGGACACAGATCCCCAGATCGAATTTGAAGGCGCATTCCCACACCTTGCAAAGTTCATCTACTCGTATCTGACCGGCGAGATATTGATTCTGGGATCTTGGAATGTACAAAACCGTCTTGATGACTCAACTAAATGACCTGAGCGTCAGATTGGATTGGTTGTACTTGAGCTTGAGTGCTACTGTCTTCAGGGAACACACTTCTCTGATCAGAGCCAGATTTATGAGAAATGTTACCCCTTCTGGTGGTCTAGAAGAAATAAAAATGTTTGCATTGAGGCCGGTGTTAGCTTTGCTATTGGTTTCATTTCCTCATGCCATCTCCGACTATATTGACAGACTAATTAAGATGAGACTGCGTTTGTACCATAACCGATACATTCACCTTATTTGTTGCTATGCTACTACACTATCACACACAGATGAATCGAAACTATTTTTCATGAAGCCCTTGGAGCTAGTGAGGAAGACCTCACATGAGGACAAACTGATGGTTTTGATGGATCGCAATGCCAGAGTGGGCAGTGGGCAGAGCTTGGCCATGTATCCTTGGGAATCATCCACACTTCTCTCATTCTGTGCTGAGAATCAGAAGAAGGCGGTTACAAATACCTTATTTCAGATGCCTGACAAATGGTATTATTCATGTCAGCATCCTCGATCAAAACATTTCCATCTGTTTGAACTATGTTCTCACATTGCATAAAGATATCTGTGATGTCACTTCCACTAGAGTTGTGAGGGGGTGCAGATTGCTCTTTCATAAAGATCATTCATGTAGAAACATTAAAGAACGTGTTACTGCTGTGCTTAGTTTTGAGGTGATATGCCTACTAAAAGGCGAGCCAATGTGAATTCTGAGCCAGTCGCTTTATCCACCTCGGACAACACCATTTGGAAACTACTTTGGAAACTACTGGAGCATTATGGTTGTTGGGGGTAACACAACAGAGTTATTTCTGGTTTGTCATGGTGTTAACAGGGGCATGTGTTGGCACCTACCCTATTTGGTCTCTACTTGACAGCTTTTTTGGAAACTGCATCTAAAAACAAATAATGGTGTTCAGCATGGAGTTTACCTCCGCTCACGGACATCTGGTAAATTGTTCAACCTGGCTCTTGTCTCCATGGCCTCCGTGTCAAGTCCCCAAGTTTGTGTACAAGCTTCTAATTACGTGCTGATGAATCGGCACTGGTGGTTCTAACCATTGAAGATATGTGGGATATGTTGGATTGGACCGTTTTGGTGACTGCGTCAGTAGCAGTTAGTCATGGAATTAACATCAGTAAAACAGAGGTAATTTACCAAGCTGCTCCTAGTACTCCGCAAGATCCTGGTCTCTACATACATGGAGAACCTGTCAAATCTGTCACCAATTTCAGCTACCTAGGGAGTGTGATATCCATGCACAATTCCATTGATTTGGAGATCACAAGACGCATTCAAAGTGCCACCGGTGCTTTTGAATCTCTCGAGTCAAGAGTATGGTCCCAGCGTAGGATATCAATTACCAAAATGTAAGCTGACATACCGTGTGTTTGTCCTACCCTGTCTCATGTATTCAACCGAGACTTTAAACACTTTATTGGAGGCATTTCAAAAAGTTAAACTTCATCCATGTATCGTAGGTAGGCCTATATCATGGGGGGGGGGGCGAATTTCTAAATAGGAAGTCAGTGAAGAACCATCTACGTTGGGCCGATAATGTGGTGAGTAAGGCTGATTACAGGTTACAGAAAGCTCAGAGAAGGAGACAAAACGTGGGCAGAAACTTCGGTGTAGAGACATTCTGAAGCGTCATCTGAAGACAGCTGACTTTGATGTTAAGACATGGGGTCAGGTAGGGGGAAGGAAGGAGGGGGAAGATCAACGATGCTGGAAAATAGTGGAGCGGAAGCAGAAGAAGAAGTACCTTGAAGGGTGGAGGAAGTGGTGTTTTTTCGACCACTGTGCCTTCATCGAACACGATGTACAGCCGATGATGATATACAAAATGTAGTTTTGCTTTTAAAAAGGGAAACCTATGTTTTAAATTAATAACTACTTATGAAACATTTGCAGTTCAGAAACACAATATGGCTTGATTAACATGATTAAAGCTTGCAAACTAAACGTAATTCCCGCCCCAGCTTCCAGATGTAACACCAGTAGCGAACTGACCGGAGGGGAGGGAAGCAAGTTTCCCTCGGCTAGTACATCATTGCAGACGACAGTCACAACCAAATTTCTAAATCAAGTAGTTGAGGGTAAAAGTAGTTAGTAAACGCAGACGCGATCAAGAAAATTATGAATTTTGAAGTGTTACTGTGCTGTTTTCAGAAACCTAAAAGTAGTTGTATTTTATAAACCATATTGGCATAATGTTATTCGATACTAATGCATTTTATTCGACAGGCTATTATTTTTTGACAGCGTCACATGTGTGAGTAAAGTGGAAAGGTCTGTTTCTTCCAAATGCAACACTGGATACTCTTGAAATAACCAAACATAGTTATGTGACAAATTAGGCGGATCTTACATATGTTTTAGTTTGATGAAGAGTTATGAAGCAGTCTTGTACAGAAATAAACTGGTGGGTGGGTAACAATACTTTTGATATAGCCTGGATACCAAGCAGCTGCAGAAAATCTACAACTCTGAATGAATGTGGCCTTCAAACTGCGTTTGTCTATTACATTTCTGTATTCTTTAGCTTTTTAAGAAGGGGCTGTTTTAAAAGAATCTATTTATGAATGTGACATTCATCACACTGTATATGTATTACAGGTTATAACTCAGTCAAGATGAAGATGAATCTAGGCGTCTTAGTTGCTGGTATTTTTATCATATTTTGCAATTCTGCAAACTCCGAATCGGTTGACTGTATCGCTCTCTGTAATGAATGTGTTGAGGTTTCGGGCACATTACGCCATATGGGCTGCACTAAGCATTGCGAGGAACTCAAGCAGAATAATGGCAAAATATCGTGTTCACAATTAACAGGTAAATGTTTCTATTTTCCAAATCAGATATCCTTGCTAAATGCAAAAGCAAAAATAGTAAAACCATTGTCCATGCCGATTCAGTATGTTCATCAGTGGGTGTTTGGCCGCAGTTTAGACTTATTAACCATAGAACTACGAAGGGCGTTGTACCAGCCACCCTAAGATTTTTTATCCGTCACAACAAACGTGCGTGTCTACGCCTTGACGAACTAAGAAATCGTAGATCTATCCTTTGCGCTCATTTTAGTGATAACATTTTTACCTCAGCACCTTACCCGGAGGTAGGACCGACCATCAAAGATTACCTTAGAGGCGAAGGAGTGGCAAGGCCCAATATTGATTTTCATTTCGCTCTTGTAATATTATTCAAAAAGGAACTGACTTTTGTACCTGTTAGTTAGGTTGAAATAGTCATTGTCTTTTATATTTAGGAAAAGATTCGATGAAAAATTTCCAGAATTTCCATAATGATATAGCTTTACCTGCCACAACATGGATGAGGAAATAGTTTTACCTATCCTGTCCGCTTAAAATGGTCAATGGTGCTCTTGAATTGAATTTCTATCTTTTGTTTGTATTACACAATAACAAATGCATTCATCAGATACTGTAATTCGCTAAAAACAATGGGACAGATTCAAGAAACTACATTTTGTGACCATATTTGCAGCATACCTTCAACCCAAATTTCATTGATATAATTGAATGCCATTTTCCACAGTTGTGAAGTATCTTGTAACCAGTGTTGTTACAGACCTCTATGTCCGAGACCGAGACCAAGACCTGCCCATCCGAAACCGAGACCAACCCTTCCGAGACCAAGACCACCCCATCCGAGACCGAGACCTCTAGGTTCCAAGACCGAGACTGAGACCGGGACCGAGACTGAGACCGAGACCGAGACTGAGACCGATACCATATAATTTTACCATATTTGGGCCCAAAACACAGTGTTTTTATGCTAAAAAAGAAAAACTCAGTATTGCTTTATCTTTTCTTCTTTTATAATTTTTGGAGGACGTGCTCCTTGCAAAAGTTTAGTGGAAATGTGAACTGAAATTGGAATTCGAACATGATCACTTATGATTCATTTATAACTCCATATATACATGTCAGTATCATAAAAATTATTTATGTATCTTTATTCTTAACAATGTCTTCAACATTTATTGAAATTTAGGGTAAGAAATAAGTAATGAACAACAACAGAAAATCATATCTTTTTTCTTCAGGTCTCGACAGGTCTCGACCGAGACTTTTGAGGTCTGAGACTGATACCGAGACCTGCCAAACCAGGTCTCGAGATGGTCTCGAGACTGTGACAGGGTCTCAAAGACCAGACCGAGACCTGGTCTGGAGACCTACAATACTGCTTGTAACATGATGATATCATCTTTGGATCACAATTTAAGCATTTGTGAAGTATCTCGTTGAAATAGTAATCTCATCGTTCGCCGATATTTTATTTATACAAGTTGGCATCACCTTGAACAATTTGAATGAACCATTGACTTTTCTTTTCAGCACCGAACAAAGGCAGTCGCTCCCTTGAAGAGGAGATTAATGCAATTAACGCGAGAATATCAGAATTGATCGAAAAAAGTGATTATTCTGCCATTTTTGAAGAGTTCTTCGCTGACGATTGTACAATTGTGTCTAATGGACTAGCACCTGGATTTGGTAAAGAAGGTAAACATTTAAAATACGTGATAGGCCAACCTCAGTTTTGAAATAATCAAATAGATTATCCGCCATTTTGGTTTGTCGTTCATGGAGGGTAAATAGTGTTTTTTCCGGCAGTTTTCGACAAGAGCCCGAAATCGATCGATAATGTGCATAAAGCTGGAGTGTTACAAAGGTTTTAGCACTTGCGCGCATTTTGGCTTAACGCGCTACACGCAGAAGGCAATAAACAACGCATTCTGAATCGAAGTTTACCGAGTACAGACCAAAAGTATTCAGAAGAATACACTTTGGTTCTATCGCATTGGAAATAATGAATAGGCCTAATAGTCCATTTTATGCCTTCCTCGCTGTAGTAAAATAAAACCAAATTTTGTGATTTTCTCAAAAATCCAAATGAACTTGGGTGCATCTGATGTATTCTCAGGCCCCCAAAAAAAAACACTGTGAAAAGGTGGCTATGAGAGCCCTTAACAATACTATTTTTATACCTTAAGATATCAATATATTTGTCCAAATTGATTAAAATACACACAAAAGTCAAATGTTGTCCCATATATTTAAAACGAACAAAAATTCCTGAAATTTGAGAAAACAGTAACTATTTTAGTGTTTTTAAAACATGTATGAAATTTTTTAAGTTGTTATGGTGAACGAAAAAAAAGTGGGATGGAAAATCTAGTTTGCTCATGCTCATTTTGTCAGAAATTTGCTGTGCTACTTGGATTCACTTACATTGTCTCCTTTCTGAAAGCGTGTACTTTTATGTACTTTATATCATCATTAATTTTAAAGATACTGTACCAAAAATGTCTAAAATTTCCCACTTAAAGTGACCCTGCCTGTCCCCTTAAATTTTAACATTCTGCGTGCTTATGGCATCAATTATGGTGTTTGTTGTTGCTTTTCAGTTGTGATGCAGCTATGGATCGATTGGTTCGAAAGCAATCCCAGTATTAATCGGGTATTATTCACTACTACTGCATTCGGTGAGAATAACGGATGGGTTTGGGTAGATGGTATCTCCAAACCCTACCATGACGATGCCCTCATTGGCACACTTCGGTAAGCTTGAGGATAATGCCAATTTAAGTAATTAATTAAAGATACTATAATCTGAGACTATTTGACATTGGGAGTGACCGCAGGGTTAAAACAGCGTGCCAAACTTGCTCTGTTGTCATTAGGGACGCACCATTTGATACTCAGGGGGGAGTAGGAAGTTTTTCACAAAAAAACTTCCCCCACTACAGGAGCAAAAAAAAACTTTCCCCACTCAACACTAAAAAAAAAAAAAAAAAACCTTTCCCCACCTAACTGTGTATAAATGCATGAAATTAAAAAAAAAAACTTGCCGCCTTCGGCAAAAAAAATAACTTCGCCGCCTTTGTCGGCAAAAAAAATTTCTTCCCCGACCCCAACTTCCTACCCCCCTGAGTATCTAATGGTGCGTCCCTTAAACAGAATTTGAACGAATCCAATTATGTTGTAAGTTGGGACATGTGCAAACATTACTGTGATGTGCCCCATGCGTAATTTAATTTGAGTGTTTAACTTTGATTACAATTAGGCAATTTCATGAGAGATATGAGAGATGGGAATCCCCTTTCAAGTAATCATGCAAGAGTTTGTGTACAAAGACATAAATGGGGGAGTCCAGTTTTCACGAGGCAGATTTTATGAAGAGAATTACTGTAGACTCTCTAATGTGTTGGTATAGTCAATGTGCTTCAAAGTGTGGGACATATGAACCAGTCATTTGTACAGCCAATGTGCTATTAATTATACAGCAATAGCGAAGTAGATTTTGGGTACACGAAAGTGGCTCTCCTCCCCCAAGCGATTAATATACTTCTGTCGTTGGAGTCTGATTTATAAAACAACACATCTGTATTTAAAGTGGATCGGTGCAAGAAAGAGACTGTTTCCTGGAAAAAGTGATTGGTGAAAACAACACTATTTTGGAAATTGCCATCTGTGCGAGGATTTTATGTGAGAAGCAGATATAAAATTCTAGTATACAGTGGACGTCGTTGAACAGTGATCTTCGCAGGACAACAGAACTTTGTAATCACCAACAAGAAGAAGACTGTCGGATAAGTTAGTGTCATTATTTTTGAGCATTCGTGTGTATGTGCAGGATCATTGTTAAATCATATTGACTAGGATTTACCTCAGTTTAATTCACCGCAAAGTGGTAAAGGGAAATGGACCACATGAGGTTCAAATTGCAAGCCAAAAGGTGGGACTGCATTAAAAACCCAAAGAAACCAGGACATACGATGACCCAGTGTTATTTCGTAAACGACAGTAGTCAGTCAAATCAAGAAACAAGAATTCCCACAAAAGGGAAGTGACACAGTCAAAGTGTGTGAAGAATTTGAACATTTTGTATTTAGGGAGTAGTATCACTTGGTGATAATGGTAGTCCAAAACCCATAAAGATTGTGCGAAATACGTGTTGTGCACGGTCTATGATTCGGGAAGGAACAATGCCCTTTAATGAGGATAGTTCAGCGGGTAATGTATTGATCCAGGGTATTGGATGTAATGAAAATACTCAGTGTACCTCTCCACAAAGTTAACTTGAAATGTGACTTGGTTTCTTAACCATATAGGAGCTAGACCTGAACTGTCAGTGAAAGGAGTTTCTGTGATGTTATATATAAAATGATTTGACAAGGGGGAATAATAACAAAAGGACTGCTCAGTAGCGATCTGCCTGAAAAGGGAATGAAGATACCCAGCCTGAAATATAGTACCTCCCACTCCTCGTGTCAATATTGTGTTTTTGTCTTTTTGCAGATACATGCATGTTTACAAGCGAATCAATGGCACTCTGCTCCGTTTCATCGAGGTTTTCTTCTAATGAAAATTAGCAAGCTCGTCCTCTGTCTTATTGGATAGACCAGTCGTAATCTGAATTTTGGTTGTTGGCTGCTGTATACATTTAGCTACATCTGTGAGACTGCGTTAACCCAAAGTTTGCGTTTGGACCATTATCATGTTCTTTCAATGAACATAGTTGATAACTTCTATGTGGTGTAGGAAGACAAAATGAACAAAAATATAATGATAGTAAGCGAGTATCAACTGGAAACTAACATTTAGATTTCGTCTACTTTTTGTTGATAATGAGAAGATGATAAAACGCGGGTTTGTAAAAATACCATTGATCATAACCACCTGGCATCGGTAATGAGGAAAAAATGGTTTGATTAATTTCTGAAAAGCAATTTTTTAAATGATAATAATTAATTATGTTTGAAGATTGCATTGTTACACTTTTCCCGCAAAAAAAACTGTCCTTAATCTAGTCCATCGTTAAAATAGTTCTATTATAATATTATCATTCTATTTTTCGAGCGATAGCGAGATTTGCATTTCATTATTAAATTGGGCTCATGTTGTTATTTGGAGTTTGTTGGGATGAAAATCCATTAATTGTTTTGTTTTGGCTATGGATGAGGCCGACTATTTGACTGGCTGGATATAAAATCATATGGTAATAATTTGTTTATGGAAGAATTTTGTTTTAATTACCAAAATCTGATAATTTGGATAATTTCAGCATAGATTTACAACTAACACGTTCTAATTGATTACATTTTGAGAAAGCCAAGAATAATTTGCATTATGTTGAAAGTGACATTGCTTAATAATAATAATTTGAGAGAAATAAATGCCTTGAACATGCAAGTGACCAATCTCATTTAATAACAAGAGTTTCCGTGATTCATTCCGTGTTTCATAAAAGGGACATATATCAAATGTCAATCGCAATTTATTCGAACTGAACGTTAGGAAAAACAGGATGAATTACGCCCGGGGGGGCACTTCCATGACAGATATGCATCATGTGCCTCGGGATAGACCCCCTTTTTCAAACCGGCTTGTACCCAATGACCCCCTTTTTTGTGTTATGGCCCTACCTATTACCCAATGACCCCCTTTAAAAAAATTCATGTACTCAATGACCCCTTTTTTTCTATTTCCTGCTATACCCCCTTTTAATTCCCAAATTTAGGTGGTATTTGTGTTCTCCTCCAGAAATAATGAGATTTTTCACATTTCCAAGGTGGCCAAGTTGTTTTTACGCAGTTTGGACCTTATTTATGTGTACTTAATGATACTCTTTTGGCAATCCTGTACTCAATGACTCCCATTTTACTTTTTGTTACCCCAATGACCATCCTTTTTTCAAAGTTTCATACCGAATGACCCCCTTTTTATTCAGGCTGTGTACTGAATGACCCCATATTTTTGTAATTGTGCATTTGACCTGAATGCCCCCTACTTTTAACATGGCCGAGGCACATCCCTGCCATTTCAGATAGGGAGTGCCCCCCCTCCGGGGAATTACGTCTAGGTGTGTGTAAGTTATTTCGCTTACCACTGCGACATTTCTCTCAAATTTGGAACTTGACAATACGAAACACTGAATAAATTGTAAAACATTATTGTCCTGGTATATGAAGCGACCCATACACAAGTGCTGATCAAGAAACTGGAGTAGCCTGCCGGAAGATATTAAATCTGTTTCACTGAAATACAAGATTAAAAAAGTCAAAGCTCACCTTTTAAATCAAATGAATGTCTAGTTTGTTGTTTTTGCTCCAATGCTTTGTTTTTGGTTTTCTGGTGTTTTTTACCAGTCTTAACTTTTAATTATCTTTTTTTCTGTAATATAAGGACCCCTTTGGAAATAAGTTTTTAAGCTTAAAGGGCTATCCTTGGCATGGTGCTATGGATTCTGTATGTAAACAAATTGTATGTTTATAATAAGTATTTTACGTGTAAGTGCAATATAATGTTTGTAATGTGTATCCATGTTAACATGCTGAATCAAATCAAATCAAATCAAATCAAATCAAACATCAATCATATTTAATCTACAGTAGCCTACAGTATCTAAATTATATTTTGTCATATTTTCTATTCATAAAGTATAATTGCTACGGGTTTTTTTATATCTCCTACGGTTGTTTTTATGATCCTTTAATAACTTATAGTTATGAATATTATCAATCATCCAGGTAGATCAAGTAGTTGACTAAATTATAATTCTATTCAACTGGACTTACTATTTATGATGGCTACGGTATCACGTCATATCCATGACGCATCATCAGGCCGAGTGATCTTGAATTGGCTCTGTATTCTTGACCTGTGACGTCACGATGGTAGAAGTGACGTCACACGAGAGTCGTCGAGGGATCTTCCTGATGGTCGGTTCGTAACTCTTGGACACGTTGTGACAACCACTCAAGAGGGATCCTACTTCTGGTTACAAGAAGAAAGTTAGTGATTCCCTCAAAGCTTTGGAAGAATCGGAGGCCATCGATCGTGCGTTGTATTACAAACTCAGCCCATCTGAGTCAGTGCCCTCTTTTCTACGGCCTACCAAAAATTCATAAACAAAATGTGCCTTTGAGACCAATTGTCAGTTGTATTTCATCAGTGACTTATAATCTTGCAAAGCATTTGGCTGGTATTATTGGTGGGCCCTTAGTTGGCAAATCTTGTCACCATGTTGTCAACTCTACCGATCTTGTGGACAAATTGAAGGACATTAAGGTTGAATCAGACGAAACTATCACCTCATACCACGTTTCGGCCTTGTTCACTAGTGTCCCACCGGAGGGCGCGGTAAACGCAGTCAAGGAAGCTTTACACGCTGATAATACCTTAGGTCAACGAACCAACTTGAACGTGGACCAAATTTGTTCACTTTTGGAATTATGCCTCAATTCAACTTATTTCGTGTTTGAAGGGAAATTTTACAAACAAAATCATGGATGTGCGATGGGATCCCCCGTTTCCCCAATTGTCGCGAACCTTTACATGGAACGCTTTGAACAGACTGCACTAGACTCTTACAGTGGTATTTCACTGTCGCATTGGTTGCGATATGTCGATGACACTCTCGTTAAGATCAATAAGAGCGAACTAGATCCGTTTTTTGACCACATTAACTCTGTTGACAGCAATATCAAGTTCACCCAAGAAGGTGCGGACAATAACCAGTTACCCTTTTTGGATTGTTTGGTCAAAATTCAGTCAGACGGCACTCTCACAACATCAGTATACAGAAAAGCCACACATACGGACCAATACTTACAGTTTGATTCCCATCATCCACTTATCCACAAACTCGGTGTGATCAAAACGCTCTGTCACCGCGCGGAGACCATCCCGTCAACGGACGAAGCTAAAGCTGGTGAACGCGAACATCTGAAGTCGGCCTTAGGTACCTGTGGGTACAAGGACTGGACGTTCCAAAAAGCTTTGAAACCGCAAAAGGACAAAACATCGTCCAAACAATCTTCTACCACCGCTTCGAGCACCCGCAAGTTCGGTATTACTATCCCTTATGTCTCAGATGTTTCTGAGAAGTTAAAGAGGATCTTCGGACAGCACCAGATCCCGGTCTCATTAAAACCCTGTAACACTCTGAGACAAAAGTGAGTCCATCCGAAGGATAAGATCCCGCAACGCAAACAAAGCAACATTGTTTATGCGATAAACTGCCAGGATTCGGACTGTGAGAACTACTACATAGGGGAGACAAAACAACCTCTCCACAAGCGCATGTATCAACATCGTCGCCCTAGTTCAACAGGGCTCAACGACTCCGCGGTATACACGCACCTCAAAGCAGCCAAACACAACTTTGAGGACAAGGACGTTATTGTGCTTGATAAAGAACATATGTGGTATGAAAGAGGGGTGAAAGAAGCTATATACGACGTATGTTCGCAGGGAGGAGCCAACCTTGAATCGCGGAGGGGGACTACGCCACAACTTGTCCAAGAGTTACGAACCGACCATCAGGAAGATCCCTCGACGACTCTCGTGTGACGTCACTTCTACCATCGTGACGTCACAGGTCAAGAATACAGAGCCAATTCAAGATCACTCGGCCTGATGATGCGTCATGAATATGATGTGATACCGTAGCCATCATAAATAGTAAGTCCAGTTGAATAGAATTAATAGTCAACTAAACTTATAGTTACTTCTAATACTTATGCGCATTATGTCTCCTAAATAAAACTTGAAGTTCCAAAGTGTCTTGACAGAATTGGATAAGGCGCACACGAAGTAAGATTTATTTGTGCGTATGCAATGTATTATTGAAAAAGAACCATAATCATGGTAATTAATATTAGAGTCGAGCATCTCTATACTGCAGACAAATATTGGTGGTGAAATTAGGGATCCTTGGCGCGCACCTCAATCAGAGGACGAATGGTTTAGGCATCGTTAGACGACGGATAACATGTCGTATGAACGGTGGTGTCTGTAAGTGAAACAAAATAACAATCGACAACAAAACAAGTCAGGACAAGACAACATTGCCGTTAAAATAATACATTTTTAATAGTGCCGGTAATAACGAATAAAAAAAACATGTGCCGTCGATGTTGTGTTTTTTCCGTCCCATCGAACCCGATTTTGAAAACCACACATGTATTTACTGTGCAAATAAATGATTATCGACTCTGATTTGCAGCAGTTTCTTCTCATTATGAAAATGGTCTTAACCTTGAATGATGATGAAATATTCCAATTTATGCCTTATTTAGATTTTATTAATTATGCAACTTTTTTACACTGAATTATTACAATTATAATAAAAATTATAATAAAACTTAAATTGACCGCAGCTTTTCAGTTAATCATTTTCTTTGTATGTATACACATGTATTTATATATAAGAAAATTAAGCGTATCTTACATCTAAGTCTTCTAGGTGTTCTCTTTTGAGGCAGGATTTCGGTGGTGTAAAAACGTCGTCAGGATCCTTAATAGTCTGTTGGAAGTCAAAGTATTCAAGTGCAGATCCAGAGTGGTCACCTGTATGGAAATGGTTGTTAGACAAAAGGACTAATAGTATTATGTATAAAGCAAATATTTGGAGAGTGAGTTGGTCCCAGCGGTTGTTCACTCGCCCTGCACCACTGGGTCCTTGGTGCAAGCCTCGGACGTACCCAAGGACCATATTTGCATTTGGTTTATCCCGATTCATGCTCGCTCTCGCATGTTTATTCCGGGATCGCCGGTTTCCTCTTGCTTTCAAATTCTGTGAATAGTTGTTTGGTTATCAAAAAACTTCTTCACCTAATGCGGATAGTCGATAGTTGATAGAATCTGATTCTGATGATACATCAGTGCCAGCGAAATTAGAGCGCTTTAAATCCTCTAGAAAAATGCGGTCACATCGATCCCATATCGGAGATCAGATCGGTACCGGGCGTGAGATATAAGGCATAATGTTATGATTGCCGGAGACTCCCTTTAATAAATAAACGTAAAAAGGTATTCACGAGTTTGGAAACCAATCAAATAGATTCAAGAACATCGTAAGGGTTTTAAAACTAATTATGGCTATGAGTGGGCTGTCGTGTAGACAGTTCCATCAACATATTATTGTATTATGTAAAGTTACCATTTGCTTCGTGTTGTACCAAGAATGACGTAACCGGAGAGCACAACTCGGTTGTCATGGTGACATCCTGTTTCACACTTGGTGCCGTTATATACCATCGGTTAACCTGAAACTTTTCTCCAAGTTTAGGACTACCGAGATATGTCGAATTTACTAAAATGGAAACGTAGAAAATAATGGTATTAATGATTACAAATTGCTGACATTCAAGTAAATGTAAACATATTAGAGAGATTGCGATGTTACATACGTGGTGCGTGGACCGTGCGTGAATATTGCTAGTCTCGGTTCCAAGCTGGATTGTGCTCATTCGTCACGAAGGAGAACCAGGCGGATGGAACAAAGACTAACATCTGATCTGGTCAATAGAGGGCGACGCGATTGAAAATTAAACGGTCACCGGTTCCTATGCCTACTTCAATACAGCATGCTTTTGATTTTGACTATAAACATGATAAACCAAGGTTAACGCGCTGCTTAAAATAAATTGTATTTCAGTGCTTCCCAAATATTATGGTTGCCAAAACACATATATTTTGCCAGATTAAGGACCACTATCCATATATCATGACTTAACTTTCAAAATGAGACTTTTTCATGGTGAGAATTAGGCGCGTTGCTTGAACCTCGACATTCTGTAAAAATCAGCATATTTCAACGTGACCCGTGCGTTTTTACGTTGGTGTCCAAAATGTGAAATCGCAATGTCATTTTTATACGGAAAGTATCACACACATTGATTAAAATTTTCACCCATCACTGTAGGTTTATAATAATGATTTCTTACACACAAAAAGGATCATAATGATAGTTAGACTTTCCTTTGTATGTTCATTATCCTTGACTGTCTTTAACATATTTTGAAATGGACAAATTTTGTGCATTTTTAACGATGTATCCACGTTCATTTCGCACGTGTAAAATCTTCAAAACTGCTTAAATACATGAAATACGACCACTTGACATCACTGTTTATCAACAAAGATTTAAAATGCACGTGCTCTGAGCAAACTACGATACATACGCACACTACAGGGCAAAGAACCATGGAACTTGCCATAATTAGCGCGCATACTGCCGGGCAAGGACATCACATGCCAAGTGGTCTACAGAAAACGTTTAAATGTCGGGTTATATAATTCATTAATGTGACCGTACACCACGAATGAGCCGTAAATGTCCTCAATTGTATTCTGAGTTACAGTGTAAAATGGGCATGAAGGTCGTATTCATAGGTACCTCAATTTGGTGCTACGCGTACCTCATTTAATGAGATACACGTAGCACCAAATTGAAATACCTATGAATATGACCTTCATGCCCATTTTACACTGTAACAATTGAGGACATTTACGGCTCATTCGTGGTGTACGGTCACATATGATATAAAATTATTATCAGATAAAGGGTATAAAACATTTTTAAAACATTCAAATTTCTTGTTTGAAAACCTGATGCAACACATTTTAAAGGCGCATTTCGTGCTCCACAGCCTCATCCCCCCACTTTTCTCAAAAAAAGTTGAGATTTTTATATCACTGGAAACATCTGGTTACATAATGTTTATGTACAAAATATTTCTTGCAGATTAATTCGTTTAGCAAAGATATCGTGAAATTTGAATTTCGTTCTGGTGCACCAGAACGAAATTACAACGTATTGTCTATGGAGCAGTGTAATACACATAATCATGCATAACTCGCAAACGCAATATCGGAATCAACTGAAATTTTGGGAATATGCTTTTTTCGTGGATATGTACTGAAAAATATCATAAAAAGAGGATGCTAGGATCACGAAATACTCCTTTAAGATAATCAAACTATTTTTTTTAATGTTAGCCAAAAATTTTTACAATAACTTAAATATTTTGACAACATTTTTAATGTGTTGTTGTGTTGTAGTATTTTTTTTTATAAAGCGTTTGAAGAATGTTTTCATGACCTTTATAAAACCCGACATGATGTAAATTTTATTAAAACGTTTTACCAAAATCAAAACGCATTTAAGCTGTACCATGTTTAATAACACGTTTATAAAAGTTTGACTTTCATACCTACCTGCTGGTATACAACCATTTCCTGGTCCCGGCCCTTCTAGTGGTATTACGGAACACTTATTGTGGTCGACAATAACATATTCGGTTACCTATTTCAAAAAATGAAATTATTCAATTTGAAGTGGCGGTAGTCAAGGGTGGGTCACAGCTCCCACATGGGACATCTTGTCCCACTGGTTGACCCTTCCCCTAATGGATGCTGGCCGCCGTGATATTTTACGTTTTTGGTCTTTTTGCCCATTTACGTCAATACTGCTTCCCCTTGAAAGTCGCCTCGTGTCCTCCTGAAAGAAAAACACTGGCAACACAACCGGGGTGCCCTGTAGTGAAAGTGGGATATTATAGGAGTTGTAAAGTTTGAGAGAGCGAGGACAGATGGAGGGGAGAGGGAAGGGAGAAGAAGGAGAGAATAATGGAGAAGGGTAAATATTAGACGGGAATGACAGATGGATTGAAGGGGAAGAAAGAATGGATATTTAATTATGTTTTGCGTTGTAAAATGGAAATATGAAATTGACAAAGCCAACGTCAACTTTAATGATTGGGCCTATTTAATTGAAACGTAATTATGGTTAGTTTAAAGATAATATGATAAGGAGATTAGCACTGGGTCCTGACATAACCCTGTTAAGATGGTCATCGCCCAACGAGTTCATTCATGTTTATTTAAATTATGCGCCTATCGTAGAGTATTTTGTGTTTGAGTGTGACCAATAACCCACTCGACAGAACAATAAAAATTCCTTTAAAAAGGAACAGGGCGAACAAATGAGGAAGTGTCAAGATAAAGGTGTAGTTATTTTATTGTTTGAACTGTTTCTATAATTCGCATCGATCATAATGAGTATATTTTTACGTACCTCAAATGACAAGGACTACGGTACTTAGCCTATGATCTTGCAATGAGACTGTACTCAGTGTATGGACAGTGTAGCCTATTTGTCTAATCATTTTGGCTATTTAATTCTGACCATTGTGATTAAAACAGGCTTTCAGATTGGTGAGCTATTGTGTACCAAGTGATAAGACCGGACACGTATAATAAAAATACACTGGATAATTCATGACAGCCTATTTACTGGCAAAAGGTGGGCCAAATAAATCTTAGTTGATTCTTGAACACAATTTAAGCAGGAACCTTGAGGCAGAATTTGAAAAGGCCTACATATTATCCTGTAACGTTTACTTAGCCTAACAGTCAATGAACGTTCATTGTTAGCATAAAAAGTAGCTTTGGGTATCCTATGTTTATGAAATAAAGTGTTTACAAACGAATAACATCTGTTATACATACATACATCTACTTGCCAATACACTGAAAGTCTAATAGAAATGAAGGATAATGAACAATTACAGAATATTTATTGTTGATTAATGTAGCTATGGGTATACAATGTTTACAAAATAAGAGCGTTAATGTTTTGTACATGAAGTTAACCTCTTTGCTACATAGCTAGTTGTTAATACATCGAAAATGTGACTCGAGATTTACAATTTGATGACATTCAAAATAATTTAGTATTGAAGAATTTCAACAAATCACAGAACTTTCATTTGTTGACATACTAGCAATATTGTTAACAATGTTGAAAATCATGTTCATAAGCGTAACATCCTCTATAGGCCTACATCTATTTATTAATGTTCATAAACGTATAACAATTTGCCCGGCCGTATGACATTTTCCAATATACTCGGTTAATTTTGTGGGGTTCATTATCGAACCCCAACGGTTTTAGCTTGTATTTATATTATTTATTAACATAGGCCTATTTGTTTGTGATATTTCAAGCGTTTTAAAATTTCAAAATAATCCCATTCAATTACACGGTTGACTGTGGAAATTTACTGAATTTAGAGAATGCACTGCGACCACCACCTGAAATCTATCAAAATAATATTATTAACTAATCCCATAACTGTTCAAATAACAGCCCTCACTTAACAGACATTTTAGTCTCAATTGACAGGATCTATAAGTGCTAAAGTAAATATATTTTCTCTTTATCGCCTGCCTAAGTTTCCCCATTTAAGGGATGGAGTATGAACGTTTGAACAGTATTTATTGTGAGACATTAGAGCACATCAGACATGTTGAATTGCATTCTGAATGAAAATTTTGACCTTTCGTATTAAAGATATGGATCTTTTTCCCAAAACACAAAAAAAATAGGTCATTTTGGGAAAAGGTCAAAATTTTCAATTGACCGGCTTTTCTTCCCAGCTACATACTCTTTAAGAATATGTCATTAGATTTATAAAATTTACTTCGAGGACTGTTATATTATCAAAAATATGAAAAATATCAAATTTTAATAATTTGTCATAAAATTTGTATTACATCGTGATTTTCAAAAAATGAAAATTATTTGATATCAGAAAGACATTCTTCGTATTAGGAATGCAATTCCAGATCCCTTAAGTACCGTACTCTCTTTAATTTAGTCAAGGTTGTGTTTGTATAAATGAATTCAGTTATATAAACACAGCCTCGTGAAATGGACATGTTGACATAAATTAATTGATGTGTGCCCAGGATGTGTGCTTAAAGTATCATTAACAAGTAGTTTGCCAGTATCAATAAAACTATAATGAGGCTATTAATGTAGCCCAACTGTACGTACAATCTGGCAATACCGTTAAATCTTGAAGAAATGAAAAATGTCTGTTGCAATTTTCTGATTTGCATAAAAGTAATTCTAGTTCATCCAAGTTGTAAAACAATTATTTCTTTTAATACAAACACATGCCTTGGTAAGACAACTTTATAGCACTGTTTGAATATCAACATGAAGTAGTAATGACAAATTTAAATGTACACTATCGCCTCTGTAGTTTCCTGATTACATAGACAGCACGATTATTTTATTTTTATTCTGCAACGCTGTGAGGAAATAAGTATGCCAAAACCCATCGCAATAAGGACGAAAAATGCTTTGCATTTTTCGCCCAAAAAGGGGAAATTTTGCTTTAGTCGCTTACACGTGACTTTGTTTTGCTCGCCAATTGATATGATACTCATGCAAATACACAATAAACTGGTCGCGTTGAAGTAAATCAGAGCAAGAAAAGCATTCGATATTAGATGTTGAACTCGAACTAAATTTGCAAACTTCATTTCGCAAGCGCTCTATTGCGAGATTGTGCAGGAACTATGCAATACACATCACCATCCCGGAATGGCCGGATCACCACTTTTTGTCTTATTACTCCAGTCACGTGTTTCTGTGTCCACCTGACTAGGATTCTAAAACGCATGAATGAGCAACTATAATAGCTTATATTGTTAAGGCGCGCAGCAGTGTACAATCATCAAGGTCAACGAGGTTTACACAGGGTTAAGTGTTTCAAGGGCAAAGGTCAGACTAGCTATTCTTCTTTCTCACTCCTTTTCTCACCCCTGTTTTCGTACACTGGCTGATTAAATCAATATGAGACTTAGGGGTGGTGAATTGTAGAGGGGCAAGAGATTTTTGGCACAGATATTTTGGGCACCGTTTCTATATTACGCCCTAAAAAGGTGTAGGAAAACGTCAGGAACACGTACAAATATGCAAAATTTCCTGCTCGCTACGCTCGCATTATATGATAAGAAAATTTAAGGTTTTAAATTCAGGTTCCCCAAAATCTTGCATGTTTAAAGGGGGGCAAAGATTGTTTGGCACATCAAAAGGGGGGCAAATGTTTTTTGGCAGGTCAAAATGGGAGGGGACACAGATTTTTGCCCCCTAAAGGTGGGGGGGGGGCAAGATTTGGCAGACCATTTTGAGAATTCACCGCCCCGGGGTACACATAATTATTGAACCACCCCTTAGCAATACATTTAGAGAATTTGATATCAGAAACCGAAAACATTTACCTGTCATGATATACAAAAGGTGATAATAAATAAATCCAAATAAATAAGACAATTTATGACAATAATTTATTATACTTACCTTCCCATAGTCCAGTATAATGTAGATATGCTGCTTTTCATGTTTACCCAACAGTGACTCTATAGTGATGTTGTAAGCATATCTATTGTTGATATTGTCATAATAATATAGCCCCTCCTGGCTCTCCACATCGTCAGGTCCATGAACAGCGGATACTGAAAAGATTCATCAGATGATATTTATCAGATAGGATGTAACAGGTGCAGGTCTATATTCTATATACGGCAAATGTTTTTGTTCCGAGAGGTTGTTTTTGCTCCGATTGGGTTTTTTTCCTCTGCAACGAGCTTTCACTTTCGGAATACTAACCGTTCGGAACAAAATCGCCCTGTTCTCGATGGCAATATATAACAGAACGGTAAACTGCATATCCGTTTTTACAAGCTTTTCAATGGGAAATTAACTTTGCTGCTTGGATGATGTCACAAGAGGTTAGCATTTATTCCGTATTGAAAAGCGTGTACTGACGGATATGCAGTCGACCGGCCTCATAATGATATGTTCATACTAGGCCTATTTTATATATTTGGTCGATAGAAATTCATATGTGCGTATACCAAATAATAACAATGACACTAATAATAACAATTATAATAATTGTATCTTGTTTTCACTCACATTATTTTTTTGTATATGTTGTGGGAAAAAATGCACCTGATTTTGGCGCTTTTGCGTATTAATCGAATACATACCTAGTCCAACAGTGAACACTTTTGGAACGCAACATGGTTTCGGTGGATCATTGCTGAACTTTCTGCTGCCGTGTGCTAGACTAGAAGTAACAATAAATGTACATACAAACAGATGCCATAAAGAAAACATGCTTATCATGTTGCAAGTATGCGCAGTGTGTGTCCCTATGCTAAACGAATGCTGAAAATTATATCTTGACCATTTATTTATTTACTATATTTGATTATTTGTCGTGTTAAGGTGACAATAACCGATCATCCATCCACGTCGCAACGTATATCACAGCTCACAGTTCATTGCATTGTTATCAAAAACAACAAAACTTGTACTTGTAAGCTTAAACGCTACGGTAATGTAACTTATTTGTCACATAAATGTCCATATTATTTTTATTTAGATTCAGGTTACAAATTACTGCCGAATGCTCCCCGGGGGTCACTCCCATTGTGGCCTGTACACCATCCGCGATAATCAACTTTTGAAAAGCACCCTAAACAAGGATTTAACCCTTGGCTAAAACAATACCCTAAACAGGGATTTTATTCCTTGCATCTAATTAATTTCATACCCTAAATTTCATTTCCGCGTATTAGCAATTGCAATTTTGCTACCCTTTTTTCCAATATTTCACGTTTTTGACACCCTAAACGCGTTACGCGCGTATCGTGCTTATCCACGAAAAACTACCCTTTTACGCGTTTTCATTATCGCGGATGGTGTACAGGCCACAATGGGTGACCCCCGGGAATGCTCACAAATTACTGGTTTAGATAACAATTAAAGTGAAAAATTGAGAAGGACCTTTGGGCGCCACCTTAAAGTAAAGAGCAAAGTTTATTACCTTGTTACTTTGGACTATTTTGATCCAAAAACCAAACTACAGTGATTTATAGTGCGCTAGCCCAGACATAAACCCACAAGCCTCGGTACACTTTACAAAAAAATTGCTGACCACTGTGGCCCAAGGCATACTACATAAACCCTTAAGCAACTTTGTGTCACGGTATACCTCTTAACGAGCTTGAAAGTGGCAAGATCATGCATTTTTGAAGATATCATTAGGAATTCTCCAGCTCCATTAAATGTGAATTGTTTCCCATCGAGAGATTGTTATGTGAGGATATCCGGCATCCCTTTCGTCACTTGTTGATCTGGTATCACCAGAACCATTTGAACTCGCATTAAAATATATATAATTCATGCTGCAAATCGAGTGTTTTCCAAAGTTTTCAAAGAATTGTGAATAATGCTTGTTTGATGTATTATTCATCTTTGATTTTTGATTTGTTTTGAAAATTAATCTTGTTCATGTGATTTGCAGTGTGTGTCAAAATCTCAATTGAGATTTTGAAAAACAAGCAGCAAATGGGTCACAGCTAGGGATATTAATTTGTGTTATAGAATGATTAGTGAAAGGAGATAAGGAGAAAAGAAAGAACAATAACTGTTGAGACTTAATTAAACTGTTTATTAAAATACAGACAACAAACATTGTTTACTCTTACAGGTAAGGGCCCAGCAAACACAAAAACGTTTTAAATAAGTTATATTTTGGCTTTTGGTTTAGGTAAAAACGTTTTAATAACATTAAATGTCGGGTTATATAAAGGTCATGATAACGTTTTAAAACGTTTTGTATAAAAACACACTACGACAATATTTTTTTATTTGTTTTCGATAAATGTTATTGTAAACTATTTTTGCAAACATTTTTGCCAAATATTGTGTCAATACTTAAATAACATTATATTAAAATATTTGAACCCCGCAAACACAGAAATGTTCTTAAAATGTTTTTTCAAAACCTTTTAATAACATTTAAATGTCGGGTTATATAAAGGTCATGAAAACGTTTTTAAAACGTTATTGAAAATATTTTGGGCAAACATTTTTCGCAAAATATTTTTCAACCCCAAAATAACATTCTGTTTAGAATGATTTGTATAAAAGTTTTCAAGAATGTTTTTGAAATGTTATTAAAACGTTTTTATACCCTTTACATAACCCGACATTTAAAAGTTTTCTGTAAAACATTTTTGTTTGCTGAGCAGTAGATGATCAAAAAATGTTTTTTAAGGTTATGAAAACGTTTTATACTCTTAATATACCCTTTATATAACCCGACATTTAAACATTTTCTGACAACCTTTTATTACCTTTTGCGAATGATGTCGAAAACGTTTTGTGTTTGCTGGGGGTGGTCATATGCTAAAATAGTTTTGAAACTCAGTCCCCAATTTGGAACATTTATATTTTAACTTCAAGTTCAAGAACTCTTTTGGATGAAAGGTTATTCATAATTTGAAAAAGTTATGGAAATTGATTTTAATAAGGCATGGTTTATGAGAAAATTGAGTTGCACACGAAATGATTTGGATTGTTTGGATAAGACCAAATTTAACATTGTTTGACAATGTTTCATTCTCAACTAGAGACTGAATGTTGTGCGGCTTAACGTTATCGTGTGTTCATAAGATGTCAACGATGTAGTTAATCAATGTTCCCATCATCATGCTCTTAGTAGTTTAACGTAACATGGTGTAATAAACGAATAAAGTGAATAAACCACCGTTTTAAAGTTTGTTTGTTTGCACTATGCCTTCTATGCTACATGAGTGGGATTATGAAAAGGAAGAAACACAGAGCTCAGATGCTAAAATCTCAGTTTTTCCGCCATGGCGGGTTAATTCTGAATTTACACTTAATTTATGTGTAATTTTTTTTTGGTCCAATCTCTACCATGAAAAGTTTGATATATCTTTATTTGTTTGTACTAGATTGTTTGTACTAGATTCGGCTAGTACTATTAGCTACTGATAACTGAATTGTGTGCATGACTAATTGAATCTGAGCACACTAAACACTTATTTTGTAAACAGATACTACTCTGTGATTATTTATGGATGAAAACAAAGAAAAAGGCTATCAATGAAATAATTAATATATTAAACATACATTTTGTTTTGTCAACGATAAAAATCCGTTCAAAATTAAACTTTTAGGACCTATAATATTTGACATTACACTCTATTTTTGCTCAATAGTATTATAGTCCTAGCAATCAATACATTTCAGAAAATACAAGATTATTTTCTCTTTATTCTCTCTCTTTCACTTGACGCAAACCGGGGTCATACTTTCTTGTAATTTTGAGATATGTCCATTTAAGACCAAAAGGGTAGGCTAAAATAAATATTGACCCGGGTCTTATGAGGGGTGTCACCTAGGGTGATGAAAATATATAGTTTTATTACAGTCTTTACTTATTTCTCCTTCATTTGACACTAGCCTGAGGTCATATCTTCGTGGCATTTTGATATATATCCATGTAAGACCAATAGGTTAGTCAATCAAGGTAAGTTAGCAAGTAAGTAAGATACACGTTTATAGACTGGGCTTGATGGTCCCGCAAAAAGAAAAGGAATGATATGGGGCCTGCATAATTTAGACACAGACCTATGGTACTAATGAGTTCAACGATTGCGCGAGGGAAAATAACAAATTACACGAAAAAAGGTAAATTCCACGGGGAAAACCCTGATAATTCTGTGGCGCAACGAAAATCATGGGACCAATCCCATGACGGCGAATCAGATGGTCATTGCAGCTGGTTTCTTGCAGACGTATGAATGTTGGCGATCACACGAAACATCAACCCAAATATCATCATTTGGGAGCATTATGGTACAATCTTCGTTTGAGCCAGCGTTATTGGGTTCTCCTTTGTGCCACTTCGTGAACTCGACCTGAGAGGAAATAAGAAGAGAGATGTTAATATTAATGTTAATGTTAACACTTGAAAAAAAAAAAGTTGAAAAGAAACAAAACGAACCAAACAAGTGGAAAATCTCATGATTCGTAGTCAAGAATCAAAACTCGTATAGCTGAGACTCAGGGCCGGATTTTCCATAGGGCCAGATGGTGCCGGGCCCAGCGCCCCCAAATTTTGGGGGCCCTCAAATTTGCCCTGTGCAATGTGCATCTTCCATTTTAGCCGAAAAACACCATGTTTTTGACCAAAATAGGGTACAAAAAATGCAAAATTTTGCACTGGCCCATTGTCACTGATTATATAGCAAATTTCAGCTTCAATTTGGGTAAAATAGTCTAAAATTGACATTTTCGCGCGCAATTATCCTAGTAAAATCTAAACACTTGGCAACTTGAGAGCACATGTCTTCTTCACGATACGTTTGGGGCCTCCAAATTTTGGCCTGGCCCAGGGCCCCCAAAAAGGTAAATCCGGCCCTGCTGAGACTAGAAAAATAAACATAGAGATCCTTTTTACCTCACTATCGTCTGTCCAGACAAATGTATTCTCCTCGTGTTGATCTGTGAATCCGATCCAAAATCGATCAGCGGATACGCTCAGTGCTTAAAAGAAGAATCAATTAATCAATGATTCAATACATCAATCATTCAAAACATCAACATCAATTTAGCAATGATTCAATATAGCCTATCAATCAATCTATCAATGATATCAATCAGCAATTAGTCAATCGATCGAGGAATCAAAGAATAAGTAAATAAATGCCATCATCATCAGCAGCGGCAACAGCAGCATGCGTTAGCAGCAGCATCTTTGAATAACTTAAGGGCTGGGGTATGAACGTTTGGACAGTATTTATTTTGGGATATTAGAGCACATCAGACATATCGAATTGCATTCTGAATACGAAGAATGTCATTCTGATATCAAATAATTTTGATTTTTTGAAATTCGCAATTTAATACACATTTTATGGCAAATCATTAACAATCGATATTTTTGATATTTAACAGTACTTGAAGTAAACTTTATAAAACTGATGATTTATACTTAAAGTATATGTAGGTGGGATGAAAAGCCGACGATCAATTGAAAATTTTGACCTTTCGTATTGAAGATATGGATTTTTTTCCCCAAAACACCAACAAAAATTAGGTCTTTTGGGGAAAACAAATCCATATCTTCAATATGAAAGGTCAAAATTTTCAATTGACCGTCGGCTTTTCCTCCCTGCTACATACACTTTAAGAATATATCATTAGATTTTAATAATTTACTTCGAGGACTGTTATATATCAAAAATTTGACAAATATCAAATTTTTATAATTTGTCATAAAATTTGTATTATATTGTGATTTTTAAAAAATGAAAATTATTTGATGTCAGAAAGACATGCTTCGTATTCAGAATGCAATTCGATAGGTCTGAGGTGCTCTCATGTCCCACAATAAATACTGTCGAAACGCAATAAACGCTCATTTTGGATCCCTTAACTTACCTCTAATAAATTTCTGCTCACTTTGGCTGTGAATACTGGTTAAATGTCCGCTAAGACTATGACATGCAGTTTCCGCGTTATGAAACGAAGATTGCGTGTTTTGTGCTAGGTAGCAGTTGTTTGCAAACAGTTTCCAAGCGGCACTGTCACACGTAGCTGATAAACAAAAGCAAAACCATGTTCATTATTGCATCAATCAATCAATGCAGTTTTCCTGATGAGCTTGTCATTAATTCATTTATTTATTCATTCGTTCGTTCATTCGTTCGTTCGTTCGTTCATTCATTCCCTACCTTCAAACGGTCTCACTGTAGCATGAATAGCATATTGACGAACACCGATATCAGTTGGCAGGAATGTTTGTTGCATTCCAGCTGTGACGGCGTCGTTGAAGTAGTATAAAGACGACATATGAAACCATCGGACAAAAGTGTTGCTTGCAATGTCATTATAAGGTAGGATCGTATTCCAGGACGCCCAGCCTATCATATCCCCTGCTTGCACTTCAATATAGTCATTAACAGGAACGATGTAAGTTAAAGGTTTGTTAATCTCATCTGCAGTGATTTCGATGGTATTGATACCGACGATTTGGAAAAGGTCATTGGAAAGCTGTCTCCATATAATAGCTATAAAATTAAAGAAAAAACAAAACAAAAACAAAAACAAAACATGAAAAACCTGAATAATATACAACTTATTACAAATTACAAATAAATATGAACAGATACGAGAAGACGGTCACATTCCGCATTTTGTATCACGTTTATAACCCGCTGATGAAAATGGTATCCAATATTTACAAGAGGAGCACCAACTTCAAGGACACTGAACTTAGATCAAAATAAAAAATCCCTTAAAAAGGGATGAGCAGTGACAAAGTTCATCATTTGGCTATATGGGGAACAAATTTAGAGTAATCTTTGTTGCACGATACCACTGAAGTGTGAAGTTTTGTGTGATATCAAGAGAAAACTCAGTTAGCTTTATGGTGATTAAGCATTCATATTCTAAGGAGTATTTTTAGAAGGAAAGGAGACCATACTCGATTGACATACTTAATTTGCATCAATGTATCAAAATAGAAAATACGAGATAAATAATACGTTATTATGATACATGTACATGATAAAGAGTGAAGAGATGTGGATGCCCGAAAAAACGCAAAGCATGACGCTTGTGACACCCAATCTGAACAAGATGGACATTTAACTTACACCACAATATTAATGTGTACCATGTGGCCGAAATGAGAATGAAAGAAATATAAATATATGATAATGATACTCATAAGTACTAATAAAATATATAATAAATGACATATTTTAATACAAACCTTGTATCAGTACGGTAGCTTATGATTCCGTCACTAACAGATAATTTTGACAAGATCGGTTTCAAATATATTGTGCTAAGTAAATAAATAGGTATGGACAGAGAGGACAATACAATACAGGACAGGACAGGACAGTGTGAAGATACCCCAAACGGCAGCGATGGATACTGAACTCGAATCAAGACAAATGAAGAATCAGCTAGATTTATGGTGATTTGGTATCTATTTTCCAAGGTGTAACTTAATAAGCTATACATGTATAAGAAAGGGGAGCTACCTGGAGCGAGAGACTATCGGTTCCATAATCAGAATTTTGTCATCCTTCTCCCTTGTGATGCTGTCTAAACTGAACAAAATGCAGACCGGGAGTATTTGAATATGTCTATCCCAACTTCCTGAATTTATCATAGGAATATACTACAAAGTAAGCTCGGGAGTAAGCTATGACGATGAGCGTGATAGAGTTGTACCGTACCTTTTAGCGTATATGGGTTTTTTGGAAAAAGGCTCCACGTAGTGATGACTCCGTTGCATAAGACATACTTGTCAGGGGATACCATTATATAGCCGAAACCATCAATCCATGGACGATTAATTATATCCCATCCTGTAGAGCAGTACTCCTCTAAAAAGAAAGGAGGACATTTTGTGAGAAAATTAATGTATTCTTCACAAGTCATATAAGTGAAAAGAGATTGGACTGGACTAAGGGCAACGTACTTATCAACAACCTCTTTGGGCACATAAAATGTCAGAACGTTCGTGACTGGTTTCTTCAGAAATGTGTCTGTGATGTGCTGATGAACGATTTGAGTAAACGCAAGAGTATGTGTTTTGGTCATTATTATGATAGCCCGTGCGACACATCATTGTACAACCCTGCGACATACAGGTCCTTGTACAACGATTGATCAGTTAAGACGCCGTACATATCTTATAGGTCTGAGTTTGGGCAGTTTGGGAAACCGTTACTGAATTGGACAATGGCCAATGCCACAAATCGTTCACAAAATTCAGTATTCAGTAAACATTATTGATCTCGTTTTGATAATAGTAGGACAAAATATGTACTGAACTTCTCCTGAAATGATGGCATTTCTTTCAAATTGAGTACGGAAGTAGGTCTATAACTAGGTTCGATAAACTATAGCGATATTATGCAAGATAAACTACGTTTGTAGGGAATGCGCACGAGAACATCACCGTTCACGGGGGTCAAATACATTTGACGCACCAAAGAGGGATCAGAAAAGTTAACGAACCAACATTATAGGGCACATTCTACTGTACCCGTACCTCCCACTAAAAATAATTACTCACCAACAGTAACTTTGCCCAAGGTGATATTGACTCGAAACTCACAAAACCCAAGGTTCTGACTGCTATCCAGTGCTTCACATGTAACTGCTGTTAGTCCGATGGCAATTTCAGATTCAGATGATGGATTACATACTACGTTCTGTATGTTGTCAGCATTATCAGTAGCATTAGGAGTCTGGTATATAACCACGGCCGTGTTTTTACCCGGATATGTCACTAGTTCTTGGTCTGTTGGACACGAATTGATCACAGGTGGTTCCATGTCTGGAGGAAGGCAAAAGGCAAATAAGATATGCGGGACGTTATACCATGCCTACCGCGTTTACTTTTTATTGTTCCATAATACAATAAGACCACACTTTTTTGAAACCGTTTACGTAATTTGTAATTTTTACAATTAACTTTGATCAGATGTTGCAATTTTAAGAACTTGTAGATTCCGCCACGCCGGACTTAGATCCGGTTTTTGGTCATGTAATTATAATTGATGGTGTTTCGAGATTCTGCAATCAAATCTATTGTCATAAAAATGCCGAAATTTCGACACCTGTCATAAGTTACAGAATTAACTGATCTACATATTAGTATGATAGTGTTAGAAATATTTTGAGGAAATTAACTCAAATATAATTGTGAAAATAGCTTAAAATATCGTTACATAAAACACTACCTTCCACAATAATGTCAAAAGTGCATTCTTTTCTGTACCCCCTTCCATCTTCTGCATGACATTCTACCTTCGTTATTCCAATTCGAAAATTGCTCCCAGATGGCGGAGAGCAAACCACACTTAGGGATTCACCATCGTTACCAGATGTAATGGTGACAGGCCATGTTACCAGTCTTATCGCTTGTCCCGAGTCAGTCTCCGTTTCAAATGTTCCGGATATTGGACAAGTAAATGCTTTACGAAAAATAATGTTAGACACATGACAACATAAAATAAAATAATATTCTATTACATTGGGTATTGACATTTTGATGAGTGACTTTATGGCTGACATAACTCAATGCTGTTATTTGAATTTTTCGACCTGTTATTTTGCCCAACTGGCATCAGGGGATACCCACTAACTTGGTAACTGTCTGGACCTTATCATCACTGATGCTCCAAATCTATTCTCGCACGTTAACATTAACCACAATCATGATATTGAAACATCAGAGCACGTCTGGAAGCAATGCCACCCTGTGAGAACATGCATACTGTTTCCTTTTTGTTGTTAAGTAATACAATAAGACCATTTTTGTTTGAAGCCTTGTGAAGATACACTGAGCAGAGGAGTTATTAACCGTTTAATTTATCTGTAATTTTTACAATTAATTTTGTTCACGGTCAAAAATTCAGATATTTTGCAAGATTCCGTCACGTCGGGTATATATTTGATGGTATTTAGAGATTCTGCGATCAAATTTATTGTCGAAAATGCCGAAATTTGGACAACCGTCAATTACCGAATTAACGGATCCACAGTCATGATATTGTTAAAAGTATTTTGAGGAAAATTTAAATTGTTAAAATAGCTAAATAATTATCGTTATAATATAAAACATTACCTTCCACAATAATGTCAAAAATGCATTCTTTTCTGTTCCCTCTTCCATCTTCTGCATGACATTCTACCTTCGTTATTCCAATTGGAAAATTGCTCCCAGATGGCGGAGAGCAAACCACACTCAAGGATTCACCATCGTTACCAGTCGCCATGGTGACTGGCCATGTTACCAGTCTTGTCGCTTGTCCCGAGTCAGTCTCCGTTTCAAATGTTACGGATATTGGACAAGTAAATGCTTTACGAAAAATAATGTAAAACACTTGACATCATAAAATAAAATAATATTTTATTACATTGGGTATTGACATTTTCATGTTTAACTTTATGGCTGACATAACTCACTACTGTTATTTCTATTTTTTGAATCTGTTATATTTCCCTAATGGCGACTGAGGCTACCCACCAACTTGGTAACTATTTGCACCTTATCATTACTGATACTCCAAATCTGCTCTTGCTCGTTAACATTGACCACATCGATCATTCATATCACTGCCTTGTCAAAACACGTCTGGAAGCCATGCCACTACCTGAGCCACCATCCTGTGAGAATGGCACAATATCATAATGTGATATCATGCACAAATTCATATCACAGCAAATGACCAGCACATTTGTGGATTTTTACAAGACTATGACAATGCTCTGAAGAACAAAGACAGTACCTTGAAACAATGGAAATCTCTTCAGACTCCTAAGGCTCGTTTCAATTACAACCGAGCTCTATACATCTGCATACATACAACACCAGAGTAAGAGAGAAGATGTCAAGTGAGGATCCAATTGGAATTGGAAAATTGGAAGAAGTTGCAAGACCCTGATACAAAGGAGGAATTTCAGCTGGAACTAACAAACAGATTCCAGGTCTTGAGCATGAATGATGCCACACCCATCTCTGATAGGTATGAGACCTTTGAGACAGCAGTTCGTGAAGTTGCTGAGAAAGTTATTGGAAAGCAAAAGCCATGCGGACTGCCAAGTTGGGTATCAGATGCAACCATCAGACTTAAACTTGAAAGGGGTGAGGCCAAAAAGCGGTACTCTATTTCAAAGTTTCGTCAATCTAGAGAAAGATGGAGGAACTTGAACACCAGCCTTAACAACTCCTATAAATCTGATGAGCTTGCTACAATAAAAAAAAACAGATGGAAGACCTGAAGCTGGCCGATGAAATGGGGAATTACACCACCACCTGGAAAATCATACACTCGCTTTCTGGAAAGAACTTAAGGAAAGGGGTAAAAGTCAAAAAGAGAGATGGATCAGCCCCAACCAGTGACCATAAACTGCTTGAGGAATGGAAGGAATATTTCAGTTCACTCCTTAACAATGACAGTGGCACAGCAGCTTCAGAACTTCCTGCACCAGCTGTTGAAGATCTTCCTATTATCACTGAGCCCCCAAGTCGTGAAGAAATAGTCGAAGCAATAGCAGCCATGAAGACCAACAAGGCAGCAGCATTCGACTGTGCTATAACTGCTGAAGCACTTCAGGGAGGAGGGGATAGCATGATTGATATGATTCTCAAATTCTGTATGGAAGTATTCTCAATGCTGGCACGGCCACGACAATGGGTCACAAATGTCATCATTCCTCTACCAAAGAAAGGCGACTTTGTCTCTAATGACAAACTACCGTGGTATCTCGTTTATGTCCATTGCCGCAAAAGTGTACAACAAGATCCTTCTGAGCAGGATTCGACCTCACATTGATCCCTTACTGAGAAGCAACCAGGCTGGCTTTAGATCAGGTCGAAGCTGTGGTCAGCAAAAACACATTTTGAGGAGGATCATGGAAGGCTTCAAGGAGTACCAACTTCCCTTGACAGTCACTTTTGTGGACTTCAAAAAAGCCTTCGACTCCATCAACAGGTCCGTTCATGTTCTCAGTGCTGCGGCATTACATGCATTATGGAATACCAAAGGTTGTGGTCAATGCCATCCAGGTGCTCTACAAGGACTCCAACAGTGCCGTTATGGTAGATGGAAGTATCTCAGAACCTTTCCAAGTAACAACTGGAGTGCTTCAGGGTGATGTGTTGGCACCATTCCTGTTCATTATCCTGGTAGACTACCTCCTGAAGAAATCAACTTCTGGAATTGATGCTGGAATTGTTACCTACCCACGTCGGTCAAGCAGGTATCCTGCTAGGATGCTGAATGACCTGGATTTTGCTGATGATATTTCCCTGTTGGAATTTTCTATAGCCGGGGCCCAGTCACATCTTACTAGGACTGCAACAGCAGCAGCAGATCTAGGCCTTGTCATCAGCGCACCTAAGACAGAATATATGACTGCAAACTGTAACACTCAGCCAGCACTTGAAGTCTATGGTAGTACCATCAACCATGTCACAGACTTCAAGTGCTTGGGTTCCAAGATGGGCTCTAGTGTTGGAGACCTAAAAAGAAGAAAAGCACTAGCCTGGGCCGCTTTCTGGAAACTGGAACGCCTTTGGAGAAGCCCATCCCTGCCAATCGAAACAAAAATCAGGCTGTTTGAGACAACTTGTGTCACTATCCTCCTGTACGGGTGCGAGTCATGGGTAATCACCAAGGACATGGAAAACAAGATCAATGCCTTTGCAACATCTTGCTACAGAGTCATGTTAAACATCAAGCGTGTGGATCGGATCCCAAATGAAACCATCTACAATCTGACCAACACCACTCCACTGGTTGCCAGAGTCAAGATTCATCAACTCAAATTTCTCGGCCATATACTGCGTCTTGAAGATGACGAGCCTGTGAAAGAATATGCCCTTTATATTCCACCACATGGGAAGAGGAAACCGGGACGGCTGCGGACACTGTACTTACAGTATGTACAGCACCTCCCGGGAGATACTGAAGGGATGCTGCAGCCAAACAAAATTGTTTCGCTTGCCCAAGATCGCAACAGTTGGAGAAAGCTTGTAGTCGCCTGCTCCGCAGCCGACTGATGATGATGATGAGGATCCAAGTCCTGCTGATAGACAGCTCGCCAGCTGATGGGCATGGCGGCAAGTCTTAGATACCAAATAGATATTAAATCAAACTGCTCCTCATATATTTCATCTGAGAAAAGGGCAGAATGCTTCACAAGTTTATACATTGAAAAATATACATCCCACGCCACAAGCTGAAAATGCACGTCCGTCCCAACGAATACACAGAGAAACACGTCAAAATATGAAATGTTGCGTCTGAGAAATAGTTCATGACGCTCTTGATAATAACGTTTTGAGGATCCAAACTACACCACAAACAGTAAGTATGCCAATAACGTGGACAATAGCTGTTGTTATTCCTACAAGAAGAGCAGCGAACACTCTCCCAACACCTACTGTCCAATGTCTCTACTCTTTGGTACTTTCAAAGGTTATGGAGAGACTGATATATGAAGGCACCATCTTGACGTACATGAGCAGATATATGATCCATCCCAGGTCCTCTTCTAGCTGTATATCACCTTCATAGATGACATCACACTCAGACTTATGAGTCCCTCCATCCTTTTCTCCAACGATGCCATGTTGATTACTTGTAATAAGTCAAAAGAAGACAGAGAAAGCGTTGTTTCTTCACTTAACATGGTATGGCCCTTCAGAATAAATTGGGTACTTCATGGAATGTACTATTTGGTACTGCAAATAGCAAGACGACCACAATCTTAATTCGAAGAGATGCCGCTTAAGTAACTATACAATCCTGTTCTTCTTTGAAACTTTAGAAGAGGCCGACAGCGCCTACTTGAAATTACGGTCAGCAAAGACCTGCCATGGACACATGTTGTCACACAAATGACAAAAACAGCTTGCCAACTGGACGTCTCGGACCGCTTCGCCGAGCTGTCCCTATATCGAACTCAGGGATGCACCATTAGATTCTCAGGGGGTAGGATGTTGGGGTCGGGGCAAGTTTTTTTAAAATATTCATGCATTTATACAATGTGAGTTAGGTGGGGAAAGTTTTGTTTTTTTGCTCATGTAGTGGGTGAAGGGGTTTTTTTTTTCAAACACTTCCTACCTCCACCCCCTGAGAATCTAATGGTGCGTGGCAGTGGTGTACAAGCCCATGGTCCTCTCCAGCATGGAATATGCCAGCTCTGCATTTACAACTTGTATCCAGAACTTGGTATTGTTCTACAGCAGAGTTCAGTTCACATAACCTTTCGGTGAATGAATCTTGGTCAGCCCCAAGGGATGGTTTCTCCTCTTTTCTGCCGGCACATTTCTGAACATGTTGTTTTCATGGTGAAGCGCGATCGTTGAACTAATCCGGCGTTAGCAAGTACTACCTAATATATCATGGCTCGTAAACTGATGTCTTAATTTATATAATGGATACACGTTCATTATCGAGATCAGTAGAATTGCGACAGATTGATCAAAGCTACTTGTTGTTCAACCATACTGTAGTTACTGTCCGTTTTCCTATACACAGTACACAGTGCTCTCACCATTGACGCGCGACCTTTACAAATAGTGTATGTTAGAAGTATATTGCGTTTGCCTAGTTAACATCACTGTGTGAAAAATAACCGGTCAATATTTAAACTATTCTCCAAACTTCTAGCAAATATATTTCTCTAACATGACCTAAAATTACAGCTAGGTTAGAAGTTCAGAAATAGTCGCACTTCCGTAGAATATGAGTGAGGGCAAAGCATAGGTAGCTCATAGCTAGCCAACTCCCCGTGTTAATTGAATGGAGATTTGACCGAAAATATTGAGCTATATTGGTAACGGACCGCTCCGTTCTGAGGGATGCCACAAAAAAACGGTACAAGCTACATTTAAACTATTCTATGAAATTCTAGAAAATATAGTTTTGTAACATGTCCTAAATTTTTAGCTAATTTAGGTGTTTGGAAATAGTCGCACTTTTGTGTTTTAGGAAGGATATGTAAACGACAGATAACACCAAAAATATGAAGAAATTATTTCCAAACCGTGTTAAGTCAACAATCATTATGTTGCTCATTTTCAAGAATGCTGGTTAACAAAAAGCAGGCCATTGTCTCATTTCGTGAACAAAGGTCCACATACCATTGTTTCCTTGCGTTTCCTTTATAATCAGTTACCCAACTGAAGCTGTATTATAGCACCTCATAGCGATACCGCACATATAAAACAGACACATGTGCACAACCAGAGAAGATCCGATTTAATCAGTTGAGCTGTTTCAATGAGTGTTATCTTGGTTTAATAGCTTTTAATGGGGTTTAAGTCCTGCAAAGGTCGAGATGAATTCTACTGTAGACATGACTGCATCATGCATGTTCAAAGTGAAAAACAAACAAAACTTACCTATACAATTCAAGTGATAATGTTCTCTAATCCTTCCGACGTCGTTACTAACCAGTGGCGTATCAGCGTACACACGATTGAGTGGCTGTCCAGGTGTGTCCATACTCCACCCACCAAACCTAACAATGGCACATTCGCATGGGTCTTCATAAGGCAGAAACCATTGCCGAACATGTCCAGTATCCTTGTGAGTAACTTCACATGACAAATGTGCATGGGATAGGTGCTCTACAAGGTTAGGAAATAATAATAATAATAATAATAAGCATTTATAATGCTCCATTTATAGTTTTACAGCATTACAGTTGTTTGATAGCGTGTAAAACTATGTCGTTTTAAAGAAAAGGTGAACACTGATTGCGCTATTTATCTTTTAAGATACACTTTAAAATTGTATTTTCATCTTTACAAGAGGTAGACACTGGTATAATGGCATCATAAAAAGAGTAACAAATCATGAAATGTTAGGAAAAACTTATTATTTGGCTAAATTAAATTTAAGATATATGTGAATAGCGCCCTCATTTTTCACACAAAGAGAGGTTTAACGAACACCAGCGCTGTCACCTTCGGAGCCTTATTTCACCCTTTTTATGATTGATGAGCACTCCATTGTAGTTTCCTCTTGTGAAGGTGGCTTGGGAATAGGTCCTTGAAATGTGTTTCTTCTCTTTTGCTTACTAACAAAATTAATATAACAAAATCAGCTTATACTTAAGCCTATGAATAACAGGGCTTAAGCTACACTAGCAAGTGCCACACCGTTGCAACGGTCGACCCGGGTGATGTAAGGCAGAAGGCAGGACTAGTGTAGAATAGTGTTATCGAGGAATAGTTCTTTCAGTTTATAGAATTTAAAAAAATACCACAAAAGAAAAGAAACCAAAAATATATGTTAAAAAGAGCTGGCAATATATGCATATTAGTGTGATCGTTTTAATTATATCATGATTACAGTGACTTTAGCCGTGTGATAGTATACAAATATTACATGCCTATGAGTGTGATAGTATACAAATATTAACTGTCTATGAGTGTGATGGTCGAAATATAATCACGAGGTGAAAGATAGATTGTTCCATTCCACGAGCCGGAACGGCGAGTGGAATGGAACGATACATCTTTCACCGAGTGATTATATTTCGACCATCACACTCATAGACAGTTAACATTTGTTTTATATCACTCGTACATAAATTCTATTACTAAAATACTATTTAAGGTAGGAAATACATTTTTTCATCAACATAACACCATGTTTTGCCGTAATATACTTCACATTTTGGGGTTCACCCCATAACTAAATCGGCGAGTCCAAGAGTCAGCGCACGGCTTGGCGCAGGCGCACTACGGCAGAGCGCTATGATGATAAAGACTATCACACGGAGGAGGTGATAGTAAAAATGGCAAACGGTAATCAACCAATGAACTGTCTAGAATTTGTGTATGAGTGATATAATACAAAATATATCACGAGGTCAAATTTTGACTTTTCTATTTCACGAGGCGTAGTCAAGTGAAATAGATCAATACACGAATATTGGCATGTAATATTTGTTTTATATCATGATATCAAATGGTTTCTTTTCATGCCATGTGATAGTATACAAATATTTACTGCTCTAAATTCGGGATCTGGTGGAATCTATTGGTCCCCTCGGTGAACTGAAGACCGTGAGCCTACTATTTCCCGAGAAATTCTAGACAGTTCATTGGTTGATTATCGGTACCATTTATTATTTTTACCATCAGCCTTTCCGTGTGATAGTTTTTACCATCATAGTGCTGCGCCGTAGTGCGCCTGCGCCAAGCCGTGCGCTGACTCTTAGACTCGCCGATTTAGTTGTGGGGTGGACCCCAAAATGTGAAGTATATCACGGCAAAACATGTTGATGTTGATGAACAAATGTATTTCCTACCTAAATAGTATTTTAGTAATAGAATTTATATACGAGTGATATACAACAAATATTAACTGTCTTAAATTCGTGTAATGGTCGAAATATAATCACTCGGTGAAAGATGTAGGGCATATGTTCCATTCCACTCGCCGTTCCGGCTCGTGGAAATGGAACAATCCATCTTTCACCTCGTGATTATATTTCGACCATCACACTCATAGGCATGTAATATTTGTATACTATCACACTTGAACAATACCAACAATTAAAATTGATTGTATTGTTCAGGTCTAGAATTGAACATTATATAATATGTTTTGTTAGAATATTTAATAAATGATCACATCAAACACCGGGGCTTGTGGAACAACCATGGAACACTGTCGACAGAGTTGTGAAATTCCAATGAAAATGGCCGATAATAATAACCGATGGTTCCTCAATCAAGCTCGTGTAGGCCGTAAAGGACTGGGGAGCAAGAGAAGAACCGACTGTCCCTCGGAAAAATATTTTCAAGGTGAAATTAAAAGGGCATTTCGTGATACACAGCCTCATCCCCCCACTTTTCTCAAAAAAAGTTGAAATTTTTATATCACTGGAATACTCTGGCTACATAATGTTTATGTACAAAATATATATTTCTTGCAGATTAATTCGTTTAGCAAAGATATCGCGAAATTTGAATTTCGTTCTGGTGCACCAGAACGAAATTACAACGTATTGTCTATGGAGCAGTGTAATACACATGCATAACTCGCAAACGCAAAATCGGAATCAACTGAAATTTTGGGAACATATGCTTTTTTCGTGGATATGTATTGAAAAATGTCATAAAAAGACCACGAAATACTCCTTTAAGATACCCTCAAAACAAGGACAAATATTTCTCAATAGCCTCAGAATGCAAGAACTTCGGTTTTGTTAATAATCAACAACAAAAGCAAAAGACATGGGTCGATATATTATCACTATCTCTCTCTTTTTTTCTCTCTTTTTCTTACTCCCTATGATCATGATGATGAATAAGTATCTTTCTATGTGCTTTTATCTTTCTCTCTCGGTACAAATGTAAAATATTTCCTATTTGTTTTACGTACTAGACACTTTTTAAAACATATGCGGCGACATAGTCCCCGGCTTTAGTCTGTAAATTAATTGGAATTTTAGAGTGCCACGTTTCCATGACACCGGGTTAAGATATCAATGAGAATCGTGATAATCACCCAGTTTATTACAAACTTAAATTCAGCTTATAAGAAGAGTATTATAATATTTAGTGTGAAATTCACTTTAGTGGTACTAAAAAGTGCACGGCTCATTAGCTATATCGTTATAATTTGATATCCATTTGTAAAAAGAAAGTGGTAATGCCATACTAATCATGCTAATGGGAAGCAACAGAGCAAGGCAGGTCGACATTGGATATTTTCAGTTGTTAATAAGTACTTCAAAAGTTTTGCATGTCAGGTGGTGGGGCTGTAGGGGTGGGTGTGTGTGTGGGGGGGGGGGGTCCCTCGGAAAAATATTTTCAAGGTTGCTATTTCTTGAGGATGTTATTGGCATGCTTCAAACCTTGCTGTGATATTTTCCCGGATATTTTTACATCGCGGCCTGGTGGAAGGTAAATTACATTGGCCATTCAGTTGTTCAAATGAAAAAATCTACACCCACTGTGAAATAATTATGGCATACAGGGTGTCCCAGAAAAAATTACCGAGTGAATAAAATTGAACGTAAGTCGAGAAATAGACATTGGAATCAAAAAATTTAAAATGTAGCGCATAGCGTATTTTATTGTGCATCACATACGAACATTTTATTTGATTCGATTGACTAATTGCGAAGAAATTAACGATTAAATAATGCGCGCATCAATGCATTTCATTCCAAGTTTGATCAACAGGCGCTTTTTCATACTCACTCACCGCTTCCTAAAGTTTGTGTATCTCATTAAATTTAGTCCACATTATCTATTTTATAATCCGACAGTGTTATGTTTTTCATGCTTTCACTGAAGAAAAATAACAGTTTGTCCGAGAAAACTTTCTGCAATTGGAGGCTTTCCAACTTTAATTCTTTAGGTTGTGCAAATATGTTATATTTTAAATTTCCAAAGAACATTTGAGCCAAAAATGACAAAATTAGTGCTTACAGTTTTACGTGTGATATTTGATACCATGCAACATTAATGTTTTGCATTACAATTTCTTGGTAATATTCCAAAAACATTAAGGGGAAGCTGCACCAGGATTGTTGTGAAATAGGGGTATTTTAGTCTTTTTATGTTTTTTCTAAATTAAAGATCTATAGAATTTGGGCCTTTAGTTGCTTTTTATTTGATTCAAATCGGACATTTGGTTCAGAAGTTGCAAGTAATCAAAGGGAACAACGTGACGCGAAAAAGTCGCGAATTGAATTCTGTCCTATACTAATACACGTAATGTATTTCTTATGTATTGTATTGTTTTCAAGGGGCGATATTTAAGGAATTTCCAGCTAAAAATTAATTGCTGAATAATGTAATATGTTTATTGTCTATAAATAATTAGTATAAATGTTATTGTTGTCAGAAACATGATTTTATAATGATATGCATAATTGCTGCCTAATTAACACCCGGGGGGCACTCAACTTTGGAAGTGACGGTATGTGCCTGTCAATAGGCCCCCTCTTTTGAAGTCGACTTTTTTTAAAGTCATACCCGATGACCCCCTTTTTTTTAGTTGCGGCTACCCAATGACCCCCTTTTTTGGTTGCGTCTTACCAATGACCCCCTTTTTTCTAGTTTTTCTAGAAGAGCATCATCAAAATGCAACAAAATAATGCCGAAACTTTCAAATTTTGCTCAATTTTTTCAAAATTATGCCGAAACTTTCAAAATTTTGCTCCATTTTTTTCAAAATTTTCTACCCGATGACCCTTTTTGAAATCTTATACTCAATGACCCCTTTTTTTCAAAATCTTATACCCAATGACCCCCTTTTTTATTTTGTTTGTACCCAATGACCCCCTTTTTTAAAGTAACGCTTTGTTACCGATAGGCCCCTACTTCGCGACACCGGTAGGCACATACCCGTCACTTCTAAAGTTGAGTGCCCCCCCCCCCCGACATCATGTGAAAATCCAACATGGCCGCCGTTACCATGGCAACCGTTATAACGACGATCATTTTTTTGGCTGGAATCGCTAAGTTTGATCAGCACACACATTCCCACCAATTTACAAGTGCACAGGTCAAATACTTTAGAAAATCACTTTTTTCAGTGCAGCTTCCCCTTAAGGGATGGGGTATGAACAAAACCTAATTGGATGTTTTGAAAGAAACAGATTGTTTAAAAAGAAAGAAAAGGATTTCACCGAACAAAATATGAAGCACAATGACAGTGTTAACCACCAGTGCGCATTGTGTTGAATGATCTTTCTTTCAAACTTGGAATAAAGTGAATTGAGACATGCGTTATGTAATTGCTCATTTCTTCGCAATCAGTCAACTGATTCGATTAAAATTAGCGTATAAGATACAAAATAAGATGGGTTATACGCTGATTTTTAGATTTTTGGATTCTGATGTCTATTTCTCGACTTACGTCCAAATTCATTCGCCCGGTAATTTTTTATGGGACACCCTGTATGTTGTTGCGCATTGAATTTCATTGCGATATTTTTGTAAGGTGATCCAGAGCAAGGAAAAACGACATTGACGGCCCAATTGCTCCAACTATAACGTCAATATAGGCCTATCTGTTTTGTCTTGTTTTTGATATAATATGTCGGGGGTGGGTGCAGATATGCGTGGGTGTGATAGGGTATTAAGAATTTTATATTTGTAGGTAATTTAGTAAGTTCTTACCTAACTGAGAACATAGAATCAGAAGCACACGGTAAGCGCGATATCGGGTCATCGCTTGAGATTTGCAAGTCAATTAAGATCACCTGAAATTGGAATAACATGCATAATATAAGCGAATGCGGTATCAATACTTGATCATCATGATGATATAAATTAATCAATAAAAAAACAATTAAAGGAGTATTTCGTGATCCTAGCATCCTCTTTTTATGACATATTTCAGTAGATATCTATGAAAAAAGCTTATTCCCAAAATTTCAGTTGATTCAGATTTTGCGTTTGCGAGTTATATGCATGATTATCATGATTATGTGTATTACACTGCTCCAATGTGTTGTAATTTCGTTCTGGTATATACCAGAACGAAATTCAAATTTCACGATATCTTTGCTAAACGAATTTATCTGCAAGAAATATTTTGTACATAAACATTTATGTAGCCAGAGGTTTCCAGCGATATAAAAATCTCAACTTTTTTTGAGAAAAGTGGGAGGATGATGCTATTTATCACGAAATGCCCTTTTAACATAGAGCATCATTGAAAAAATAAATAGTAAAAAAAACACCATTAACACCAGCAAAACAACCACGAATTGAAACAAAACTAAAGTAAACAAGCAACAAACACAAATAAATAAACCACCCCAAACAAACAAACAAATAAAACATAATTGGAAAATAAATCATGTCTTCTATAATTACCAACCCAGAGCAGAACATACTCAAACAGCGTTACTTTGTTCGTATTCTAGAACCAAACTTTATGGAAATTAAAATGATGCTATTTTAATACAAGCTATTATTTAATATCCATGATTGAACAAGATCAAACACTTCACTATAATTAAATTAACGATCTTGTCTAAAATGAAAGATACATTTAATAGAATTGCATGTTTTGTCAACATATACCATTTATGACGTTAAAT
Source organism: Amphiura filiformis (assembly GCF_039555335.1). NCBI lineage: Eukaryota > Metazoa > Echinodermata > Ophiuroidea > Amphilepidida > Amphiuridae > Amphiura > Amphiura filiformis. Next base: position 70,188,488 of record NC_092631.1, read on the forward strand.
AACATGGCATATCTGGAATTGGTACATGAGCTATATACAATCTCGTAAAAAATTGTACGAACACTAAAGATACCAGATTTTGTTCAAATTGGCTTAGGCCTTGTTGAAATGGTTCCCTTTCAACCCCAATGTTGGAACACACAATATGCTCTTCATCACCATAATGTTCTTCCAACATTAATTAGTGAGAAATGGGGAAGGGGATTACGTGATCTCTCGAGGATAAGTTCAAAATGAAGCGAATCATTTTGTTTTGAGTGATTTGAAGCTTACGTTGACTTTCCTTTGATAAACCAGTAAACCAGGAGGTGCTACAATAATCTAAATGACACATAATCATGATTAACTCGCAAACGCAAAACCGGAATCAACTGAAATTTTCGAATTCAGATTTGTTTGTGGAACACTAACTTATAGGCCCTACATACCTCTTAGTTCTCAAATAGTACGAGTACTCGCAGTGTAACATTGGCCTATATGATAATGCAAATTAGATTGTTGACACCGAAGGAAGTTTGATTAAAATATGTATTTTATCCAAATAAACTAAAAGCGTCAATACTTACTCAATACCATTGTTATTCCATACTGCTATTGTCTGGTCTTACAAGATTATCTCTATCTTACCAAGTTCAATGTTTGCAGGTGATCTCAAAAATGCGACAAAGAGTTCTGAGGTGCTAATAAAGAATGGATCTTAATAAATGCGCTAAGGTGCTGATAACATGAAACAAATTTAAATAGCAACAAATAAGTAATTCCCGAAGTAATTTGGCGATATTCGCTTCAATAGGTCGACAATAGCAATTACTTGATTAGGTCGATAATAGCAATTACTTGATTGATCCTTGTCCTTTCTTTTACGCATGTGCATTTATAGCATGTAAATTAAAATATTCTCAAACCCATGTCGGAAAAAATGAGGACTAAAAAGATTTCTTGGTAGGCCTACCGTTGGACTAATTAAGACCATGATAGTTGACCTGGGGGGGCACTTCCAATATGAAATGGATATATGTGTAGGGCTGGCACCTCCAATGGGGTCATTGGGTGAGAGCATGATTTTTGGCATTCGGTGAGAGCAAAATGTAAAAAATAGGGGGTCATTGGGTGAGAACATGACCTTTTTTAAATGGAACCTTTGGGTGAAGAGTGCCGAAACAGCGCCACAGAAACCTCGAACATCGAATTTCTAGTTCTAAATGGCATCAAATTTCTTCTTCTTTTTTCAAAATTAGTAAAAAAATAACTACACACTGGTAACAAAAGTTATGTATATTATAGGGGCAAGGAATCCATTTACTTCATTGATTCAAGACAAGTGGTTCATTATATAAAAAGAAATGAGGTACATTCTAGCGGTACCTCTTTTCTTATCATAAGTAACGTACCGCTTGTCTTGAGTAACTGGATTTCTTGCCCCTATAATAAACATAACTTTTGTTACCAGTGTATTATTATTTTTTGAGAAAAATGCAAAAATAGCCAAATTTATCAAGGGGTGTAGTACCACCTTAACATTTTCCATATGAATCGATAGCTATAGGGGCCTATACAGTACACAACTTGTAAGTTCCCCCTAATACTTTAATGGTCTAGTCTTTATTAGAGTTGTTATCACAAAAAGAATAATCTGAGACCATTTTAATCCAAGGAGCATTTTCTACTTTAACCCCCTTGACCTTTTTGCTCATAAATCCACACTGATAAGTCATATGTTTGTAAAACTATACATTTATGGAATCCTTATGACAAGAGGAATAATCTGACATAGGTTTGGACACAATAGGACCTGTTTTTGATTTTGACCTCTATATAAACTGTGACCTTAGATATCTCGAATTGTCCAAGGTTGACAATTTTACACCCATCAGAATCCTATTTTGTACCACCAATAGAACAAAAATCAACAAAGAATCCTATTTTGTACGACCAATAGAAAAAATTCAACAAAAAAAAACCTAGCAAAACCAATGTACCTTGTTCTGCCACCGGACTAATTCTACTCCTTTTTCTTTCCACAGTACAGATTAAAAATTCCTTTTGAAACACTAACTATCCCCTGGGTCTCATGGAAGAACAGAGGATACTTTAACACATCCACTGAATGAGTAACCCAGGCAAAAGCAGGAATAAACAAACTTTGTAGAAAAAACACATACACACAAAAGTCAATTGATTTCATAACAATTTTTAATCATATAAAATTCTTGTTGCAAAATTATAACAAGGAAATACTGGACAACGAGTCCACTATTTTCTGTGTATAATATTTTAAAACATAGGCCTACCTTTCAATTTAAGATAATTATACACACAACATTCGTACCCAATGCTGAAGAATTCATTAAAATATTTCAATTACTTCTTATATTAACTGCGAAATTGGCAGTTGGTAACAGTGCTATTTGAGGTGACATAATACACTATTAATGAATTACTTGACATCATTCACTATCTTTCAGAAATCATCTAATATTACAACCTAGTATTTGATTCTAAATCTATCACATAATTATTCCCTTTTTGAAATATTACTATTTAAAAGTAATCACACTTTTGGGAGGTATTTATTGCTTTTATTTTGAAATGTCCAGTTTAGCACAAAATTCAAGTTTTTCCTTTGTTGTAAAAAGGCACTTCTCTGAATCTGGTCACATTTCAACGGCTAAGTCAACAAATCCCTTTGTGGAATGGTGGGTACAGAGATGTGCAGGTTTGGGTGCATTTTAGGCTTTTTAGGGAAACTTTGGGTTCTTTGGTTGGGGTTTTTTTTTGGGTAAAATTTCCACAAATGTTTCCAGAATTGAGTAAAGAAATAATTTGAAAAGAATAATCATGAAGTATATATATTTAGGACTTTTTCACCAAATTTGGTATGTTTTTGTGGTAAGTTTTCGGAGTCCCAACCGCACACATATCTACCCAATCCACTCCCCCCGGGAACAAATCTACTTCCCTCTAACCTTGATGACAAGAACCTTTCCAGGCTCAAATATTAAAATAAGAAACTATATCCCTACATTTTATTATTGCTTTTTGATACACTTAAGGATGGAAGTAATTGATTCTACTATACAAAAGGATGGCAAATAATATGGTGTAAGTAAAAAGACTACCTGACTGAATTATATTGCTGTGTATTATTTAGGCACTTTCATTTAAGTTTCAAAGGACACTATTTTCAAATTTTACAAAGTTCACACTGTAATACATGCTATAGAAATACCAGTGTTGTCAATGCAACATATTTGATCCATGTCAATCTAGATAAACAATATCTAGATCTGGGACACATACTGTGACTGGTAGTATTGATGAAACATTGTTACTAAGACCAATATCTGGTCTATTTTTCTATTCGTCATTCAGCTCATAATAGACAACACTAATCATAGTTGAATGCAGCACTTCTGTAAACTCCCATGTAAAGTCCACTTTGCATATTACATGCCTGATGGACGCTTTTGTGAATTTACACAACTGTAAACCGGAATGTTTTTGATGCGCGCAGCAACAAAAAATTATAAATATTCACCAATTATGAGCTGAATAGCATAGGCTATATTTTAGTATTACATGTCACAATATTTCATGCACATGATGTGTAAATAGTGACATTACCAAAGGCACCACACTATTGCTTTAATATTTCAAGGCACTAGCACAAAGGCAAATAATGGTTATATCAAAAATACACAACAAATATGAGCTTTTCAGTTAAATAAGGTATCCGATTTCAATACAAAAATGCACAAGATCAGCTTTGAAATTGAAGTATAGAGGCCCTGCATGCTTTTATCACACGAGTTCAAACTAGCATCCTATCCCGTAATATTCTGTGGAATAAAATGGTGTTTATGTTAGAGATACTGGTATGCTTCTGTTGAGCAGAGTTGAGCACTGGTCATGATTAGGCCCTTGAAACTTTCCTGTTTCCCATCACTTTTTTTCTAGCTCATAATGAGCCAACTTTTTCCATTATTCATTATTTTGGCAATTTCTATTTCTCACAAAAAGTTGTAAGGGCTTGTACGCAAACAAGACACTTGAATAGGGGATCACCAAAGATTGAATTGTTTATTCCCTGCTTCTGAAATGATTTTGACACCTGTTTTCACTTTAAAGAACACTATTTAGAAAAAAAATTATGTATAATTTTACCAAATAATGAATTTTTTTCAGATTCTTGGTTCAGAAACGCGGGCGAAATTTCATAACGTGTGTGGGAGACAGGAAACAGGAAATCAAGTTTCAAGGTAACTATGTCACATGCAGGACCTCTATACATATTTTACAAATGAGCAGCTTTAACAGAAGTAGTCTGACCAACCCTCCCAGGCACTGAGACAAGAAGATCTATTCAGCATTATTAGATAATCAGAATCATGCCAGTGGATGTGATAGGATCAAACTTGGTTTCAAAATCTCAAGGATTAAGTCAAGCTTTTGTATAAAACTACATGTTAACTTTTTCATTCAAGTCATTTTAATCTGATTTAAGAAAATAAAAACAAAATTGAAATCTACTATTTGAAGACAAAACAACAAGCATGAGCTGGGATATACCTACCAGTAATCAACATCCAATCAGATTATAGTCATCTATTTCTTATATTACAGCACATCTTGTTACTTTATTGGGCTATTTCAGATAAAATCCATACACCCCTTATATAAGACATAACCTTAATCTCACACACAGGGGGTGTAGATTTCAAATGGAGTCCTTCATTCAGGTAACCCCATTTGAAATCAACACCACTATGTGGAAGATTAACACCAGGTCTTTAATAGTGGGTGTAGCTTTCAACTGGAATAGCCCAAAATTTTTAACTGATTAAAAATATATTTACACATGACATATTATAAATATTTAAGTAGAAAATCTTATGTAAGTCAGAACTCAAATAATTAAGTAGAAAATCAACTTACGAGTTGAAATCAAACATTTGAAATATCAATAAACAACAACTAAAAGAAAGTATGGAATTTATCTTCTTGTTTTTAAAACTGAAAACATATTCCTGAAATAAAAATAAAATATAGTAATATTCTAGTCACTCAAATGTTTTAGAATCAACAACAGGACATTAACACTATAAAGATTAAGAATTTACAAATAAGAATTAACAAATTCCTCTCCATTATGGTCAATACAAAATAATGTTCTTTCACAACTAATGTTACAACCAAACCACCCATTTAATACAGTGCTGCATCAAACGCCAGGTACCAACAAAAATCTAATTTCATGCCAGAGACAAATAAAAATGGCCTAAAAATTTGAAATGACCCCTCAACTTTAACCCTCTCCACGCTGGTGTCGACTGCAGACGACAAGTTTCAAATTCTTTAAAAATTCAAAAATATCAGAATTGTACATTTTCATGACCATATTTGGAATCGGCATGAAAATTGCATTAAAATGAGTACAAACAAGCCTAGTATTGGTTCAGTGGTTCTTGTGATAGCTCTTGATATTTTGGGAAAATATCTCAAAACTTTTTTGTATTGAAGCCTATGGCTAGCATGCAGAGCATTAACAGGCATAATAACAACAGCAATAAGCCCTTTTGCAGTTCCAATCAATCTCAGAACAGAGTGCATTGTGGATAATAAGCATGGGAGATATACCAGTATGGAACTCGCACAGTACATCAACAGCGCTTAACTCTGCACTTCGTAAGCAAATGATTTATACATGTGTTTTGCAGATTGTTTGATGTTGATGTCTTGCCAACATGAGGTGTGTTAATAAATTAACCTTAATTGAGGCATGCAAGTAAAATTCTAGAAAAGTCACAGTGCATTCACACTGTCATGGCAGAGATGGGATCATTTCTCTCTCCTCAATAAACCGGATGTCAAAGTTTTAAGCAGGCATACTTGGAATTGGGAAAAGGTTTATTCCTGTCAATTTGGAGCTGATCAAAGTATTTATTTCAAATCAAATGATATGTTATTTTTATAAAACCACTGTTTTTCATTCAATCCATGTAAAATTACTACTGCACATTTACTTACAAACATAATAATGCATACTCTACTCGTACTACACGTAATAGGAATATTTTTGAAATAAAAATTATCATATTTGAATAGAGTATGCATTTATATTTTTACACTTAATTCAAACATTGACATTTTTGGACAGTTTTTAAAGAAAAAATGGAATGAACATGATATATTTCAGGTTGTCAGAAGATTAGTTGCTAACCTAAGTCTCATCACTACAACATGTTAACAAAATTATACTAAGATATACATATACTCTCACAAATATACACAGCTTATGAACACTATATCATATCTACATAATATTTGTCAGCCTAATATGGTAAGTACATGACTCGTTTTTTAGCCAAATTTAGTTAAGTTTTTACATTCAACATTGACATGTGTACCTTTTCCACTGTGGGGTCACTCAAATAATGGAAATTGATGGAAGCAAATTTTCTCCCCTAAATGGTGTAAGTGGATAGCATTTTTAAATAACCTAAATTGTGTGACAATCCCTCTAAATGAAGTAATATGAGTTTTTGAATCATTGGTGGCAAAAAACAGACCCTCAATGTCGATATGACAGAAAACGGATCCCTAATTGGCAAAAACACTGACGCCACTGTATGCTCAAAATCTGACCCTTTTTCGTGGATGTGTAATACACTTTACTGGTTTATATAGCGGCAATTTATTGTTATCTGGACAATCTGGTACTGATCATCATCATACAAGCATAACAAAAAACTTAGCAGCATGTATACTCATATTGGGCACTGCCATTTTGACTGTCATTTTCTAAACGTTGCCTTTTCAGAGTGTTTGTTGAGCAGCAATGTAGCTTGTGGTCACCTAACCACCCATCAGGTGATCATATGTGATGCTGAATGAAGAGGATATGATGGTGTTGCATTACTGCTCACCAAAATCCCTGAAAAGATGAAAATAAACTTAACCTAAAAGACTCCCTTCTCCAACATTCATATACAATATTGTTTGACAATTTTAGACAATTCTTGCTTCTGAAACGATTCATGAGCCTAAGTAATTGCTCACTTTTTTTTTTTGTTCAGGCATGATTATAAAACACTTCACCAGCTTTGCTAGTATTGTTCATTGGAAACAGTGCAGTCTCATCCTTATTTTTCTCATTTTTTTTATCTTTATTTTGCTATAAAACTTTTATTTACAATTATTTACAAAATATTCAACATTATAAAATACCTCATTATGATTAATTCAAATATTCATTTTGAGAGGCAATAACACATTTTGGGCAGACTATTCACAATACAAAAAGTTTATTGCTTTCTGTTTTGCTGATGTCAAGTTTCTTTTATTGCTATTCAAAGAAGATTTTCACAGCATCCCAGAATACACCATGTGCTGAACACATTTTGCAGCCAGACCAGGAAAGGATGGATTATAATAGATTCTTTCATGTGCAAATACCCAAATTCACATTCTATAGATTTGTGCGTCTAATAGGATGCTTTTGTTATGCTACAATAGCCTTCCGGAAGTAATGTGTTGAAGGTCATCGTCCACATGCATCAGTGAACATCTTAAGAGAAGCTAGGTTGATCTCCAGGTCAAAAATTTACTGTTCCCATTTTTCATTTCAAATTTCAAAACCCTATTTTATCTTACTTCACAAGTTCTTAATTTATGAATACTTGCAATGAGTACATGAGACCCCCTGTTACTCATAAATACTATTCAAAACCTAAGAGCTCCAGTGATATTGCTGCTGTAAAGCCCTCCTTCGTGCACATGTTCAATGGGAACTGGCATGCATCAGGAACCAATTTTGGGGTGTTTTGCAAAAGCCTGGCGCATTGTAGTATTGTGGTGATAATCATCTTTGATTGCTCTCTAACAGTACACACTTATTATTAAAGTAGCTGGTGCCATATCTTATGTGCTTACTTTAGGCTGCGATCACATAGAAGTATACTATTCGGCTATACGGTGCACGTTTTGCAGGTGCACGCGTATAGCTGAAATCGAACAACATAATTTCATACTACCGGGTCACATAAGAGGGCACTATTCGAAAAGGCTGTATACCTGCGTATAGTATAGTATAGTGGGAATCGTGCGAGTTCGATTTTAGTGCAGCGTATACCGTCCTAATTTTAAAACTAAACCATATGTGGGTAAATTTATTTTTTCAATAGATGCACTATCTAATTCTGCACATTATGACACCTCATTGAATGCAATGTGACCTCAAAAAGTAAAGTTACAAGTATTTGATTAGACAAAGATTCAGTTTTAGAATTGGCAAACTGACCTATACTGGCCTGATCGAATAGCGTATAGCGAATACCGTATACAGTATACTTCTTTGTGATCGCAGCCTTATGAGTTACTTTTCATGATATTATAATAGTACAAATGTTTTGCATCACTTTATTCCACTCCCATTTCTAAATTATGCATGCATGAGCTTTCTTTTGGTAGCAATTAAGCTGACCTGTCTGTATAAAGAGTCAATATGTATAAAAAGATTAAGATGAGTAGTTGTTACCATGCCTACAGCTACTTCAGAAGTCTAGCCAATATTTGTAAAAAAACACATATCCAGTCTCTGCTACAAAATCAGTTGCCTCACTTTTTCCCTCTCTGCCACATACATCCACATGCAATGATTATGACTAAGAATACCAGAGCTGCAACAGCTAATATGGAGAGTATTATGATCCATTCCCATTCTATGAGTAACTGTGGAGCTGCTGTGGGTGGCGGAGTCTCTTCTGCAAAGAGAATTGAAGAATATTATTAGTGGGGGATTAGTGATGAAGGTATAGTACACACAGGATGTTATTAACGATAACACTGGTTTATCTGGTTCACTTTGGCAAGATTACATTTGATAGATTTAGAACTATTTCACTTTAAATTAACAGTTTTACAGTGGTGTGATTCAAAGCTTGTGAAATATCCTGAAAGTAGTAGAAAATCCTGAAAATCATCCTGAAATTGGGCTAAAATACCCCCCAAATGGGCTGAAATCAATAAAGATTGTGTAAATTTTGGCCATAAAAAATCCCTGAAATCAGGGAAACTCCTGAAGAATCACACCCCTAGACTTTTAAACTTCCTTGTTCCTTATATATTTGCAAAGAGTTTCCAATATTAATAAAATATACTTACTTATGGAGCAATCCTTGCCAAAATACTTGTCTCTGCAGACACACTCATAGTAGTTATTCATGTTTTTACATGTACCGCCATTCTGACATGGATTACTAGCACACTCATTAACATCTGAAAGGGCAAAGGTCAAATACATGAAGGTTACTGTAAAGACTAATATAAATTTTGTTAAAACATTGACAATATATCTTCTTAAAAGGTTTTAGAAGAACATAGATTTCTTTTTTGTCTGGTATCTTAACCCTAACACGTCAGAGTACTGCAAAATACTACATGATATATGCACTGCGCCTCCGTGCACCTCACATGATGTGATGACCAAATCACCCTAAGTGATATATAGGCAAGCTTTCGTTGGCCCGGCTAGCGAAAGACCCGTGGCTAAGTGTCGCCGATCTAGACTTATAATGCGAGGGGTTTCGGGTTTGAATGCCACCCAGAGCAAACAACTACTTTGCTTGTTTCCTCTCTTTATTCCTTCCTTCTTTCTCTTCCACTTGCCCAAAACCCAATGGTTTGTTACACTCACCTTGATGACAGTAAGTTCCATCATATCCAGGATCGCATACACAGTCATATCGTAATGGTTTGTTGGCATTCTTCTTGCATTTTCCATTCTGGCACAAGTTAGTGGTGTTATCACATGGGTCAAATTCTGAGCAAAAGAAATTTGAACAAAGCAAATCAACAGTTAGAAATGACCTGAGAAACTCAATAAATATATGATAAAGAAAAGTATTATGAAATAGATATGGGCATCTTTGGACTAAACTTGTTCAAATATTGCATCTATAGCTCTGTATGTTTTGTTGTTCATAAGCTACACAAAACTGATAATTGCATCAACATTTTCACGAGATATGATTATTTTAATGGTGTCAAAATAATGAATGCAGAAGAACTGATTGAAATGAAATATTGGCATCTCATTCACATATGTGTACATCCATATCAAAACGATGCACTTGTCGGCTGCTACATGTGTCTCATTTCACGTAATAGTTAGAAACAAATACCAGACTCATCTCAAGTGGAGGTCACTTCAAATCATTACCAAGTCACATGGTTAAGGAATTACAGAGAACATTCCTTAACCATGTGACTTGGGAATCATTTGAAGTGATCTTCCCTTGAGATGAGTCTGGATTTTATCCTATAGCTATTGTGTGAAATGAGACACATGTAGCAGCCGACAAGTGCATCATTTTGATATGGATGTACACATATGTAGTGCATAACTAGTTGTACCAATGATCAGTCCTGCTGTTAAGTGGTGGGAAGCAGGGGCGTACCCTGTGCCCCAAGGAAGTAGGTAAAAAAAAAAGCAAGTAAAACAACACATTAAAAGAAATGAGCAAATTTCCATATGGCTGTAGCACTAAGAATTTGTGAACCCAAAAAATGAGTGTGGAAATAGATTTTTTGTAGTCATGTCCCCCATCAGAATCACAAATTCTGTGGGCAAAAAAGGACTCTGTGTATTCATGATGCTCTCTAGGCCTGTAATGGCTCTCAATGGCCCTCCCAATGATTGTTTAAATGGTCGCTACTCAGCCTAAAGTAAAATTGCAGTATTGACTTTGTCATTTACTTATAGATACTATATCACTGACATGTTCAATTCATAATCTAGACAAAACAAATCACACAAAAAGTAACACATTTATGGCGAAAATTGCAATTCAAATGTTAAAGACAACCAAAAAGATCATGAAGCTAGGTTAAGTTGTCCATTGGACACCCTCCATTTTGTCCTTATTTCAAACACAATTTCATGCATTATAATTTCCCACACCATACCTGGGTCATTCTTCGCTAAGGTGCACTTTTGAAGGTTTGGAAAATAGACATTTCAAAATGATTTTTCTGTTAATTCTTTTACAGATTAAGAAAGAGACATGTCTCCAGTGTAGTAAAAAAGTGTTTGGCTCAATCTTTATTAGCAGCTTGATGTAATTTTTTGGCTTTTTCTGCAGCTAATGTCATCTCCATCACGGTCGTCATCTCCGTCACAATTGCAACGAAGTTCAACTGATACCAAAAATGTGTCACACATTGAACATTTGTTTTTTACCTACAGAGGAAGGGAGTATAACCAAGATTATGCAACATATCATTACATTTCCATTTGACCAGTTTTAAGGTCAAAGCAGGGCATTATCTGTAGAGTGCGGAGATGATGTAAAGGAATGGAAATTCTGCTGTATCATCTCCGTCACGTGACGGAAATGATTCTCTCATAGTGAAAATCACCCCAAGCGTCATATCCGTCAAAAATTGTGACGGATATGACGTGATGGTATATTACTTAAATTAACAAACTTATGACCCTAGTGGTACAACTATAACATACACATGGTCAATAAAGGAGGTGAATAGAAATAAACGTACAACTGTTGTAATTTTGAAAAAAGTAAAATAAATAATGCGAACATTTTAGGTATCAGAAGCGTTAGGAGATGATGATTAATAAAGGTACCCACCCGTATGAGTGAAGAAATGGTTATAGTTTTGATGAATTTATTGTGCCAAAAAGAGAAAAAAATGTCTAAATGAATTTACTGCATATTGACTTGTGCTCTCTAGGTCAAATAAATGACCTTACAAAATTTGTATTTTTCTCCAGGCGCTTCTAAATTTTCGTGACGGTAGATGGCGCAGAACATAGGGACAGGAAATTTTAGACATATAGGGTGAAATTATTTTTACTCCTGGCTATGAAAGATGTGTTACAATAACTTTTTCTACAACATACAATAAATAACTTGTCATTCCCGGTGTTTTTTACGATGCTGAAGTTATCCACTAAAAGATATCAGCATCAAAAATTTCGATGACCCCAATCGGGACATGGGGTTTTTTTGGGTTGTGACACCCTGTATAAGCAATTTTCTCGAAAATAAGAACTTCTTTTAATATTTTGATATTTTGAGATATAAAAGGAACGTCAATACTAAACAACTGCAAAAAATAAAATTCGAAATCATGTTTTGTATTTTAGTTATGACTCCTGAAAGTGGAGGGACTGCAATTGTGCACCTTACCGAAGAATGACCCACCTGCGCTTCACACACTAATCTTTCTGCCTCCCTCTCCTCTTACCTTGCTGACACTTGGCACCCAGGAAACCATCTGGACATTTACATATGATTCGACCTGAATCCTTGAAACATGACCCACCATTCTGGCAATCATCCTCACCAACTTGACACTGTACATTTGGGTCATCCTCTGTAAAAACAAAACAAAAGATATTCATTGAATTGACGAACCAAAAATGACAAAATATTAACCACATGTCAATATCTTGTAATTTGTCTAATTTACAGTGGTGTGTTAAGAACTGCCTGCTACTTGTTGAGAGAAAAATTTGACAAATCAATCAATGGATAAACAACAACATTCCGCGTAAGTTGTCTAATTTCTTGAGCAACAAGTTGTACATATTTAATATCTTATACTTCTTAAAACAGATCTTTTGCAGTGGCCTGTTAAATGTCTGTAGCCCACCAAGGCTCCATCTGTTAGTGAATGTTAAATTTCATAATCAATTGGACCAATCAGCAACATTGTTAAAATAATTTCACCACACAAAAAAATTGGGGTGAATTATTTCCATAGCTCCATTCTGATTGGTGATTAAAGCGAATTAAGATATCACATAATTGACCCATCAGAGGCAATATTAGATTGGCAGGTAGTGCTCAGAGCATAGTTTCAAAATCCAACTACCTTGCTCACATGGACTTTCTTGTTCCACTCAACAATCTGTAACATCGTTAACAAAAACAATGTGCCCAGCCTATTCATTGCCAGGGTGCAAAAAGATGTAGGTGATCATTGTCAAAATTACCTCAGAAATCTTAAAAAAGCATGGGTTCATGGTGACCAATCTGAGCATGTCCATTCCACTCAGAATCCACTTTTTAGGGTTTTCATTTTTTTTATCTATTGTCAGCCCATGTTTTTTAGGCCAATTCACATGTTTTTTACAGGTTTCACTCTCCAGTTTCAGGGTTTTTTCAGTGGAATTGGGTCATATATCTGCAGGGCAAATATAATCTTTCCCCAAAATTCCCTGTTATGGAGTAATAAAATACTTGCTTACCTTCTGTACATGTTTTTGATTTCCAGCCTTCTGGACACAAACAAGTAAAGTCACCATTAGCTGATTCATAGCATGTACCACCATTCTGACATGGAAAACTAAAGCAACCATCTCCTAGGTGTGGACACAATCAAAATAAAGACCATTAATACATCATACAAAAACAAAAAATGGGTTATTGCAGAAATTAATGACACCCTTCTAAAGGTGGTAAGAGATTCCTAAAAACTGCACTTTTTTACAGCTGCATGAATTCCCCAAAGAAGTCATCACTAGGTGAACCCCCTAAAGAAGGTTTGGGATTTCCCCATTTCTTTAGTAGAAATTGGCCTGGGAATTCCGAAAATTTCAGGGAAAAAATCACCATCTTCTTTAAGGGCACTGGAAATTTCATATTTTCAAGCATTTTTTTCAAACTGGTAATTCCCAATTTTGGAATAAAATTACGGTCTGGGATTTCCCAATTTTTATGGTATAAATTGACATGTCTGCTTTATGGTAATACCATTAATTTCTAGCATAGCCCAAATGATCACCTCTTTCATAAAGGCTAATGTGTATTTTATTTCATTTTCAGGTAGTTATTCTCCATTTTTATTTAATAAGTCAATGCTTTGAATCTTTTGTTTTGATTAAGGTGGTACTACACCCCTTGATAAATTTGTGACTATTTTTGCATTTTCTCAGTAAATAATAACACGCTGGTAACAAAAGTATATTATAGGGGCAAGGAATCCAGTTACTACACTGGAATTTCAGTGACTCAAAACAAGCGGTACGTTACTTATGATTAAAAAAAGAGGTATCGCTAGAATGTACCTCATTTCTTAACATATATAATGAACCACTTGTCTTGAATCACTGAAATTTCAATGAAGTAATTTGATTTCTTGCCCCTATAATATACATAACTTTTATTACCAGTGTGTAGTTATTTTTTGAGAAAAATGCAAAACTAGTCACAAAATTGGGGTGTAGTACCACCTTAAGGCACTCTTCTAAACAATTGTTAGTTTAATGACGTTTATTGTCAATTTTAGTTAGTCATCTGTCCATCTGCCATTTTTGAGAGGCAATATAAATGCTGTTAGCTGATGTTAAATTACAATCAGAGCTGTTGAATGATCCATTGAATTCCAAAGCAAATCAATTTATAAATTGCAGTAGGCAAACCTCAATTTCTAGTTAAGACATGGTTGATTGTACTTACTTCCTCTGCAATTTTTTCCCATGAGTGGATCGCAACCACAGTCAAAATCCCCAATACCATCGGTACACTGGTAGCCATTCAAGCAAGCACTTTCAGTGCATTCATTGACATCTGAAACATCAAGGTGAGAATGTCATTGAACAGATTAATTAAGAGAGTGGTTAAATTTGTTGCCTGCATCACATACTGTCATATCTTAAAAGGCTGCCTTGGGTGCCTTATATTTTCATTATTGCATTTTATATTTACAGAATAAAGGTATTGTTTTTAGCTGCTGTCGCGCATTCTATTGACTCATTTAACATGGGCGACATCATTTTTTTACGCCACAAATAATGATGTTGCATGTTATATGAGACGATAGATGCACGACAGGGGCTAAAAACAATACCTTTATTCTCATTCTTAAACACTTCAATTCAAATTAAGTATAGCAAATTTTAATCAAATTAAATCCTACATTTTACAAGGAATTACCTAAGGCTTACAATCGATCAGTCCACAGTCCTGTTCTTGCTATGCACCTCCGATTGGTGTATGAGTATCGCGTCAACACCCACACACTAAAGTGTGTGATATTGTGTCGTATCACACGACTAAGAACCAATAAGATTGCAGGAACTTTCTTAAGTGTTTAAGAATTTTATTTGATATTTGAGAATGCTTCTCTCTTTCATGAATGGACACGAGTTGTATTATTGTGACACCTTAAAAATTAATATATTAAGTTATGTTTACAATTAGATGACAATAATAAAAAAATCACAAAAGGCAGCCTTTAGAGATAAGACAGTGAAGCAGACGACAAATTGATGAGAAGCAAATACAAAATATCAATCACTTGATTGATCAATCTCTTGATTGTCACTTCCTTCTGAGAAAAATCAGGAATAGGTTTCATGGGAAATGCAGTGGAACAGATAGAGTACTTGTGATCAAGCTGTCAGCACAGACAGTGAAAGCTTAAGCTTAAGCATTGAGTACTAATTCAGGATTTGTCAAGCATGTTTGAAATATCAATCACATGAATAATATTGTAAGTCATTACAAGCTTTGAGCCTGCTTGTTTATATTTACTGGTTAACCCTATTCTATTACCCCCACAAAAGTGGTATATTTGAGTGGCTGTGTGGAGGTATCATATCTGCGTTGCAGTGTTATCAGTTGGGTAAAAACCAATAAGTGGCATACCATTGGCAAGCTTAGACTTTAAGCTTTTAGATAAACAAGTTTAATAATTAATTATGTAAATATTATGCAAATTAGCTCATGAATAATTAATGAGCTCATAGGCAAATATGATGAAAAAATATTTTGATTTACATTTTTGAAGTGTATGAGCAGGGGGCCGGCCAAGATTGGCTCAATTTTGACGTTGTCATTGGTTTTACACGTAAACACAAAAATGTCTCAAATTATTCCAAAACTGTACGTATGTTATTAAGCACTATTTTATCAGTCTAAATCCGTTGAGGTTCGCCAGTGAACCTCATTGTAATACTGTTTTTTGATTTTTTTGTATGAATAACGCACGATATGTTACGATATATACTGAAACTTTTCACTATGTGTATCAATGAGTTTACGTGGTGTAGTGGTTAGGGATCTCGCCTCCCACGCAAAGGGTCCCGAGATCGATTCTCATCCCCGGCGATGATTAAAAATTTTTCTTCTTCTTTTTTCTTTGAATTTAAAATTATTTATTTTCATTTGAAAATGTGTATATTGCACTGGGAAATATATTTTGTGCATTTTTTTTTTTTTCTGTAATGGGCCACCCGGCTAAAAACGGATCTTGGCTCCGGGAAAAAATAATTGCGTCCATCGTGCAGGCAGTGTTGCCGTCATATTGTCTGTTTTGTTTACGCTTTTGGCTGTTGCCACATTGAATAATGTAGTCCACCATCGTCTGTGTATGAGTACATCAATGTGGCATTTTCATATATTTCATGCAATTTTAAATACACTGTCATGTTTTTACATATAATAAAAAAAGTTAATTTGCACTATATCTAAAATGTTTATGGACATTTTTGGGCTATTTTTAGGGCAAAATTTGGTCTAAAAATGGTTAAAACATGCAACTTTCCAAATTTTTAACCATTTTATGATGTGTAAATGGTAGTTATATTAGGAAAAAAGGTGGTTTTTTTTGTTGATAGAGAAGTGATAAATTATCAAAACTGTTCATAAGATAAGACCTTATTTGTGTAAATATTTTTTACATGCATATTATGCATAATGCATGGGGGTAATAGAATAGGGTTAACAACATTTGTAACAACAATTTTACCAACTTTCTTCAACATTTTTCTTACTTATTTCACAATAGGCGCCTTCCCATGCGTTACCACAGTTGCAGACAAATTGACCCCGAGTAAATACACAGAGACCGCCATTCTGGCAAGGGTTTGCATCACATGGGTCAAATATTACCTCTGAAAAACAAAATGAAACAAAATTATACAATTAATTAAATGGGGGAGCAAAGAAATACAAGATAGTGTGCTACAGGGAAGTCTTGGGTTTTTACACTGCATTACTTATACCATAAAAAGTAAATAATTAGCATATGTGTTTACTATTGAGCGCTTTTAAAACATGCAAACATGAAGAGCCCCGTCCACAAAAGAGTTAAGGGTTTTGAGCAAATCATCGATACACAAAGTTATACATGTATACGAACAAGTAAACCTGCAAATGTGGGTCTCAACCCCATTAGCTCAGTTGGTAAAGTGGCAAACTTTGGTACAATTTCATGTTGTCAAAAGTGCTCGATAGTAAGCACATATGCTAACTATTGAGTTTTTATGGTATAATATCAGATTGCTTTGAGTGTGATACAAGAATATATCACATGAGTGCGGTATATTCTTGAAGCTTTTTCGATGATTTTTGGGTGCCAAAGTACCAAAATAAACATGTTGATGCCATTTGGAAACCAATGATTTAGTATAATCATTTTTATCATGTTTGTTGGCATTGCAATACAATAAACTACATAACTCATATAATTCAATTAAAACCTGCTCTGGTCTCTCCACACACACGGGTATGACATGTAACGCACTACCAGTTGTGCTTCATATTATATAATTATATACACTAGCGGGATACCCGCGCTTTGCGCGGGTCCCCGCTAGATGAGTAAATGTGAGCGTTCACTATAACAGGAAGAATTTACTGAACAGGTAGAATCATTGAAAAGGTACATTTTATTTATATAAATCTGTCTCTTCTTACATTTCCCTCTTTCCTTTCTTTTCAGTTTCTTCTACATGGGGCTATTTTGTTCCCATTTAAAAAATAATTTGCTGCTTAGCTTGTGATTTTCCATTTCCATCTACCGTTGGCCTATTACTCGTATCTCTTTTGTCATTTTAATTTCATTTTTCTTTATACCGCTTCATGTTGTTTATACAATACACATTTTCCCCCGTATTTATTACGTCCTCTCATAGCGTGTACATGCGGACGTGTTCATCCGTTATCATAATCCCTTGACCCGTCCATGTACCTTTTTGTCCTTTATTTTCTATTTTTCCTTCTTTATTATCATGTCCACTGGTCTCTGGCTCGCAAGTCGCTAGGCTCTGCGCCGTTTACGCGCGCATTGGCGTAGTGCGCATTACGCACGCGATGCTGACGCGCTGTATGCCAGCTGCAGTTTTTCATAACAAAAACCCTGTTTTACCCATATTTTCACTGTTATTGCAGCCAATTCTTGACCGATTTCAACCAAATAAAGTCGAGGCAATTTCCCGTATATTCCTTGATCTCCCGTATGAATTTGGCGACATTTGGATCGAAACTGACGGAGCCTTTTACATACAACATTAGCCTATTTATAGTAAGATTGTTTTCTTATGTGAAGGCTAATCAATGCTAATATTAAGAGCAGTTATCTACTACTAGGTAGTGCTAATGGGTTGTTGCTAAGATAGCGGTTTACCACCTGCTTTAAGTTCAGTGTAGGTTGGAAACAGAAAGTTCAGGAAGGGCATTTCTCATTATTAGGGAAATGTTCCAGTCACATGCTATTCTTTAACATGGATGATACCTATCTGGCTTTTATACAAAGGTGGGCCAGCTTCAAATCACTACCAGTTGAACTCCAGTCAACTAGCAATGCCTGAATCACTGACAGTGTTACAAATGCACTACCAATGTTTGATCAACAGGGATTTATCTCTCGACCACTGCAACTGTTAGTATGATACGGGCATGACACATTGCAGCCTTGAATCCTCCTCATTATACATTGTAACAATTTATTACCTGTGACCCCTGACCCTTGACCTCTTACCTATATCACACAATGTTCCTGCCCAGCTACTGGTGCAAGCACATTCAAACTCTGCTCTTTTATTGATGCAGGTGCCTCCATTTGCACAAGGGTTGCTAACACATTCATTATAATCTGAAGAGGGAAAACAAAACTATCAAAATTATTTCTACTTTTACAACAAATACCATGCATATTAAAGCAGGTGCAGGTCATCATATGCATATAATCATGGTATCATACTTGACCCTCTGCCTTGTTGTTCTACCGCACATAAAAGATGCTAAAACAATACTTGTAAATAATCTATTTTTTTACAATAAACAAATTGAAATAATGAAGTTTATTGCTAAAAAGATTCCTATAATTGTCAATGAACTGATTTATTGCTACACAATGTAAGCACACATCCTCCATGATATGTGACCTGCTACCACAAAATTAGCGTAAAGTTGCAAGTTGGTAGTTTTGAAACATTCTGTGTGCTGAGTTGATGTTCTTTGTTTGCCGTGCACCTATACTAGCCAGCAGTATGGGGCTTGTGATAAACACAGTCAGAAATTAGAAGATTGACAAAATATTATCAAGTGTACATTTTGTAATGAGACATTTGGGATATGGCCAACAATTGACAATTTTAATTGAACACTGAATAAGTAAAATAAATGTATTCAGCATCTTTATTTTGAATTGTATTATTTCCTGTCATATAAGCATGATCATATCATAGGAATTAATCAATTTCAGCTGAATTTTCAGCATATTTCATTAAAATGAGCAAGAAAGACTGAATGACATACAATGAAAAACATTCTCACTTCTCTTGATTACATCATCATGATTAATGAAATTAAAATATTCAAATGATTCAGCAAGACTTAATAACTTTACCTATGTTACAGTTTTGTCCAACCCAACCTGCTGTACAAGCACATTCATAGGTATCAAGTGGTACATTTGGTATACATGTGGCTCCATTTCCACAGGGGGCGCTGTTACATGCTGTGTCTTCAATTGATGCTACAAATACAAATTTATTAGAAATATTAGACTGTAGTCAAGATTTCTTTAAATTACTATTATTTAAAATAACCTTTAATGTATAATGATGTATATTCATACATAGTGGTAAACATAAATGTAACCATGAATTCTTTGTATACATTAATGCCCTTGATTTTATTAAGATATTTTTGGTCATGTTACTAATAATTTTGGTCTTGTCATTATGACGGTTAATGACTCCCTTTTTCTTGTATTTGAATTATGTTAGTACTCTAATACTTTCTGAGTGCTACTGAGGGCATGGCTGGTCATCCATTCTCTTTTTACCTTGTTTCTTATGTCATAAATTCCTTGTCTGCTTTGTAAAATCAACACATTTGAGTTGCAATCTTTAGATTTTTGTCTCCTTTCCTGCATCTGTGAACTTGATCGTGTTGGTTCTTATTTTTTACTTGTATTTAATCCTTTTATAAGGGCTTAATTTTTAATAATTTGCCACAAAATTTGTTTTATATCGCGAATTTCAAAAAATCTCAATTATGTGATATTACTGTCTGTTCAATTAGCTTAGATTCTTGAATTTTTAAGATATTTGAAAAAATAAAAAATTGTGGCCAAAGTCATCAAAGAAAAGTATTAGCACAGCCTTAGACCTAACGTGATTTATACTTTTCAAATTCCAAAGTTCAATTTAAAACCGCATTTCTTTTCAATTTTGCCTCATTTTAGGCAGTTACTTGGGTCCACCAAAAGGGTTCGCGACCTTTTACAAATCGAGTGGGACGGTCCATTCTCAACTTAGGGCATAGACCCTATCCAATTTAGCAAAAACAATCTGTCCACCAATCTGTCCTGCCATTTCAATTGTATACCGTTCCGGTTCTTGGATAGGTTCTATAGGTGATGATGGTCCACCGGTTTTTGTTACACGAAATTATATGGCGCGATTACGTTTTATGCATAACATTATTCTGAGCATTATTTTTTTCCTAAACAATAACATTAAAATTATTGATTTCGTTCTTATTTCAACTGGTTTACAATGTAAATTGAGTTTTGTTTAATACCACCATTCCTTCCCAAGAATATCAGCATTGCTTGACATTTTCAGATACAGTGATTTTACAAGAATTGTTATCTGTAACCTGATTTTTTTAAGTAATATTTTCTTGTACAAAAGTTCTTTTGTTTTACTGTTTTTTCAGTTTGTATTCAACAAACAAAACGAAATAACAAATTGAAAATAAATGTGTAGTTTTATAATAGGCCTATAGGCCTACACCTTCCCATTCGCACAATAAATAAATAAATAAATAAATAAATAAATAAATAAATAAATAAATAAATAAATAAATAAATAAATAAATAAATAAATAAATAAATATTCAAAGTTTAGACCTTCTAGAATAGAAGTCGTTACTCTGAGTTTCACGCCTCTTCTTGGGATTGGGCACTCTATTCAAAATGCAGTCTAACTATGAATATATCTTAAATAAATAAATAAATAAATAAATAAATAAATAAATACGCAAGGAATGTATTTATATAAGCTGGGCCTATTTTAGAAAACCTTAGTTCATAAATAATAACGTAATGTTTCAACAGTAGTGTTTCAACACAAATTAGGTATACTGGCAAATATTTTACTGGACAATACTTCCTGATGCGGATGGTCGAATAAATACTATCTCTGCGCATTGTGACATTCGTCCCCATTGCTCTAAATGGATTGATTCAAAAAAGTTTATGGTACCCGACGTTCTACGGCTTTTTATAAAAATATCGCGGGAAAAGACCTAAATTGAAAAGAAATGGGGTTTTAAATTGAACTTTAGAATTTGAAAAGTATAAATCACGTTAGGTCTAAGGCTGTGCTAACACTTTTCATTGATGACTTTGACCACAATTTTTTATTTTTTCAAATATCTTAAAAATTCAAGAATCTAAGCTAATTGAACAGACAGTAGAAGGACATTCTTTGTATTCAGAATGCAATTTGGTGTGTCTGATGTGCTCTCAGGTCCTACAAAAAATCATTTGTTCGTTGTCTGGATAAAGTGCATTGTGGCTATTTTGTTAAAATGCACTATTCACTCGAAAACTTCACAATGCTGTAAAAGTGGACATTTTTGGAGAACATTCATTTTTACCCTCCACACAGCTAACTGTGAAAATATAAATACCCCAATTTATTCTTTTATGTATAGGTCAATGTAAAAAACAAACACGAGTAGTTTAAAAACTACTGCTTTTACAGTACTTTATATGACACTTACGTTGCAAGTAGCAGTCTTCATGTTCAAAACCTGGTGGACAGATACAGAAATGCATGCTCTCTCCACTAACACACTCAGCCTCCAAGGGGCATGGTTTTGCTGTGCAGAAATTCTCAGCTAGTTTGATCTCACAGTTATTGCCTGAATAGTAACGAGGACATGTGCAGCCATATTTGATGACCCCATTAATACATGTACCACCATTCAAACACGGTTGACTGACACATTCATTGAATGTATCTGAGAATAAAGAAAACAAAAAAGGAGCATAAATGAGGGTGCTCATCTCACAGTTAAACAAGGTACAGGGGACGAACTGGTATTCACAGGCCCGAGTGCTCATCTCTCTTTTGAAGCGACTTGAGCCAGACTCCTAAATATAATGACGCTACAGCTACAGGGAGATTGTTACACCACCTCCACAGCAAATCTGTTACCTTCCCGATATTGAATAAAGATGGTTCCCATTTGTACACCTGGGGTGGGGAGAGACAATAGAAGTGAGGAGCCTTGCCTAAGTGCACAATGCACTGACATTGTGGGGATTTGAACCCACAACCTTGCGATTACGAGGCTTAGACCGCTGCGCCATCATGCCACCCTACCTTATCTCACAGTTATTCCCGTAACCACTCGGGTATAAGCCCACCCCCTAGATGGCAGATTTCACTTCAAAAATGGGGGTGGGCTTATAACCGGGGAAGGGCTAGTGCTTGAAATTAAAAATAAGAACAATCACCCCCATTTGTATATGCCCAATGTACAAGTAATTTCTATCCTCTATGTTAATTTCTTAAAATTAAAAGTGTGGAATGTTAATTATCTACTGATATCTTTTTATATTTGTTCTTAAATATATATGAGAGCAAAGCATTGATTTGATTTAAGAACTTGGCCAAAATTTAGTACTGGGCTTATACCTGAGTGCACCCTTGTTCCCAAAATGTTTATACCCGGGTGGTTACGGTACATGCATATTGTAGCGTTACCAGACTTATGCAATCAATTAGATGGATGGGAAAACTCACTGTCTGCAACGGCAAATTCTGAACTATTTCTATGGTAGCCAGTGAAATTGGAGGCAACAGATGGACATGGTCCAGACTGGGAATAAATTCATGTTACACTGATAGATAGCTCCTATCCAGCAAAAACACTTCATTTACAAGTACATCTTCTTCAAGCAAATGATCATAAGCAGGAAATGTGTCCCCTACCTGGAGTACTCCTTTCTGCAAGTTCCATGCCAAATCCAGGAGCCGTCTTGGTTCTATCTGAAGAAAACTTCACCCATGCTACATTGGTAGTTGTAGTAAAATCCACTGGTATTACATTGCCACTTGTGCGCATTACGCGTGTTGTTGCATCATTCCAGTCCATCCCATTACCAACCTCAACAAAATCATAGTTCAACTCAGTGATCATATTGGTGAATCTGATCTCGATGAATTTGCCAGGCTCAGCGAAGATTAACCATCTGCACTTGACATTGTTGAGATAGTCTCCGGGGAAGTTAGGAGACTTGATAGTTTGTAGTCCATTAGCAGAAATGGTGAAATTGGCAATGCATTCACCACCTGTACAAAGGTGAAAGGTTAGAAGACAAAGGTTACTTTGGTCAGGTCATTTGTTGTCGTAGTGAATACGCCATACCTTAGCTACTGACTCATGCTTGGATTGCACACTTGTTAGCAACCCACTGACTATATGTTGTGATCATTTTGATTGTGGTTCCGAACACAGATGGCGCGAACCAGTTGACCCGGCAATGATCAATTTATGACATCACACTACGATGGCAAATGAAATAGCTTCTACAAGTCTGTTTGCATTGTTGTAAGCTTACTGGAAGAAATGGTGTATTTAATCCATGCACAACATATCATACATATTTATTTGCTAAAAGTCACCGGCAATGCACTATATTTAATTCTGAATCATTCAGTAACATAGCTTTCAACACACAGCACCAGTTCCCTCCCAGGAAATGGCAGGCAACTGGGAGATGTTATTTATAAAATGAGGTGATCTTTAAACTATTTCAAAATCAAATTATTATTTTCTTTTTGTTGAAAAGGTGAATAATTACAAGAAAGAATTCATGACTTTTAACATTATAATACTGTCTGATCTTCCTTTTCTGATTGTACCTGTTCAAACATATTACACTGGTTATCGTTGCACCACAGGTTCAAATCCTGGGTGGATTAGCTAGTTGTTAATACTTACGTTGATCACATGTATCTCCTTCCCATCCAATAGGACAGCTACATAAGAACCCATTGATTCTATCAGTGCAGGTGCCTCCATTACGACAGGGATTGGTAACACACTCATTGATGTCTGGAAACAAACAAAAAATATACACGATTCAATACTTGATGTAAGGTTACTCAAACATTTCACAAAATATTGTTGTGAGAGTCCAACAAAGTATCACATTGGCATGTTTGTCAAATGTGACGACTTTGAGGAGCTCAATTATGAAAATATTTCTTTCAATTTTATTTGTTACAATGGAGTCTGTCACACCCAAGCTGTTATTACAAAAACAAAAAAAGAGTTTAATTTATCATTTTTTTCATTCAGAGGGTGTCACCTAATGATCATAGATCAGAAATGTGATATACACTGCCAAAGTCAGTATGTGATTGGTAAAATCATTTGGAAGGAAAAAGAGAGGTTCTCAAAAATTTTGTACAAACTTTGCACTTAGAAGGAAGCTTACACTTACCTAGATTACAGTCATTGCCGGTATACCCAGGTTCACATGTACATGTGTACCCATTTAGTTCATCGACACATGTACCTCCATTCTGACAAGGGGTGCTAGCACATTCATTTACATCTGTGAATAAATTATGGAAATAAGATCATAAAATGTATTATGGTATGCATATTCATTTACATCTATAAATAAATTATAATAAAATCATGAATATTTATGTCTATGTGCTATCATTACATGGTCATGCTCTGAGGTTACTTTGTATTAAAATCTGCAATATTTTTTGAAATTAACTAAAAATTCATTATATTAAAAATAAGATTCCCTTTATTCAACTACATCTGATCTATATTGGCAGCTATAAAAAATGATCAGAAAATGAAAGCTAAAAGTGGGGAGGCTTTAATGCATTTCTGTTGTAAATGTAGATTTTATGTGACTGCCTTGAAGGTATACAGAAAAAAAAATACTAATAACATTACAATACTAGAAACTTCACAGATTATAATAGTGGGGTTAAAGGTCATTTGGTGCTGAAATGAGCATGAGGTCAAGAGTTCAGGTTACGAGAAGGATAGTGCCTCTTAGTTTAATAATTGAAAACCAGTGCTCACTCTCACTCTGTATATCGCCTCTTGATTTTAGTATAGCGCAAATGGGATGGGGGTACATCAGATTCTTAATGATAAATTTGACATTTGTGCCAAAATTGGGTAACATTTCAATTTGAAAATGGATGAAATTTCCTAACTCACTAATTTCACATAAATCTCCACTCCATCCAGCCAAGCATGTACACTGGTGACCATTAGTTCTATCACTACAGTAGGCTTCATTTTGACATGGGTTTGGTATGCAATCATCAATATCTGAAACAAAAAGACACGATCAAGTAGATAGATAGAAATCTTTCTTTATTGAGGATAAAACAGCTTTAGTGACAAGCACTGCTTTCCAAGCAGGCCCTCATACAAAGTACATTATATACAAACATCATAATTATTTAAAATTTATACAAGATATACACATTAAAAAACAACAACAAATGGGATCAAGTAACTAAAAATACAACAAAAAAATTATGTGACAATAATGAAATTGATTGAAAATTACAATGTACACAAAGATAAAACTTTTCAAACAGGAGCTTGGTAAACTTCCGATTTGAATTGGCCTATTGAATTATTCTCCAACTCGGCTCTAACTACCGGAGATTAATTATTCCATGCATAGGCTGCTCTCACATGAAATATACGTAGCCTTGAATTTTATTTAAATTTTGGCACAATCAATGTATTTGTACTATGATTTCTAGTTAGGTGGGTATGGATATCATGTACAAAGTTAAATTGAGAAGATAAGTATGATGGACTTTAAAGTTCCTTAAGCATTTAAAAATGAGCAGTAATAATGATTATGCCATCTATTATCTAGTTTAATCCACTGAAGTGTTTCCATCAATTCATTTATTGGCGTTCTAATATCTGCAGAAAGTATTGTTCTGGCCAAATTATTAGTACCTGTAATTTGTTATGAAATTCAACTGAAAAATTTGACCAAACTGTGCTTCCATAGTCAAGGTGAGGAAGAACAAGGAAAAGAAAGTAGATTTAATGCTTTTGCATGGTTTGATAAATATACACAAACCCATTTACACACATCCATACCAACAAAACTGAACCCCTACACACGCACACAAGGTTCAATTGACAGGCATACAGGCATAAGTGAATCATACGCATTAATTATAGGTTAATGAACGCGTATTACTTGTTAACAGAGAAATTAGACAAAACAATACACGCGCGCTGAAGTTGATGCGTCTAATGCACAAGCCCGAGGGGGAGTGCATTAGACGCATCAATATCAGCGCAAGTGCATTATTTTGTCTAATTTCTCGAGCAACAAGTAATACAAGTTTATTAACCTATTTCATACACGAGAAGAAAGAAAAATGTGTGATTTTTCTGGTTTTATAACGAATCATCACTAAATATGTTGGAAAATATAAAGAAATATAAATGCATCAACCCGCCCAAAAATTAATCAATCCTACGCGACGCAGCGTCGCTGTGAAAACACTGCGCGTAGTATGCGGAGTGCACAATATACACAATCAATGCATGTTTCGTATTTTTCTAACGCTTGCTCTGATTGGTTCTCGCTATCAAAGAGTGTATGAATGGGGAGTAATTGGCTAAATTCCCATATCGCTCCAAATAGTGTAAATATTAACATGCATTAACATATCGGTACATGTGCATTCACTCCCAACAAGTGATATGCATTTGTTAACCTATAAATAACACTAGAGACTGACAACTCCATGTTGCTTCTGCAAGCATTTTTAATTTATAATCATGAATGCATACATGGTGTTCATCAACTAATGCACATTAGAAATAAGGTATACATACATACATACACCCCCATCACCCACACGCCCAGTCATACCTGTTTCACACAGACTGCCTGTAAATCCTGTAGGACAGATGCATCGGAATGAGTTGATAGCTGGGATGCCTTCACATGTGCCACCATTCAGGCACACATTGGCTTGCTCACACTGACTGAAGACTGAAAAATAATACAACATTGGTACATTGTTATGCTACATCTGCTGTATACTGAAAAATATTTGTACATCTGTCATACATTTTAAAAACACTTCATTGTATAACAACATACCCCACATAGTGTAAACATACTAGAACACTGCATGGTTTTACTGATTGACTTTAAGTGTACAATTCAAACTCAGGTCAAAAAACAACTCATTAAACAGAAAAAAAATCTGGAACATAGTATTCAAAATTAAGCTAAGCATATTCCAGTCACACACTCTCACCACACATTTATAGAAAACAAGAAAAAAATGACTCTTAGCCTTTATTTAGAAATATGCTCCTTTAAAATTGTCAACTTACTCTGATCACAGACGGTTCCATAGAATCCTGCTGGACAGGTGCAAGTGTATTTATTCTCCAGATTGTTACATGTTGCACCATTACTACATGGGTTACTTAGGCATTCATCCATATCTATAAAAAACAAAACAATATATTACCTTGTATTTATAAGTATATCTGGACATGTTCAATGAAGCAAATGTATAGTTATCTAAAATATAACATAACAAATCTGTTTGTTGCTCTTCTTCAGAAATTTACAGCTTTCTATTCTTGGCATATGTATCCGCCAGTGCATGTAGAAACAAATATGTACATTTTGAAAACAAAATATAGGAATTATAGGGCATTTTACAACTTTATTGGAAAATATAAGAAAAGTTAAAAAAATATAGGAAATATAGGGCCAGTTGAAGCCCTGAGTATACCCCTAAAGCAACATCCTGAAATGCATAAGGTGATAACTATGTCAACTACAGTACTCACCTTGTGTACATGCAGGGCCTGTCCATCCTTGGAAGCAGTTGCATATATAGGCATTGATCAGATCTTGGCAGTCACCAAATGTACATGGGTTACTAGCACACTCATTCACATCTGTAATTAAATTTTGAAAAACCAAATGATTTAACATGATCACTCATTAAAAAATTTAACTATTTCACTTCTTGAAAGTGATAATAAGCTCTTGGACTAAAGGAAATATCAGTATGATAATAATCTGAATTGGGTGGAATCCAAAATAAAATTCAACATTTTCATGTACTTGGTCCTTTCATGTGGTAAGTGGGCAGCCGGCCTGGTGGTCTAGGGACAGTGAAGTCATCTGGTAGTCTTGGAGAATGAAATAGTGATTGGGGATACGGACAACATGGCCAAACCATTTCATCTGTCATCAGGCTAATTCTTCCAGAATGGACTTTGTTATGTTCACATGCACCCGATCTGCTCTTTCCTTATCTTATCCATGAGTCCTAACACTGAGGATAAACCTAAGGAACCTCATCTTGAATACATGCTTGCTTTGGTCTGATTATGAAAAATGATCAAATGATTTAACTCCATAGGTGGCAATAGGGAGGATACAGGTTCTGTATGTCTTGATTCCACCACATGCTTTTCAGTCTCCCAAAAGTAACATTATTAGAAATACATAATAGCATTACCAATTCTTCAAAGCATACCTATTTCA
Organism: Amphiura filiformis; assembly: GCF_039555335.1. Lineage (NCBI taxonomy): Eukaryota > Metazoa > Echinodermata > Ophiuroidea > Amphilepidida > Amphiuridae > Amphiura > Amphiura filiformis. The sequence goes on from NC_092631.1 coordinate 70,217,366, forward strand.
CAGTTGGGTCCATTGAAACCAGGTAGACATTGGCATGTATATTGATTGAGTCCATTCACACACAGTCCTCCATTTTGACATGGGTTGGAATTGCATTCATTAATGTCTGCAAAAAAAGAAAAGATTATGCAAAGTTAAAATCCTGTTGCAAACCACAGCATGTATGTAAAGAATGGGTGTGTTGATGTGTGTGTACTTGTATGTAGGTCTAGGGATAATCTTTGTTTTGTGACCACAATATTACCGTTGAATTATTTCACTTGATAAATCTGAGTCAATTTGAGCATCAATTAATGAAATTAACCGTTTCCACTTAAATGCTGCAATACAAAAATATGGATGAAAGGAAAACATATGTCCAAGAATCAATATGTTGTTACTTTGCAGATGGGTCTGAGTCTGAATTGTCTGAATTGAACACAAATACCCATTTATCAACTAGATAATTGATAATAAGATAATAATAAATGACTTACCCCCTTCACAATTGACACCATTCCATCCATCTACACAGTAACATGTATATCCACCAATACCATCCTGACAAGTACCCTCATTCTGACACGGGTCACTACCACACTCATCAATATCTATATAGAAAGAATATGTTAAACAAGGTTAAATGATTATTATGGCATATAAAATAAACAAGCAAAAATAGATTTAAAAAAAATACAATATCAACAGTGAAGCTAAAAGAAACAACATCAATAGAAAAAGTGAGTTATTGATACCATGCTGTTTCTTTGAATAGATGGGATTTGAGCCCCTGTTTGAACATATTAGTTGATGGATAGTTCCATGTATGGTCTGTGAGGGCATTCCATAGCCCCGAGGCAGCTACAGTAATGCCTGTACATGTATACTGTAGATCTTTGTGTGAGAATGGACAACTTGCAAGTGTTCTCTGGGTTTTACCTGCCCTGCCCTAAGACTGCCATGATACACTTGACATAATAATAATTCTAATTGAAATTCATACACCCCTATGGAAGACATGAAATTAATCTCACACATAGGGAAGGTGAATTTCAAATGGCCTTACATGAATGGGTCACTCCATTTGAAATCTACACCCCCTGTGTGGGAGATTAAGGTTGTGTTGTCTATAGGGGGTGTATGAATTTCAACAGGAATAGCCCAATGCTATTTAACATAGCTGCATGTATTCCCGGTATGGTACTTACTGATATCACAATTATCCCCACTGAATCCCAGTTCACATATACATGTGTATAAATTATCCTGATTGATACAGGCGGCTCCATTCTGACAAGGTGAACTGTCACATTCATTTAAGTCTGGAAAAAAAGGAGAAAACAAAAATAACATTTTACTGCAATTCACTCCTTATATTTTCTAGCCAATGCATAGCTACTCTTAACTTGGCCAGAATAAATATCATTTCATGGGGCAAAGTGTATGAATTTTTTCTTGGTCTCTAGGGAAAAATCTCTGTTCATATTTTACCTTTCATTGAAGTATGTCTTCTGGCACACAAAAGTTACAACCAATCAAGGCAAATTATGTAACTATATCCTATCTGCATGAAAGCTATTCATTAGCAAGTCAAAATTGGGTCTTATCTCTCCAGTACCATAAACTCTCCATAGGAATTCTCTCCAAGGTTGCAAAAACTAAGCCTGTTTAATTTTTTTATTTTTTATTTGTGGGACCATGCTTTGGACCATGTGGAACTCACCTAATTCACAGTTTGTGCCAGTCTTTCCATTTACACATTGACACAGGTAACCGTCTTGTGTGTTCTCACATGTACCGTCATGGATGCAAGGCAAGCTGGCACAGTTGTCCTGACCTAAAAAGAAAGTGGAAAGAATAAATAATATAATGAGGGGTTTAACATGTTTAACAATTAATGCCCATTAAAAATGTGGGCCTGTAGTTCCATGGAAAAAATATGATCATGCTTTGGAAAATGTGTGGTGACAGAAGCAGGGCGAGTGTAGTAATTTTCTATTGTGCATTTCAGGGAACGTTTAGCTCTCATTAACAGGTAAAACATGATTTTGCAAATTTATAATTTATACATCCCCTTATTCAATCAAGGTGTATTGATGGCCCAGTATTATTCCTATCTCTTTTCAATCTTAAATACATGTTATTGAGAACACAACTAGCGTAAGCACTGCGCCCAACTGTGTGCATGCCATATATCAATACAGGGTGTTATGAGTCTTATTTTCTTGTCTTACATAAGCCGAACAAATTTCTAATCCTACTTACTTGCATCACAGATAACACCTGTCCATGGTGATACACATTCACATCTGTAGCTATTCTCACCATCAATGCATGTTCCCCCATTGAGACATGGAATAGAAGCACACTCATTAATGTCTGTAAATATATTGTACAAAATAGAGAAACATCATCTTGAGTTAGTAAACATCTATTATTTTTATACATGGTTTCAAATTCTCTTTTGAACTGAGCTGAACTGTATGGCAGCACCAAAAAGTAATTGTAATATGATAAAAAGCATTTTTAATGTAGAATTTCTTTTTATTAAACCTATTCTATTATCCCACAAAAGTGGTATATTTGAGTGGTGTGGAGGTATCATATTAATTACTGCATTGCAGTGTTATCGATTGGGTAAAAACCAATAAGTGGCATACCATTAGTAAGCTTTTAGAAAAACAAGTAAATAATTAATTATACAAATTTTATGCAAATTAGCTCATGAATAATTAATGAGCTCATAGCCAAATACAATGACAAAATATTCTAATTTACATTTTTGAAGTGTATGAGTACATCAATGTGGCATTTTCATGCAGTTTTAAATACACTGTCACATTTCTACATTATAATAAAAAGAAATTCGAGTTAATTTGGACTATATTTAAAAGTTTATGGAAATTTTTGGGCTATTTTTAGGGCAAAATTTGGCCTAAAAATGGTTAAAATATGCCAAGTTTCCAACATTTTAAACCATTTTATGATGTATAAATGGTAGTTATCTTAGGAAAAAAGGTTTTTTGTTGATAGAGAAGTGATAAATTATCAAAACTGTTCAAAAGATAAGACCCTATTTGTGTTAATATTTGTTTACATGCATATTAAGCCATTTCGTGCCATGGCAGGGGGGGTAATAGAATAGTGTTAACCCACCCTTAAATATGTGGACACAGATCATTGCCAATAGGAAGACTTCGTATATGGATGGCTACATTATGGTAGACATTCTTTGCTTATTTGTTTATTCTTTACTTTTTGTACCTTTTGTGCTTCATTGATAATGCAAACATGTTAATGCGTTGAATATTCACAATAAATAATAGAAATTTATACAAAACAGGGTTAAGTGGATTTTGCACAGCTTGGTTTTTATGTAATTGTTGCAGTTTTTATTTAATTGTTGCAGTCTTTCTAACAACACTTACTTGTTTCACACAATGACCCAGTAAATCCAGCTCTACATTCACATGTGTATTGGTTGATACCATCAATGCATCTAGCATTATTCTGACAAGCTGATGTCAAACACTCATTGATATCTGAAATAAAAAAAAACACAAATGTCTTAATTTACAGATTTTAAGCTTTAAATGACATAATGATGACTTTTCAAAGTTGAACATAATTATAATTATTGAATGTTGGTGATTTTCCATGATACCCAGAAAAGATTCAGATGTAAAGTTCATAACCTAGTTAACCATCAGTTAAAAGTAACACAGCCATGATCACATGTGAGTTTAAACATGTGACCATTAGATTAAATGAACAGTCCGTTATACTTTTGTATGTCTTTAAGTTTATATTATAAAACCACACACCCTGGGCCTACATTCAATTGAGCCAACTTAATTATTAAATTACATTATACTTTATCTTTTTTGTTAGATGGTAACCACCTCATAGAGTCAATTACATGGTTCATGCAGCTATGAAAGATAAGCTTCACCACAAATATGAAATCCAATGAATATGAAATTATTACCACAAAATAATGAACTTATTTCATCAAAGATTTTTGTTTGTGATCTAAGTCTTAGATAGATGTATCATCTTTGAGATTTATGCTCAAGGGAGCACGGTGGCCTAGCGGAACGGGCACTGACTCATAATCGAAAGGTTGCGGGTTCGAGCCCCGGTGACGCCATCGTGTTGTGCCCTTGAGTAAGGCACTTTATCTCGATTACTCCTCTCCACCCAGGTGTTTAAATGGGTACCGGCATTCTTAAATGCTGGGAAGGTAACAGACTCGCTGTAGAGGAGGTGTAGCGATCCCCCTATAGCAACATTACATATAGGAGTCTGGCTCAATCGCCAATGAAAGAGAGATGGGCACTCCGATCACTGTTTATACAGGATCATCTCCTTTACCTTTACCTTTACTATTAAGTTTCTCCAGCTAAAATTCTTTCAATTATCACTAACATGTGATTGGGATATGTTAGTTCTTTAGTACATGATTCATTACCATTCCATGACTTTGCCATGATTTCCACCACAGCAAGGATATTTCCACAAGACAAGGCAAGTGGATATGAGCTACTTACTTTGTCCACAGTTGGCTCCTGTGTAGCCAGGTACACATTGGCAAATATAACCAGCTATTCTGTCAATACAGGTGCCTCCATTTCTACATGGTCCACTCAGACATTCATTAAGCTCTACATAAAACAAAACAAAACATCTTTATTCAATTATTTATGGGAATTCAGTTTACAAAATTGTTATAGAAGAATCATTGAATACCATTAAGGTTGAAACCAAATTTCATAGAAGATTAATCTTTTTAACTTTTTGTTACAAATAAAAATTCCTTCCTTTAAAGTAGCATTTTGAATCATTTTAGGTCTCATGTGCAGGTTGGATTGGCCTGTATCAAGGTATGGGCCATGGGGTAGAAACGATCATGCCCACTTGTTTTTGTGTGCATTTTTTATGTGTCCTTTTCTTAGTCTGGTTATTGTAACTGAAATATGCTTTTGTTGTTAAGCAAAAATAGAGTGCACAAGTCACATTCCGTAATTCTGCATGGTAGCTGTTGAAGCATACAATATTGGTTCAATGCCTTGATGACTGAGGTAGATGCTTGCTCTTAGTTTTGATCGCAGACAGTGATTAAGTGACAAAGTAATAAAAAGACTGTCTGAGACCAAGACCATCTTTGATCACTTGTTAAGCTTTGATTATGCTTTTGAAGTTGTTCCAACCATTTTTAATCTAGCATATGACCTTTGACCTTTGACTGACCTGATACTTACCTTGATCACAATTGATGCCAGCATAGCCAGGTGCACATCTACAAGTGTAGTAGGTATCAAAGTCATTACATGTGGCACCATTCAGACAAGGACTACTTCTACAAGCATTCACTTCATCTTCACATCGAGGTCCTGTATACGCAGGTTGACATGTACAGGTGTACCCGTTCACAAGATCAGTACAGGTACCTCCATTCTGGCATGGGGCTGAGGCACATTCATCCAGGTCTGCAACATAAATTATAAACAAAACAGTTATATTAAGGTTAGTCTCTAGCTGCTTCCAAAAAACATCACAGCTATAATAATTTTCACCCTAGATGTGGCAGTGACATCAACACATTGAGGCAGCTGTTTTGTGCTCGCATCTATGCAGCGTCTTTAAGCGTGTGCGTACATTAGCGCTTTGAGCGTCCACTGGCTATTTGAAGCTGCGCTCAATGAAATGCACACTCATGTCACTGCCACATTAGGGTGAAAAATGGTATAACAACATAGGCTGATGATGAGGAAGCTCCTCAAAAGCGCTCCAGATAAGCAAAATAAACAAGTAGTGTTGAAGTCTTAAATTATGCTCAGTTATATTCTTATTCCTTTAAAGGCACAGTTATTGAGTCAATAACCATGTTATAGTGTCATATCACACGGCTAAGAACCAAAAAGATTGCAGGAACTTCCAAAAATCTTTAAGAATGCAGGTTCAAAGGTGGTACATCTGTAAACGCACAAAGTAACTCTGACAAAGTACTGACGTTACTCTCTTGACTTGAGGAAGCCAAATAAATTATATCATAATGACTTACTTGTTTGACATGTAGTTCCAGACCATCCTGGTACACAAGCACAACTGAAAAAGTCGATTCCCTGTGTACATGTTCCTCCATTGTTGCATGGGTTGGAAGCACACTCGTTAACATCTGGAATACAATAAGAATTGCAAATGAAATAAATAATTAATAAACAAATACAAAATATAAGAACAGGGAAAATCTATTCCAACTAAATTTTGCACATACATCAAGGGTTGAGAACCAAAAAGCTTTAACTCACTTTTTGGCCCATTTTGAGATTTTGGTACCAAAATAATCACCAACACCCACAGGTTCTTAAAACCATAAAGTTATAACCCCAAAACTTCATATTACAGATATAGTATAATTCTACTTACCTACATCTAAATATAGCAAATTGCAGTTAGCCAGACAGCCCCTACCATGAGTTAAGTCTTTCTGGCCCTATCTCAACTTGGTCCAAACACTGGCAGGGCCTCAATTTCGACGAGAATCACAGAATCGATACTCATAATGATTCTCGTATGATGGATTTTGATTCTCACAAACCAAGGCGAAATTGAGGCCCTGACTGAGATAAGGCTATCTGGCCTACACAATGTCTAGTACCTCTATCATCCTAAGAGTTTAACCTTCATGGTTAACAAAGTTTAACCTTCATGCCACTTGAGGTTCACAATTATGTTTACTAGATACTAATCCATCTTAAAGTACTTTTTTGATAAATAACTACATTAGATAATTGAACGGTCATTGGCTTGCCTGGTGATTATAAAGAGATTCTAACACATTCTACCATTGATAACATTGAAAGTTAGAAGCTGTAACTCAGAGATTATAGATGTCAGTTAGCACCAGAAAGACGGAACTCAGAACTTGAAGGAATACTAAAGAATATCTTAAATTCCACTTTTCTTAATCATAATTGACATTTGTTATAATGAATAGGATACAACTTTTGGATATAGGACCAAATTTGAGTTAAATCAGACACTTACAAATGTGAGTTGTAAATAGTTTTAGTTTGCAAAAATATTAAACTTGTTTTTCTCTAAATGGCATTTCTTGAGTTAACCCTTTCTGGTTCTCAACCCTCGATATACATCATACGGATATCATACAGACACACACATCAGAGCTCATTTCAAAGGCCCCTTTCCAAACTTCCGTCTGGTGGGCACAAAAACATGAAAACGATAGAATCAGTAATCATTTATAGTGCAGACATGCAGCCTTACCTGTAGCGCATCTTAGTCCTTCATATCCAGGTAGACAGTTGCATACAAAGGTTGTTGTGTCAATTGTGACACATGTACCTCCATTCTCACAAGGGCCATCTTGGCATGGATCAATTGCTGAGAAAAAAGAAAACAAAAAGTTGGTGAATTTCACTATACTTGCACGGTTCTATGTTGAAATACAGAAGATAATACAAATGTGGTTGTTTTGTATCATATAGCTAGAGCATACTTTTAGAGCATAATTAATTCTGAATTTGTGTATATAATGACCTCATTCCGAGGTCTGTGTCTTGCATCAACATCATGTCTATAATTTTTTCCAAGGTCCCTTTGACAGTGTATAACCAATGCGTATACGCGCTCGACGTCAAGCGTGTGCATTGGACATTGTGCAAAATAATATGCGCTGAACGGCAAGCAGTACGCTTAATTTGTAAAAGGAAATCTGAATAACAGTTTAACATATCACTTTCCACACACAAGACACCATATTTGAAGTTGGATACATGCTTGATAGGCCCTCCATACCCTTGAAGTGGTGTCTGTGGCTGTGGGTTGCAACCAATTTATCATTTTATTCAACAGTACATGATTAATGTATTCTGTATCATGAGGTAAAACTATGATTGTAAATCACATAATTCTAATTACATCAGGATATTCCTGTTGAAATCCATGATAATCCCCCTATGTAAGACTTAATCTTCTACACAGGGGCTGCAGATTTCAAAAGGAGTCACCCATTCAGGTAATCCCATTTTTGTTTGGAATATTAAAGCAATGTCTTTCATAGGGGGTGTATTGAATTCAACAGATGTAGCCCATTTTTCATGTGCAAATCTTGAGTTTTTATGTACGCTTTCTATAAAAGTCTCCAATATAATGCGCAAACATGATTTACCGACACCAAATTGCAAGCACATGGATTTGGACATATTCTAAATAGATATATGTGTAGCGGTGGGATTGTGGGTGAATGGTTAACTTACGAGTTTCACATCTAATTCCTGCATATCCTGGCCGACATGTGCACACAAATGAGTTGACACGGTTACCACACACACCATTGTTGAGACACGGGTTGCTTGCGCATTCATCAATATCTGAAGAAAAATAATTAAGAGAATAACACAATGATTAAACCTTATATGAGTTTTGGTCATCTTGAACAGATTTTAATTATTTAAAACTTTGAAATGATTTTAATCAAATTGTAGAGCGTAACAGATATGTTTTGTGCTTAATAATAAATTTAAACAACATTGTGACATATTTCACACCATATTTTGGTGACATAACATACTTCCAATTTGGAAACTTCTAATATGGAAAGAACACTAAAGGAGGACCAAGATTTTCAAACATATTACTTGAAGACATATGTGTAAAATACCATGTCCCTGACACCATCCCACAATGCAGTATGATTAGGAAATATGACAAACTTGGCCTATGTTGATAAGAAAATTGTCACCCAGGAGTGAATTGACCGTACTTAGGGAAATTAATTAGATTGTTGATACAGAACATTCACATTGTTCCAGCACATTAGGTTGTAACAAGTCGAGTTGAGTCAAGTTAAATGTCTCGAGTCACTGTACAATCTGTAAGCCTATGGGGAAAATTTGAAAATCCGAGTCAAGCCATTTAATTTTTTAAATGTTGAGTCTCAAGCCATGACTCTTTACAAGTCTGATGATGCTTTCAGCATGAGAGTACAGGAAATGAAATTCAGAATTCTTCTACACAACCTAGCAGATCTTAACCTGCCTTTGTGTAAGACAACATTATATTGTAGAAAATCTCACTGCAGCATGAAAATTCAGTCATATCCTCTCCCAAAGTATTGAGGACATGATGTCTGACAAATATGGCAGCACATTGATCTTACCAATGAAACACTGTGGGCCAGTGTAGCCAGCTGGACATAGACATAAGAACTGGTTGAATTGGTTCAGACATGTACCACCTCTGGCACAAGGGTTGCTGTTACACTCATTGAAATCTGGAAAAAAAAGAGACATAAGCATTAAATAACCTTTCAAGGAGCAGAAAATGTTTAAAGCCGAAATGAGAATTGAACTAATGACCTCTGGATAATAACCACTCTACATATCTCAGCTCTTTAGCCAAATGATGTATGGTGATCCCGCTTACCAATATTGTCAGGCCCTAGTCTGAAACCATATAGGCATACTGCCTAGTGACATGCCCTGATTGACAACATAACAAAGGGGAAGCAACAGACCTTTGTATATACTTTGTATTTAATGTTTCCTGAAAGAAATTAAACAAGTTTTCTGGCTTACAAAAATTAGTAATGACTTTTTATTAAAAGTAGAAAATGGGAAGGTAGGAAGGAAGGGAGAAACAGAGATAGAGATAAAGAGAAAAAATCAAAGGGAAAAAATGTAAACTTTTGTAAAAAGCTTTCATACAATATTCAGGTTTTTATCAACATTGTTTTATAGTATTGTGTACATTTAACTTTTCTTGAGTTTGTATATTTTCATCTGCATTTGTATTTGTATTTCCATAATTTTATAGCATTTATTGTATTTTCAAAATATTAAGAATTTACTCAATACAATCAATCATCAATCAAAACATGTGACATGATCAGCTCCAATCAGACCAGAATCTACCATGAAATTTACATAATGGGCAAAAATAAGGTGTAAAATAACAATACATTCATCTAAAGATGACCATTTAATAAATTGATAACTTTATAATGTTAGATAATAACACATTTTCAAAATTTCTTTGGTCTGAGTGGATCTGATCATGTCACATCATAGTGATACCACTTACCTTCTTGGCATGTCGGACCAGTCCATCCTTGTGCACATTCACATATGAATTCATTGACACGGTCAATACAAGTACCCTCATTAGCACATGGCTGGCTAACACATTCATCCACCTCTGCAATATCAAATTAAATACATTATGCTATTTGCAGATCTGCCAACCTACCGAAGTCAGAATGAGGGACATTGAGACCAAAACCTTGTACATGTACACAAACCAGGTACCGACAAATTCAAAGACTTAAGGTGTGCAATACTTTCAGAATTCAGAGAAGGTTTTGCAGGTCTGAATTTATCATAATAGACTAAAGAGAATGCTATAGCAAATTTTAAAGAGACATTTTCATCATTTTCTGCTGTTCTTACATTTAAATTTGCCATCACTGAAATTTTCAGAAAACAGGACTGTCCCTCATTTTCACTAGGGACAGTCCCTCAAAATGAGGGACAGTTGGCAGGTCTGTATTTTGTGCAAGAAAAGAAAATCTGCAAACGAAGGCTAAAATTTGATTTTTTTTTTTTAATGCTTTAAAATTTGAAATTTATTTGACTTTGCGAGTTTCAACACAACAACAAAATGTGGTTTGGGAAAAAACGGGATGTTCTTTATCCAATCATCTTGTTATGCTTTAAAGAGACTTCCAGAGATCTGCAAATCCAAAACTTCACTATTTCTCATAAGTGTCATTATTGTTTGCACTTTTAGAATAGTTACCAGAATGAATATAGCAATGAACCCATACAATGAATAAACTAGATACTGAATTTTCATATGAATTCTTTTATGCCTAAATAACAGGTGCAAATCCAACAGAGGATGTGATTTTATAATTGCACATAACCTATCAGTTGTTTGGTGGCATCCCATCCTTGTGCTTTAACATGTATTTTTAAAACATCTCATTGTATTGCATTTGTATGTTGAATCATTAGATGCAAATAAACATAAACTTTAAATATGCCCCCCACGCAGCAGAACAAGGAATTCATTTCATGTGAAACTTTTTTCTCTCTCTTTCGTTAAAAGGATACACCATATTTTGGCATGAAGGTTCTTTTTATTCTTTATGACATATCCTAAAGACAACATTGGATTGCAATTTTTAAAATTTATATTAGCTTGTGTTCAGAAAAACTTGCACTTTTTATTAAAATTATTCCTTCCAGATTCCCCATTATTTCAACAACATTTTGGTCTAGCAATATATTAAAATATTTATGTACAAATGATCTGTCATCTTAAGCACATTCTGATTATGGAACAGCCATTGGCTATGCCATTTGAAATCCAATACCCCCTACGGAAGACATGACCTAATCTCCCACACTGGGGTGTGAATTTCAAATGGAGTCACCCATTTAGGTAACCCCATTTGAAATTCACACTCCCTGTGTGGAATATTAAGGTCATGTCTTCCATAGGAATGTATGAGCTTCAACTGGAATATCCCAATTGAAGCTTTTTCTTACCTGTGAGACATTTATCTCCAGTCCAGCCTGATGAACAAGCACAAGTGAATTCATTGATTCCATCAGTACACGTGCCACCATTAGCACATGGGTTGCTTAAACATTCATTATAGTCTGCAAATTAATGGTAACAATAATATGTATATTACATTGAAAATGTGTTCAAAAATATATACTGAGTAAATTTAAGAAGTGTATCATGATAGTAACATTTGAATGATAATAAAATAATGATATGAATAATCAAGAATTAATGGACAACATGTGCACTTCTCCTCCCCTCCCCTGGCAAATTTGCACCAAAAAGATCAGCCAATTTTATCCTTTCAGCCCCGCTTATTTGAATACTTGATCCGGGGTTGATATGCTGTGAAAATTTGATTATAGTCTGCACAATAAGGATATAAATTAGCAGTCAATCATTGGCCAAGTTGGTTCTAAATTGAGAATTTGTTGAATGTACATTTGGTCATAATTCTCTTCCTTTCATCTACATGTAAGTAATCTATATTTCGTCTAATGAATAGAGATTACACTTTATAAATATTCAGGAGCTAATCTTACTAATTCATTGGTCAATCAGGAATGACAAGGACTATATTTCTCTGTGTGCTGACTATTTCCCTACAATTTCATCCCCATAGCCAAAGTATGGTTTATTAATAAAACAAATACTACATGGTTTATATCGGGGAAATAGGTCAACTACATTTCCCTTGGTACTAGCTACTGGCTTATCATCTCTCACTCTCAGGGTTTGGGGTGATAGTCCCATAGCCAGTATCGCAGGGAAAATATTTTGCCATATTTTCCCACTAACCATGTAGTACCTGGATACTCCACCATATTAATTTGTGTATTACCAGAAATAGAAGGGAAGCCTCTGAACCCACATATTACACAGAGATTATGGCTCTTTGATTTAACCACACAATACTTACTGATTTCACACCTAGTTCCAGTATAGCCTGGTGGACAATTGCATGTGAATGACCTATGAGCATCGACACACGTTCCTCCAAATAGACATGGGTTATTCAAACAGTCATCGATGGCTATAAATGAAAAATAAAGAAGAAACTCCTTAAAATACTGTTATCCTTGAAACAACTACTATTGCACCTTATTCAAAGCTTTTCATCATATTAGACCATTTAAATGAAAACTTGTTCCCTTGTACATACTTAGCATAGGTGCTGGACCTAATTTTATGTATGCCATACTATACTATACATGTAGCTTCAATTCAGGATGTTAAGAGTCTCACTGAATGAACAAAGTATACTCTTATCATGATCACCATGGAAACATAAAACATTCAGCTATAAAATTAATGTAATGGGCTATTCCACTTGACATCCATACACCTCCTATTGTAGACATGAACTTAATCTCACACACAGGGGTCTAGATTACAAATGGAGTCACCCATTCAGGTAACTCTATTTGAAATTTATATATACTCCCTATGTGGAAGATTAAGGTCATGACTTCCATTGGAGGTGAACAGATTTTAACTGAAATATCCCTATCAACTTACATAATTCACAGAGTGTTCCAGTCCATCCAGGCTGACACTGACATGCAAAACTTCCCACTAAATCACTACATGCACCACCATTCTGACATGGGTTAGGATCACAATCATTTTGATCTGAAACAAACAAAAATTACAAGTATTAGTATACATTCTTAGGCTAAAAAATAAACTATCACTCCTAGGTATCTTGCATGTGATTTTTCTCTTCTTTTGTTAATTTGTTCAGTTATACAGTCCTGTATTCCTTATTTATAAATAGCAATATATAAATTCTTGCTATAAATAGCAATATATAAATATGTGAGTATCCTTGGATTTGGCAATCAAAAATCAAGCCTAATATAAATTCTTGATAGAGAGAAATGGAGGTTGCCATTATGGCTGGGCGCCAGTATGTCTGGAGAGTTGACCTCTAGCACAGTGGGTGGTCTTCCTGTACTTTTCAATGGTAAGGCATTTGACTTCAGCAACTTGTCGCTCAAAATTTGGTGTGTTTTACCGAATAAAAACCATTATAAAATGAATGGCGCTAGGTAAATGTTTTAACGCTTTTGGTAACTTTTCTCTAAAATCAGTTTCTCATAACATATGTAAGTTACAGGATCCCCCAATCTTCAGATTTTTGGCACATGTCATTTTTGTGAAAATTCATGAACATCGACATCTTGTTTTCTTATTCATTTGTATGGAGTGAATGCTTATCTAGATACTCTTTGCTGATATGATGTTGTGTAATGGCTGCACCCATGTACCCCATGGTGATTTATAAATAGCTATTTATAAATAATGAATACAGGACTATTATATGTAACTTGCTTGAAGATGCGAATTGCATTAAACATGAACAAATAGCCTATATGTTTCATTAGTTTGCTATTTCTTCTTATGTTTCATTCATCGACTGGCTGTGAAGCTGTCGGTTACAAGCTGCCTCCAATGAGATCTGACCTCAGCTGCATTCCTAATCTCATCTGGAGAAGAGTTAGTCATTGGATTAAGCTTGTTGTGTACAGGCTTAGATTAATAACACACAGATTGGAATATTCCATGCCTGTGCTCTCTAAGCGTACTTGAATTCAGCTGGCGCCGGTACAGTCTTCAGACCTTGCGATAACGCTCATCTCAACTTTCTTTTGTGTACGCTCATGCTATTTGCACTATTTTTGAGTTCGCACACGCAAACCTGACTTAGCGTCAACCCCCATAGGCAACATGCTATGTTTCTGTGGTATGAGTACTTTGTCGTCACTGTCGACTCCATTTGGTATGTTAAGGATCATAAAGCATGTTTCTCAAGCTTACTTAATGTAATGGTCTTGTGTTTACTCTACTTAATGGAACAGTATTTGGATAACATATGTTTGTTTAATTGAATTATCAAGGAAATGAAATTAGCTTTTTCACACACAATCTGCTATTGGAGTGCCAACAGCAAATGATATAGAAATACTGGAGATATGAAATCCAAATGAAAAAAATCTTATAAATTGAAGACTACACTTTGTGTTTCCTCCACTTTATTGCCATGTATTTCTAAGAACATATTGAACAAGGTAAATACATCATGATATACTTACTGATTTGACATCTGGCTCCTGTAAAACCTGGCAGACATGAGCAAGCAAATGCATCGATACGATCTGTACAGGTGCCTCCATTAAGACAGGGGAAACTAGCACACTCGTTAATATCTGCAAGGTCAAAGGTAATAGGATTAAATAGTTAAATTTGTGGAAACAAATTATGGAGTTTCAACTCTCAAATAATCGTTTTGAAGAAAAATGCTGGGGAAATGAGATCAATTAATGTTTTCACATGAACAATTAAAAAAAAATTGTGACTCAAATTGATCCACAATCAGTCTGATTTAACAAAATGTGAAATTGAGAAACCATCAGAAAAACAAATCTTTTAATAAGCAGACATTAACAATTGCCAAAGCTACAACCCCGGGGTTTTGAACAGTTGAAGCTTATTTTTTGGAAAGGTTATGATTATAATTGATTCAACTTGTTGTATCAAATCAATTCACCACTTATATTTTTCTACTTCAAGCAAGAGAGGGAGAATTGACTGAACCAGCTGGTTTCCCAGAGCATGTCATCACCTAGGAAACCAGACAAGCTTGGGTTGACATTGTGGTGCAAGTATGCCAACACCATCAACACCATTTGCTTTTCATGAATAGCAAATATATTTGCCAATAATATGCCAGGTGATGTGTGGTCCTGGTAAAGAGTATGATCTCAAAAACTGAGCAAAAAGATGTTGCTGTCTGCGACAACTAATGTGAAATAGTTTCACTGCAAATTAAATATTAATAGCATGTACAGGACCAATCTCCTATTTCATATAGATTGTTCCATGGGAAAAATATCATCACATTGCACATTTATACAAATTCAATGAACTGGTTGAGTCAAATATTCACATAATGACATAAATCATGAGTCCTACAATATGCTACATATGTTGAATTATGACCATTAATTGCAAATAATAATTACAATAAACAATGACCTTACTTATAATCACTCTACTGAGTCTGCAGTAGAGGGTTCTATGCAAAATTTTAAATTTTAAACCAATAATTGAATGAAAATAATAATTATAATATCACAAAATTTGTTGTTATATTGAAAATAGTGTAGCTTCAATAGATTGTCAAATGTGATTAAGTCAGCTCACATTCTAGTCTCTAAACAAACATATCAAATAATTTGTATAATAACCAAAGCACCATTTTGCATTTTTTTTAAACATATCAAGAAGAAAGCATGTTATGAACAGCATGAAGACACCTTAACAAAGTGACCAAACATTGACTAAAATGATACAAAAATACGATAAACCAGCGATCAACATGAAATCAAACATGAAGTAACATGAAGTAAACATATGAATGCACCTGTAAACTTCATATGGATTCTAATGAGGGCTCAATGAAACATTACCTCATCTTTACTTTAGGCTGAAATGTGGTTTTGGCACCAAAACATTCAAAAAAGACTTACATCCATTTCCGAATCTAATAAAGCCACAAGCTTGTGAAACATATAGCCTTATATACGCTGGTGAAGTGATGTAATAATCGAATTAACTACCATAGCAATAGGTGAAAACAATTTTTGAATACATCACGCTGCACTGATACATTCACACGGTACTTCGGCATTGAACCATAGCATGCTGATCACTCACACCTGTAAGATTAGTATCTTTGAAAAAACAGGTATTGTATTCAATATATGATTGCAGACATACACAGGTGATGAGTGCAACCTGCTTGTAGTACAGCGCGATGTATTCAAAATTGTTTTCACCTATTGCTATGGTAGTTAATCCAATTTATTACGTCTGTTTGCCAGTGAATACAAATGGGGCAGAATTCTTTAAAATATAATTTTCTCAAAATGGCTAAAATGGTGATATGTGACATTCAAAGCAATCAAATTGTCATAATAAAGATGACTCACATTTCATCATATTTTATGTCTACAGTATTACAATTCAGTGAAAACCTTCACCTGAAAAAAGAGGTCACAGATTTGTGTTTCTTTTGTGAGCTCTTTCTAGATGACTGGTCATAGAAATTGGGGACAACTTGGAGACTTTTATTATCACAGTCACTAATCAGTCAAGCATAGAGTGACTGTGTAGTTTGGTATTTGTGATCTGTCACACTATACCACATGTAAACAAGTGGCAAATAACACAACTCATGCTGGGTTGCCAAGTTTGCTATTTGGTAGCCCAATTGAGTGATCTGACACACAAACAAATGGCAATAACACAAAATCAAGAGTGATCTGGGATGAATTCTACTGTGATTTCTTATTGTTTTCTTGACCATATATAGAAACCAATGGTTAAAAAACCAAAAAAAAAACCACCACACTAAAACAGGACACTTCAACTTTGGTTACTTGTTGTTTTTTGTTGTTGTTTTTTTGTTTTAGTTTTTTTTTTTTTTGTGCCTTGCACTTTGGCTGAAAAGGGTACAGCAAGCGTAATTTCTGATTTGACACTAACACATGTGATGCAATCAAGCAAAACCAGTCGGAACTCGGAAACATTGATTTTGAAATATAGCCAAACAAAGGAAATATTTCCTTTTGTTTCCTGTTGTTTCGGAAACCCTTTAATAATTGCTCATATCTATGGAACTGGTTGTTCAATTTCAATGGGGTTTTCTGCAAAATGCAGCTTTGAAAATGCTTTTTTTAAACAAACTTAAAATTAAAATTACTCTCTATTAAAAACTGCAAATTTAATATTTCTGAGTTCTGACTGCTTTTGCTTGATCGCATCACATATGTTAACAGTGCTAGTGTCAAGTCACCCAGCCTGATTTAGCATTCCTGAATTAGCAGAGGTGGTCGATGGTATATATCTATATCAAGTTGACGTTACTCAGATTACACCACAGGGTTTAATTACCAATCAGTATGTAATCAGTTTGAACCACTGAAATACACATTGCTTCAAATATCAAGATGGCAGTTATATGTACCAAATTTCACCATGTACCCTCATAAGGCACAGGACATGAGGAAATAAGACAACCTGTTTAAATCCCTTTTACAGTTTACTTATGAACATGATATTGAGAAGAATGATAATGAATATGATTTTAGTATTGTGGGTTAGTAATGAAAATGAATTCAAATTGGTTAGTTCACACTCCATGCCCCATTTAAAATAATAAATAATTTGATAGGTTTCTTAATTATGGCTAACATGTGTAAATGAGGCTTATTGGAATTTTGATTTATTGGAAATTTGATACATCACAAATAAAAAAGATCTAAAATGAACTTTCTGTGTGAGCCATCTTAGTTCCAGAAATTACAAAAGGGAAACATATATTCAGAGAAGTTTGTTCAATTGTTTTGCCCACTCACTTGCTAACAATATAAGAACTGTAACAATCATATTCTATATACAATATGAATTTTGATTATTCATAATATAACCTAAGTACCCCATTTACATACATTTGCCATAATTATATGTAAATTATATATTCTTGGATGTCAGACTGTTACATGGAAAAAATGGATTTTGTTAGTAGAGAAATGAAAATTATGAAATAATTAGTATATTATTTCTTATTATATCTTCTTGAAAGTGTAGTAATGCGTCTGTATTACAGTTATATCCTGTATTTTTGACTTGTCATCATTCTACCTGGCATTGTTATTTCCCATTAATATTGTGATGTATTTTTCCATAATCACACATTTGTGATATATCTTACCATAATCATACAAAACTGGGTAATGAATAGAGTGAGTTGTTCATTTATAAGAAAACAAAATAATTGCATATCACTATCACTCATATCACTGCATACATGGAGCTAATAGGAGCTTGTAGGCCTAAATGAAAAAGATATTAATTTGGTTAGTAGATGATTCCCTTATATTTGTATAAATTTTACCAATTGCACATGTTGGTCCAGCAAATCCCGATTTACAACTGCAGACAAAGTTATTGGGACGGTCAGTGCAGGTTCCTTCATTTAGACATGGAGAGCTGGCACACTCATCGATATCTGATGGATAAATAGACATTTATAACAAAAACATGCAATGAACAAGAGAGATGCACAAGACAACATAATTAGTACTACACTCATTATTGATCAAATCGACCCTAATGATGGATATATAGTTCATTGTAAATCAATAATTTCTGCTATATGAGTCACCTTAGTTTCAATTTCTTAATAATTATTCTTGGTCAACTATGACCATCTGTACATTCAGCACAAGTTTAACAAAATTACCTATTTATATTTACAAATGCTTGCAAATTGCAAATTTCAAAAATCTTTATTTGTTTCAATCTTTTGAGACATCTTTCAGATTCTTAAAATAAGATTGTGAATGCATTTCATATAAAAATTGACTTTGTCTTCATTTAACACTAGAATTCAAAAATAAGCAGACTACTCACTCTGCTTTGAGTAGAACTACAACCAAAGAATTTAATTAAAGAACAAAGATATCTTAAATCATTATGCATAATTATATGAAAATCGGCCATATTGTGACTTTATGTGATCTTGCATAAATGATACTCCATTTTTTTGGCATGGATGCCACTAAGAACAGTATAATATGTTGTAAATGTGTGCTACAAAGGTTTGCCTTATGCAGTTGTTTATTGCATTAATGGCAACATTTCTTATTATTTTCTATTTTTGTGCATTTTAATAAGTGCCCTTGAGCAGTGTTTTGTTCACTGATCTGGGCGATGCTCTACAAAGATGCCGCTCATAAAAAAAAAAAAAAAATTACAGGTGGGAAAAACTACCTTTATTCAACTAATTTAATGCCCACTTTGTAAAATAATCTAGAGATGTATTTTCTATACCATGAGTGACATGCAGTTCATTGAATACATCACTTTTATATGACATTTTTACTTCACCTAAATTGTGCAGTTGAAATCCATACACCCCCATGGAAGACATGACCTCAACCTTTGACATAGGGAGTGTGATTTCAAATGGGGTTACCTTAATGGGTGACTCCATTTGAAATCTACACCCCCTGTGTGGGAGAGGAGATTACGGTCATGTCTTCCATAGGGGGTGTACATGTATGTATTTCAGCTAGAATAAACCCAATTACAAAATGCATGCATGGAAAAAATCCCTGTAAAAGGAAACAAATGTTAGTACACTAAAATTTGTGGTTAGTAAATGAACCGATTGCAGGTCCTTGTATATAATGTTACCAGTTTCACAGTTGACTCCAACATATCCATTAGAGCATTCACATCTGTACATGTTGATTTCGTTGTGACAACTACCGCCATTCTGACAGGGGGTACTAATACATTCATCTACCTCTGTAAATAAGAATTCATGCACAAAAAAATACAATATGTCAACTCATTGATTATACAAACATTATAGACACACACAAAATATATGAAACTACAAAATAATTAGCAATAATCTAAATATCATCAATAGCATATCTTGACACATAATACTCAATTCACAAATAGTACCAGGATAATGAAACACATAGGTAGCTGTGATACATGCAATTTACACAACCAACACAACCATACTATGGAATAGTATGTTGAGGAGAAATACTTGATAGACAGTTATTGAGAGTGATTTTATCCTACAGTTCTATTTCCCTTAAGTATTGCTGCATACATGTATGTGGTGATTTTTGTTTGTTGGAAATCGTTCAAAATAATTTGTTCGAAGAGATTTTGTATGTAAAATATGGTCAACTTCAATATTTTATTATCAGAATCCTACATCATCCATAATTGAATAGGCCTATATATAGAGAAAACAAGCATAATCTACAATTAATTAAATTTGGACACACCCAAGGATTCTTGTAATCAAATAATGATGTTTACAAAAGTTCCCACACAAAACCAATGGGTGATGTCACTATCGCAGGCGATTGTTTCAAAGAAAAATCACATTGTGATTAGAGACATGGACAAGAGATTTGGCACCAGTTCTTACGAAAATTGTACAATATTCTGTACTTTGAGTCTGGTGCAAAGGCCAATCTAGTTTATTATATTATCAGTAGCCACATTTGCATGTTTATGAAGGCTATTTATTCTGAAAACATAATAATGTTAAAATTATAAATTTTTGGGTGTATTTTTGTCATGGTACATGAATTAATCAGTCTCGCTAGTCAAATATTTGTCAAATCTAGCTCCACCATTAATTCATATGTATAATGCCAATCCATCCAATTTTACATCAATCAACCAACTGATCAATCAGTCGATCAATCAATCAGTATTAAAATTACTCACTAAATAAATTGCTGAGATTTTAGTTCAGAGCAGGAAGTTGATCATTTTGGCAATAAGGAAGATAGGTAGACCTATTAGCTAAACAAGAATGTGTTTTAGTTTTGAAACTATTCAGCAACTCAACAATATTGCATGCATATATGGTTTCATGTTTGTACCTACATGGATGACAGAACAACAACAAATACCACCTCAGTCCTGGTTGACTGAGAACGCTCTTTACAGTATTGATGGCACTGTGACAAGCTTCCAGATAGCAAAGTTTTCTATTTCTTTGTTTTCCCCAACAGTAAGTCTAAATTGTATTTCACAATCTTTCACACAGATGTGCCTTACAGGGTGTCCCTGATAGAACTATATCGTCAGCACTTAATTGTTTGGGTATTTTAACGCCACAACTAAACATAACTAAATAACTGGTGTGGTTGAGGAATAAATCAGCGATCACTTACTTTTTGAATTTTGGCAATTGGCCACACCGTTCTTGAAATATAAGAATTTTACGAAAATTCCTTAATTTTCAAACCTTTCCACAGATTCAAATATCAATCGATGAACTGTATTTGGAGTGCTAATCACTGCGCACCATCAGCGCATGAGGCGTCTGTTGTCATTGATAGATATTTGACTCCGTAGAACGGACTGAAAATGAGGTAGTTTCATAAAATTCTTTTATTTCAAAAACGGAGAGTTCAATTGCAAAAAGTATGTTATAGCTGATATATTCCTCAACCACGTCAGCTATTTAGTTATGTTTGGTTTATGCGTTCAAATGCCCAAACAATTCAGTTTCCGATGATACAGTTCTTTCAGGGACACCCTGTATAAAACTTAGTAACTGGATAATGCGGTTCCAACATACAAAATATGGACTCAAAGCATTGTAATCATGATCAGCATGTTTGGCATACATGCCACATGTTTTTGATTTGTATGCTTAAAGTAACTCTGACAAGTATAAAGTGAACAAAGACCACAAACAGAAACAGTTTATGTTATATGAGCCTATGTTGCTGCTGACAATAACCAAACATTTTAGACTTGTCACAGTTCATACCTATGTTACAGTTGATAAAGACCTCAACCACACATAGACTCTGTCACAATCATTACCTATAAGACCCAATACTTCTTAAATAGTACATTTTGTCACAGTCCTTATGCCTACACTTGTTGGTATGACTTTGTATTAGTCTTTGTCACAGTCCATACCTATATATCACAGTTAATAAAGGCCTCTCTACACACACATTTCATTTAGACTCTGTCACAGTCCTTACCTATATCACAGTTGACTCCTACCCAGCCTGGTTGGCAGGTACACCTGTAGCTGTTGATTCTATTCTCACAGACGGCTAAATTCTTGCATGGATCACTTGCACACTCATCAATATCTGCAAGAGACAAAAACAACAAGTTATAAACATGTTTTGGGTGTCACCAATATCTACTGGCAGCACCTTCATCCACACTACAGTTCGTCTTTGGAATAGCCTACCAGATGGAGTAGTCGCAGACATATCTGACAACGGTGCACCATCCTTCAAGAGCAGATCTAGCGCATTACATCTTATTTCATGTGTCTGATGCTTTACCGTACCCTTCACTCTTGTTGTTCCTAAGCTGCTGTGAACCACGGATTGGCCCATGTGGTTGTCGTTTATAGTGCCTATAGGTGCCTATAGTTCTTAACCTGTGGCATTCCTCATGGGCTATTTTTCATTCTAGCATTTTATAAAAAAACCAAAAAACAAGGCACAATGTTTTTTGGGACGATTGCTATGATCCAATATGCACCATGTCCCCAATAAAAGGAGCTGAGGGAGTTTTTGTTTCAATCTGGGATCATTTCTGTTATACATAAAATTACTTTTCACAATTAATGTGTTCTCCAGAACTGGAAGTCGTGCCATGTGACTCAAGTTGAATTTACACAGTGACAAGAGTGACTTGATTTTGACTCTACATTTTGGTGACTCCTTATAACCCTGGACTGTTCTCTCATCTTGGTCTTTGGGCTTGATCTTGACAACAGCAATAAAAGAATGGCTCATTTGAAGAAAAAAAAGATAATACAAATACTAGAGATCACTTCTTTAATTCTCATTCATTTGAAAACCAAACAATCATTAAATTAGTGTTCTGCAAAGTGAAAGTTAATTGATTAGTAGTATACAATGTATTAGTTATTCCCAAAACCATGCTTTTATTTCAAACTTGTATAATATTAGTTAGATCCATGTTACATCCATGTGCTGGTTCTAAATGTTGAGCTAGAATGACAAACATGTATTTTGATACAATGTGCATATTCCATGCATAATACATGCTTGTTTATTGGTACATGCACCAGGTATGTGTGGTACATATTCTGAACTTGTTTGATTACACCACTATTTAAAAAAACCAGAATCATTTTTGCATATCTTGTGAAGTTAAAGAAAACATAATCCTGGCAGTGTTCATTGCATCATTCACTCAATTTCACAAATCTGCTATTGCACAAACCCTTTATGGCCCAATCAAAGAACTCAAAGAAGAGGAGGCATACTCTAAAGCCATGATTTCTCTGTGATACGGAAAAACAGAAAAATTCACGAAATTCAGGGTTTGCTCATGGAAATTTGAAAATGCCACAAAATAGTGAAAAACTGTACGAAATGTCTACCTTTTGTGTTGATTTGCAAAACAAAACAAAGAAAAGTGATCATTTATTTTTATACAGTAATCAACCATTAAACAATCCATTCTAACATGAATTCTAGGCCTTCGATGCAAGACTCTGGCCATACTACAATAAAAGGTAAAATAAAATACACTTTAAAACATGTTTGTTTAAACTTTTCAGTGCTTTATTGTGGAAAACGGAAAATCACGGAAATCGTCTATTTGTAACACGGATTTTTAATTTTGTAACACAGAGAAATCATGGCTTTAGCATACTTCATATAACTCCAATGTATGATGTTATTGGATATTTATCACATTAAATTGCCATGCATGGTTAACAAAACAATGTGGCCTTTTTTTTAAAGATAAGATCGTTATTGAACTTGGCAATTGTTGTCTTGGAAACCATGAGCATTAAAAGGTATGTGCATGTAGCATTTTTCCTCCTGTGAACGAAGGCTTTTATTCAGAGCTTATAATAATGATTTTAAATGAGTGCCTACCTAATTTCAAATGTAGTGAATCCAAGGAATAAATTGGTGCATGAGTAGGTATAGTCTGCAGGTATACCGACTCTAGACTGCTGCCCTCAGTCATCAACCGTCTGGATTGACGACTGAGAAAACTATATGGAAAAAAAGTGACAGATTTTGCAACAGGATTCCTGTGGCATAGAGCATGCGCAGTTGTGTCCAAATTGACCTTTTGATCGAGTTTGTTGTTTTTAGAACTTGGAGCGCTAATCTTGTCACAGCGACGTGGTACACGGGCGCCGCTAATCAGTCGGCGCACGCGCACAACCAAAGTCGCATTAAATAGTTTTCAGAAGTCTGTCATGATATTCAGTCGTCACTACGAAGCATACACAGTACATGCGAAGTGTAGACGGCTGATTGGAATTAGTCTAATACCTACTCATGCACCAATTTATTCCTTGGATCCACTTCATTTGAAAATAGGTAGGCAATCATTTAAAATCATTATTATAAGATCTGAATAAAAGCCTTTGTTGGAACCAAAACCTTTAGAAACAGTGGATTGTTCCAAAAATCCCACTAGGAGCTGAATATTAAAAGTGGATATCAGTAACAGAGAGCATTTTGGTTAGTATTCCTGTTTATTATCACCCTGTAAAGAATATGATACCAAATTAGTAATAAATGTGATGATAAATGAATTAGTACATTAGTTATGTGAGTAACAAGTATTTGGTATTCACAGTGACAAAAAAAACCACACACATCCCCCACACACACCCAGACCAAACACCACAAATACACATGCATTATTGCGCTTGCAACTGACTCAAGTTCATCATCAAATATATGAGATGGGTAATTTGAAATCAATCAAACAATATTTGATAAACAAAAATACACTTTAACCTGGGAGTGTAGGTCACAAGTAAATGTATTATCACACTATGTTGAATTATAGAAAACACATAAAGACAGTGAAAATATTTGACCTCAAATGCAAGAATGCATGTGCATACCCACCCCTACGCTCATCCCACACACAGACACAAAAATAGTTCAAACAAAACAGAATAAAACAAATGAAATAAATATGGAACATATCACAATAAACTGCAAACAATACAAATTTAATACAAATGATGAACATTTTCTTTAATTTTGTTATATTCACTGGTGGTAAAATATGCAAGTTAGTCATGGAACATTATCACATACATGTAATGTCATAACGGTTAATAGAAGCAAGCATGTTAAGTGACTGACAGGTGTCTTCACAATATAGGCACAATAGACATAACATAGACAATAAATATATAAAAACCCATATACACACAGGCTGAAATATGATGTATAAGCCTACCAAAATTTGTGAATAATTGCATTTGAAAATTTTGTGTAACAATTAAAAATATGCAACATTAATAGGGTACCACAAATTTTGGTTCTTTAAAATATATTTTTTGTCACAAACGAACGACATTGGCAAGATTAAGAATTACAATTTATTCTTCTTAATGATAAGAAATTCCCCATATAATTTAAGAATGGAAATTACAACCAATAATACAGTCATTTCTGTTCACTGCATGAAATACTTATTTAATTGTAACTTGTTGATGGTTAATTTATAAAATATACTTGTTTATGGCTAGAAATAGTCAAAACATATCAAGCTCTCTGCCAAAAGCCCATTTTATATTAATTTCACAGAAATTTAGTTTTGCAAATAAGCGCCATTAACAATAATTGTGAAAATTAAATGGGAACAAAATGAAATAATTGTACAGACTCTGGTAGCAGGTGGATATGGCTGAATAACACATGCCAAATAATGAGGTATATATATATACGCTGAAATTTTCACGGTGGTTTTATTTTTCGCTTCACAGATTCATATGTGCCCGCAAAAAATAATAACCCGCAAATGTGTTAAAATGAAGAAATTTCTTATGTATTTAATTATATAAGTTGCCAACAATCTGCGAATTTAACACTTCGTGAAATTGTCCGTGATACATGAAACCGCGAAAATATCTGTACGCGAAAATATTGGCTATACAGTACAACACTACACAAACTAAACTAAGGGAGGCTTGCATGCATGTACAGGGTGGATGCAATAGGACATTCCAGTTGAAGTCCACACACCCCCTATGGAAGGCATGACCTTAATCTTCCACAAAGGGAGTGGGAGATATGTTCCATAGGGTGTGTGGATTTCAACTGGAATAGCCCAATACAGATAGTGTTTATGGAACAGGTGTATGTAACATGCAAATGAACTAGCAATTAATTACAGTTTAATTAACCTAAAATATCCACACCCAATTATGACTAAGGAAAACAACCTTTTTATTCTGATCTACAGGTTGTTGAATTATTTTGTCAAAAATATCATGTTTGAAATATGTGTACATGTGGGGGTTCAGGGGTGTGTGTATGTAGAGTGTCAGTGTGTGCATATAATATTTGCATTTTTAAATTCTTTATTTTTCCTTTTTCATATTACTTATTGAAAAGAAAAAATGAATAACATATTCCTGTTAACAGTTTTCATTCCTATTAAAAACCATTTATTTAGTGAACAATCAATAATATAAACAAAAAAGAGAAGTAAGCATGTCCTATTAAGGGTACTAAACAAAGTATATTTGATCATTATCCTAAATTCATGCATGACAGGTCTGTCTTTTAAAATATCAATATTGTGACACTATAGGTTTGATATTGGTTTTCTTTTGTTCTCATAGTGAGGTCAAATCCAATGACCTTGGAAACATGTATTATCAATTCCGTTGTACACTGTGTATCATAATGTGTGCTATGGACCATGTGTGTCACATTGTTGCATGTACTTTTTTTATAAATGTATTCATTTCAGTTTTCTGATCATTGTTTAAAAATTTAACTGCTTTGAAAGATATGTATAAATTTCTTGTTTTTGGTTTAACACCATATTGACAGAAATATTTTGCTCAAATCAGTTATTTGTGACTCCTTATTGCATGCACTTTATTAGAAATATTGGTTTACCTCTAAAATGGTCTTAAACTGTAAATTGTTTTCTGAATTTATATAATTCAGTTTTTATGATTTAGACAAATAGCTAATGTTTAAATGGGTGACTGAGCAGGTACAAACTACCCCAGTGATAAATGGGTGCATTTCACCAGATCTGACTGTGTAGGCCACTGACTAAAAGCAATGCAAACACTAAACACAAGGTTTGCACTGTAGTATTAATTACAACACCAAGTGCAACCAGTAAGTCCCCTTTCAAAGGCAAGCAAGAATTACATGTAAACAAACTCAAGTTTCTGTGGAGGTTTGTTACCTAAAACTGAGGTCAAGTATATATCTGATAATATGGTGCTAACTTTTATTATAGTTTTAAGATTTAAAACTTCAATGATATTAAAAAATTAATCTAAATTTGAAAAATAAAAATGCATTTTAAAGGAGTATTTTGTGATCCTAGCATCCTCTTTTTATGACATTTTCAGTAGATATCCACAAAAAAAGCTTATTCCCAAATTTTCAGTTGATTCCGATTTTGCGTTTGGGAGTTATGCATGATTATGTGTATTACACTGCTCCGTAGACAATGTGTTGTAATTTTGTTCTGGTATATCAGAACAAAATTCAAATTTCACGATATCTATGCTAAACGAATTAATCTGCAAGAAACATTTTGTACATAAACATTATGGAGCAAGAGGTTTCCAGTGATATAAAAATCTCAACTTTTTTTGAGAAAAGTGGGGGGATGATGCTGTGGATCACGAAATGCCCTTTTAAGAATTGAAGCTCAAAATTTAAGATTTTTGCAAATTTATAGTACTTTCTTGTGGATGATAGATTCTGTAAAAATAGCTATGATATATGGGTTTTACAAGTCAGCAAACTATAATTATCATGGACGTTTGCTCCCGGAAATTGATGTTATGCGTAAACTTGTTAAATAAAATCTGGAAAAAAGTTCATTATGTTTCAATTGCATTACAGATGAAAATGAGCATTATAATTTTTGATAGTTTAGTAGTAATAAAGACATTTAATTAAAAGCACAAATATTGACCTATTTATAGGAATCGATATTAATTTGTAATCAAAGTCCTATCAACTAAATGCTCCACATACCTCAACAGAAAACTATCCAATGGTTGAATAACACATGACCCTGATACATATTGAGTTACAAGGCTATTTACTATTTAAGGATCTTACAAAAACAAATAAAGGACTTTGGTAACATCATGTTATAATTGGATGGGACTTGATGTAATTAAACAAAAGTTTAATTTACGCTGTGGGATAAAATTTCAAATTTGACAGTGATTTAAGTCTTGGCTCTAAAAAGACCTTTAATAGTTGGCTCCTATCTGATAAATATAAAATCCTAACCTAAACTAGCAAAAATACCTCTTTATGGAAAAAATAGTAACATTGTACACACCGGGTTCACACCTCCACATCCACACATAGAAAGTTAGGTATATGACACACATGTAACATGTACAGCAGGTTTACTAAAGCCCCATTCAGTAATTTGCTAAAAATGTAAGAACCATTTTGTCAAACTACTCGTCTGATCAGACAATCACTGAATGGAACTTTACTTAAAATGATGAAGAAATGTTAGTATGAAATTATGCACATCACTACACTCATGCACTACAAAGACAGCAGGAATATATCTAAACCAAAATACACAAATTTCTATGCATACAATGTAGCTATATTTTGTAAGTATCCCAGAATACATGCAGGCCTAATGATTAACATGTGTCTAAATATTTTTATATCATATTTTGATTTCTTGACATATTTGTTCATACAAATCCATAAACTCATATTTACATGCAAAATCAAAGTATAGTTGTCAAAAATGACATTGTTTATATTTTAATTTTTGGCTTAAAATCGTTAAACTGTTGCTTTAACTTGACCAAATTTAACAGTAAAACAATTTCAGATGTGTTCATCATGATTCAAAACCAGAATCTGCATAGAATTTGTATGATTTGGTAGCTACAAGAAACAGAAAAGAACTATACCAGTTTCACAATGTATGCCAGTAAATCCAGGGACACATTGACATGTATAAAAATCCTGTAAGTTCATGCAAGTGGCATTATTCTGGCATGGGTCACTGCTACATTCATCAATCTCTGTGAGGGCAAAGGTCAAACATATAAAGGTTAAAGGTCATTGTTATAGCTGTAGAGGTCTTATTTCTACAACTTTAATTTACGTAATTAAATTAAATATTTGATAAAATTTGATAATTTGCGAAAATAGTATTCTTAATATATCTCATTAAAATGTATCTCATAATACTGCAATTCAAAATAAATTTAAACAAAGTTTGTATCTTTTTTTTTTTTTTCAATTTGAGCAAAAATAATTCCATTTTAAATTTTCAAATAACAATTACTGTGATGTGCCCTTAAACTTCTACTGGAAAGTGTTTCTTTGTGAAACCACAAAAAGATTTAAAGTAAACAAAGATACATTTCTACATAACACCTATTGTCTAGATCATAACAACTTGAATGCAGTCATGAGACATAATGTTTCCTCATATATATTTCCTGGTGCTTTACAGAAGTTCAAAAAGTTCTATGTCAAACATAACAAATAAACATGCAAATAGCTAGGCCATGCAACACACATGCAATACAAAATGCATACTTTCCCTTGTCCATTTGAATGCTTGCATACTTTAATTTACATAACTTGAATAAAGAAATCCATAGCAATGCAATAACTTGAAATCAAAATCAAATTTAGTTGGATTTAGTATTACACCATTTTGAATAATTATGTTAAGTTGCTCGTAACATGTTGCTCTTGCTGAAAAAACCTATTTGCTGAAAATAAACCTGATTATCTAAACCTGGTTACAACAGGCTTAAACCTGGTTACCTTGTTCACAAAATACTCCGGTATACCCATTTGGGCATGTGCAAGTAAACCTGTTGACCAGATCAGAGCAGGCACCACCATTCTGGCAGGGGGTGCTGGCACACTCATTTATATCTGTGAAGAGGAGGAAGAAGCACCTTACATGGTTACACATAGATACATGATGGTTGTGAAAACTGCAAGCTATGGCCTCAAAAAGGCTACATAATTCATACATATTTGAATAATATAAATACCATATTTGTTCCAAAAAATTGAATGCATAATCTGTGTAGCAATGCGGCAAAAAGAAGTGCCTTTTGTTAAACCTTATGTTCTGCTATAATTCGTTAGGAACCATGACAATCATTTGCTGAGATTTTCTGCATTAGACCAGGCAAAAAAAAGGTTTTCACTGATCTCACAGGAGGCTGGAGAAGCAATGTGGTATGCATTTTTGTTTGTTTATTTCCTGAATGATTTTTGGACTTCTTGATAATTTTGCTCTTTTTGTTTTAAAATGGCCAACAATAGTAAATGAAGATGTGAGATTTAATGTTGCATGACACAGTTTCACAATTATAAACATTTTCTTATCTGTTTTATTGTTGTTGATATGAGGGTATGGGCTATTCAATTTAAAATCCACACTCCCCCTGTGGAAGATTTTGGAAATATCTTCCACAGGGGGAGTATGAATTTCAAATGGAATAGACACCATGCGCAGCTGTTTAAATTCCATACACCCTCTGAGAAAAATTCAACCTGAATCATCCACAGAGGGAGGGCGAGTTTCAAATAGAGTTGGTTATTGTGCTAATTCCATTTGAAATCCATACTCCCCCTGTGAATGTTCCACAGGGGGAGTGTGGATTTTATATGGCTTAGCCCGGTATTTGGGACATGTGGACACTTCTTGGAACAAATATTGTATTAAAGTGATAGTCATATTGGCTGCAAAAAAAACAATTGCAGAGCATTAGGTTGTAAATAAGTAGGTACATTATACCTAACAGAATTATAATTTAGTACAACTAACATAACACACATTAATTGGTGTCCTTGAGAATATGATCCATCAAAAAACCTGAAAATACACATACAATTATACAAGATCTTCATAAGTCTCTAAAAATGATACAAGCAATACTATTTTACACCTTGGCAAGTAAGTCAGTGACATCAGAACCCATTTCTCTATAGTCTGTATCATTTCAAGTTGAGAATAATGCCTTGTCGGATTTCGCAGTGGCAGATTTGAGTTGCGTGCGCTAATGATCCCGCAGTGCGTATACACACACATAGAAGGGTGATTTGTCCATACACTGGCAACGTAACCATGTTAAATGCACTGATAAGAATCTGCCACTGCAAAATCCAACATGGCGTTACTCTCAACTTGAGACGAGACACACTATAGGTGCAGCTTCAAAGTGCTAGCGTACGTATGCATACATTTGAATGATGCCACAACAAAAAATAGTATACCAGTCATTTATAGGTGCAAGGGGAAAGGGACAAGAATCCTGATTGAGAGGTTATGGAACTACTTGATGGCAGTCATGAGTGGCGGCACCTGAAAAAAAAATTGGGGGGGCATGGGGGGAAGTGAATTTCAGGGGGGGGACAAAAATCAACAATTTTTTTGCAAAATTGCCTCATAGTGGACATTTTCATTATTTTGTGCTTTTACTTGGGGGGGGGAGAGTTCTGTCTGGGGGAATTTCCCCCCATGGCACCATCACTAACAGTCATGTATTGCAGATTCTACAAAATAGGTAACTTTACACTTACCTCGTTCACAGTTGACCCCGGCAAATCCTGGTCTACATGTGCATGTGTAGCTGTTGATTCCATCATTACATGTACCGCCATTCTGACAGGGGTTACTATTGCAGTCATTAATATCTGCAATAAATTATGCAAATGCAATCATGAATATGCATGAATAACAACAATTATTGTAAATATAATGAACCGAACAGAATGTTAAATATCTGTGGGTAGTGAACTAGTTTGTAATCCTTATATGTGACGTGTCATGTCAAAAGGAAACACTTTTGGGCAGGTTATCAATTTTGAGGTTTTTACATATCTTAAATATAGATATTTTGCTCCACAACGGACAGATTTTTGGCTATTTCTCCATTTACGATCCTGCCCAAAAGTGTCTGCTTTTGACATGACATGTCACATATGTTCTCTCCATTCCTCCATTCCTCTATTTGTGGGGCAGATGAAGTGGACGACAAAGACCTTGCAGCCAGTTCCGACCAGTAATGCTTGACTATTTGTACACCATATACCTATTTATCATGGGAGGACTGTGTCTGAA
Organism: Amphiura filiformis; assembly: GCF_039555335.1. NCBI lineage: Eukaryota > Metazoa > Echinodermata > Ophiuroidea > Amphilepidida > Amphiuridae > Amphiura > Amphiura filiformis. The sequence goes on from NC_092631.1 coordinate 70,249,667, forward strand.
CAATGAAAGATACATCTAGGCTAAATAAGATATCAAACAAACAAACACACAAACAACTACTTACTGATATCACAATTGATGCCAGTGTATCCAGCAGGACAGGAACATGTGTAGCGATTCCTTCCATTACTGCATATGCCTCCGTTTTTACATGGTTGACTTAAACACTCATTAATATCTAATAAAACAAATAAATTCATAAATAAGTAATTGGATTAAAATAAATTAATATGGGTCTTTCCATGAAGTTGAGCCACACACACATTATTGCTATGTGTGATCATAAAATTGGCTTTCTTAATTAGACCACACCAGCTTTGATAATGATTTTGAGTTTAACTTACAGACTAAACCAGAGGCTTTCAAATGACACCAAACTTGGGGCAAATTATTTTTAATGTATTTATTTTTTTTCCGTAAATTTGATGGTGTCCCGGGGTAAAATATGGTAAATTTTGTGACATGAAAAATGAACATTTCCCAAATAAGATTTAGAAATTGAATAAATGTATCTTTTAACTTCTACTATTGATTAAGTTGGTCAAAAACACATGTAAAATCATGGGAATAAATCACATTTTCAATATCTTTTCCCTGTTTCATGTTATATAGCTAGTAAGTACAAGGATCAAGATGTAACGGTGCGGTGTCCCACTTTAAAAAAATTGTTACATCTTGCACATGTGTCTTGCTTCCATAATATCTTTCACATGAAATCAAAATTAAATTAAATTCATAATATATGACTATGGTTATAATTTAAATACCCTTTAAAGACAATAGATTAGATCGTTTTTCAGATTTGGCACAAAATGGAGCAAGATGAGACGGCGGTGTCCCACGTTACATCCTGAAAATTTAAGGAACGTTCTTCCATAATTCACTGATAATCTGGATGCAAGATTTAAATACTATCCTGGTAAAAATACTTGTCCAGCACACTTTTCAAAACCCAAAAGAGATCACTCATTTAACTTCATTTTGTGTGAGTTTGCCACCTTTGAAATCATGGTGTCCCACATGTTACATCTTGATCGGTCGCCAAGCAAAATGTATTATTGGATGAAAATATTAATACATATAGTTAGCCAATGACAAGTTTGCAATGTGAGGACATTTCCTACCAACCATAAGGATTTGGATACTTTAAGCATGATATAAATACCATTATTAGCATGCATCAAATAAGATGTAACAGGTACACGGTGTCCCAGTTACATCCTGATTTTTCCCACACTAACTCTATGGGAGTTGATGGGACTCTCTCCAAAATGTTCATTTACTATAATATTCTGTCAGAGTAAGTTTGGATAATGTTTAATAAAGTGTATGAAATCACTTGGAATGCAAGACATTTATTTTAATTCAATTTGATTTTTTTTTTTCATCATGTCACACTTTGTGGCTCAACTTCATGGAATGACCCATATGTATTCTACATGAGAGTAAAGATCTCTCTTATGTTTATCATATTTATTTCCCGTCGATCATTCCACTGCTTTTCCATGTAATATTTCCTCTATGAAATTTAAATCTCCCATTTAGGTCCTAGCTACTATGGGCAATTTGCGGGAGGAGATAAGATTAGTGACCACTTATAGGTTTGAAGCTCCTGAAGCACCTCTGTTCTTCCCTGGGCCTCATGGAAGAACAGAGGATACCTTAAAACATCCACTGAATGAGTAACCCAGGCAAAAGAAGAAATAAAACAAACAAACAAATGAATCAACCTTCCATTTACATGCTACTAACCAAAGAAGGGTCATGCCGTCATGGGGAGTTCGATTGACAATGACGGGTGGTACAAACTAGTATGTAATTCAGTCTTATAGTTTGATCAGTTCGTAATACATGTAGGCGGGAAATGTTAGGCTTTTACCACTACGCCGAAAAGTATACGGTATACTCATTATTAGTTGACTTGTCTGGTCTATATTTTGTGTGTTAAAGAAAGTAGACAAAGTACATGTATAGGAATTTGTGATGCTTCTGGCGAGATGTGACAAGATAATAAAGCCCGCCAATTACGAGCTGATCAAAGTATAGATTATGGTTCACAGGTTGATTACTTAAGCTAATTGAGAGCTAACACAAGCTTGTCACATGCTTGCACATGCTCACACTGATCAATTCATAACAGAACTTACCTCGATCACAATTGATCCCATCCCATCCACCAGCACAGGTACAAGTGTATGATGTCACAAAGTTATTGCATGTTGCTCCATTCTGACACGGTGAGCTAAAACATGGGTTGATCACTGAAAAAGTCAAACAATATCTTCATTAGTATCATTTTCAGGACAGTTTATAATTAAAGCCAGTAGTTTTTAATTTATCAACAGCAAAGTTTAACTTGGGTACATAGTGCAGGGGTTTAACTTTATTTACGTCAACATCTGGAAAATCTATATGTGACTAATCAAGATACAGATGATTCACCAACAGGCAACGTCCAGCATAATCTGTTGATGAGGACCAATCCTTCCATTAAGCGTGCACACAAAAATGCTACGTCCATTCTGCCAATGTTACTGTGTATTTTCGCAAAGCACTTTCTTGATATTTCACATAAACATACATGCACCGTTGAGAATAAACTGCATCGGCGTTTAAAGTAGGGACCATAGATCTGTATATAAACCATTAGATACAGCTCTGTGAACAATTCAGAACAATCTGGGAACAATTGGCCTGCTCATGATTTGTTAGACACAGGCCTAAAGACTGATCAGCCGTCATAAATATGTGAGAATTGTCATGGGGACTTTGCTTGTTGGTGCGCTATTTAATCTATGCCACCAAGCCTCAGAGGATTAACACTCTTGGTGTTTCCATCCAATTCTTGGTGCCCTAATGATTCCCTTGTGTATCTGGGTCTGTTATCATGGGTTATCTAAACAAACAAATAAATATATAAAAGTAAATAAAATAGGATGTACTTACATATTTCACAGTTATTGCCTTCATAGTTGCGTGGACAGATACAGGTATATTGGTCTATCTCATCCACACATGTACCTCCATTAATGCATGGGGTACTAAGACACTCGTTAATTGCTGTAATAAGATCAAATTGATATATTCATAATAGTGACAATATATTACATGTATGAGAAGTTCAGAAGTTTGTATCGGAGTCTAGCACCTTACTATTTTGTTTCTTATTCACTCTTATTAATTTGTGAATAAAGTGAATATCTGTCCTTTCCAGCGGTGTAGCTGGGATTTTTTCCAGGGGGCAAGACTGTATGGGACGGGGGCCCAAATCCACCAAATTTCCCTGCACTGGGGGGGCCCAAATAGACAATATTTGCCAGGCTTATTGATAATAATTGTATGGTATTGCATACCGTATGGATTCCCCATCTCTGCCCCTCCTCTCCTCTCTCTCTCTCGCCTCTTTTTTCCTCTTTCTCCTCCTTTTCCTCTTTTTTCCTTGCACTAGGGGGCGGGGGCCCAAATAGGCAATTACGCCACTGGTCCTTTCTTGTATACTGTCAAAGGAAAACATGCTCTTTGGAAAGACATATCATTATAATGAATGAATAAAAAGGGATATTCCAGTTGAAATCCATACTACCTTTGTGGAAGATTTAGCTCAAGTCTTCCACAGAGCAAGTATGGGTATCAAATAGAATAGACGACTGGGTAACTTCCATTTAAAATACTCACTCCGGGACTCACTCCAGTTGTGGAAGATATAGGTAAAGCCATTATAAATGTACATGGGGACTGTGGGTTTCAAAATAATTAACCCTGGCCATTTTCATTTGAAAAACAGTCTTCCACTACATGTATATTAGGGCAGATTTCATATAGAATAGTCCAATGTGGCATTGAAAGTTGATGTCCATTGAAATCTACTGAAATCTACATGCATTAAACTTAAGTCTAGCAAACAGTCAACTCACGTTCACATGTGTAGTCAAATGGCAAGTCAATACATCTATCGCCGGCATTGCAAGGATTGGAACTGCACTCATTACCATCTACAAATCAAAACAGAGACAACATCACATTAATTTTGTTACATGATCAAAATAATGATAAATTGGGTACAGACCAAACAGCTCCCAAGCAACTATACATTGCACCCATTTGAAAACAATTACATGTACGGTACTTGGACTTTTGTTATTATTTCAAAAAAATTACTATCATTTGTAAAGTGCATAACAAAACTGGTCAACTAAATGGGTGCCTCAGTTATTTTGGTTCTGCTGTTTTGGGGTTTGTTTTTGGTTTGGGGGGGTGTTCTTTTGTTTTTTAATATCAGAATTGTTTACACAATATTTCAGCACCTGGGTAGAGTTATGATTACACATTATATATATATATGTACAGTGCTCTTTGCATGTAATTGGGCTTTCAAAGATGAACAGAAAATTTGACTGAAAATATGCACATATAAATGAAGAGGAATATAGTGTTTTGGTCAAAATATGGGCACTGCAATGTAGTTTGAGAGAGGCAAGGACATGACAAACATTGGCACATAAGGGGCTATGGGCTAAGTTATTTACAAATGTTTGTGTGTACTGTCATATTTGCACAAATATTTAGTCAAATTTGAATGTATATATGCAAATTATGCCCCTTTTTGGATAATAATATTAATGATTTTGGCCATAGGAATACATACGTTTCAAGCAAAAAGTCTGTAAGATACAACTTCATGTATAATTAATAAAAAGATTTCTTCATTAAAAATATTGGTTAGATATTTGAGAAAATTAATAATTTTCCTCATTAAATGTATTGATCTATTGGTTAAAACAATAAACTGCAACTTTGAAATGTTGCTTCTCAAAAATGCAGAAAGCTGTATGATTTGGCTCACATGTCAGGTAAAACTAATGATTCAGAAGGGGGCTTGTAAGACAGAGAAGGTATTGAATCAGGATTAGTATTTTCTCTTACTTCTAGTCATGCAATACTTACCAAGTTCATATGAAATATTAAATCCTTGATTAGAAATGCTAAAATCTGTGAATAAATAAATCCACAATTTCTCTGCTTCATATGTGACCGATGGTGGCAATAGTGCACTGTCAGTAACATTCAAATCATATTCTAGCAGAAAATTATCATCAACAGTATGTCCCACGCCAATTTCAATGAAATCTTTCTTAGGCTCCAATTTAAGAACATTGAAAGTGAGTCGGATCCTCTGTGTATCAGCAGCACCGACAAAGTAATAGCATGTGAGCCTTGTAGAATAGTTAGCTGGGAAGTTTGGTGTGATTAACTCCCCTTGTTTCTGTCCGAATTGGTATGTGGATGGTTCTCCTGCCGGATTGCATTTAGATGAACCTGGAGAAGTAACAACAAAACATAAAATGTAAGTATTCTAATCAATTCAGTTCACAAATTTTATTCCATTAAAAAAAATGTACATGTACCATAATTATTTGAATAAATGGAGCGATTGCTGAATAGGGTGCAACTCTACTAGTCTTATTACAAGACTGCCAACCCTAAACCCTAACCCTAAACTCTGTAAACGAGGACTGGACTCAAGTCTAGCAAGTTGCACCCTATTCGGTAATCGTACCGAATAAATTAGCTGCCCAGGTACATGTACTAATTTAAGTTGGTCAAACACGGTGTTGGTCCACATACATTCAATACGTCTTACAAAGAGTATTCTATGGGAAACATAGACAGGGTTGTAGCTACAGTGGGCGGTGGTTGGCAGTGAGGCAACCACTCCATTTTGGAGCACACCACTAATATCACATGTACAAATTAATTCAATGCTGGACCCCAGCATTCAAACTCAAAGAACATTGTACAGTTTACTGAATTTATCCTAAAAGTGTGCAATATTGGTAAAACCCTACCAAAAATAGTTCTTTAAATTGGCACCCTCTACCTGCCAGCTACAACTGGGGATACACTGACAGATCACCCTAAGCCATGCATAAATTATTGTGGTTACCTGAGTGTAGTATGTATGTAGTAGAAAAGAGGTAGAAAACTGTCTTGTCGAATATCTGTGTCATTAAGGCATTTGCATTCAGAATGGAGCAGATTATTTTACATAGGCCTGCTACAAATTTATGCAATTGCATTCTTTGTGGTACAAAATGGTGGGTTGACTCCGGGAAAAATAGTTTTAAAAATTACAATTTTGGATTAAAGAGCAAAGTTGTAATTTTCATTCATACTCTAGCTATTTAAATGATACACAATACCAATTAATCTTTATCATTTTAATAGACTATGAAATATTAAAACTTGCCCTCAATGTATTTACAAAAGTAAAGGTTTCAGCCAAGGATGATAGAGAGTACCCCCGTTTAATGTGGGAGGCCATCCAGATCAAGAAGAAATCGCCAGAACTAAATTGTGATCAAGGACTGGAATTGCCAACCTTATACAACGCCCTTATTTGACCAAAAGTCGCCAATGGTCAACAAAAGGGCATGTCCATCACAACAACATCATACATGTAGGACTTCTTCTGATGAAAATGTGTGTCACATATCGAAGATTCAAGGTTAGTTGTTGTGCTAAAGGTCAGTTTAAACTTTTAGAAATTGTAATTTGTTGTAATGGTTCTTTTTTCTTCAAATTTTGTAAAATCAAGAAGACAAGATCCCAACACTAGAACCAGGGACTCTCCATATCCACAAAATAAATAAAACAAATCACACAAACATATTAGCACCTTTGGCAGGAAAGTGTTTTTTCTTTTAAAGCATGGTGTGTTTTTTGGCCTCCAAAATTGTGTATTTCTAACATGCCTATGCTACACATAAATAGAGGCAGGGGTGGCACCAGTTACATGTAGGACAGTGACAGCAAATTTTGGGCTTCTATGGAAAAGATGGGGAATATATATTCCTGATAGGGATCAAGGTGCAGAAGCTATTGGTTTTAGGATTTTTGGGATGAAACCCCATAAAATTCACTAAAAACATGCATAATGTGAAGCAGAATAAACTCACTTGTTCTGTCTGCAGAAGTTTTAGATCACCAGATCATAACATGTTTAAAATTAAAGAAACAAATGAATGAATATATTCAACAAATTGAAAACAAAATTGTTGTGAACTTCACCACACATCTTGTTGAGTTGCATATGGTCATTTTCACAGTAAAGGGTGTAACTTTTGATTTTTTGGGTCAAAATTTCAAACCACTTAAATATGTTTCTGTTTACTGAAATCATGCATAGAAGCAACTTAAATTCCAGTAAAATAATGTTTCAATGCTTAAACCTTTTGATTTCTAATAAAAAATTTGACATTTCCATAACATTTTGGTTAAAATCTAAGAAAAAATGTATTTTACATAAGCTCAGAAAATTATGACATGAAAGCTGGAATACATGTGAAATCCCATTCCAAAGTAAGTCAACAGATATAAGTTAAATTTTATACCATGTTTTGCTATGTTTGCAATTGCAGTTTTGAAAATTTTTAACATCAAGTGTCATTTACAATGGAAATTTCCAAACCTTAAACATATTTTTTAAGTTTTAATTGGGTTCCTAAAATAATTTGAATGTCTAACTTCATGTACAAATACTACTTGATGAAAGGAACCTCCCAGCCAAGTTTCACAGAAATTGGAGTTGTTTTTTAGAATTGGCAATTCAAGCGATTTGTGTTTCGGAGGCTTCAGTTAACAACACAGGTGATCATAAAAGTAAAATATTTGGCTAACTACTGCAAGTTGACATGAAAAAATAGGTAAAAAATATCACAATTACCAATTTTCATGCTTTGCTTCTAAGTATTGAATTTCAGTTGTGACAAAAATTAAATTATCACAGCAAGTCATTTTTTTTTTGTTTGGAGGCTTCATGTTAACAATGGCTAAACACTACAGAAGTAGTTTTTTTGAAAACAACACTGTTGGGATCATCCAAGCAGTTATTTTCTTGTGTGTATTGAATCAATGATTCTATGCGGCAGATATTGTAGATTTATAGCATGTTAACTTTTTCACCCATTTGTTAAGTATGGTGTTTTTTGCATGTGAAGCCCGAAACAGGCTTTTGGGTATCAGTATATTTTTCAAACATTAACCATAATATCAACATTTTTTTAAATTTATGACATTCAGCACATATCAAGTAACAATTACAATGCATATATCAGTATGAAACACCAATTTAGATTTGCATAGATGATAATTAATCTTATTGTTGTTTCGGAGGCTTCATTTGTTTCGGAGGCTTCAATTGTTAACGGAAAGTTTGTATTGGGTCCCATTTTCAAGCGGTAATATATATCTCCACCATTTAAAAACATGTGACTTGAGGATCTACTTTGCTACATTTTGATAAATAGATTTGATGAGCTCTTTTATTTATATTTGCACAAGCTTGCTGAACAGTTTGTTTCGGAGGCTTCAAAAAAGTTAACGGAAAAATGGCTCTTTGAAGTCAAGATTTTATAAAAATTTTAAAATGTTGCAAATCGACTAATTTTTGTCACCCATTTCAAGTTAAGATAACAACTGTTATGAATCAAGAAGAAGTGAAGAAATAACCCAGAATTATGAACCACAGCAACACCGACAAAGTTTGTTAACAATTGTTAACGGAAAATGAAGCCTCGAAACGACAAATATCAAGTCCGGTTCTCAAAAATACAGGGCTGTTCACAATTAAATCTAATGTGGCAGTGTTTACTGAACATATGACTGTACTTTCAGGATAAGAAAAATTATCCATGAACTAACTGAAGAAAACACAGGGTTTTACAAAATGTTACTGTTTTTTATAGTTTTTCAAAATGGCAATATTAAGTACATTTAATCCTGCTAAAACTGAACGCAGTAACTCCCAAAGCTGATTATGCTACCCAAGGTAGCTGCTAACTAGATGACTTATGTGGCCAAAAATCATGGAATTCTGTGGCTTTATTAGAACACTACGGATTAAAATGTTAAAAATCCAAAGTTACACCCTTTACCGTGAAAATGACCATATATATACCATATTTATTCCATTAAGGGGGTACTACACCCCTGCCCAATTTTGTGCCTATTTTTTCATTTTTCTCAAAAATTATAGTGCATTGAAGACAAGTAAGATATGTATATTATAGGGGCAAGAACTACAACTACTGCACTGGAAATTTTATTTCAGCAGTCAACAGTTGTGGAGTAACAGTCAACAATGAGGGAAAACCAATATTTGATCAATTGATAAATCAATAACTACATGCTTTGAGTTGCTGAATTTTCAGTACAGTAGTTGTAGTCCTTGCCCCTATACATTTGTAATATACATATCTTACTTGTCACCAATGTGCTATAATTTTTGAGAAAAATGCAAAAATAGGCACAAATTTGGCCATGGGTGTAGTACCCCCTTAAGCACCCATGCCCCAATAAGTGCCTTCCCACAATGTTTCAACTTGCAGAATTTGATACTATTGACCACCAATCACCAAAGTTTGATTAACCCTAACCAGACTAATCATCAAAAACGCTCAATTCACAAAACATCTGCAAGCACTGTATGTGATGCATTATTGCATCATATCATGTGTACAGTCAACACACATGTGCACAGAAATCTTGGCCGGCCAATGTAAACCCTGTAGCGAGCTATCCTTGTGTACGTGTGCGTGTCTGGCACATGAGGAGTCTACGGTTCAAAGCCACCCCAAGTTTTTCTTCTTCCTTCCTTCTTTCCCTCCCCTCGCCAAAAAGTATCTGGAGCGTTAGGGTTAAGGTTACCTACATGTACATGTGTATAACACAGTACATGCAGGAGCACTAGAAAATCCCTCCTTAGCATTATTATATTTTAAGTCACCAATATAAGGGTGCACTGCACTAAAATGCATGATTAGTTTCTCGACATTTTTACACATAATTATATTAAAAAACACCCAAATAAATTGACTTATTTAAGCACCCTGGGCACGAAATAGAACAAATACGGTACCGTACTTGTTATTTTGAGCATAGACCATTAAGACATGGATGGACTGTCATCTGTGGCATATCTTTTGAGGCTATGGCAGTCTTGCCTGAACGCAAAGAAAGACTAGATAAGTCTTTAAACCTGTCATTCAATCATTTTACCGTACAAAAGGTAAATAACTTGACTCAACTCTCATCCACTCAATGGCACTTGTAAATGAATGTCCAATGGAATTCAGTGCATGGAAGTACCTGCACAAGTACCATTGAAACCAGGGTTCAGAAAACGCTGAATTAAACTTATTCAATGTTAGTGTTAGAAAATATTGATAGACAAAATGCAACAGTGCATTTTTATATTTATTTTATTGACTTCTAAATTCTAAAATAATGATTTAATATGCAACATTTCACCATTGCACTTTTTGAACCACTCATTTCTTATGATGTTTAGTCATTTCAAATTACCTCTGTAGCTTTGCCATAAACTAGTATAATGCTTACCTACACTGCCACCTTTTCAAAAATGAGTGAAACAACATGTTTGATTGAGCCATTCATAGCGAACAGCATGACACATTTTCTATAAAATTACAATAGAGTTGACTGTCCATGCCTTTATGGTCTATGATTTGAGAGATTCATAAAATGTTTCATCAATTGGTGCAGCTCACCTATATTTTATAACCATGGGCGTAGCAAGCGGGTGGACAGGGTGGACGAAGTCCAGCACCACAAGGGTTCAGGGGCCCAAGCAAAAAGCAAAAATGAAAGAAGGGGGATAAAGGCGCACTTGTCCATGGGTCCCCAAGTCTCTTGCTACGCCCCTGCCCCTGTAAAACAATTCCTTTTTTACCATGCTCAATCTGAGGCTATTGACGGATGTGTTGATACTACGCTTTATTCCGTACTGTAGGTCTGTACGCGTATTAGGACGCGTCATTGTTATAGAGGGCCATACTACGGGCTGCATGCATTACAAAAAGTAACCTCAGATTGTGCGTTTTCTATTCCTTTTGCTACATCTCAAAATCAATATTTCCGACTTCCGACATCACATTTTTAAAATTAACTTACCACCCAGGAAAATTTGACAGTACTGTCCATGATACCTGACAGCACATTCACAGAAGGCAGCTCCATCTGCAGTCTCCACACAGCGTGCTCCATTTTGGCATACATTCTGTACATTGCCACTACAACCTACTCCTCCTGCAACAAATAGAAAGAATTTTCTTTTAACAAAACAATCATCAAATTTCACCATTTGATTTGTTCGGGTTTGGGTTGACTTCCCTGGATAGCACCCGGGGATAGCACAAGCCACAAGCCATTTCCATTAGGGTCAAGGGTTAACACCATACCCTTCTCGCAAACTGACTGCGAACGGTGACATCCCGCTATCTCTAAGGTCCGCTATCTCTAAGGTTCGCTATCTCTAAGGTTCGCTATCACTAACGTGTAAAGTCTATGGAGATCAGAATCCCGCTATCTCTAATAGAGAAAAGGGTTCGCTATACCTAAAAAAAGGTCCGCTACTTCTAAGGTTCGATATCACTAATTTAGAATAAGGTTCGCTAGTTCTAAGGTTCGATATCACTAATTACAAATAAGGTTCGCTATCACTAATTTAAAATAAAGTTCGCTATCACTAATTTTGAATAAGGTCCGCTATCACTAATTTATTGAAGGTTCGCTATCTCTAAGGTTCGTTATCACTAATTCCAATAAAGGTCCGCTATACCTAAGATTCGCTATCACTAATTTTGTTTCAGGTTCGCTATCCCTAATTAATTAAGGTTCGCTATCTCTAAGGTTCGTTATCACTAATTTCGATTAAGGTTCGCTATACCTAAGGTCCGCTATCTCTAATTTCAAATAAGGTCCGCTATCTCTAATTTTAAATAAGGACCACTATAGCGAACCTTATTTGAAATTACAGATAGCGAACCTTATTTAAAATTAGAGATAGCGAACCTTATTTAAAATTAGAGATAGCGAACCTTATTTGAAATTAGTGATAGCGTAACCTTAGAGATAGCTTAACCTTAGAGATAGCGAACCTTAGAGATAGCGGACCTTATTTAAAATTAGAGATAGCGAACCTTAGGGATACCGGGATTGTTAAAATTAGAGATAGCGGACCCCATTGGAATTAAGTCTACACAGGAAGCTAGACTTTATGGGTCATCCTGGCAATTCGGCATTTTGGTGTCTTTTTGGTGTGCAGCTTTTCAATGTGTTAAATTTTTGTATGTTTCATTGTACTATTTTATGTCGCTTTTGCCAAATAAATATGAATGAATGAATGAATGAATGAATTTTAGATTAGTGATAGCGAACCTTAGAGATAGCGAACCTTCAATAAATTAGTGATAGCGGACCTTATTTAAAATTAGAGATAGCGAACCTTATTTAAAATTAGTGATATCGAACCTTAGAAATACCGAACCTTTTTCAAAATTAGTGATATCGAACCTTAGGTATAGCGAATCTTTTTCGCAATTAGTGATAACGAACCTTAGAGATAGCGAACCTTAGAGATAGCGAACCTTAGAGATAGCGAACCGTAACCCTGCGAACTACAGGTCCGTATCCCGGGTCCGGATACACAAGTCCACGCTTGCTGCACATGGCTCATAAACTCATAATTTTTTAATTTGGTACTAGTATAACAAATTAACATAGGTCATTGACAGCTAGACCATTCAATTTATTTGACCATTTTGCATAAATAATGCATTGTTTATAGATTGTACAAAATTTAAGCTTCCCGGGTTAAGCTTTCCAATTTTTAAAGCTTGTCTTTACCTGCTCCCGGTACCTACTCCTGTTCAAAGTACACATACGTGTTTCCAGCAAGCTAACAGAATAAAAAAGATTTAGTTGTCATATTTTGTGGAAGTTCTCGCTCATACAAGCCAACATTTTAGCCATACTTTCGAAATCACAATCTCAAAATGGCAGGGAAAATCCTGCGGGTAGACATAGGACAAACGCACGGCGCATGCGCGGCCCGGGATCTTTAAACAAACCGGAAATGTCACTTTTTGATGTAAACAGAGTTCGTACATGGAAACTATATGCTGAAATTTCACCTTTTTACCGTCTATAAATAACGCGATCGGATGAAACTAACTTGACGAATATAATCATTACAGTCATGACTTTTATCAGTATTAATGGTTTGGCTTGGTTTGAAAAAATAATATCGAAAAACATCGTTTTACATTCCGCCTTCATGTCAAAAAAATGAACGTAAATTTTCTCGTAATTTTAGTATAAAAATGTTACCAAACCCATGCCAATGGCAAGCTGAGTTTTTCATTTTAAGACCTGAAACTTAGAAATAATGTTTGGAGGGATGTTTTCTTATTAAAAACTTTTGAGACGGAGGATTGGTTCACTGAAAGTGAAGTTACAAAGCAAAATATGGCGGGCAAGACCTGCGAACAGTGCAATGATTTGCCTTCAATTGTACAGGTAAGCTTAAAAGTTAAAACTGTATGGGACCGTTCACAAACACTTGTTCAGGGGGGCCTGATGCAAAAAATTTAATCACAAAATGTTTTGCCCCCCTTTTCGGATCTCAAAATTTCAGCCCCCCTTTTTGACATGAAAATTATGGGTCAACCCCATAAAAGGCAAAAACACAAATTTCCCAGGAACATTTGTGGTCAATTTTTTTTCCGGGCCCCCCCTAAGTCTTAAGAGGGTCAAAACTTTTAAGGGTGCCCATTTTGCATCAGGTCCCCCCTACAGTGTTGCCAAAACTTTTCAGCATCAAGGCGCGGCGCATTGACTCGCCAGGCCGCGGTAAAGGATTCTCAAGTAGCCCAATTTTTCTAGCTTCCAAAAAAGCGCCCAATACCGGATATTTGGGCGGATTTACCCGAATTTAGAACGCAAAGCACCCAATTGGGCGGAAAAGCACTTGACTTTGAAACTTCCGGTACTTACTGGGAAGTTACTGACCGATCAATAAATGGTCACAAAACCCATTGTAATTTCAATTTGGAGCTTCAAAGACTCAAAACCTTTATAAATCGGCTAAATTGAAAGGAAAATACATCAAATTAGTGCCGCTGCCTGAGACTGGCAAAAGTAGCCCAATTTTAGACAAGTAGCGGCATGCTTTTTTGAGTAGCGGCAAGTGATCGCCAAGTAGCCCAATTGTGCGCCTAAGGCGCGGCGTTGGCATCACTGCCCCCCTAGCAAGTGTTTGTGAACGGTCCTTATAATAATGCTATGAAGTATTTGAAACCTGTTCAGTATTTTGGTACAGCAGCTCTATCCAGAGCAGGATTCAGTTATAAATATTGGGCCAGATGAGCCCGGGCCCAGGGCCCTCAAATTGCACTGTACCCCTGGGGTGGTGAATTATAGGGGAGATTTTTTGGCAGGCCAATAGGTGGGCAAGCATTTTTGGCAGGTCGAGGAAATGGGGGGGGTCAAGCGATTTTGGCTTACACCCTAAAAAGTGTAGGAAAAGGTTAGGATTAGGAACACATTCAAATATGCAAAATTTCCAGCTCACTGCGCTCGTACTATGAATATGATAAGACAATTTAAGGTTTCCCAAAATATTGCATGTGATAAGGGGGGGCAAAGATTTTTGCACGACAAAAGGGGGAAGGTTTTGGCATGTCAAAGGGGGCAAAGATTTTTGGCCGAGGGGGTGGCAAGCAGCCAAAAATTCTGCTTGTGTTGACGGTTTCTTGCACACTGTCACTGGCCCTTCAAATAGCATAGTCCTATCGAAACAAAATATGCCCGTCCTCCTGAAAGTCTTTCCGACGCCACTCAATCTTATATGGAAACCAAAACTTGACCACTTGAGTGCATGCACATCATCAGGGGTTGCAATGAGTTTTGAAAATTTATACAGGCTTGGCGTGCTACAAATCACACTTCTGGGGCTTGTCAGCTTGGCTATTGGGTGTGCTGTTAAATTGCTCTCTGTAAATTTAGAAATTTGAGCTGTGCTATAAATCACACTCGGGCAGGTGAATTAAGATGTGTAATCACACTGGCATGCCTTAAAACTCAATCCCTGGCACATGCCTTCCTCATGGTGAGGGGCCCAAAAAGGGTAACTCCGGCCCTGAGCCCCGGGGAAGGGGAGGCACACCAACTTTGTGGAGGTGATGTGTATGTAGGGCTATTAAGACCCCCTTTTTCAGCGTCTCTGTCACCCAAAGACCCCATATTAATTGTTTTCGAACACATGCCCTGTCACCCAAAGACCCCCTATTTTTCCATTTGATCTGTCACCCAAAGACCCTTAAATTTTTCAATTTGAAGAGCAACTTGTCATTTAGGCAAAATCACCCAGTCAGTACTCTTCCCCCCCCCAGTAAAAACCCAAAATTACAAAAATTATCACAATTATATTTTACAGGTGAAAATATGTTTTTACAGGTGAAAATTTCAAAAAAAAATTAAAATCATGGAAAAATTTCTAGAAAAAAATACCTGTTGAATTCTGCACCTTGAAGATGAATTTTTTAGCAATAGATAAAATGACATGATAGAGGCACTGGTAATTTAATTGTAATAAAAAAGTGAGAAGCATTTAATAGTATATATAGTAAAACAGTCAATTTAAGGAAGAAATTAACTTAAATTGAATTGATCAAAAATGGTAAAAATGAACTGAAATTGATTAAATCAGTGACTTAAAAAAATCATTTGATTTTAAATCATGAAAATGATTTAAATCTTGATTTAAATCAATTGAATCAAGCTAACCCTGTAGGGATACAGTGTAAAATTTTAAACCAACTCAGTAGTACTCCAACCTTCACTGATCCAACTTGGAATTACTAGCAGATTGGCTTGCAGACAATTTGCCCCTCAATTTAATTGGGTGTGGTCTGTGCCCCAGGCACTCTTATGTTTTAATGTTGACCTTTTAAAATTGTGTGTGTAACATAATATGTGTATCTATAAGTAAAAGAGTCCAAGAGCAGAAATATTTGGTGTCAAACCACATTTGTATAAATTTATTTGCGTAGCAAAATTAAACACAAATTTTCGGTCATAGACCTATCTATATAATATGTCCCTCCCCCAACATTTGTATCTCAAACTCACACACACACGTATGTGAAAGCCATTTTAGCACATAGCCCTACAGTGAGGTAAACATGGTAAATAAGAATTGAAATTCTTGTTGTTGCACACACAGTTAAAAAGATCTCATGTGCTATTTTTACTTACCTGTAGCACTATATGCTGTGCCTTTTGTACAGGCCCTTTTTAAAAAAAAGTTATACATACATACACCCACCCATAAAACACACCCAGTAGTACTTAGCTTAGCTTGTTTTTCTAGAAAACAATAGCTTTTGTGCAAAATATTTTTGGTGCCTTAATGTGCAAGTGAAGTACAAAAAATACAATTAAGTTAAAAAGTTTTTTTAATGTATTGATGGGACAGGGGGAAATTTTGAAAATGTATTTTCCTTTCACTGCCTACATGTGCATTTAAAGTCTGGTTCTTACTCCACATCACAGAGCTGATGCGATGCTATAAACACTGAAATCTGAGCCAGGTTTTTACAAGCTTGGCGGTAAAAATTCTCATCGCGCGGTGGAGCTGGATTTTGTTCAACTTTATAGCATCGCGCTGCGATATCGCAGCCGTGCACGCCTGTGATTGGCTGCTGATGGGAGGGGGGCATATTGCGGACTACCAATTAAAGGGGCATTTCGTGATCCACAGCCTCATCCCCCCCACTTTTCTCAAAAAAAGTTGAGATTTTTATATCACTGGAAACCTCTGGCTACATAATGTTTATGTTCAAAATATTTCTTGCAGATTAATTCGTTTTGCAAAGATATCGTGAAATTTGAATTTCGTTCTGGTACACCAGAACCAAAAAATTACAACGCATTGTCTATGGAGCAGTGTAATACACATAATCATGCATAACTCGCAAACGCAAAATCGGAATCAACTGAAATTTTGGGAATAGGCATTTTTCGTGGATATGTACTGAAAAATGTCATAAAAAGAGGATGCTAGGATCACGAAATACTCCTTTAATGCTACAGTGGAAACTCATTAACACAAAGTTGTGCGGAATTCAAATTTTACTTCTTGTTATCAGGAGTTTGTGTTATCCAGTTCTAATAACATGTGAAATGTATGCTTGGGAATGTATACATATATGTGTTATCAGGAACTTCATGTTAAGAGGGTTCGTGTTAACGAGTTGCCACTGTATCTTTACTGCTGACAGGGGCATATTGAAGAGTGTTGGAAACATGGCAGGACCTTGGGCAAGTGTAGTGAAAATTATTACAGGCCAATATGTACACCAACCTACAGGTGATGAGGCTGGTATTTTTTTTTTTTGGGGGGGGAGGCAAGTCCATGTTGAGGGGTGGGACAAAGTTAGTGTTCAAAACTGACAAACAAAACTGCATTGGGATTACCAAATCTATATGGTACACATGGAAGACATGACCTTAAGCTCCCACAAAGGGATTGTAGATTTCAAATGTAGTCACCCATTTAGGGTTCCCCTTTCGAAATTCACACTCCCTGTGTGGAAGATTAAGTACGTCATGTCTTCCATAGGGGGTACTGGTGTATGAAATTCAACTGGAATAGCCCATATGATTACTTGGTTTTAAGATCAATATAATCCTCAGGTACCATGTTGAATGCAACTTTGCAACTTTGTTTCATTGTGTGACCTGTGACCCTGTGAATAGCACATGACCCTTGTTCAGTTCATCATGTCATATCAAAGCTATCAAACCAATTGAAGTGCAGGATAACAATAATATGTAGTGCCTGTTATATTGCGGAGTAAATTTTGAGCAGAAAGCTAGAGAACTGTATAGTCTACAACAGCACGTGGAAAGTTTTTTTGGAAGCTTACAAAAAAGGCTACTTTACAGGGACTGTCTTTTGTAATTTGCAGGAGAGCATTAAATAGCTCTTCTGGGGCCTTCAAGGAGAGATGTTTAGATCATTTACAATAGAATGTAAGGAGAGAATGGTCAATTAAGGAGAGCTAAAAATCACTCTCCTATACCAGATTTAAGGAGAGTAGTGGAGAGCGATCGCTCTTGCTCTCTTCAAAAGGCAGTCCCTGACTTGAGACTCCTTTACCGCTGGCTGGCGAGCCAATATGCCACCCCTTAATGCTGAAAAGTTTTGGCAACACTACTTAAGTCCAGTTTCAAGTCCAAGTCCATGGCTCAAGCTCTACAGCACTGCTAGTGTAATGCCCTGTCAGACTTTCAATCAAGGCTTGTCAATGGTTCATACGTCATGCCGCTTGCCGCAGCAGCAAGACATATCAACCAATGACAAGCCTTGATTGTGTCCGTTGTCTTACATTATGTATGCGCCACGCCGCTCAGCTGCATGGTACAAAACCAGCATTAGGCCTATAAATTGCTGTGGTGCATCCATGGTTTTTTTCTCCCAAGCAGTGCATGGAGGATCATCCTGCCACTGTGTTTCTGTTGTCATATGGCAATGCATGTGACTTTAACTTTGTGCTTCTCTTGTTGTCTTGAATCATGTACCTTAATTGAATCAGTGGAATTGTAAAATTGTGTGTAAGGGGCTGTGCAATAAAGTATGGGGGTAATTTTTTAATTGCTCCCCCCCCCTTGGCCTGCCAACAAACATTGCTTTCCCCCAATCTTGGCCTGCCAAAATAAAATCTTTGCAGCCCCCCCCCCCAATTTGCACTGCCCAATTTGCAAACTTTAACAGGCTATCATATTCCTCGAAGGGGGTCCCAAATATAGGGGAGGGGGTCATAAAATTTTTGATGACCACAATGTAGGGAGTCACAAGATGACCACAAATAGTGTGTTTATTTTATTAAAAAAGACTGATTTCAATACAATTTTAGCCTGTTTAGGGGATATGTGTATTGGTGGTGTGGGCTGTGGGGGTCATAAAATTTTTGTTCCCGAAATACAGGTGGTTGTAATTTTATTAACGCAGACCTTTTAAAAAAAAATTTGGGACCCCCTTCCGAAGAAAATGATAGCCCCTTAAATGTGCTAGAATATGATGGGAGTGTAGCGAGCAGGAAATTTGCATTTAATATTTCTGCAAGTGTTTTCCAAAAGGTGCCAGTAAATATGTGCCAAAAATTGCTTCCCTCCCCCAACCCCTCTCGTCCTGCCAAAAATTGCTTGTGCCCCTTCTCAGCTTGCTAAAAACTTATCCCCCCAATTTTACCCTCCCGAGGGCTCATAATTATTGTACATAGCTCATATAATACACCATAGGCCTACAATATCTCCAAGGACTCAAAGATGCAAACTTGACATTCAAACTTACTGAAAATGGAGAAAAAATTGCTTATGCCCCTTCTCGGCTTGCCAAAAATCTCCCCACCCTCCAATTTTACCCTCCTGAGGGCTCATAATCTATATTGTACAGATCCGCAGGCTCAAAGATGCAAACTTGGCATTCAAACTTATTAAAATCCTGTGTTCATTGCTTGCCAAAAATCTTTTCCCCTAATTTTACCCTTCCAATCCAAAGGCTCATAATTATTGTACAGATCCGTATATATAAAATAGGCCTACAATATCTCCAAAAGACTCCAATGACAATGTCCGACTGCCCAGACTCAAATAGGCAAACTTTCGGACTTCAAACCTATTGAAAATGGAGAAAAATGTAAAATGCACTGAATTTATTCACATTTTGCAAGATGCAAAGTCATGTAAATAAAAAAAAATCTATGAGTAAACAGGGTCCTTGTAAAATTTGAAGCTTCACTACAAGCTACTACATTTATTTAGATACATTTTGAATTTATGAGACGTTTAAGCTTACCTACTGTGCACTGAGCAAATACGGGTCGTTTTGGGAAAATCATGCCCGGCCGTATTTTGCTTTGTAACTTCACTTTCAGTGAACCAATCCTCCGTCTCAGAATTTTTAATAAGAAAACACCACTCCAAACATTATTTCTTAGTTTCAGGTCCTAAAATGAAAAACTCAGCTTGCCACTGGCATGGTTTTGGCAACATTTTTACACTAAAATTATGAGGAAATTTACGTTCATTTTTTTTTTGACATGAAGGCGGAATGTAAAACGATGTTTTTCGATATTATTTTTTCAAACCAAGCCAAACCATTAATGCTGATAAAAGTCATGACTGTAGTAATTATATTCGACAAGTTAGTTTCATCCGATCCCGTTATTTATAGACAGTAAAAAGGTGAAATGTCAGTATAGTTTCCATGTACGAACTCTTTGTTTACATCAAAAAGTGACATTTCCGATTTGTTCAAAGTTCCCGGTCCGCGCATGCGCCGTGCGTTTGTCCTATGTCAAATCCTGCGGGTATAGAAAGCGCGTAAGCCAAATATCAGAGGCGCACACCACTAAATAAACGTCCCATACACTTTGGACGCAACGTAGCAAAGTGAGTTGCAAATTTTAGTTCCAGTATTTGATTAATGGGTAGGCCCTAATTTAAGGGGTGGGGTATGAACCTTTGGACAGTATTTATTGTGGGGCATTAGAGCACATAAGACCTATCGAATTGCATTCTGAATAAGAAGAATGTCCTTCTGAGATCAAATGATTTTGATTTTGTGAAATTCGCAATGTACAAAATGTAATACACTTACTTCTTACTTACTCTTACTCCGTCGACTCTTGCTGTCGGGCATCAATGATGGCTCGCCATAACCGCCTGTCCTGCATGCTGGTCTCAATTTCTGCAACTGTGTATCCTGTGTCTTGTTGAAGCAGGTCCACATAGGTCTTCTTGGGACGTCCTTTGGTTCGTTTTCCTTGGGTGGGCTTCCATGTAACCAGATCAGATGTAATCCTCCCTTTGGCTCTCTTACAGTGTCCCGCAAACCGTAGCCGTCTTGTGCTGATTTTTGAGGTCACAGGTGGAATGTCCCCATACAATTCCTTACTGGTCATATGCATTTTCCAGCTCACATTTAGTGCTGATCTTAACATTCTTGTATAGCAGCCATCCATTGCTTTGCCAATTTTCTTGGTAATGGTCCAGGTTTCACAACCATACAGCAGGACGCTTTCTACAGTAGCTTGGAATAGGTGTGTTTTGAGGTGTCTGGGTAGAGACGATTTCCAAATATTATTGAGCTTGTTACAAGCTTTCCATGCCATTGCCTTTCTTACTCTGATGTCTTGCTCAGTACTTCTGACCCACGACCCCAAGTACTTGAAGTCTTTTACTTCTTCCAGGAAGCTGCCATCCTCGGTTTGGATTTCAACATCTGTTGAATGGTTGTACACCATGAATTGTGTTTTCTTTGCATTCATGTGTAATCCTACACGAAGTGCAGCGTTTTCTACGTTTTTGAGCAGTTCCTGTGCTTGGTTGGCAGTATCAGATAGTAGCGCAATGTCGTCTGCAAAGTCAAGATCAGTTATGTTCAGTGGACCAACTCGTCGGCTTCTTCTAGGTTTTATTGTGAAGCCTAATCTCTCCTCCCTGCCGTCTATTGGAGATCTGAGGCAATAGTCTAGGACGATGATGAACAGATATGGTGCCAGCGTATCACCTTGTAACACACCTGCTAAAATTTCAAATTCATCTGTGTCACCATCTGGGGTCGTCACTTTAGCCTGATATTTTTGATATTTTACAGTACTCGAAGTAACCTTTATAAATCTGATAATATGTACATAAAGTGTATGTAGGTGGGATGAAAAGCCGACGATCAATTGAAACTTTTGACCTTTCGTATTGAAGATATGGATTTTTTTTTCCCAAAACACCAAAAAAAACGTGGTCTTTTGGGGAAAAAATCCATATCTTCAATATGAAAGGTCAAAATTTTCAATTGATCGTCGGCTTTTCCTCCCAGCTATACACTTTAAGAATATATCATTAGATTTATAAAATTTACTTCGAGGACTGTTATAGGCCTATATCAAAAATGTGAAAAATATCCAATTTTAATAATTTGTCATAAAATTTGTATTAGGCCTATATCGTGATTTTCAAAAATTAAAATTATTTGATATCAGAAGACATTCTTCGTATTCAGAATGCAATTCGATATGTCTGATGTGCTCTCATGTCCCACAAAAAATACTGTCGAAACGCTCAAAACGCTCATTCCAGATCCCTTAAAGCCATATTATAACATTTGCTGTTGAGGACGCCCTCACTGATTTTTAAAATTCATTTTTTACACAATTATATTGTACTTTATTAAACCAATATACCCTGCAAAAATCAAGACTCTAGGTGCTGTAGTTTTGTCAAAATCCGATATTTTGAATAAAGCGCCGGAACCGGCGTCTTATTATTACGATGGAATTATTAGTCGAACGCATACACGATGTTCATAACACACAGTGCGGGACGGTGATCTACACAACAAAGGGTCGTACCATAACATGACCGAAGGAGTGGTACGTATTGGCGACATACGCGCTGGTAGTAAATTCCAATTTTCTTTGCTTTGAAGTAGTTGTTCGGATATGACAGTAAAAAATAACATTTTATGTCAAAGAAATGCTGATCTATTTTGTATGATAATGTTATAATATTGCTTTAATTTACAAAATAATACTTCGGGAATAAGTGCACCCTAAAGTAAAAATATATTAAAATGCCAGTTAATTTATATACAAACAAGATTTTTGGTAGATTTGAAAAGAAAAAATTATATATTCCATTTTGAAATCAACACTACCATCGTGGAAGATTTAGCTCTTCCATAGAGGGGGTATGGGTTTAACAATTTGGTAACTTCCATTTGAAATACATGCAAACCGTGCAAGGCTCAGCTCAAGACCTGTGTAAATATCGGGGTAAATATTTGTGTAGAATGTACACAGGATTAACTTACAGCATAAGAAAAGGCCTATAATGGAATTACTGATTACGGGAACTTTCAAGATTCAAAAATTTCACTGACAGTGACAGATAAAAAAAAATCAAAAGAGGCAACACGAAAGTCCAACTGTCAGAAAGTATCCTAATCATGCTAATGAAGTGCAGGACAATTTCTCTCTGATAAAATCACACCGTAAGATACATGTAAGACCAAGTAAAAAAGTAAAAAGATCGTCCCCGTTCGCTTCTTTTGTTTAGGAATTACATAGGCGTAGATCCCGGGGGGATGAGGGGGGGGGGGGGCAATCCCCCAATATCTTGATGGGGGTGGTCCATACAATAGTCCCCCAATGTTGACGCATGTACATGTATGTGGGTTTATTACCAAATTGACCTCATACATGTATTTGGCTATTTGAGCCTAAAAAGTGCTAATTTTTGGAAATATATACGCTTTTTCATTGATAGGGCCTATTTACTGGAAATGTCATAAAAAGAGGATGCTACATGTAGGATCACAAACTACTCCTTTAATATTTCCTTTATTTCAGGCAGAACTCTTTTCTGAAAATGTTTCAAAAGTTAACATTATTGGTAATAGATTTGCTCCTGTCCAATTTCCAATTTAATCAACCCCATAGAACAATAAAATATCAAAAGCCCTTACGTTACACAACTGATATTGATACAATCCTCTTCTTTTTGAAAAAATCCGGATGATCAACTGTGCTTTGTTTGTTTTTTTACTTAGCCTAAAGTACATGAGCATGTTCTTGTTTTAATAACCTAACACGAGTATATATATACCATTTCATTATTTAACAAAAACATACCCTATAAAAAGCACACAAGTTTTTTGTTCTTATATATCATGTATATAGCAAGAAAGTAACAAAGCATAGATATGCGCAAATTAGACGCGGATGCTTATTTTTTTTATTTTTCAAATTCAATTAAGTTTTGACAGTTCGATTCTGAGAATTTGACATTATAAATATTTTGGCATTTTTGGACATTTTATCTGTTTCCAACCGTAAGTTTTAAGTTGACAGGAAGCTAAGACGTATTAAAAGAGTAGGAATTAAAGAATCTGGTGATAACTTCGAATCATCAACCATGTAAATATTCTAATTTATTTTTGAGATACAATAAAACTATTCCATATCTAATGAAAGAAAATTAAGGTAATAAATAGTAATACTACAAGCAATAACACGTTTGCTATTTATGAAGATTGATTGAAATAGAAATAAACCCGGGAAATAAACAAATTTTTGTAAAGATTATATTTAAATTGTGTATCATGAAAAGCAAAGGCAACGAATAAGCAGTTACAATGAATTGGTTTAACAAAATATATACATTTTTGACTTTTTGCCTTTGATAAAGATCCTGCTAGGATCGAAAGCTCAGGCCCCTAAACTTTGAAAATATATACATATTATGTATAAATTAAATGATTTTGTTCACACTGGAGAAGCATGAACTTGCTAAATTTCCGGGTTATTTGAACATAATACATTTCAAACAAATAATGTACCAATGAACCGTGACCATTATTTGGTGTCTGCAAATAACAAGGACACACCTAAGATCTTTTGTGTTAAGGTATAAGTCATCAATGACGTCGCTGGAAGCATAAAGGAAGCGAATTCCCTCAAACAGGTAGCTTGATTGACCTGACTACCATTTATAATAAAATGGTTTCAAACTTAAATAATTTTGGTCCATGTGTAATGAATGTTACCATAGCAACAGAAAACCCCGTTTTTTAAAATATTTTGTAGATAAATAATTTGTAATAAGAGTATGCAGGTGGTATTTCTATATATATTTCTATATATATTTCCAACCTGTTGCCGTACATAATTGCAGCCTTTTGTAATCGGAATTATTGATTGATTGACTGAATTCATTGTACCGTGTATACCAAAAGACTGATGATGGCTATACACTGTATATTGAATACATAGTGCTAGATATATTTACGGTTGTAGATTTCAAAACAAAATGGCTGGATATAATTTAAACTTACCTTGTGAATAGGTTTTTGTGACGAAAATTGCAAGAAGTAAAGTTAACAGTGTGTATATCCTTATTTCCATAGTGGTTTGCGAGATGTTGGTTCTTTTTGGTTAGAAAAAAATAAAATAGTTTCACTTGTCAAAATCCACCTGTTAATTGCGTGCTGTTGAATGTTCAAAAATTAAAGATTTCCATGCAAGATTTTGTAAGAATCCAATTATTATATTCCAAAAATCGTGTGTAGAAAACAAGCATTCATCTCCCTGGTATCTTCATTTTGGTAGATTGATATATCCTTAGAAATAATGATCAAGATACGATTTGGTGTCTCCCGTAACACCAGTGGTTTACTTCACTGTGTGGTGTATGTTACGTGTGTGTTAGTGTGTATTCATCAACTGTTGCAGCTCCATTCATTCATAACAAATTGGGCGTCTTTTTAAACGTGGGTTCTATTGTCATCCTATAATTGCGGTTGCCAGAAAGTACAACCGATTTTTGATTAAAATCTTTGATAGAAATTTTATTATTGAAAAAGTTGCCGAACCACTCAAACGGATTCCCCTGAATTTCTTCCGTCACGAAATTCAAATCCACAAGATTTACTTTTAATATGTTAGCCTGGATTAATCTTTTAAATAGATGGACCTACTAATACTTTAAATTAAGATTAATTTAAAAATTAAATATAATGGATTTGAATTTCAATCTGTTAGATAAAATGTTATCTAATTCAGATTAGCTCAATCTTAATCTATTAGATCATGGAAGAAAGACATCTTATCTTTTTATTCCATGATTAGATTAAGAATTTTTAATCCAAGCTTTTTAATCTTAGGAATTTAGAGAGTAAGTCTTGAGCGTTAGGCCAAAAAATTGTTGTGTTGCCCTCAGCGACCGAACCGAACCTAAATCCTGAAAATCAGGGTCGTATCTTTTTTTTTTTTTTTTTTTTTTTTGAATGACGATTTTTACAGATATGTTTAAAAAAATCAATGTTTTCCACTTCAAATTAATATTTCATTGAAAGACTAGTCTTAAATTAATTATCTAACAAGTATCCAGTAGTCAAAATTGACAAATGCCCCTAATGGAAGAAGCATTTTAGTGGGGATTTTTAAAAACTGTAGGTTAAAAAAAAAGATAAATCGACCGACCGATCCAACTTTTCCATATTTCCCACTTGACCCTCAAGTGGGAAAACTGGAAAAGAACACAACATTTTGTTTTGCCTTATAATTGTTAGGTCTTGGATGGGTTAAGGTTGAGGCTTGTGTCTATATGGTTATAAGCCGGGGTTATAAGTTTGTTTGTTTGTTTGTTTGTTTATTTTATTTATTCTTTTACCTGGGACACCCAATCAGTTGGAAACACTATCATCTGTTCTTCCTTGAGGCCCAGGGAAGAACATAGGTTTAGGGCTTATGGTCCCGCTTAGGTAAAACAAGGGTAAAGTTTAGGGTAAGGGATATATGGTTAGGGTTTATAACTGGTATTAGGTTTGACCCTAATCAGACTATCGACTCGGTATTTGAAAAGGTAAAAAAATGTAATGTATAAAGATCCACTATTTTTGCTGAACCATGAAATGGTATCAGCCATATGATTGTATGTTACTACCTCACTTAGCTTACTTATTCTAACTTTTTGGTTTGAAATGGACATACAAGGTGTCCCAGAATGATTTATACCGTGTTTGAAAAAAAAATACTAAAAATATTTAGTCAACAATGTGTACAATTTTAATAAGTGCAATACAATGACAGACATGTCTCCTACCTATTCTGTGACTTTCATATAAATAGCTTGATTCGTTTTGGCGTGACATTGATATCACTGAAAATGGATGAAAACGGTGTGTGTAATTTACAGTGCAAATTATGATAACACATGAATCCTTTATCACCATCGTCCTGCCGTACTGTGCAATGGAGAAATCCTACATTCTTACAACGCTGAATAATTCTTGATATGGGATTAAGTGAAACATTTCAATATGATTTCAGATATTTAGGTTGAAAAACATAGTTTTTATGCGATTTTGACCACAATTTTTACCCAAAATATGTAATTATTAGTATTACAGAGGCTATAACTACCTCAACATGCTCAAGGATGCTTCGCAGCCAATGTTAATCTTCTCCGTTAGGCACCGTTCACAAACACTTGTAAGGGGGGCCTGATGCAAAAAAAATTATCGCGAAAATTTTTCGGCCCCACCCCCTTTACAGACCTCGAAAATTTCAGCCCAGCCCCCCCCCCTTTTTGACATGAAAATTATTGGTCAACCCCATAGAAAAGCATATAAACTCAATTTTCCCAGAAAAAATTTTGGACATATTTTTCAGGCCCCCCCCTTAGGAGGTTCAAAAATTTCAGGGCCCCCCCCTTACAAGTGTTTGTGAACGGTCCTTACGTAGCTGTGGGTTTGCTATTGTCTGTCCAAATAACTTGGACACCCGGTTTTTAGGATATATTTCGAAAAGTTTTCACTTTGGAAAAAAGTCATGAAAGAAAAGTTGCTAAACACGGTCAGACCTAACAGAAATTATTAGTAAAGCGATAATAAAATATTCTTCCTTGTCTACTTTTATTTAATTTTGACCGATTTACAGCAAGATATCTGGGTCCAGCCGAATATTTCTAATGACTTGAAACTTTTGATGGGATAATCTATTTACAGTAAGGGGTGTTTGAACATTGTAATCATGCATATTGATCAGTGACTCCACCCTTTTTTCTTTGATCCTTTTACTAATTCACAATAATGGCGGTCTACTCAAATGCATTCAACAAAATCATGTTTGCAATCTACCGCGAGAGGTCGTCTCACACACATAACAAATACACTACGATCAAATAGGTTGATGACAATATTTGATTGAATGGACTGCACTGTGCCATGATTTCGGTGAAGGACACCGGTTCAAATCCTTTGTTTGGAGCCAATCAATAATTCCATGCACAACATCTATAACTCAAAAGATGTCACAGTTGGTGCATTATAACAAATGATAGAGCAAGGTACTATGCAGCTGGACTGTATTGTGAATTATACTCCTCACCAATAACATCAGAACATTTATAGTCATACAATTGGTACTTTCTTAGAATTGGGCCAAGCCAAAAGCATGCACAGAAGAAGATTCAAATACCGCGCCAAATTGTTGTAATTGGTTGACGGACAGCTGGGATCACTTATAGTTAATAGGCCTACACTAAGAATAAATATGCCAATTAGAAACACTGTCTGCATTTTATGAACTGAATTATATTTTTCATTTTTATAAAATGTTTTTGGTGAGAAGTATAATTAATTTACTATTCATCCATTCACTATCCAAAATCACCATACCTACAAATCTGTATAATGAGACCTTCCAAAATAATGGTACCCAACTTCTACCGTGAGTTGAACAGGAAAATCTAGCAACAAATCAGAAGAGATAAAACTTCTTTCATCACCAAGAAATGTGCTGAAGTGGAGAAGGATAGTGTATCAGGCAACACCAAAGATATGTATAAAAATATCAAAGCACTGACTTCCAAACCTGTTCCAAGACTCAA
This sequence comes from Amphiura filiformis, assembly GCF_039555335.1. Classification (NCBI taxonomy): domain Eukaryota; kingdom Metazoa; phylum Echinodermata; class Ophiuroidea; order Amphilepidida; family Amphiuridae; genus Amphiura; species Amphiura filiformis. The sequence goes on from NC_092631.1 coordinate 70,277,981, forward strand.
CGTACTGAAGGATGAAAATGGAACCATCCTAACGGAGGTTGAAGAAATTAAATCAAGATGGAAACAATACTGTGAAAAATTATATGCATCTCAAGAAGACAATGCAGAGGAGGAAGATGGGGTTGAAAGCGAAGACACTGACAGTGAACCAGAGATCCTGTTGAGTGAGGTTAACCAAGCAATGAAGAGGCTCAAGAATGGTAAATCACCAGGAATTGACAACATCCAGGCAGAACTGTTGAAAGAGAGTGAAGGGGAAGGTGTTGCAATAATTCACAGACTATGTAACAAGATTTGGCACAGTAAAGAATGGCCAGAGGACTGGAAAAAGGCTGTATTCCTACCTTTACCAAAGAAGGGAGACACAAGGGAATGTGCTAACAACCGCACCATCGCCTTAATTTCACATGCTAGTAAAGTCCTCCTCCATATCATTGCTGAGAGAATTAGAAATCATCTTGAGAATGAATTACCACCAGAGCAGGCTGGCTTTAGAAGGGAAGAGGGACAAGAAACCAAATTGGCAATTTGAGGAATTTAATGGAGAAAAATAGGGAATTCCAGCAACCATTATACCTTTGCTTCATTGACTACTCAAAGGCATTTGATTGTGTGCGGCATAGGCAGCTGTGGAGAATAATGAAAGAAATGGGGTTCTCCGAGCATGTGACTGACCTGATTTGCTCATTATATCACAACCAAGAAGCCACCGTTAGAACAGAGAGTGGAGACAGTGAGTGGTTCACTATTGGCCAAGGCGTTCGTCAAGGATGCATTCTGTCACCGTACCTTTTCAACATATATGCAGAGTACATCATGAGGAGAGCATTTGTTGGTGTTACAGGTCAGGTGTCAGTCGGAGGACGAAAGATTAACAACCTCAGATACGCTGACGACACCACCCTTATTGCAAAGTCATCAGATGAGCTTCAGGACCTTATAGACAGAGTAAAAGCAAATAGTGAGGAATTTGGGCTGCATCTCAATGTCAAGAAAACAAAGATAATGATCTGTGGAGGAGATACAAATCAGCAAGTGAAGGTGAATGGAGAAGATGTGGAACAAGTTGACACTTTCAACTTTCTGGGATCACTAATAGACAATGCAGGGGCAGTTCCCAGGAAATCAGAAGACGCCTAGCCATGGCAAGATCATCGGCAATTGCGTTGACAGATATATGGAAAGACAGAGGTATTTCTAAAGCTACCAAGATTCATATTATGGATGCTCTGGTTTTCCCGATTGCCTTGTATGGCTGTGAAACGTGGGCGGTTGGAATGACAGATAAGAAAAAGATCATGGCGTTTGAAATGTGGTGCTGGCGGAAGATGCTGAGAATATCTTGGAAAGAACATAAGACCAACGAATTTGTAAGAAACCAAATTGGAGACCATGCTTCCGTGTCCCAGAAAATAGATCGTTTTAAACTGGCGTATTTTGGCCACATTTCTAGAAGAGATGGTGACAGCATTGAGAAGATAATTATGCAAGGTCACATAGAAGGCAGTCGTAGAAGAGGTAGACAGAAGCTTAGATGGACTGATGGAATTAAACAATTAACAGGCCTTTCTCTCGTCGCAGCCCACCGTCTGGCTCAAGACAGAAGCTGCTGGAATACCATCATCAACAGGGTCACAAAGGGTCAGTCATGACCCATAGGACCACGACGACGAACTTCTACCGGATTATTTTTAAAGTGTTGAGAAAAACCTTCCAATTTCAATAGAATTTCTGGTAAACTCTCACTCAATGCTTTGGAAACACAAAAATCCCGTTAGGTCTCAGCGAATGTTAACACTTTTCTTCGGACCTTCTTTAAAAGTGGATATTTTTTCAAATAAGTAACAAAAACTGGGTGTCTAAGTTAATTGGACAGACAATAATATACTGTGGACATAAATACATGCTGTGACACGAAGGACGAACCTACTTTTATGACAAATTTATCTCTCCCGGCAGTTGAAATGTTGAAACTCACACACCGCAATAATTGTCTTCAAAACCGCTGCCAAATAAAGAATAGTAAAAGGTCACTCAAGCGTAACAAATCCTTTATTCCATACAAGGATTGCTTCGTAACATCATAAATAATCGATAGATATCGACTTTTTAGTAGAAGTAAGAACAGGACGCAACAAACTCCTGCATAACATTTTCCAAATAACTTTGTGCTGAAATTGTACAGGTTTCCAAAATAGGTTGTTTGGTCAAAACTTGAATTCACCATTTTACGCAATATCCTGTAACTTCTATTAGAAACGTCCAATTGCTAATAATTTCTAAGAAAGCTAAACATATGTAGATCTTAGAAATTAAAACAATATTACCAATAATAGTAGCGCTCTTCATACCCAGAAAAATCTAACTTACACGGTATAAATCATTCTGGGACACCCTGTATCTTGAAATGCCACGAAGGTATAACCACCGAGTGGTGTCAAATGAAAGAGGAAGAAGTAAATATAATAAAAATAATTTCCCAACCGGGGTAGTCCGACGAGTAGGACCCTTTTTTCTAAGTTACCAGACTATACACATTTCACACTATGATCACTATCTCACATGGCGCAAGAAAGACGAATCGCGAAAGTCCAGTGGCCGCCCCGCCCAGAGGAGCGGTTGGTGGATTTTTGTGGTTAATCTTTCTTGAGCGATCAGAGTTTGAGTATAGTTGGTAAACTATGAAGAAAAAAAACAGGTCCTACTCGTCGGACTAAACCGGGGTGGCATCGTCCACGCCAGGTAAATAATTATTTTGTACAAGCATCAAAGCACGTATAAACTGCCCGCCGGCTGCTGAGAGCCCGGGGGCACTCCAACTTTGGAGGTGATGCGTATGTATAGGGCTGTTAAGACCCCCCTTTTCAGCATCACTGTCACCCAAAGACCCCATATTTTTTTTACGAACACATGCTCTGTCACCCGAAGACCCCCTATTTTTCCATTTGATCTGTCACCCAAAGTCCCTTGCAAGTTCAATTTGAACAGCAAATTTCATTTATCACTGATTTTGTTACTTTTATTTTGAAAAAAAAAACACAAAGAAATTTGAAGCCATTCAGAACTAGAAATTCGATTTTCGAGGTTTCTGTGGCGCTGTTTCTGTTCTCACCCAAAGATTCCATTAAAAAAGGTCATGTTCTCACCCAATGACCTCATATTTTTTACATTTTGCTCTCACCGAATGCCAAAACTCATGCTCTCACCCAATGACCCCATAATTTTTACATTTTGCTCTCACCGAATGCCCCTTAGTGCGGGGGGGGGGGGTGAGAGTAGCTTCTATTATAAAATAAACTATACTTTAGCCGCGCTTAAAACCCAATCATTGGCTAAAAACGAATCGCTAATAGCTCAGCGATGTAATTAATTTAGCAGAGTATTCTGTCAAAATCGCCAGGCTAATAATTATTGTCGATGTTTACGGTATTTATCGTTTTCAGCAATGTGATAAAAATCATCATAATTATGATGTCACAAATCACGACTATTAATATTCTAATTATTAGTAACCCCCAAAACATGACAAATGACGTTGGCGCCAAAGTACACCCCCAACACACACAAACCCCTACTATTATACTATAAAATGGGCTATTTTTCAAGGATATTTTTTGTGCATGTACTGCGAATGAGGCGTATTAGCAGGCACTCAAGTTTGTGAACTCAGTAAGTTTTCCACTTCCCGGATTACCGTGTACGGTTAAAAAAAATCAGGGTATGTCCAACTGTCGGAGAGGGGGTGGGGTGCGTGAACTGATACTCGACTCAAGCCTTGAAAAGTCAACACGTTTAGCCCTTCACCTCCCACCCGAGGGCTACTAGCTGCTACTATCGTCCAGTCTCCTTTGTGAATTATTTACCATAGATCAGATAAGTATAGTGCCCTCTTTTGAACATGATGCAGTGCTGTTATATTTATATCTTGAAGGCGCTTCCAATCCCTCTGCTCCATAATATCATGCGCGTTTTTTGGGGGGGGCCTTTGGGGGCGCCAGCCCCCCGGGGTAAAAGCAGGGGACGACCAAAATGAAGGGGCGGCGGAAGAAGAAGGGGCGGCAAAAACAGGGGCAGCAAAAACGAAGGGGCGGCAAAAAGAATTAGTATATAAAAAAGGGCGGAAAAATTTGATAAAGCATAAAAAATTTGGGAAAAAAGGTACTATACATCAAAATATGCTGCTTTACTTAGTGCGCTTGCGCCTGAAACCTTTTTTTTTCACTTTTTTCACTTTTTCAAACGACCGAGAAAAAAATTGGGTCAACCTTTTCGGGCTGTTGAGGAAGGGCGGCAAAATTGAATTTTCTTCAGCCCCGGGGGTTGGGGCGGCCATTAGCCCGGGCCATTAGCTCGAGATACTCTAGCTAAAATACAGGTTTACATTTACTATCTTACATTATCTTGCTATATACGTCTAGCCCTCTTCTTTTGTTCCATTATCTATTGTATTTCTTTTGTTCAAAGTCTGGTCAACTGTCGATTATATCAAGTAATGTGGACAGGTCAAGATAATCTGGACAGGTCAAGATAATCTTGGTCAGGTCAAGATAATCTTGGTCAGGTCAAGATAATCTTGGTCAGGTCAAGATAATCTTGGTCAGGTCAAGATAATCTTGGTCAGGTCAAGATAATCTTGGTCAGGTCAAGATAATCTTGGTCAGGTCAATAAATTTTGAACAAGAGAAGTACATGTTCATATTTAGAAACACTGGCCACATTATTTGACTTTTCAACAAACTTAAAATGCATCAAAGTTTAATATATTTTACACGATCAGCATAAATTATTATGCAAGTTTATGCATATTAGATTTAAATGAAGATGGTAAACAATACTTGTGTGTATTGAATGACACCAAGAACACCTTTATTGAATAATGCAAATTAGTTTGTATTATGTCTTAAAGCCTGTATAATTAGGACGAGGATGTCAATCTACCTTTGTCCCCTCTCCCAACTAACGCAGATTCCGACAAAGTAGGTAACAAAACAAGAGCCATGAGGTCTTACAAATTAAGTTCAACCAAGGATATTTTGCACCTAAAATGCAGTACATTACAGGCAACAAGACTAGATGTAGAACAACTACAACAATCTGCGGCCTAACCCCAACCAATAAAGGTCGAGGAAGGTACCCAGGAATATGCGTTGATTTGGTTCAGGACATTTGTTCTATAAGTATATTAAAGATAAATATAAATTCTATGGTGTTAAATGAGTTACCGATATGTCTAGGTAAAATACATGACCTTTGAACTATTTACATATTCATTATTAATATTACGAATATGTATAATCGAGTGGGACATGACCACAAGTGAATTGAATAGAATCTCCGGTTAAAATCAATGCTGTATTGATTTGATTAAATCACTTTCAATTGACACTAGATAAGACTCGTAGACTCAAACGCACACGGGAAGAATATTACACTGTCTCGGTGTGTTTTTATTTTTGGAAAACCCTAAACTTACACAAGATAATCATATCAGCTTTTCCAGTTTGTCTTTTGGAAAATGAATAAACCATAACAATAAATTCGTTTATTTTGGCTCACCGTATATGTAAGATAAACGGTTCAAAACAGACCATTACCATAGATAATCGGTGTCTTGTTGAGGTATGGTTCGCATGTTAGTCGCTCGGAACATGGAAGAAAGAGATAAGAAGGAACCACAACGAACGCATTCACTTTGTCCACTCCCTTTACCGACATTTAATTGACATTGTTATTCATGAGGATTTACTTTGATCAATACCCCGCGTTAAATAGGTGATTGGTATTGTACTCCATGTATTTGCATGTCTTCTGGAGCGTGTCTGAAGGATGATTTGAACTAATGACCTTCCGTGCAAGCACTCTATAGGATTTTCTCTGGTGACGTGATCATCGGTCACTGATGGCTTACATTTTTTTCTTCAATTTCGCCCAATTTTCCCGAACTTTGATGACTTTTTTTCTCAGAGTTGGCAGTCTTTGGCACTGAAACGAGTTAGCTAGTTACGATTATGCACATATAAACTATTAAATTAAACAGGTTTCATGTACCGGACTCAACCGGAACATTGTGCATTATTTAAGAACATTTTGCATCTATTTTTCATCGAAAAAGTCACCAAAATTTTACCTTATTTGCTAAAGATGAAACTCAGCAAAAAAAACGGCCGATTTTGATGACCTTTTCGATGTGTTAAAGGACATTTTCTACACAACACGATCAAGAAAACAGTTTGACTGTAGATCCCAAAACAAAGCTACTATACATGTTCAGAGCATCAGTGAAATTCCATAATCTTACTTCTGGGTAGCGTTTGTTTGTTCTTGGATGGGTTTGTTATAGTTTTTTCCAGTAATGATTTCGCCAAGCATCGATCGCGGTAAATGGATCATACATGAAAGTAAGTACCATTGATAGCTTTTCTTTTCATGCGTCAATGGATAAGCGGATTAAAACTTGGCCGATCGAAGTCGTTGTGGTTCCTTCTCATCTCTTTCTTCCATGCTCGGAAGGCTCGACACCCCTTCGGGGTCTCGCCTTCCGAGCGACTAACATGCTCACCATACCTCAACAAGACACCGATTATCTATGGTAATGGTCTGTTTCTCACCCTTTATCTACTACGTATCTTGCCATGGTATATATATTGCATGAACATAGAGATACTATTTCCACGATTATTGCCCTTTTGTAAGTCTTGACTAAGAGAGTGGCACCGTATTTGCCGGAATCCTTAGGATGTGGTCCTTTCATATATATAGGATTATACCATGGTAGGTAATATATACCTACCATGATTATACCATAATATGTTGTGTGGCTTAGGCCTTGTATCCCCGAGGTTTCATAAAAAGAATCAAAATCAAGCCAGCTTTTGCCCTTCTGCTCTATTTGTTTATAAAAAGTTGTAAAAAGGTGAACTAACACCTGAGACTATACCTGAATACTAGTCTCAGACTAAAACAAATCTTCAACAAAATTTTTTTTTTTTTAAATCCACCGGGTATTTTACTCTCCGTAGCTCGGCCTGTCCAAAAAGTACCGGGCCAGTCAATTCATTGGGTTGATTGGGCGTTGCTATGGTAGCACTCAAACAATGGTGGAGGACACTCACAGGTCGGTTTGTTATTGTGTTCCATGATCACCCATGATCACTTCATCGATCCATCGTAATGATGTGCACGTGTGAGATTGACAACCAGCTGATTGATAATGTATAATGTCTACTTTTATGGATAAATATAATATACTCCTGAACATATTACATGAACTGAATAAAAGGTAAGTTCATCTTCTCTGGTTTTTCGAAATTCGTAAAATGGAGTATATTTCATCTAGCGCAATAAAATGTGAGCCGCAAACCTGGGAGGTAGTTTATGCATACATGCACGAACCATAAATATTGACTTACGAGGTACGATACGGTCTTTATTGCCATACAGTTGTGTAGGTTATTCAAAACTTACAAGTATACTCAATATACAAAAAACCAATTACCTACTAATTTTACTTCATCTGCGACCCAGTTAATCACGTGAATCATAATAATAACATGATAATGATGACCTGCCTCAAAATTATTATACAATCCGTGTTATATTATCCCATAAATATAAATTTATATAGGTTTAAGCATCGAGATAAATGGTTCAAGGTTTAGTTTACCATTCATTATTTAAAGGAGTATTTCGTGATCCTAGCATCCTCTTTTTATGACATTTTTCAGTACATATCCACGAAAAAAGCATATTCCCAAAATTTCAGTTGATTCCGATATTGCGTTTGCGAGTTATGCATGATTTACAGCTCCATAGACAATACGTTGTAATTTCGTTCTGGTGCACCAGAACGAAATTCAAATTACACGATATCTTGGCTAAACGAATTAATCTGCAAGAAATATTTTGTACATAAACATTATGTAGCCAGAGGTTTCCAGTGATATAAAAATCTCAACTTTTTTTGAGAAAAGTGGGGGGATGAGGCTGGGGATCACGAAATGCCCCTTTAAGAAAATATTTTGACATACTTTTTTTCTTATAAACTTATGTTTCAAGCAAGGAATGTCTTTTGGTGTTTTTGGTCATCTATCAATACTAAAAATATAATTTTTATATGTTATTCATCATATTTAACCAAGTTTGGTGAAATATCTCAATGATCATCATTTAATATAAACATCTTGTGCTTTCGTAATACATTGTAAAACAATAGGCCTATATCAGGGAGTATACACTTTACAGGGACCGATTACAGGACTAAGTCAAACTGTATTTATCATGCCAATGTCGTTACGTCCGGGTTAACTAAAATCGCTCCATCATTTCCAGAAATGATTTATAAGTCATACAACTACTATGATGTGTTGAATACATAAAAGTGATCAACCACGCTGTCACTAACATTATCATCTTGTATCATTTTGCAGATAATTCGCAGATAACATGATGGACAAATACTCATCACCACGACCACCTTTCCTGTTGACTGATCAACTTTATTTTGATTGATAATAATTCTTGACAACGAAAATGTTGGCAAAACCTAGCACATAAATAAATCACGTTATACATGCATTTTTTGAGCTCAGAAGTTGTGAAAATAGCCGGGAGAATATAGTCATAGTTAGTGATACGTAAAAAGCAAGAACAATCAAGCTAAAAACAATGCCAAAAGGCAAAAAGAAGAATAAGATCCAGCCGGCACCGCTGCCCAAAATATTTACGCCGCCTCCACCAGTGGACGCAAATGACAAGCCAGAGACGACTGGGATTCAACTGATGGAAAGAAAAAGTAAGTCCATGTTCTTAAAATTGCCGTCATCAAAAATACGGTTGAGTCATGAAGATGTTGTAAGGATTTAAAGCCGAGTTCAGCGAGCTACCGAGTCAAAAACTTGAAATCAAGCTATCATGTATTAGAATAACAAACAACGTTTTTAAACATGTTAAAACGTTATACAAACGTGTTTTGATTTTGGTCAAAACGTTTAAATAACATTTTATAAATAAGGGGATTATAGAAAGGTAGGGCCTAATGAACACGTTTTTAAACATGTGAAAAAAACACCACAACCACGTTTAAAACGTGTTTAGTAGTGTTTAGTCGAACATACCCTATACAAACAACGTTCTTCTTTTTTTTTTATCACCGTGCACGGGGACCCGGGAAGTGGAAAACTTACTGTTTAGTTGACGAATCATAGTGCCGGCGATACATTCGCAGTACGCACAAAAAGTATCTTCTGGATATTCTTGGGTATTATTTCCTCCTTAAAAGTGGACTTAAAATTTTTGAATGTTATTAAAACGTTTATATTCCGATGTAACCCGACATTTAAACGATTTCTGTAACGTTTTGTCCTGTGCTGATAATTCTATTCTGCAGATAAACGTATCGCATGGTATTTGAAAGAGCTGTGATAGCAGTTATAGAACGCCAACAGAGTGAAAGAATCCCTATTTTTATCCTGTTACTTGACGACCCCATGTTACCTCTTCCCACCAAAAGAACCTATTTGCCAGCCCCTTTTCCTGATATATCATATATAATGTATAATAGAACTTATCATCTATGACCCCCATGGTCCCATGGACATTTTGACACTTGAAACCTTCACTGAGAGACCACGTTTTACCCGGGGGGGGGGGGCACCCCAACTTTGGGGGTGACGCGTATGTAGGGCTGTTAAGACCCCCCTTTTCAGCATCGCTGTCACCCAAAGACCCCATATTTTTTACGAACACATGCTCTGTCACCCGAAGACCCCTATTTTTCCATTTGATCTGTCATCCAAAGGCCTATACAAGTTCAATTTGAACAGCATGCAACTTTCATTTATTGTTACTTATTTTGAAAAAAAAAGAAGAAATTTGAAGCCATTTAGAACTAGAAATTCGATTTTCGAGGTTTCTGTGACGCTGTCTTGGTTCTCACCCAAAGATTCCATTTAAAAAAAGGTCATGTTCTCACCCAATGACCCCCATATTTTTTACATTTTGATCTCACCATGGAAATAGTAGATAAGACTATAGTACTATTTCCATGATCTCACCGAATGCCAAAAATCATGCTCTCACCCAATGACCGGCATGACCCCATATTTTTTACATTTTGCTCTCACCGAAATGCCATCTAAACACGTAATCATATGAAATGTGTTCAGGATCTAAACATTAAAGTGTTTAAATGCTAGAGATGTAACTCTCTAAAACGGTTTCTAAACACCAATCTGTCCTCGATTTCTAAACACTGTTTTTGCAGTGGTATACGTGTCAAGAACAATACCCAGCAAACATGAAACGTTTTTAAAACATTTTAAATGGTTGTATTTTAGGGTTTTGGTTTAGATAAAACGTATACATTGTCAGGTCATACATAATGGTTATGAAAAACGTTTAGTAAGAAAACATAATCACAATGTTATTGTAAAATATTTTTACACTTTTGCCAAATATTCTGTCAACACTTTTAAGTGCTAAATATTCAAAATGTTATTTCAAAATCATTTTAGAAATGTTCAAAATGTTTTTGAATGTTATGAAAACGTTTGATGCCATAGTCTCAGAGCTTAGCCATTTCCAGTTAGTTAAGTGATGCAAATCATAAACAAACTTACGTCCTTGGGGTATACTACTATAATATTTCTCATCGATTACCAATAGTTTCCTCGTCTGTATCAATATTGAAAATAATTGAGTGAATATTTGAATACCCATTACCAATACAAAAACTGGTTGGTTGCTTAGTTGCTTCATCACCCCCGCGGCGGGTTTGTGCTATTAAGGCAAAACGGGCATAGGGATAGCCCTCATGGAGACGACGACCGGTAGGCCTACATGGAAATATTCTGCAAAAAAAACCTCGTCTAGGGCCTACACCAAAATTTTACTGCAACACTAAATGTCATCATTGGTTGGAGGATGGTTTTGTATAAATGATAAGTGTGTCGAGAAAGACATAGCTACAGGCTGTTTTTAAGGATCGATACATATATTACAATGCCAGAGATAAAAGTTAATGATCTGGCCAATTCTCTACCAGATGAAGGGACGCCGGAGCCGGCAAACAGCCCACCGCCGCAACAAAACGATCCTCAGCAAAAAGGTAGGCATGAGCTGAGCATCAATTAAAATATAATGCCGAAACACATCTGAAATACCGGAAATACATCTGAAAAAATTATTTTCATCCATTAACTTCTTCATAATAAACACTATAGTGTTTATGTTGAATCACAAATAAAGGTACACTAAAGGCGAAAAGGTACTGAGATGTTTAGTGTTTATTGATGAACACAATCTTCTAATCTAAACGTCTATAGTTAACACTGATAAATGTCTAAATGCTGGATTTCAAGTTATATCATAGACCATTTAAAACAAATGGTCTATGGTTATATACACACAGTCTTCAGCATAGGATTCTGATTCCGTCGAATTACTTAAAATTACAACGGAACAGAACAGAACAGAACTATCAAATCCAATGCACTATAAAAACATCGTATTACGCTGTTGATAGCAATGTGTTTGTGTTATCTACCCGTTTGCATGTTTTGAAATAATTACTTCCGATTCACATCACAACCATTATCAAGCTATTCTGTTACAATCTTGGTTTAACATTCGGAAATTTAAGACGTTGTAGTGTTAATTAAAATTCGACCTATAGCCCAGTCAGTAGGCCTATCGTCCAAACTTTTATGCACAGCAGCATTAATAATATGCGTCACTGAAAACTATGACAACGTTACACATCACGGGTGTAGCCGGCTCTGGTAAAATTGTTTGCTAACGTTGCGCCAATTTTAAACAACTAAATCGTTGGGCATATTTTAGAAGAAAAAAGTCTTTAGACACGGCCCACGGGTCTCATGGGTCCGTATTTTTTTAAATAAAATCCTATGGGTCCCTATCTTCGGCAAAATTACCGCTATATGGGTAAGGATTCGGCAGATCGAGCCGCACATTCCCATAAATTCAAGTCTCAGTTCACTCTCAGAACAAAGGAGTTCTTGTCTGTCCTGCACGTAGAACTCTCAATAAAAATTCTTGAAAATTGAAAGAATCCCATATGGAAGAACTGAGGAATTCTTAAATGTCCCTCTGAATATGGCCCACAAAAGCAAATGGGTTCTTTCCAGGTGTAAAATGGCCCTTTTCAGTTTTTCGTAGAACCATGCAAGCTAAGTTGGCCACGTGTTTTGAACTCGCCACCCTTAGCGTTACATCACAAATATTATGAATTTTTTACACCAATCAAGTTTCAAATTAGAATATCTCCACAACTATCAACCCTAAACTAGCAAAAGTATACATTTTTGGAAAGCTGAAGGCAAAAGCAATTTAAATATACACATTTCAACTCACTGTACAGGGTGACCTTGAAGTTATACAGGGTGGAATAAAAAAATCCAAATAAAAATGGGTCATTTAATGCATTGCTTATTACTAACTTGCAGTTATAAACTGAAAGTAAACAACATTGATTTGGTTAGAGGTTAGGGGGAGCCTACTGACTCTGGAAGAAAAAAAATCACAGCTGTTTGGTAATCTCGGAATACAGGGTGTCCCAAAATATGTTCAAATTTTTTTACAATTCGACATATTTTGAACTGAAACATTTTACCCCTAACCCATACAAAAAAAGTAAGTCCATATTTAGATTCCTCATCAAATTTCCTCTCAGAAAATGTAAACTTTGACTATGATAGGATAAGTAATTAAAATTTACAGCAACTTTTAGATTTTGAAGACATCCGCATTGCTTACTACAGTGTTTAATATGAAAACGGGTAGTTTTGTACATAAAAGTTTGCATTTTATAGACTAAACCAATCATAAAGAGTTAAAAATGATTAAAACAATTAGCAGAATTAATAATCTTTCAAAAGAGCTCTTAACCATGTCTGTAGCCCATATGGATGCAAAGATATGATCAGTTGATTCAACGCACACACACAAAATCTTTATTTCCCAGACTTTGCACATACCGCCACCGCCTCATCCGCCACCGCCTCATCCACCACCTCGGTCATTCTGAACTCAAACAACTCTAACTCCACTATCTTAGCTGATAAACAATTCTCCTTTGGAGGTCTGTTAGGGCACTTATATAGCTACAAAATGACACCAAACACACTTCAATACCTTTTGTTTAAGCAGAGATATAACAATTTGAACGAGTCTCGATTTGGAAAAGCGTAACAACACCACCATTTTTGGGTGGCGAGTTCAAAACGCGTGGCCAGTTCTAAATACAGGAGAGATCAAAAACTTATTTAAGTTCTACTTGGCACTTTTTTTCTAAGTGTTATACTACTTCGAACTTCTATGACTGTTTCTGGTCATGCGCTTGTTTTGGGTGCCCCGTCTGTACACATGTCTTCTGAAATAAATACATACAGAAAACTGGTATCAACCTCTGACTGCAAAAGTTTGTCAACCTGTGCAAATAAATAATCAATTTTTCTTGTTTTTTGTTTCAGCTGTGGAAGAATGTCGTCAGATGTTAGATAATTTCCGTGTACCTTTGTGCAATAATGTAGTAGCTATTGAAATGTTAAAACATCTTCAACTTAATATGGTGTTTGACGCTGAAAGAGCAAAACAAATTAGGAGAACAGGTAAGGATGCTATAGTAATAGTAGTATTGAATGAAATGGATTTGGTAATTCGCTAGTATATATACTAATTTTCCATCCACAAAACAACATAACATAACAATAACATACAGTAAGATAATATAACATATATAACATACGGTAAGATAACATAACATACTGTAACATAACATACGGTAAGATAACATAACATACGGTAAGATAACATAACATACGGTACAATAACATAACATACCATACGGTAAGATAACATAACATACAGTAACATAACATTAAATACGGTACAATAACATAACATACAGTAACATAACATACGGTAAGATAACATAACATAACATACGGTAAGATAACATAACATACCGTAACATAACATAACATACATAACATAACATAACATAACATAACATAACATAACATAACATAACATATTAAACATAACAACTTTAAAGGTATGATTTTTCATCAAAGGGTTTAGTGCAATTTTGAATTAATAGGCAAATTTCTCACCCACCATATACATAAGTAAAACATACATATTATAACATAACATAACATAACATAACATAACATAACATTAAGGGTATTTTTAATGTTGTGTTATGTTATTTTTAATGTTGTGTTAATAGGCAAATTTCTCATCCACCATAGTCGACATCACCAATAATTCTGACACGTATTAATAAATACTGTATAAGTTACTTATTGATCCGAGTTGCTTTACTTTCTAATTCCACAGGTAAAGGCTCCAATATTGAAACAAATCAGGCGTTATTAAATGAACTCTTAACACGTGGAATGCGTGAATTTGATGTATATCAGCATGGACTACGCAAATTTAACCTACCCTTACTGGCTGATCTACTAGAACAAAAACACTTCTCAAGTAAGTACAATCATATACCTTCAATGATTCTGTGAAGAACCTACTCCCTATTCCAGAAAAATACAGAACTAATTTTTTGGGATTAAAAAAATATAATCAAGTTCTGCTAAATGAAACATAGCTCAGTCCTAATCATTTATTTAGTCCTAACTGGAGATAAAAGAAAAAGTTCACTATTTTAGCCTACTAATTTCTTGAAAAAGAGCCAAAAACATGCATTTTCGGCACGCCGCACGTTTACTGACAATCGAGTCACAAAAATCACAGACTTGGAGAAAGTCTAAGCATTCAAAATCTTGAGTATATGCCATAATTTTGCTCTAATTTTCAATTTTTGGTGTTACTTTAATTAGATGGTTGGTTATAAGAATGACACGTGTCTTTTCCAAAATTTAGAATGCATAAACTGAAATTAGTCTTAGTACAAGTCTTTAGGCTTGATTGTCACTATATAGGAAAAACACCCTAAAAATGCATGTTTCTGGCCCTTATTTCCAAAAATTGGCTAGATATTAAAATTTGACCTTTATTGCTAGTTAGGATTAACTAAAGGATTAGGATTTAGCTATGTTTCATTTGGCAAAACAGGATAATATTTTTTTTATTCACAAAAATTAGTTCTGTATTTTTCTGGAATTAGGAGTTCTATAAAGAGTAAAGAAAGACCAACACTGTTCTGTAAAGAGTTAAATCTTTAAAAACCCAGATTAACCAACCTCCTGTATACTCGCATTCTTTCACATCTGGCTTCTGCAGAAGTAAAAATTGAAGTCAAAGTCTCTTGAGAATTCCATGACCACATACGTACGTGACAAAAAAGGATTTGTTAAGGGCTGGGGTATGAACGTTTGGACAGTATTTATTTTGGGACATTAGAGCACATCAGACATATCGAATTGCATTCTGAATACGAAGAATGTCATTCTGATATCAAATAATTTTGATTTTTTGAAATTCGCAATTTAATACACATTTTATGGCAAATCATTAAAATTGATATTTTTGATATTTAACAGTACTTGAAGTAAACTTTATAAATCTGATGATTTATACTTAAGGTGTATGTAGGTGGGATGAAAAGCCGACGATCAATTGAAAATTTCGACCTTTCGTATTGAAGATATGGATTTTTTTCCCAAAAAAAACAAAAAAAAATTAGGTCTTTTTGGGAAAAAAATCCATATCTTCAATATGAAATGTCAAAATTTTCAATTGACCGTCGGCTTTTCCTCTCTGCTACATACACTTTAAGAATATATCATTAGATTTATATAATTTACTTCGAGGACTGTTATATATCAAAAATTTGAAAAATATCAAATTTTTATAATTTGTCATAAAATTTGTATTATATTGTGATTTAAAAAAATGAAAATTATTTGATATCAGAAAGACATGCTTCGTATTCAGAATGAAATTCGATAGGTCTGAGGTGCTCTCATGTCCCACAAAAAATACTGTCGAAACGCAATAAACGCTCATTTTGGATCCCTTAAGACATTTTAGAACCTTCATTTCTGAGAGTGCAGAGTTTGTGCAAAGTGTTGGCATGTTTAGCCAATAGGTTCTCCAAAGTTTCAGATCGTAATGTAAAATGGGAAACTTTGGCATTAATGAGTAAATTTGATAGTCACTTTTTACAAGTTCAAATCTATATAACTCGATCAAAAATTAATTTCTTTCAATAAAAATTTCTTCTTTTCAAAGAAACTCAATATTCTGATAATAGAGTTGAACTTGTAAAACGTGACCTGTCAAAGGTACCCTGCATTGAAAATTATATATTTAGTTCTCTGGGTTGATTGAACAAATTTTACTCTTTACCCAGAGCAGCCAGCGCACATAAACATTGAAAAAAAAAACCCAGTGCATCTGGCCGGATTCGAACCGGCGACCTTCGTATTGTACCACCGTATAGCAGTTACCATAATTGTATAATAAAATCTTCATTTTTGTAATCTTTTTTTCTTTATTTCCATGCAGAATTAATGCCAATTTTAGAACCAATATCTCAAAAGCTGGGACATCACTGGAAGAGACTCGCCCTGGAAATGGGCATGGGCGGTGAAGTACCTAAAGTTGAATCTAAATATGTACGATTAAGAGAGCAGGCGTTATATTTCTTATTATTATGGGAAGATACGTCGGGTGTGGCAGCAACAGAGAAAAGACTAATGGATGCACTAGACGCTTGTGGCATGAAAAAAACAATAGGTTAGTATATAGATTTGGCTCTTACTATGAAATCTTAAATGGAATGAGAGGCAAACCAACATTTTTTTCTTGCCTTTGTTTTCAAAATTTTAAAATTCTTGATCAGTCGTACACCTTTGTTTCCAATGGACATTTTATTGTGAAATGTCATTGTACAAGGAATACATTTAAAAAAATTTCACATAGCCCCCGAATGAAAAGTATTTAATTCTCTTTGTAATCACTTAAAAAGCATTTTGTGTGAATTTTACATCCGAACTAAGTGCTATTAAATTGTTATGAGCCTTTCTATTTTACATGTAAAGTCTATGGGGTGACGATTAGAAATGGATATTGAAAAACCCTCAATTTGGGCCATTTTAGACACTAAAATGCCCATAAAAAAGAATAGCACTTAGTTCGGATGTAAAATTCACACACAATGCTACTTGAGTGAGTACAAACATAATTAAATACATTTCATGCGGGGGCTATAGCAAAAACAAAAAATGTCCTATACCTTAATGGTTATGGAACAAAGGTGCGTAGTGCATAGAAAGACACATTTATTGAAATTCTGATATCAACTCCTATCTAAAGGACTTTGAAACCATACAGAAGGAATAACTAAGGGCCAACTACTGATCTTGTGGAAACCCAGGATATCTTATTCCATTAATATAAGTTGTTGAAACAAAATGATTCTGATATATTACTCAATGACAGCGGAATTAATTGTTGTATGTGTGCTGGTACCTGACCAGGGTGAAGTGTACTTTGTTTAAATCACAAACATTTATACAAAAATGAATTGGTAAATCTTTTCAAAGTAAGAAAATTGAAGGTGGTATATCTTGATGACTATTTTGTCATGTAAGATTGGATAAACTCAGTAACCCATAACTCTTTGAAAATATAGTGTGTCTTGAGTTCAGAGTAATGCCATGTTGGATTTCTCAGTGTGATTATGTCATTGCATCGCCAGCGTATGGACAAACCGCCCTACTCCGCATGTTTACACACCCTACGGGATTAGGTTATAGTAGCACCTGAGATTTGAATCTGCCACTGCAAAATCCAACATGTTACTCATGTTACTCTCAACTAACTTAAAACAAGACGGACTACAGTATCCCAATGCACAGAAAGTAAGTTTTCACTTGCTTTCAAGTCAAGAAATTTATAATTTAATACTTGCTTGCTTGACTGATGTTTGTTTGATAATTGATTGATTAGAGACTTACCATAAAAATCCATTATTCAACATTAATTACAGCATACATGAAAAAGTTATCTGGAAAGAAGGGAAAGAAGAAAAAAGGAGGAAAGAAAAAGAAAGGTATGTGTATCTTGGTTACTATGTAGGCTTCTAAATTGCATCACAATATCACTTGTCTATTATCTTAACCTTTAACATCATTATGGGTTGCTGAGCAAGTTTTTAGTCTAGAGCATGTCACAGATATTCACCATCAAGCTAGATTTTTTCATATTTGCATTTTACTGAACATCTTCATCTGGACTGGTATAGAAGGTTATTAAACACAATTTCACAATATATTCTAGTCCAAAAAACAAAAACAAAAACAAAACAAAAAAACAGTACTCACTGTGTGCATTTCAGCATGTCTGATGCCTTTTTCTAAATGATTAATGTTGTGACGATCTTCTATTTACCACAAAGCTGGTTGCTGGTTGCTCAGCGACATAATTGCCTGTTGTTTTCTCAGGAGACTGTCAAAAATGTGACTTAAATTATATTACCCCTCATCTCTGTTCACTGCAGTACCCTGATCCTGATTTCAATTCCCAATTACATAAACTACTTAATTTTATAAATTAACAAAAAAAGAACAAGAACTAAAAGATAAAAGAACTATCCATAATTTCACCTCATAAGAATTCCACTTGTAAATAAGGTGACTTAATTTCCACTCCCAGGTGTATAAACTACATGACAGACATTGGCGCCAATCCGGCTTGAAATGTGGTGGGGGACAATCGGCTTGGATTGTCAAAAGGTGGCTGAAAAGAACAATAAATGGGTCATTTTTCCCCCGGGATTGACCCCCATGATGACAGATATTGTTTTTGTTTTGATTATACAGGTTCTGGCAAACCAGGGACAGCAAGGAAGAAATGAATGTAATACAATGCCTGATTTTTATCTGGTGCTGAGAGGATCTAGGAGTAAGAACAATTTCTTACACCAAAGACTCACACAAACTACCTATGAGATCTTGATGATCTGTTGTACTGTATTCATACAATCTTAGATAGCGAGAACCAATCGGAGGCACTCTTAGATAGCGAGAACCAATCAGAGGCACTCTTAGATAGCGAGAACCAATCGGAGGCACTCTTAGATAGCGAGAACCAATCGGAGGCACTCTTAGATAGGGAGAACCAATCGGAGGCACTCTTTAGCGAGAACCAATCAGAGCAATATAATGTTAGAAAAATAATCAAGCATTAATTGTGTATAATGCACAGGGTCACACTCCACGTACTACACAGAGTGCTATCGGATGTGTTCATTTGTCTTGTGGGTCGATGCACTTCTATTTGCTTGTATTTCCAACATTTTAGTGACAATCTTGTTATAAAAATAGCAACAATCATGGAATTTTTTCTTGTTTTTGAAATAGGTCAATAAATGTGTATCACTTGTTGCTCAAGAAATAGTACAAAATAATGCACTTGTACTGAGATATTGATGCATCTAATGCACTTCCCCTGCAGTGCTTGTGTATTAGACGCATCAACAACTCAGGATGTGTGTATTATTTTGTATAATTTCACTCCCAACAAGTGACACACATATATTAACCTATAAGCATGATAAGTGTGTGATAAGTGTGTGAAATGAAGGTTTTTATTTTTTGCAGTTCGTTTCAAAACTACAAATTTAAAAGCCAGTAAAAATATTTTTTAGGTGTTTGAAAATGCAAATACAAGAAACTATAATACTGATCAAAACAGTTTAAAATCGCCCAAAATAAGTAACCACTACAAAATCCTGTTATATACGCCTACATGTAGTACCAAGTTTCAGCTAGGTTGTTCCCTTTGATAACACACTGGGCAGATTCCATTCACTGGCAGGGGAGGTTAGTGAATATGAATACAATGAAGCAATAACTTTCAACTCAATACAGCTTAGATTTGCCAAGAATTAAACTGGCCACCTGTCTCATTATCCTGACTGAAACAGATAATACGTTGGCAAAGTGACGTAATAATCGGACTAACTACCATAGCAATAGGTGAAAACAATTTTTGAATATGCCGCACTGTACTGGTACGTTCATGCAGTACCTCTGCATTGAACCATATCATGCTGATCACTCGCACCTGTAAGATTAGTACTTTGTACAGACCGGTATAGTATCAATCTATATGATTACAGACATACACAGGTGATGAGTGCAACCTGCTTGTAGTGCAGTGCGATGTATTCAAAAATTGTTTTCACCTATTGCTATTGTAGTTAATCCGATTATTACATCACTTTGCCAGTGTATAAATGTGTATATCATATTATCTTTGGCAAATGGCTCTTTTCCAGCTGTAATGAACTCCAGGACAGCTTAAAATATACAGAGTATAATATTTGTACATGTAGCTTCAAAGCTCATATGTGATGCGATCAAGCAAAATCAATCGGAACTCAAAAATATTGATTTTGAGATATAGCCAAACAAAGGCAATATTTCCTTTTGTTTCCTGTTGTTTTGGAAACTCTTTAATTGCTCATATCTTTGAAACTGGTTGTTCAAATTCAATGGGTTTTTTTGCAAATGATTTTTACAATCCTAAAAAAAATTCAATATTTCCGAGTTCCGACTGATTTTGCTTGATCGCGTCACATATTATGATTGTCTGTAGGCAAAAAGTATGTTAAGATTGTCTGCAGACAAAAGTGTGTTTCATGAAAAGAACATAAAATGCATGAACATAAAGAGAAATACTATCGAATACCATGAAAGAGGAGGTTTGGTACAATTTCTGATAAGGGAACTGATTAACCTTGCCACATTCTGAAAAGTATCGAGTAGAAGAAGATTGCTTTAAAATGTAAGCATTTAAAACATTTATAAAGACCATGTACTATTATGTTAGCATGGAAGTTGGTATGTTACCCAAAGTGCTTGCAGTTTTAAATTCAAAGCCCTGTTGAACTTCATCAATCAGCCAGACGACCTTATCTGATGTTCAGTGTATAACTTGACTTGCTTTGATTATGCACGCATAAAAGTTTAATCCATTTACTCATTCACAAGAATGCCAGAATTTTAAATTCCTGACCCGCTTTGGGCAATAACTTGTTTAATTTAATGGAAACGTTTTTTGGCTGCTTGCTTGTGATCATCCTTTCCAATGATTGTGGCTGTTGATGTGTGCGTTTATTTTGCTAGTTGAAACAAACCAAGTTTGTACATACAAAGTGTGCTGTATCAAGTTATAATCATTTTTGTCGCATACATTTTGATTGATTTTCACAAATGAAAATTGTTCAGTGTCTTGGTTTTTTAGTTTTGTGCCATCTGGGCACACAAATTTGTCTAAAATTCCTGAAGTATCTGTTTTTATTTTTATCCATTGTTTTACTCAGATATGGCAATTAGAGCAAGTTGCATGAACTGTTTTATATGCACACATAAAAGTAAAATAGACCTCTCAAACTGATGTTGATATTAACAGTAAGGTTGCTAAAAAATCCCAAATAATTAATTTTTATGGAGTATCTTTTTAAGTAGTGGAACCAGGACATAAGTCCTAAGCTTCACCACGCATGCCACCTACATTCAGCCATTCCATTTAAAATCCACACTACCCCTGTGGAAGATTTTGGAAATATCTTCCACGGGGGGAGTGTGAATTTTAAATGAAATGAACACATTAGACAACTCCATTTGAATTTCATACACTCTCTGAGAAAGATTCAACCCGAATCTTCCACTGAGGGAGGGCAACTTTCAAATGGAACTGCTAATGTGTTCATTCCCTTTGAAATTCATACTCCCCCCCGTGGAAGATATTTCCACAATCTTCCACAGGGGAAGTGTGGATTTTAAATGAAATAACCCATTATGATTGTCACATATCAGTTTTTGAAAGACTACCCTTTCCAAAAGCAACATTTGATCCATTATTGATGAGATTCATCAGGATCGTTCAAAGTCAGATCTGGTAACAGATCCAAGAAAATGAAGTACTCACTCACTATATTTCAGTTCCGATCAGGAACCTTGTTCACTCTGCAATGACTGTAAAAAGTGTTTCTAGATGTCAGCAGACCCAAGTGGCTGTGATGACGTCGCCACTTTTGTTGGTTGCTGTTGTGAGATGATCTGGTCATAGATACTTGGGTCACTTGGGTCTGCTGACATCTAGAAACACTTTTACAGTCATTGCAGAGTGAACAAGGTTCCTGATTGGAACTGAAATATATATCGAGTGAGTACTTCATTTTCTTGGATCTGTTACCAGAATCTCAATAATTTAAATTTTGTTCCACTTGCAGTAGCCATTATTTACTGGTTAAGACTTTCATTTTTTAAGCTTCAAAATATGCCAAAAAAAGTAGACATAATGTTGCACTTGGAAGGGGTAGTCTATATAACTGGAAACTGACAGGCACTAAACTAAACCACAACATTCCTTTTCACACCTTTGCGTACTACTAAGCGTCCAGCACATATTCTTTTAAACAAGTTCAGATGGCACATTTTTTGATGCTATGAGCACACTAGAGGACTATGCCCAAAAGGAATATTGTGTTTTAGTCTAGTTTTGTTACAAGTTGTATGAAACTACTCCATTATATAAACCTCATGAAATTGTAGACTCAAGAATGAATAATCAATTTTGTGATACACTTGTTTAATTCATTTTAATTATGTAATTTTATTGTTATTTTGTACCAATAAAACATTTTATACTAGAATGCTACAGCCATGTTTTTCTGTGCTTTCATGAAGGAGTCTGGTAAAATTGATGTTTGCTTAAGTTTTTTTAAATTGTAAAAAAAAATGGATTCATGCTAAGAATATCTCTAAAATCTGTCGAAAAGGTGTTTCTTAAAAGTGTGCAGGAAACAGCAGTGCTGAAAAAATATGGTGCCCCATGAAACACAATAAACAGTGTGTTGTATGCTGTATTGGGCTATTCCATTTAAAATCCACACTACCCCTGTGGATGATTTTGGAAATATCTACCACGGGGGGGGGGGGGGTATGAATTTCAAACAGAATGAGCACATTAGGCAGCTCCATTTGAAACTCACTCTCCCTCTGTGGAAGATTCAGGTTGAAACTTTCTTAGAGGGTGTATGAAATTCAAATGGAACAACGGCCTAATGTGTTCATTCTATTTGAAATTCATGCTCCCCCTGTGGAAGATATTTCCAAAATCTTCCACAGGGGTAGTGTGGATTTTAAATGGAATAGCCCATTGTGTGCCTGTATGGACAAACACCCAACATTTACAACATGTATTGGAATGTCAAATTTTATTATTATAATGTTACTTGTGGTAAAGCAATTCCTTGAATTTAATGTGTTTTTTAGCTTTCTCCTTTTTAGTGTAAGAGGGACCACATAAACTCCTTCCTTTCTGTCCATGTTTGTTTCAAGACAATTTCTTGATGATTGTTTTCTTTTTTCTGAACATGAAGAAAACATTGAAAACAGTAAGTCTAAGAACAAATTTTATGAACAAAGTCATTTCTTCATGCATTATTTGTTGTGTGTCAGCCAAAGTCAGCTGAACAACAAATGCCTTTTCTGCCCAATTGGGTGAATCATGGTATCTTTCTGCTGAAATACACCCACATTATGGGTACAAAGTGTATTAAGTGCATCATTTTGGGCTACCTGAGAGTTCTTGCTGCTGCAAATCACAGCACATTAGCACCAACCACTTTTGCAGCACTGGTGGCAATCACTAAATGTACCTCAGTGGGAATAGATGCATCCAGTAGGTCAGTCCTTATTATGACAACATGTCCTGAATGGCAGATCTCAGGGTGATCATTTCATCTGATTTCATCGTCTTACCAAGCTCAAGTTGTGTTATCTGTTGATGCCATATTCAGCTCCTGTATAGAATGACTGCAATGAAAAAATTACACATCATATTTATCATTACAACAGCATATGTGACACAATCTGGTCCATGGAGGCTAAAGGCGGCAAATTTGAAACTGAGATAAAGGCAAAAATATGGAGTAAAAAAACAATCAAATACATAAGAAAATAGGCATCAAAAAACTTCATAACTTTGAGCCAAGTATGCTAGACCTTTGACTTTTTAGTAAATGATAGCCTATTGTATGTATAATGTAATAATTACAGTAACTTAATTTTCAAAAATGGACCATGGACCAGATGTGTCACATATAAAGTGTGAATAGAGGCCGTCAGTGTGACGTCATATGCCGCCATCTTGTGGGTACACGCTGTGATGGTTGTTCAATCTCCATGCGTGAACAGCAAAATCACTGCGTTGATGCGTGATAACAGCTGCGTGGCAAGCTGCGCCCTGCGCGTAGTGTCCAACGCATGAACACGCAGATCAATTGTTCCCACAAGATGGCGAAAGGCTGACGGCCTCTATTGCTTGAATTGTCATAAGTTTTGTATGTATTATGTTGAACAAGCATATTAATCTTGAGACAAAATCAATTATTGAGTTATTTAAAATATCTTGACACCATGATTAGATGTGTACAAATTCCATACTCTTAATAATAATAGGAATCCTGATTGTCACAATACACATATCACTTTCACAGCATGTGTGTATTATTTATAAAATACAAATATTTGAAATTGTTAGTATTGACTGCCTTTGTGTGACTTGCCCCTGAGAAACTTGATGTAAGACACATAAAAAGGTTTAAAATATAATGCGATTTGGACAATTACAAACTCGAATGGAAGTGCATACCTGCTGGTAACAAGCTTTCTTGAAAGTTGAATGAACAATTACATAGAGAGTGCTACATGCCACAATCTACCCAATACTGGCTATAATTTGTTTTGGCCAAAGCTGAAAGCAAAAGACATTTAGGTCCTATGTGGGTCAATCCAATATGGCAGATTTCGGTGTTTACTTCATGTAAGACACACAGAGTTAGACTAGGGTAAAGACTCAATTGAGGAATTATACGGAATAAAGCTTACAATCCCTCAATGAAGTTTTCACACTAGACTATGTGATTTCTTACATGAAGGAGTACCTTAGATTTCCCATAGGCTTCCCATGATGATATAATGTAATGCAATTATTAAATGTCTTCGTTAGTGTCATAAAGGGTCCACAACTTATAAGTTCCCCCTAAATACTTTTTCAAATAAATCAAAAAATATTTGATGAAATGTACACATGCAAAAAGGAATGGGTAGCCTTATTTGATTTACACAAATGGACCAAATCATTGTGTTCAGTCACAATGGTTCATTATGTAAAGAAAGAGACCATTTAAACAGTGTTAAAAAGTTGCATCTGACCTAGGAGTAAACTATCAAACAATACAGCAGGCCAGGTCTATTGATGTGTTTGTTAAAGAAAACCTGACTGCTATGGACTCAGGTGCAACTTTTAAAACAGCCTCTTTTCTTACACAATTAACCGTGAATTGTGACTGAATGCAATGATGTGTGACGCTATCAATTGGTCCACATGTGTAAAACCAATAGGGCTATATTTACCATTTTACATTTCGTAAAATATTTTTTGACTTATTCTAAAAAGTATTTGGGGGGGGGCTTTATAAGTTGTGGACACTATATAATATTTCATCGTATTCTATACCTTCTTGACACTGCTTTGCATTAAGACCAGGGTCTGTGCTGCTAGTCTCTTGCATTCATTGTCAGGATCGCTCTCAACAATATCTGTAAAATAGTAATAACACATCTAGTATAATCATTGCAAGAATTATAAATCTATAAGTCATAAGAACTTTGAACTCTGATTGACCTTCATCAGGGCCTACAGAGAGAAGTCTTTAAATGTATATATACATGACATGTTACTGCTAAATGCTATTATATGGTCTATACCTCACTTTTATCACCAACCAATCATGTTCGATACTATGACATCTACTTTCAAAGCTTATGAGTGATCCACAAGGAAGTTTATTTGTCAAGATTTAGTTCAGATTCTGACATTTATTAGGATTTTTAAACTAACAAGTCAACATGTGTCAATGTCCTTTCTTGCACACCAGAGTATAATAAAGCTCATTATCAATTGCTAGAGTTAGCAAAAATCATTGCATGTAAGCAAGTAGTGAATCCTATTCAGATAGTGAACCTTCCAAATTAGGAACCTTGTTATAATCAATGATAACAAAACTTCGGATTAGCAGACCATTTATTCATAAGCAAACCCTTTTCCGTATCAGAGTTGGCAAATATTGTAGCCTCATAGAATTTCATGTTAGGTTCAGGAAACCCAAGAGTTAAGATCATATAGAGGAATACCCATGTGATTGCACCCTCCTGGTCTACATTATTTATAACATAGGCTAGGAACATAATGCAGATATGCTATATTTGCTTTCCTAGAAATACATCCTCATTTAATCTGTCAAAATAGTAATAATTTTTCCATTGTGACAAGCGTTGCATTTACAGTACATGGTTGTGATATTAGATTCTCTGCTGCCATTTTCACTCAAATGATTGTCTTTGTTTGCTTCTTCATTTTCGGCAGCTAAATTTAGTGTGGCAAAATTGCTGCTGCATTTTGTTGCAACAGAAAAATAAAAGCAAAATGTCAATTATATTGTTGCCTTTTAAGCCCTGCCCAGTTTGTAAAGGTTGATTCTAAATATACAACAAAGAAAGCAATGGGGTTTTTTTTATCAAAAAGCCCATTTTACTTTATATATTTTTTGAGTATAAACCACATTATATCCTACCTTCAATCCACAGTTTGCATTCCAGCAATTCATCTTGAAGATCAGATACCAACATGTGAGAGGGCACACTTAATATCACCATGGAAACAGCAAACAGTAATGCCTGTCTTACAAATCTGGAAAAACAAGCATTTCAAGTCTTACTTATTATAATTAGATTTTATTATTTCATTTTGGCCTTCGCTTGCTTGTATAAAGTAGGCCTATCTAACTTGGTTTTCAGCTGCAGTAGCAATTCAAGGAAAAAGGTAGATGGTCCTATTAAATTGCATGATATTGAGCATTCACCTTGAGTGAATGGGGCCTTGACCTTTCTCCCTACCTGAGACGCTGTTGCTGATTGTAATGACTTATGGAAATGTGCTTTAAGTAATAAATGAGTAAGGAAGTCATGCATTTAGATGAATATGATAATTAGTTCTAACATTTTACATGGTTATCAGAAAGTACAGTTCCCACTGTGCTCATGAAAGGGGCTGTCCATTGGAACAATTTTCCTCTAAGTTGATTTCAGTTAAAAAAATTGTGACACGATCAAGTGAAATGAGTCGCATGTCGCTAATATTGATTTTCAGATATTGGCAAAGAAAGTGTTCAAATTCTTTTGCTTTACATTGTTTTCAGCGATTGATAAATTGATGTAACTTCGCAAAGGAAAGTTGTATCAACATGGGGTTTTCAGTTTCTGAAAGCTCTAAATGTCCTCTTTAGGAACCTATGTAAAACCTATTTTTGACCACGGTCGACATGTGACTCATTCCCCTTGATCATGTCACAATTATGGCTTTTCAATGTGAAGAAACAGTATGCTTACGGTTCAGTATGGTATCTCAACACCCAAATGAATTCTAGTAAACTGCTGGCCATTTGACGACATGCCTGGTATAAAAAATAACACCAAAAGTACGTATGAAGACTATCACTTAAGAGAAATACATATATGCTTATGTCAATTTGCATTTGAAATCTAACTTTACAATGTTGGATTTTCAAACATTCACTTCACTCATCTAACTGTAAATCAGATTTCCTGATTTAAAAACAAATATTTACACTGAAATGCAGCACATACACATAGCAGATTTACTTTCCGTAATTTTTCAAGAATGCATGAGTAACGCCAAACTACCATTTATGAGTGCATTCTACTAGCTACTGCCCTCGTTACGAAGAGACTGGAACGACTTGCCTCATGGCATATTGGATTCAACTAAACTCACAAGCTTCAAGACAGAACTTGTCAAACTCCTGGACTCAAATTTCATAGCCCTCGACAAACCCAGTCACTCCAACAATTAGGTCATTCATAGGTCAAACCCTCTGATGTGATGTAGGCTTGTCCTGCTTAATCGGAGTACAGCATCCAGATCCAGAGACTGGTCATTCAGATCTGTATCTTTTATATACAAACTTTGAATGAAACATTTTGGAGTGTGGCTTTAGGAGGTAAAACAAAATCTTTCAAATTCAACTCAAGCAACATCAGTTTTGTATACACTGAAGTTTGAGAGATTTTAACTTACTGTAGTGTTTTGTGCAGCATGTATGACTACTCCCAGTGTATAGAGCATCCTTCCCAAGAGCAGAAAGTCTTCTCCTAACATGTCCATTGTATTCAATTTACTGCAATAAATAGAACAGAATCCACCTTTAGAGAGTTCATTATGAATTAATCTCTCAGGCAGAGATTTCTATTTATTTATAACATTTGGCCGAAGCCAGACAAAGCCCTATAGTGCTCAGAGAATACTAAATTCAAGGGATGCCAACCAAATATGAAAGGACAGGGATATGGGAAAGGGTTCGAGGAAAAGTGGAGCCCCCGGAGAAAAATGTGCCAGGAGAAGCATGGACTGGTAACCAAACTCACATGTGGCAACAGGGGGAATTGAACCGGGCTGGAGTGTTGAGAAATGAGTGAGAAGACCAATACCCAGTCCAAAATTTGCATGATCATGTATCCCCCCAAAATAATTATGTCTTAAAGCTGTCGAGCGCATTCATTTTTTTTGCTTAGTGCGTCCATGTCAGCTGAAACAACAAATTCAATTTTTATTTTCATTTTTTTAAAGTTTTTTTGCCGTAAAATCATGAAATTCTGAGACAAATTGGAAAGAAAAGTTACTTGATTCGATACTCGCATAGTTTATAGGTATAAAACAATTGATATTTGTACTTCAATTGTGTAAATCAACCACAATTTTATGCTGTGTACTTTTGAACACTCAAAATTTTTTATAAAATGCATTTCGCATTTGTTTGTGAAACTGCCATGGGTTTTGAGACATAAGATTTTTTTGTTTAGCCTAAACACTGACTTATCATGACAAAATGTACTCACCTATCATATCGATTCATGAGAGGGAAAAAGAAGTAACCTGCTACTGAGGCAAATCTATTAGCAACTGGCTTGGGTAGAGGTTTACTGGAGCCCTGTATTGTATAAACAAAGTAGAAGAAAGAAAACATACTAAATAAACACATCACAAGAAATAAGTCCCCCTCTGAAAATTTCGTCATAACATCGTAAAGTAAAACTTTGTACCAATAAAACTAACTTAGAAATAATTATATGATTCTTTACTAAGTGTTGTGTGAAAATAAAAGATGTCCATGACTTCATGGCTGAATGAACCCAAATTTAAGACAAAAACTGCCCTTTCCAAAAGTCACAAAGGCATATGTGACACGATCAAGGGGAATGAGTCTGATGTCGCAACTATTGATTTTGAGATATTGGCAAAGAAAGTGTTAAAATTCTTTTGTTTTATATTGTTTTCAGCGATTGATAAATTGATGTAACTTCGCAATGAAAAGTTGTATCAACATGGGGTTTTCAGTTTCTGAAAGTTTTAAATGTCCCCTTTAGAAACGTATGTAAAACTCATTTTTGACCAGGGTCGACATGTGACTCATTCCCCTTGATCATGTCACATATTGGGACAAGGAATGGAACTGGCCATCTTACAACTCACTGTGCTGAACTCTGCACCAAGGGGATTTGCATGGCTGAATGATCAAGAATCGATACACATTACAGTAAATGTTCACTTGGTGAAGGTTTTAAACTGCACTCAACCACATGGTTTTTCCATTAGTATCAGACATATCGAATTGCATTCTGAATACGAAGAATGTCCTTCTGATATCAAATAATTTTTGATTTTTTGAAATTTGCAATGTAATACACATTTTATGGCAAATGATTAAAAATTGATATTTTTGATATTTAACAGTACTCGAAGTAAACTTTGTAAATCTAATGATTTATACTTAAAGTGTATGTAGGTGGGATGAAAAGCCGATGATCAGTTGAGAAATTTGACCTTTCGTATTGAAGATATGAATTTTTTCCCCAAAACACCAACAAAAATTTGGTCTTTTTGGGAAAAATATCTATATCTTCAATATGAAAGGTCAAAATTTTCAATTGATCGTCGGCTTTTCCTCCCAGCTACATACACTTTAAGAATATATCATTAGATTTATAAAATTTACTTCGAGGACTGTTATATATCAAAAATGTGAAAAATATCAAATTTTAATTATATCGTGAATTTCAAAAAATTAAAATTATTTGATATCAGAAAGACATTCTTCGGATTCAGAATGCAATTCGATATGTCTGATGTGCTCTCATGTCCCACAAAAAATCCCTTAAGTCATGGAAATCTCTCATTTTCACACAACACTTAGTAAACAATCATATAATTATTTCAAGGTTAGTTTTATTGGTACAAAACAAAACCTTACAATGTTATGACAAAATGTTGAGAGGGGGACTTATTTCTTGTGCTGTGTTTATTTTGTGTGGTATGTATCTCTTAAAGACCTTCATCTCAAATTAGGTCTGCTGATATATTCTGAGATATTGTGGAAGCTGGTCTAAATGTTGATAGATGCTGCAATGCAACAAGTGATAGCAGCAAATATACTGTAAGATGACAAAAAAAACCCCATTTCTACATGTCCGATCAACCCAGATTTGCATTTTTTTTGGAGATATACATATATTATTTTGTTTGGCTGCATGCATGGAAAATGTATTGATTTTTATTTTAAATCAAGGTGAACAAAAGCAAGATTTAAATAATTGCAAAAATAAAAACCTTTAAAAAGTCTGCCCACCTGTAGATCCGGGTTTCTGTCTTTTCTTCGCCTAATGTCATATGCTCACCTTTGCAAATCTCCTTGTCTTACTCTCAATCCTCTTCTGTACAATATCCCTCCATGTCTCACTACCAGGTAGATCTACTGGTAGTGGTGATAATTCCTTAGGTCGTCTACTTGTGGCACTTGATGATGAAGAGTTGTCAGTTGGTTGCGAAAGCTCTTGGGCTGCAGATGCTAAAACCTGGTAATCAAACAAAAGAGAAATATGGAATTAAATAAGAGAACACACACACTGCAATGTTTGCATCTCTCATTGAGGCAGTGCACCCTAAATTGTTTTGCAATGTATTTCACAACATGCACCTGAAACTTCAGACCAACCTGGTAGATTTATAATGTTTCCAACCATGTACAATAACATTTCTTAATCACACAACTATGTACAATAGCATTTCTTAATCACATTTTGGTGCAATTGGAATTTGGAAATTTTGGTGTAATTGCACTTTGGAAATCACAAAGTTTTTTTAGTAGGGTGTGATTTATAATATCAATATTTTCAAATAGATTTAATGAAGTAAGTCATATGGTGTAAGCCATGTTGGCAAATGAAATATTAGTATATGTATATTGTATCTTGCCTCAATCTATGTTAGATTTTGTTGTGGCAGATTTGAATCAGTGCATTTATGCGGTTGCGTCACCAGTATATGGACAAATCACCATTCTATGTGTGTGTATACAACCCGCGGGATTGGGCAAGTGCATTCGATTCAAATACGCCATTGCAAAATCCCATATGGCATTACTCTCAACTTGAGACAAGACACACTATAGTTCCTAATGCAACTAAGGAAGAAATGGTGATTATTATAGACTTCTCAAATCTCATACTTAATATTATGATTGCAAATTATTCTTTACCTTAAAGTATGGCCAAGGAAATAATCAGCTTCATGTCCTGGTCAAAGATTATGACTTTCTTTGACCAAACTCAAGGTAAAGGATAATATTTATATAATATGCATGAAACACAAATTGGACTATTCCAGTTGATATCCATACAACCCCTATGGAAGACAGAACCTTAATCTTCCACACAGGGAGTTTGAAGTTTAAATGGAGTCAGTCAATCAGTTAACCTGAATTTGAAATTCACACTCCCTGTGTGGAAGATTAAGGCTGTGTCTTCCATTTGAAGTGTATGGATTTCAATTGGAATAACCCATTAAGAAATTCCTCAATACATTTGTTATATAATTCTACAACTTCTTTGGTTACTAGCAGCTTAGAAAGGATCACAAGCAATGATGCCATACCTCTAAAACGTCCAGCCTATGCCTGATGCTGTAGTTTCTATCATAAAACTCTGTTGTTAGATATTGGGCTACCTGCAAGAAATAACACAGATGATAGTGGTATGAAATTATCAATTTCTAGCACAGATTATAATTGATCCCATATTACATTGGAGTGTGGACCTCGACCATTGTCCAAAATATGGAATGGAAGTATTGTTGATATCTTCCTAACTGCATATAGTGTAGAGTCATCAGTGAGCCCATCAATTGAAATAATAATAACTGCACAAAAATAAAGGTTACTCCAAACGAATATGGAACGTATTATAGCAATGATCTGTAATTATATCTGATAGTGGACTGACTAATTATTGAGCGATAATCGAACATGAACAAAATTTTAGGGTAAAACCAGAACGCAAGTACCAATGTGTTTCTATTGTTCAAACAAACATCAAAACTAAAATCACTTCCTCTTTTGCACCTAAAATATTTCCATGCCAATGGTGCGGAAATAAACTGGATTAACAATGTTGCTTATATTGCAGATGTGGTCTAAAATGTTTGGCTGAATATATTAGTTTTCCATTTTGGGGAGTGAGAGAACAATCAGAAGACCACAGACTGAATGTATTGGAGGAACTTTAGAGTGCACACCAGTAAATAGGAATCTCCTATATCCTTTTTGAAAAGTCACAGTGTTTCAAACGAGGAAACATGCAATACGACTGAATATAATACATTAGGAAAGGCTTAAAAACAAACAATTAGGCCCTGATTCATATTTAATCCTCATTTAGGCATGGGAAATACATTGTCTGTGAAAAATGAGCAGGATCCGACTTTTTATGAAGATTTGGCTAAGCTTTCAAAATGTCTTCAGCTGACCTTCAACTTGCAGAAAGTGTTAGTTTTTAAGAGCTGAGTCGCTCTGAAGTCAAGAAAATGATGTTTTCCCGGACCCTGTTTGTACAGAAAGTCAATGGAGGCTATTTACTGGTGTGCATCCATAAACTGTTTTCTCAGTATCTCAGTAACATTGAGCAATGTCAAGTCATGATACCCTTGAAAACCAAAACACTAAAACATTGTCTTCACTGAGTTTATTTCACAATGAATGTACACACATACCTGTACTGGGCATAACACAGCCAGAGAAATCATAGCGTTGTGTCTGAGTGCAGTAAAGTTGTCAGTGTCATAGTTGTTATCAAGGTGTAGTAGAATCTTGGTCACTTCAACACAAACCTGAAATGAAAGAAAACCACTGTATATCTGCTTAACTCCCAGGGGGTATTCAAGTTTGGTTTGAGAGCAGTGCCACTGAGATTTTGAAAGGGGAACCATCAATATACCAATTTTTCAAGAAATTTGGACCCATCAATATACCAAAATTCAAAATTTTTGGCCAAATTTAACACAAATTGTCTTAATTTTTACCAATTGTCCTCCATATTTTGGATAAATTTCAAAACTGTTGGCTACAGTGAGGTAAAATTGGGCTATTTTCCAAAAGAATTGAAAAATATTGAAAAAAGAACCCATCTATATGCTAAAATTGGCCTAGAAAAGGGGTCGTTGATATACCAAAAGGCTGAAAATGCTACCCATGTTTGCAGCACGTCCCCATATGGTCATTTGTACTGGGTACCCCTGGGGTTTAACTGTGGAGTTCTATGGAATTGGTGAATAAAACTGGTATTCCCAGTTTTAATTAAGAAATTTTACTACATAATTAAAGCACTACAGGTTTATAGTCTTTCACAGGAAATTCAAAAAAATTGAGGGCATCTTTATGAGTAAATCAGGGTATGGCTCCAGGGTTCGATTTACTTTGAAAATTTGCATAACAAGTTTTGGCGAAATTATTATTTAGGTGATGTTTGTATGATATTAACATATACCGTATGTTTACATTGTAAAAAATTGCTATACAAGCTGAAATGTGTGTAGCAGGTTATCCAAAAGGGAAGTATTTTGCTCTGCTACACCAGGTAAATCAAACGCTGTATGGCACAATGGATGACCTAGAAGAAACCGAGACCCTAAATGGCAGACTACATCCAAGTGCCAGACTACATCCAAGGTGAATCTTACTACTACTCATATTACTAGCCCTCCATTTCCATGGGAAATGAAATTTTTTACTGTCTATGGTACACATTGTTTTTGGTGCAGTTGACTATTTTGGTTGAATACATTTAATATCCTACAAAGATATACTCACATCTTGCAAATCATCTGGCTCAGCTCGTATCAGTTGTTCACACACTTTAAGGCTAGACTCAAACAGGTCTGGATTATCTCTGCTCAGCAAACCTGAAAATGTTCAGAAAAGAACAACAAAATTTTACTGCCACCATGAAAATTCAGAGGATGCAATTTTGAACTGACTAATTTCAGTAGAGGACACCCTTGTGTGGTTATCTTCACATGCAGAAACCCGAATTCCAACAGGTATGACTACAAAATTAATCAGTTTTACAGAATAGTTCAGTACATGGTTTATGCATACAGCAGTAATGAAAAATGATAGTATTTTGCAAAAACAGCAGAAATAGCAGAAACGATGAACATTCAAAATGTGGAGCCACATTAAACAAACAAAGAAACATTATTATGAGTTTCAAATGACACCGTAAGGGTTATTTATATGAAGTAATATACTATGACAAAAATATGAGAAGTTTGCTTACCTTCCATGCAATCTCTGATATACATAGGAGTTTTGACCTGTGTCACTTTGGGGTCATAGGTCATGTCATATGGTTCAAGATCATCATCACTACACAAGTAAAAATACATGTAGGAAATTATAAGAACAAAATCTAAACTCTATCTACATATTTTGCTTAATGCTTATATAATACTCTAGCAAATCATATACATCTAGCAGTAGACTTGGAAAAGTTGAGTAGAATTATTCAATCCATATCTTTCAAAGTGTCATCTTCAGGGCTAACTACATTGTAAAAAGCCAAAATATTATGTCTTATCATAAAGGCTGTATCAATATGATTGGTACCATCAGCTTTCAGTGATTATGGACAAAGCTGCCACATCAAAATGCACCATATTACATATAGTCATAAAACTATATCCTGGGCATTTCAAGAAGATCTAACATTGCATATTGAAGAAACAGGTTTGACAAAAAACACCAAAAACTGATGGGTATAAATCATTTGATACAGCTTGTACAACCAATTAGTATGTCAAACTGCCAAATTAGTATGTCAAGTAAGAAAACTTGTAATTATTTATGATACTGTCTGAATACAATGACCTATGAACAAAATGGCAGTCACTACACACCTGTCCAATTCTTCACCTTGCTGGCTACATTTCCCATTATCACTTGTATTTGATGTATCCATGGTAACAGACCCAGTGTCTGCCATATCCACTGAAATTTCTTCCATATTTCTGTCAAAGATTAAAATGTTAATTAAGTTAAAGAATTCTTATTGTTATTAATTACCTATCACTTTTAAAATGCATATGCACAAAGACTGAAACAAAACAAACAATAAATACAATGGCAATTAAACATATATTAAAACAAAAACTTCAATATCATTTTCATTAAGGGATGCAACTCTATACAAGTGCAGTATGCAGTAAACACTAATCAGCCAATTAACCATCACAGACAGGATCAACTCCCCCAAGTTTTACATGGTTACACTTTGACAGTAAGCAGTCAATTCCTTGTCCAAGAGAATTTCAAGCTATAGCTTATTTTGTCATAATAACATATTAATGACACTCGAGTCTAGCGCCTTACCAAATGAGCTAAATTGACTGCTGATTAAACTTAAATGCATCATTCCTTTTCAATAATGTTCATACTACAGTTTTTGGCAGAGAAAAACGACATTGTTTATGCTGTCAAAATGTTGGTCTGCGCAGATTGGCGCCCTTGAAGGAAATGCAAAGCTCCATGTATGTTGATCATTAACAGGGTGCTCACATCAATCTGAGCAAGGAACTGCCATTCTTCTCTGAAACCTAGTATAGTAAGTGTCCAGTCAGTACTACTAGTTTGTGTGAGGTCAGATGGCACACTCTTGACATCATAAGCATACTACATAAGGATTACACCTTTTAAAAGAAATCTTGCTATTTAAGTTTTGACACAATAATTCTAAAGGAAATTATTTGTAGTTGTTCCTTGTTCTTTGCTACAGTTACAGTTTGTCCGCTCTGAAGTACAAAGTGACAACGCGCGCGTACACAGCGCATAAACAGTTCACAGTGCTGCGTCTCTGCTGCAGGTTTGCGTGCCTTCAAAGTCGGCACAATGTGTGCCTCCGCGTCGGTACTTTGTACTTCAGACTAGACAGACTGTATTATTTACTGACAATAAGATGCATACTTAGTTAGGCTTTGTATCCCAGGATCTTCTGCAGGTACAAGCAAGCCCATCAGCTTCTCACTCTCTGCATCCTTCTCATATTCAAAGGCTAGTTTAGGTCCATCTGCTTGAACAGTCTTGGTTAGAGCCTCTGCTACTATCATTCCAAGCCTACGTACCTTGATGATAGGACTGTTAATATGGCTTTGTACTCCAGGCATTAGTTTCAACATGAGATCTGTTTGGTAGTTATTATAAAAGACAGAGTATAACAGTACTTTTGGTATAGGAGGAAATCATTGTTTTTGGTCACTCTTAAAAAATATCCCAGTGCCAGTGCTCTAGGTCTCCGGTTTTAAGAAATATTGGCTATTTAGTGCCAAAACCTCTGGCTTGACTATTTAATACCCAATAACGTATTTTTATTTGTTCATATATCAGTTCTCCATTTAACCAAGCCTTATTGTACGCGCAATTATTGTTTGTATTTTCCTAATGTTTTTACATGTATTATGACTAATGTTTATATGAGTGTCTTTTAATATGTTTAATATTGTTTTAAGTTTGTATTTTGCAGGGCCCCGGTTAGAACAGCTTTAAGCTGATTCGGGCATACCCTGGGTAAAGATAATTAATAATATAATTATTATAAACCTGATGTAACAAAATATATCTTCTAAGATCTTCATTAGGCTTCCTGTCTCATTCCAAGGCAGTTCTGAACAGGCCTTAAAATAAACTTTCAAACTTGCATGAGGTACAATAAAATGCTTATCGTTTAAAATGTTGTATCACAATTTGCATCCCACTTTGAAAGTTGCAAGCTCAGCAAAATGGCATAAAATAAATTGAGAGAGTGAAAACATCAGAATCGGTCACGATGAAACACTCAGGATTATCCAATGCACCACAAGGAACTGTATGATTAGTCTTAACTAGTCACAATTATTTTCTATCTAATGCGTCTCAGTGGCCAAATCCGATCTACATTAAATTAACGGCCTAAACGCTTCACCCTGTTAGTTCTTATGCCTTGCTTTTGGCAAGTCTTCTTAACATATGTGTAAGAATTTTCAGTATTAATGTTGATCTTTCAAATATGATGTATAAGCTTACCATTTTTATTGTCTTTCCTTTCCCTGTCTGTAAGATGTCCAATAGATATAAGTATCACCTTAGTGAGGTAGAGTTGTTGATCATAGGAAGTATGCTTTACTGCACTGCCATCTCCCCACACCTCTAACACTGTTTTCAGAGTCTGGAACATAAACGTAGCAATGAAAATCACACATGACAAAGTGAGGCTTACATTGTTCCTAAATAAACTCAAGTAGTATGTATGTGGTACACCCCCTCCCAGACATACATACACATGGTCTGTTGTGAAGAACAGGAACAACTATGTGTGGTTTGAAGAATTCAGGTTCACCGAGGATGGCAATGTTTGACAGTGGCATAAGTTTGCATTACCATAACCTAGAGTCCGAAGTTTACAGTTTTCTAAAATCCATTTTCCATGTTGTAATCTGTGTTGTAAAATTTGTAAATCTGTGTCATGAATAAAGCTTAAAATGTATAAACAATGATATTAATGTCACAATAAAGTGTTCAATATCACGATCAATATGTTCTGATTGGAATATTCTTACGATAATAGGCCGACTATTACGATGTTTGGAGGGATATACAAAATGTAGGGGGTTCATGCCTTGGTAATATACCTTTATTTTGGTATTTATATTAAACAGTATTTTTATCATAAAAATTGACATACACAACTCATGAATCATGATTGTTTTTAACATTTATTTCTCTTATCTTTTAACAATTTTTGTCACATCATACAAAACTGTCATTTTCAGTGTTGTACCTCCGATTCCGTGATTTTCTTCCATTTTCCGTAAAACGGAAAACTTCGGACTCTACCATAACCAAGCCAATCTTTCCATCTTTTAAATATCCCAGACCACTCAGTAAAGTACAAAATGCTTAAATCTATTTGAAAAAAAAAACCCAACAACATTGGATCACATGATGTATAATTTGAGCAGTTATCCAAGTTATTTTGCAGGTTACTATATAGCAAAAAGTGTAAAAATGTAACAATCATTTCATACAATTTGCCTTTGGTGCTGCTATATTACATTTGTCACAAAATAGGAGTCAACTTGTTGACCATGGAAGTCATCATAATATGGAAGTATTTTGTCTGTATTGCCTCAAGTGCAACATTCCAGGAAATCCATTATGGACTGGATTGTCATGCATGAGTACAAAAATATCATATTTCCTGCTTCGGTTTCAGGACAGCGTGAAATTTAGCACTGTGGCATTTGAACAAAATGCTTGTTTTTAGAAACAATAACTGTCACAAAGAAATATATTATTGTCAAACTACATGTGATTCACAAATCATATGATTTTCAAGTTTAATTTTTTTTTATTACTGCGTTACCATATTGTAGTTTTACATATTTTGCCTCAACACCATTTATGTTTGTTACCGGCAAAATTACACCATTAGATTGATTTAGAAGTCAGTTTTGTAAAGGTGATGTTGCTTTTTGAGTTGAACAAACATCAACTCTCATGACAATTAAATCATCTACAATTAAAGCAATCAATCCATTCCACATAGGACTAGTAAAAATTATTATATGATTTCATGTTTTACCCTAGCAATTTCAATTGTTGCAAAAGTCACACTATTATAGAGTAATGAAATAAACATGGGATGCTGTTTTAACCCCATGGGCACTACCTGCCAATCTAACATTGCCTCTGATTGGTCAATTACATGATATCTTCATTTTAATCACCAATCAGAATGGAGCTTTGCAAATAATTCGCCCCAATTAGATTGTGTGGGGAAATTATTCTAACAATGTTGCTGATTGGTCCAATTGATAATGAAAACTTCTTTTTGACCAATAGGCAGGTAGTTCTCATGGGGTTCAGTTGTAGATTGTGGACAGAAGGCAGTACATCAACCTCAAGTTATAGGCACAAAAATGAAAATGTCACTGAACCTTTCTTACCTTAACAAGTAAGTGATGTCTGTTTGGAGAATCTGCTAAGTAACCTATGATATTCTGCGGTACTATGTCCTGTAAAATATTAGAAAAAAACAATCAATAATTATTGAAAAGATAAACCAAGAAGAAGACATTATCGGACCAATTATATTACATTCCCTGTCGGGGAAAACCCGCAAGGGTCAGTATCCAGAATCTTATATTGGTGAGACAGAAAGATCATTGAAAATCTGGTTCTTAAAACACTGTTGTCTGAGTACAACCTCCCAGTCTCCCAGCACATCCACACATTCAAAATCCTTGACTGGGACACTAGATACTTTGAAAAGAGTGTGAAGGAGTCAATTTATATCAGAGTCAACCAACCATCACTCAACAGTGACGGGGGTCGATACAAGTTACCAAGATTGTATGATCAAGTTTTGGGGTCAAGTGTCCGAAGGTCACTGATCCCGAACTTGGGTTGCCAGTCTCCAGTTGAAGGTCAAAGTTGTGACCGAAAATGTGAGGTACATCTTAATTTTGTGTCAAGATCATAGGTTTAAACAATTATGAAGTCTACTAGCTTCTACTCACACAGATGAACTTTCATGCTCCTCATAATAATTGAAATTTTATTTTTTGAGGGACTGCAGGATTTATGTTTTATACATAATTTTTTACAAGAATTTATATTCACTACAAAATAATCGTTGTTAAACACCCCACACACATACACATTTTATGCATACTTACTTGTTGATAATACCTATGTAACAGGAATTTATTAGTCAGCAGATAGTCAAGCTGTCTATTGGCAAGCACAGCATCACCTAATAGTCTAGACATAACCCCATACCTGGAACACAGAAAAGGGTGACTCATGAAAAGATGATCGCATATGCATTTTATAGTAATACTAATTTATTTGAATTTATAATTGCCAAAAATACAAACAAAGTTAAGATAAGTAATTTCGGAAAGCACAGAACCTTTTAAATTTCTTTTAAATTTCTGTTAGACATTTCATATAAAGAGTTTCTATAGCAACATTTCATTGCAATGTAATAAACAAAATACAGTCAGTCTGGATTCTCAACTAAAATCAAGATAAGAAAATCTCAAAAATTAAAGATTTGATGACGGAGTGGACTATTAAATAGTAACTGGTTTTACCGAATGACCTCTATATCAGTTCGGGGGCACTGCAAGTTCACAGACTCCTCTGAAATCAGAGACACGGTTTGTGAAATCACATACCCGGTTCTGTGATTTCACATACTTTTCACTTGTTTCAATTTTGGCAGCAAATAAAACACTTAATAGGCAGCCTGTTTGGTACATTAGATAGTTAATGAGCTTTTTTTGCTTCAAATTCATCTGTGCAAATTAAAATTCTATCTGTGCAATTTTTTTAAGGGGAGCAAAATGACACAATAAGGCAGGAATATCCAGAAAACTTACAATATAACTTTGTTCACTGTTTTCTTAAAGATATTATGTTGTTGAAGGATGTAGGAAATGTTTAAACCACAACAATATAAGCAACATCATGTAAGCACCTTGAAACAAAACTAGCTAAAACTGAAGTAAAAGGTTAGCAAGAGTATTTGAATTCACAGAAGGTCTGTGAATTCAGAGGAGTCTTTGAATTCTCAGCGCCCCCAAACTGATATGATTGGTATTTGAAACTTCCAAAAAATGTAATCTCTCTGCACAGAATAATTAAAGTGCTATTAGTGATCGCAGTAAAAGCATCAAAATAATTGAAATTTGCACAAATAAAGGGAACAATAAGTTCATAAAATTCTATATTAAAAATAAAGGGATTTTGACAAAAAGGAAGAAAACAGCAGTGCTAAACATGTGAAGTCCTATTCAATATGTATAATTTTGCAAAAACTGTGATTTTTGATGATATATTAGATTTTCTGATTCTGAGAATCACTATGCTTAAAAATATCAACTGTCATTTATGTATGTGGAGACTTGTGTTAAAAATCTTACTTATATCAAATTGTCAAAGTTCTTACCATGGTATTTGTTGAACCATACAATGCATAACACTCTCTAAGCTTCTTTCAGGGGTTCCTGCTATCAGACGAGTGCAAATACGACTCCATATAAAGTCATCTTTGGTCAACTTGGCAAAATGGGGAAGAAGGACTGCAAATAATATATCTGCAACATCAAATATATACATTATTTGATTGGAGACTCTGTTGAATTCAATATCATTATTCCGACTACCATGGTAAAATAGCTACATGCATCACATTGTAATTAGTACAAGTTAACATTGTTATTTAAGTAGTAGGCGGAAGTCATATAGATGTACATGTATACATTTTATTCCATTATTTTGAACACTGTATCCCTAAGCATCTAATTTGATATAAAGCATAATACGGGTAACACATAGTCATACTCATGGGCATGGTTACATGCTCAATTTTACTAATATACTGTGGATATGAGTGTGCAATCTACCTTGAGGTAAAC
This sequence comes from Amphiura filiformis, assembly GCF_039555335.1. NCBI lineage: Eukaryota > Metazoa > Echinodermata > Ophiuroidea > Amphilepidida > Amphiuridae > Amphiura > Amphiura filiformis. Next base: position 70,319,903 of record NC_092631.1, read on the forward strand.
AATTTCAGATATGTGGGCAAAAATGTTGGTCAGTTTTAAAGAAAGTAATAGATATAAATGGTTCATAGTAACCTTTATGAGTGAATAATGCATCCCCCTTACATATATAGATGTACTCAAGCAGGACACTGGACTGGAAGAACCTGACCTGGGAATGGTGATGCAGGACAGGAGGATATGGAAAGCTGTTGTGGTTCAGGAAAACCACCCGAAGTAAGCAATGTATACTTGAACACAGATATATTTAAAATATGGGACCTCTAACACTCTGCTCATTATCATATTTGTCCAGCAGGGACAAATTATATCATCTAAAAGAACACTCTATCAACCTGTATGTAAAATATATCAAAATGTTCCCCCGAATTTATGTACCCTGATTGCGTATGGAACATCATAGAGTGTGCACAATCTACGCAGAGCAAGATGCGATATTACACATACAATTTTGCCATGATACATGCTGTCACTTGCCCTGTGGATACACATATGCATTACCTTGATGTAAACAACTTATTTGGACAAAATAATATTTGGGCAAAAAAGTGACATTACCTTTTAAATTGCAATATAATTGTGGTAAAATAATGGAAATAAGGTTGCTGCCTTATCTTTTACACCCAAATAATGTGTCATCGGCAGCAGAAACATCTAAATAATGGGTTAACATGTTTACTCATTGATTTTTCACATTATTTGGGTGTAATTTCTTAAATGCACACTATACTGTGACATGGTGACAGTGTTGATGTTCTACCAATGAAAGAACTATTTATTCCTCAATGACACTTTTCATAGCTCTACACTAGTCCTGCCTGCTACCTTACATCACCCTGGGTCGACCGTTGCAACGGTGTGGCACTTGCTAGTGTAACTTAAGCCCTGTTATTCATAGTATAAGCTGAATTTGTTTGTTTGTAAGTAAGCAAAGATAAGAAACACAGTTCAAGGAACTATTCCCAAGCCACCTTCACAAGAGGAAACTACAATGGAGTGCTCATCATAAAAAGGGTGAAATAAGGCTCCGAAGGTGACAGTGCTGGTGTTCTACCAATGAATAATTCTCTGTACTATAGCTTAGTTGAATGTGGTATGCTGTAACAGTTCTTTAATACTTTACAAAACTAACCTGCATGACCGGATACACAGATACGTCCAATTAGCTGACTCGCAAACACCAGCGAACAATCTTTGGTAGCTGGAAAAAGATGATGAGACTTTAACTTCTGTTACATGGATAAATATACAAATGAACAACCACGGAAACAAACTTAAAGCCATAATAACTCTCAGGCCAAAAGCTGTAAAAGAGCACTTTTAATTGGTTAAAAAGACTGGTTCAACTCATGAGTTTCTGATTGAACATGTATACAAAAAATAATAAGTATAGTTTACAAAGAGAGAGAAAAAGTGCCAATATCAAATATTAGAATAATGTCAAAAACAATGCAGATGAATGTTTTGATAGCATTTACAGCATTTTGTCTTCAATCAATTCAAGAATGTTTAATGGAAAAACAAATCATAATTAATTTTGGGTCAGAAACAATGTGCTACATTGCATCACACAATTTGAACATCACATCAACAAACTTGCATCTTTATTTCCTTACCTTTCAACTGAAGGTGGACTTTGTACAGCACATGTAGTATTTCTTTACCTAGCACTGTGAAATATTGCTTTGGGTAGAAGATGTCTCTGTAAAGGAAGAAAACAAAACAGAAAGAAATCATAATTACCTAAATCTTGACTTTGCTATCAAAATCAAATATAACTATGTAACATTTTTCTGTAAAATGTTCACATAAGCTTTATTGATCAGATACAAAACTGGAATTCCATTCTAATGAATTGATAATAATAGTCAGAAGAACAGGTATCCACTCCAGAGAACATTTTTGAGGTGGCTACTGAAATATTTGGCGTGTATAAACGTAACTTTCTGTTGGGTTTAACCATTCATTTTTGTTTACTGATTCTGAATAATCTGAACATACATTTTAAAATTGGTATATTTCTCACTCAATCTGAAATGAAAAAGTAACTGAAAACCAGAGGTACTGAAGCTCAAATTCTGACTATAATCCGATTGATTGGTTATCAACATACTTAAGGTTCTAGTTTTTTACATGTGATCATTATCATGTCCACGTATGAAAAACTAATCTTGTCTACTATCAACATACCTGCATTTGTCCTTCATCTTACTGGCTATCCTATCTGGTAATGTCACCATCATATTGATAAGCTGATTCCATTCCATCTTCTGCCTAGCAACAGAGGAGGAGGAGCAGGCACCCTTCTCATCTGATGAGGTGATGCAGCACTGACTCCATACCATAGAAACCATGCAATGAGTAAGAAGAAAGTCTTCTAGCAGAGATACACATTTGTTCTGCTTAAAACTTGGGCTGCATGTGAAGGTGATCAAATAACAAAAGACAATGATAACAATTATATGTGAATATCTGTCCAGAAGCAAATGGTAAACCCTTTGTATTTGCAATATATCCATATCAGAAAGAGTGTCTGACACGATTGTCCTATTTTTAAACAAAAGACATTAAAAAAAGTCTTTTGGTTCTTGTTTCACAATTTAAAATGTGTAATTCTTGGTTAATACATACTAAACTCTTTGATAACTCTTTATATTAAAAAAAAAAGAAAACTTGTACTACTACTAGGCTTCTACTTTATTAATTTCCAGAAACATATAAATACATCAAAACACATCCAAAGCAAACAAAAAAGTTATGGAGGAGATTGCCGGAAGGCCACTAAGGCTAGATATGGCCATCCCCTAAATTATGCATGGTATACAGCAATGTCCCCGTTTTTTCTGTTTATTTTATCAACTTTTTGTAAATTTAATCAAAATTAGGTTAAGATTATAAGTATTCACATTATTATTTTGTTTCTTTTTATGTTTTGTATTCTTTTCATTGGGGACTACTCTTCCTAAATTGTAGTCACTATATTCTCATCAACAACAAAAAACCTATTGAAAAACAACATTAGTGTCTCATCTTATATTCTCATTCTAGATGTTACTTAAAAAGCATTACATTGACTAATACTTACCTGCTTTGTATGACTGCTGATAAGAGGACCAAGAATGCATCTTGGGGTACACCCCTGAGGAAAAACACATCTAGATAATCCCTTCTCTGGATTACATCAAATCTTCCACACCACTCCAGATTCATTAAATCTACCAAACATTCCAAGAAACGAATGTAGTGATGGTTACAGAATTCTTCCTGAGCTTTTGAAAGCTCACTTTCTGAGAAGTCATTGGAAGATGGTGGCAATCCAGTTCTATCTGGTTTTAACTTGGTTACATCAAATAACTTGGCTGTGTCTGATGTTAATCCTGGTAGATCTTCATTTGAATTTGATTGGTTACTGTCATTTTCAGTACTTAGTACTATCTTGGTATTAAGATCTGTTCCTTTCACAGACCTTTCATCGGGTGTTTGTTGTGCACTGGGAAGGAGGCATTTTAGTCTTTGTAGTTGTTGGCATAATTCATGAGGATCTTTGGAAGTTGATAGTCTGTTCTTTACCTCATTAACCACTTGTCTGACACGGAGTTTGAAATCGCTATCAGACATCATGTTTTCATGTACCTGTAATTAATAAATATATCCCAAAATAGATATTGGCAAATTAAACATGCACACATAAAAAATCATAACAAGTGTCTTAGATTTTTTTCTTCTTTCCAAATTTTAACATCCGGAAGTTTCTTTGTAAAAATATGATGAAGTAATACAGTAAAGATATATCACAATTCACATCCTTTTTATAACAGCTAATTTCATGTCTCTATTATGTTTTGGCCAGGGATGGCATTAACTCAAGTTTGGGGGTGAATCACTCACCACAATTACATTTTCAAGCTTTTTCACTCATAAATTTTGTAACTTCAGTAGTTCGGGAGTGAAAATTCACTCCCGAAATATGAGCAACATTGTGGGTGAATGATTGATTGGGAAAATCTGTTCATTCGCATAGTAGCAGAACTAAAAAATGATTAAATATTTTTCACCTCCAAAATTTCATTTTCACCCACCATATTTGGTTTTCATGCGAGTTCCGGAGTGAAAAATTACCCCCAACTTTCAATCCTTAATGCTAACCCTGGTTTTGGCTATGTGTTGGGACAAGCTGACCGGCAAGCCAGCTAGGCAAGCCAGGGGAGGGGTTCTTATTGGAAACGAGGGTACGGGATATGCGGAAGATTCGGGCGCAATTTCAGCCATTTATTTTTGACTTAGGGTACATTTTCCAGTCATTCTGGTTTATTGATGGCCCTCAATTTCATGAAAATTTGCTTTAAGAATGGGTATTATTCAAAAGTTTCTGGAAAAATGTAAATTTCCGTTATTTTTTAGCAAAATTTACAAAAAATTTCATTAATTTATTCATGCAGGTGTAAAATTGTGTGTTTTCCTTATCGGAATATAATAACAACAAAAGATCATTTATTAGCATAATGCTTGTGCTGATGGCATGAGACCTCTACAGTTTGTCCACTCTGCTTGTACAAAATGACAACGAGCGCGTATAAAGCGCGTAAACAGTGCGCTGTGCTGCGTCTCTGCTGCAGGTATGCGTGCCTTCAAAGTCGGCACAATGTGTACGTCCGCGTTGGTACTTTGTACTTCAGAGTGGACTGTCTGTATCCATTTTGGGTTTGACCGATATAGAGAAAACACAGAGTAGTGTTTAGTTTTGAACTTCGATATGCCGATCTCCTTTATTCACACGAGCTACAAGAATGGTCGTAGACCAATTCCAGTCTTAATTCTAAGATCGAATCTCCATCTACCCCTTCTTTGTCCCACTGCAACCATTTCCTATATATATATATACTGCTAGTAAGGAAAAGAGAAACCAGTCTATCTTGCTTGCTAGTCAACGACCCACTCACTGACCATGAAACTAGTCTTGTCTCTAACTCTCTACTAACTTCATAGCACTCTGACTGGCTAGATTGGGCAGCGCACTCTAGAAGTTCTGGTGGAGACACATGGTTTCTCATATTTCAATCCAAGGTAGCCCTGAAGCTACACATGGTTTGAAATAAAGCAACCGTAAGGTATTTTTACAATGCATTTTAAATACATATCTAGTAGCCAATCCAGAATGCTTACACAGGCTATCAAGTATCACAAACTATAATATTTTGCAGAATTCCTTTACAAATTGAAGCCATATTGTAACATTTCCATAAAAAATAGATTAGTGTTTCTTTTCCATAAAATGTTAGCTTTCCCTTTTAATGTTGAGCCCAACAACTGAGGTAAAGCAAAGAAAATTGGAATTTACTACCAGCGCCAATGTTGCCAACACGTGTCACTCCATCGGTCATGCTATGGCACGGTCCTTTGATGTGTGTATGACCATCCCGCACACCATGTACGTAGTGTATTATGAACATCACGTATGTGTTTGACTTATATTTTCATCATAATAATTAAGCATACTGATAACCATCTCAGCGCATATTATTTTCCACAAGGATTTGCACACGCTTGACATCCCACGCATATACATGATGGTTAAACAAATTTTTAATCTTTCCCCAGAGTAGGGCAGTGCACATACATGTAAACGTTAAAAAAAAAAATTTTAAAAAAAACCCAGTGCATCCGGCCGGATTCGAACTGGCGACCTTCGTATTACTAGCACGACGCTCTAACCAACTGAGCTATAGAGGCACTTTGGAGAATAGCGGAAGATATAAATCTATAGGTATTATATATATTTTTTTTTTCAACGTTTATGTGCACTGGCCTACTCTGGGGAAAGATTAAAAATTTGTTTATCCTATTAACTCAGAGAACTAAGTATAATAATTTTCATACATGATGGTTAACACATAAGGCCCTTCGCACTTGATTACTAGTTTCCTGTTTACCGCCCGCGTCCAAAATTGAAAATCTCAAAATAATTAATTATTTTATTTTTATTTCTAATTTTCTCCTTTAAAATAACTTTCAACTACTTCTAGTTTGCCATTTTCTGACTTTAATAATATCAACAATAATGATGAATGAACAAAGAGTACAACTCCACCTTCACTTATTTATAATATCAAATATATTGTTGTGAAATAATTAAATGCCCATTCTAGTCAAAACGAGTCAATACATGTAGTTGCTTGTAATAGTTCAACTAAATACAGAAAATAAAAGATAATTAATAATTAATAATTAAAAGTCACTTCGTCCCTTTTTTAAAAATCTTTAACAGGAAACTAAATCAAGTGCGAAGGGCCTAAAAGGAACCTTGCAACAGATTATCAGCCACTACTTTATAAAATAGTAGTATTTTATGATCCTAGTATCCTCATTTTATGACATTTTTCAGCAAATATCCACGAAAAAGGCTTAATCCCGAAATTTCAGTTGATTCCGATTTTGCGTTTGCGAGTATGCATGATTTATATATTAGGCCCTTCGCACTTGATTATTAGTTTCCTGTTTACCGCCCGCGTCCAAAATTGAAAATCTCAAAACAATTAATTATTTTAATTTTATTTCTAATTTTCTCCTTTAAAATAACTTTCAACTACTTCTACTTGCCATTTTCTGACTTTAATAATATCAACAATAATGATGAATGAACAAAGAGTACGTACAACTCCACCTTCACTTATTTATAAAATCAAATATTGTTGTGAAATAATTAAATGCCCGCTATAGTCAAAACGAGTCAATAGTTGCTTGTAATAGTTCAAACTAAATAAAGAAAATAAAAGATAATTAATATGTCACCTCGTCCCTTTTTCAAAATCTTTAAAGGTGAACCTCATTGAAAATAAAGTTATTTATCAATGGAAAGCTTATGATGTCAGGATACTAAAAACTATTTTTTCCGATTTTTTTGATGGCCAATAAAGCTGAAAAATTAAAAAAACGAATGATTTTTTGGTCTTTTTTAAGGCGCCCAAAAAGCACCCAAATCAATCGTCTATGACCTTGGGAATGCTCGTGACGTAAGCTCAGGGTTCGCAGTCACATGATCCTGCTCGGAAACATGTAAACAAGACTTGCTTCCTGTACTTTGCAAGCTGCCCGGCAAGTCTGATTTTCACAATAAAGCTTGAAATTAGAGGAATCTTCAAGTTGCTGGTTCCTTCTATATTAGAAATAATAGAATTATTGTCAACACGTAAATTTTCCGTAAATTTTTGACAAAATCAGTCATAACTAGCTGGGTATAATTGGGTAATTGAGTTTGAATTTCGCGCTGGGATCAACTCCATGCGCAAATGCTTGCTGCTGCCGGTGCCGTTCATGTCATGGACTGAATAAACATGATCGAACAACAAATTAAATACTTTCATGAAAGTTCATCTGTGTTGGTATAAATCATGATTTTGATTTAAACTTTTGATCCAAACACAAAGAATTAATTCCTACTCGAATTTTCAGATGGTACTCATCTTTCATCAGCGCAGTGTCACTCGCTGATGAAAGATGGAGTACCATCTGAAAATTCGAGGTAGGAATTAATTCCTTGTGTTTGGATCAAAAGTTTAAATCAAAATCAAAATTAAATACTTGTTTGTGACATTCCCTATTCTTGATTCATTTTAAAAATATCTGATTAAAAAAAATATCGTTTTGCAGTAATCAAAAATTAATAAAAAAAAAGCCGCGGTTTCATCAAATCCAGCCCATATAAACTTGGTTTTCATATTTAGCGCATTGCGGTAATACATTCTTTCCACACAATCACGATTGAAAGAAACAGATATTTTATTATAAAATAAATACAATTTGGGCTTGATACAATGTAGACCATTATTTGATGGAATTCTGAAATCTGAATAAAATTAAAATATTGTCACTTGTGTCACGAATTCTTTAATGATAGTACAATCAGTATACGGTACTGAAAAGTGAAACATTCATGTTTTATGGATTACCGCACATGATGCGTAAATTGCTGCTGAAGAAAGGACCCGACAGGTGGTTCCAGGGTTTATGCACAAACACAGCGACTCGCCGTCCTGCTGCGTGTGTTTCAGCAGATTCGATCAATCGTTCTCTTATATTTGGAACATTTACAGGAATAAATTTTGCTGATGAAGTAGCAATAAGTTGGAAATATCAGAATGTGAATATAAAATCGGTCATTTTGTCTGCAAGTACAGTACAGTCGCGGATACTGAACACTCGGCGCCGGACTCGGCGACTGAGTCTCGGTCAGTCACGCACTGAGTTCATCCCGTATGTATCTCACGAGTTCGCCTATCATACATGACCGGTTGTAAAGCTAAGAAATAATTAAAAATCCTGTACATGTACCTTATTCTATTCCTTCATTTTCTCATTGTGATAAGTTCATCTCAACTTGGTGTGACGATCTGAACTGGTAGCACTAGCAGTTATTTTTGCAATCTGTTTTCATTCCGGTTCTTGGCCGAATCTTTGCTCTTAGGTGCTTTACTGTAATATTCCCTATGCATATCAGTGATATCGTGGATGGCTTGGCCTATCCCAAATCACCCCGGACAGCACTTTACCCATTTTTAAATCCACACACTTTATTCAGGAACTTCATTCTTGATTTGATCATGATGTTTCATTCATGTTATTCTTATTTCATTGAAGATATTTTTCATGTAAAGTAAGTTGACAATGACTGAATTCGTGCATTGGCCCGATGCATGCCACAGTAATGCATGGACATTGTGTTTACAATCAAACTCGGAAGTAACTGTGTGTCCCCGGGCTGACGTCATCAACGAAAGCGCCCAATTTGAACGATTTCGTTTTGTAATTTAGGGGGGGTGCCAATATCCAAACTTTGCATGGAGATTATGTCTAGCCTGGTACGTTAGGCAAATAAAAAATATTCTTTTCTGCTTCCTGACATCATAAGCTTTCCATTGATATATAACTTTATTTTCAATGAGGTTCACCTTTAACAGGAAACTAATAATCAAGTGCGAAGGACCTTAGCAAGGCTATAGAAAGCATCTCAACTTCCTAGACATATTTTTTGTAAAGTTATAACCAAATTTCAAAAAATGAATTAACCTCAAAAAAAGGAAGCGGGAGGTTTTCTATTTGGCGTTATGTATACACTGCTCATACAAATGTAGGCCATTGATGTAAGTTCATTTTGGTACACCAGAACATAATTCAAATTTTGCATGTTTGACGATCTTTTTGTTAAAAAATTAATCCGAAAGAAATTTTTGGACATGAACATTACCAAAGATTTCCAGTGGTATACATGTAAAATATCTCAACTTTTTTTGAGAAATGTGGGGGGAAGAGGCACAGTGTCGACAACCTGTATTATAAAATACTTTATTCCATGCAATGAATCATGTCTGGTATTTCACCGAATGCAAGAAAAGGAGTCCTATCTGATTGGCTAGAAATCTATCGCTAGATCGCTCAGTGCTGAAGTTCAAATTGAAAATGTAGAGATGTACTGATGTATTCAGTTCTAAAAATCAATATTCTGATGCATTCTATAAAGAAAGTTGCATAGCGTCTCGATATGGTGCATTGTATTATAGACTTGTGATTTAATATTCTATACAGCACATGGATCTTAGCTGAATGGGCTATGCTTGTTCCTTTCATATGATTATAATTCTCAAACTGTTGAATATATCACATTATTATTGTACAATTTAAAAACGTTTCAGTGACATGCAGTTAAATATATCTGTTGAAAGAACACGATAATCTTATCTTAGTTAAATTCCAGTGAGTTAATTAACAAAACCTGGGTTTTACCTGACAACAAATCGAATTTTCTTGTAATGGCAACATCATACTGAGCATGCGCAGATCGTAAAATGTGTATGAATGGAAACTCTGTGGTATCTCATATCGTGTAAATGATATGCTTAGCCCGAGTCGCTCGGCCTATCTCGAACGAAATTGCCATGCGTAGCTGTTGAAAAACGAGTGGATTCGCCGTACATGTACTAGGCCTACTAGTAGTATGTAGGTAACCCAGGCAAACCTTAGTTAACACATTTGCTAGTCAGTCAAATTCGCCGACAATGTCAATGCATTTTTACATAGAAATTTAAAACAAGTGCCCGAAGAAAGAAACCTACATAAATATGTTTTCTATACTTCACTTGACCCAAATATATGATTTTTTATGGTGATAAGTCACCCGCATGGAATTTTAGAGGATTTGGATAGCATTTCCATTAAAAAAAAGCTGCTATCATAATGAGACTAAGATCTAGAAATACCCCGAAATGCCGTTTTGGGGAATTTTGCTAGCTGAAACTTTTGATGAAAGTCAATCTTTGACAAGATGTAACTTTGCTATGGAAAGTGCTATGAAAAAATGGTTTTCAGTTTTGGCTTTGTTTACGCAAGGGCTTTAATTTGATATATAAAATGATGCAGTTTGATGGCAAATTTAAATTCACCTAGCATACCTATACCCTGTGTAAAGATAGTCACTTGTGCTGAGCATGAAATTGGTCACTTACCCTTACCAAAGGTCGAGGCCTTATCTAAGCCTCAACTTAACCTCAGAAAATAAGCCTCGTGATAGCCTTAATATCCTTAGCCTCGTCTTAGCCTTATCTTAGCCTCACCTTAGCCTGAAAATTAGCCTAATTATTTAAATTAGATAAGCCTCAAATAATTAGCATAATTAGCCTCAAATAATTAGCCTCGTATCATTAGCCTCACATTATTAGCCTCAAAATATTAGCCTCGGAATATTAGCCTCATAATAATTAGCCTTGTCTTAGCCTCATCTTAGCCTCGCCTTAGCCTGAAAATTAGCCTAATTATTTAAATTAGTTAAGCCTCGCAATATTTAGAGGCTAAGCTAAGACAAGGCTAATCATGTGAGGCTATTTTACGAGGCTAAACATTACATGCATGCAGGGACGGTTGGGCTATTTATTGATCCAGCTAGGTGATAAGTGTTGCTGATATTTTTTGGGTGTTATGAAGTGGGGGTAGGGTTATTTGGTGAGTTGCATTTGGAGAGTTCCAATATGGTGAGTTGTCAATTGGAAAATCCAACTATGGTGAGTTGTCATTTGGTAAGAGTTCCAATATGGTGCAAGTTGTCACCTTGAGCATACTAGTATTGGAAAGTTTTGTTTGTAAAGTTGGGATATGGTGTGCTGTCAATGTTATGGGACAGTTGTATTTTGAAGTGGGGAGGGGGTAATTTGGAGAGTTCAAATATGTAGAGTTGTCACCTTTAGCGTATTGGAATTAGAGTTTATCTTTATGACACACCATATCCCAATGTCACCAAACAACTCTTTTAATATGCTGAAGGTGACAACTCACCATAAGAACTCTCAAAATGACCATCCCCCACTTAAAAGTACAAACATCCCCATGCCACATGTCCACATCTCAACTTTTACCAAATAGAACTCCCGCATATAACTCTTTCAAATCGGGTGTAGGTGAAAACTCACCACACTTGAACTCTCCAGATGACCCCCCCCACTTCAAAGTAGAAACATCTCCAATACATTGACATATATTGCATGCACACCACTTCATCCCAACTTAACCAAACATAACACTTAATTCCAATATGACAACCTATCATATTTCATTATTTGAACTTTCCCAACAACATTAACTCACCATATTTGAACTCTCTAAATAACCCACCCCCAATTTAAAGTACAAACATCCCCAAACATCAATTAACATATAACACCCTAACAACATCAGTGCAGTTACACGTTTTCACCAGGGTCAGCCAGCATCAAACTGCAGTATACATGTCTGCAGACTATAATACATGCATGTCTGCTGAATTCAACAACCTCAAAAAGGCCATATTTCCTGATGAAAAAGAAGCAATAAAATACAGACTTTGAAACTTACGAAAAGCTGATTTTTCTTCCAGAGACATGGTTGCTATGCTCCCCATGAACTAGGCACCAGTAAAAAAGCCTAAAATACCCTTTAAACTGTTAATTTTTCAAAATTATTGGCAATTCTGAGCAGCATACAGTAGTCTGCTCCCTGACAGTTGGTGACCTCTGACCTATCATGTGACCATATTTTTGAGGCTAATAATAGCCTCAAAAAAGTCGAGGTTAATTTTAGCCTCAAAATTAAAGCAGGCCAAGACGAGGTTAATTTTTTAGCCTCAAAAACATTTCAGGCTAAGACGAGGTTAATTTCTTAGCCTTGTCACCGATAAGGTTAATTTCTTAGCCTCGATGGCTAAGTTGAGGTTAATTTTTAGCCTCAAAAGATATCGAGGCCAAGTTGAGGCTAAGGTAAGGCTTATTTAGCCTCGACTTATGGTAAGGGTATCGCTCACTGTTCAAAATGTGACATCTACACCAATTACAGTCCCCGAAACTGTCTACTTTTTAGCCGACCTCAATTCCGAAACATTTAGTGGTAGTTAAAAATGCGATCCCCAACCCTTTGGTTACCTTTGGACGAATTTTTCGAAATCTCCGCGGAGTCTCCGTGTCTGAAATTCCCCGGTACAAACATCGAAAATGTCGCAATTCTCAGTTCTCGGTGATGATACTATATCCGCATCGCTGTTTTCATACATGAATATGCATATCTCTGACCCCTGTAAGGTCAAAAACGTGGCGTTGATTTCAACCAATCCGATCCACCGTTTAATAAGCAGCTTGATACTGACGTCATATCTGAGGTGACCAGGAGGCAGGAGCTACCATTTTGGTAAACTGAACTCGACTCGTATGCGTTCTTTTGGTTCACATAAATCGAACAAAATTTTCAATAACGGGTAATAGTATGATTTCAATTTTTTATTAATGAAGTTACTTGTAGTTTTGAGGAATGACAAAGTTGTTTTTGGAAACTTAGATGTTTGTTTCAACTGATGATGTAGGATCGCAAGGTGAGTGAATTCGTGAAGAGATTTGCTTGTTTGAGTGATAGTAGGATACGGGATGTAGGCTAGTCCTCTGTGTTTGACCGGCTCCGACGTCTCAACTCACACCGTCTCAATTCGTACCTGCTTACCAGACAGCAATACTGCGTATTGCTGTATGGAACCAGATATAGCATACCTATAGTATGACTGCAATTTTTGACACGACGAAGATATATTATAGGGATGATGACACTGTGCAAGGCTGTGGATCACGAAATGCCCTTCATGATTTATACCCATTGTGGGCACGTCATATGTCGGTATGACGATTCATAACCATCATGCCATAAAAGTTAATATTATAAATATAAATAATTTACCGGTAAGCTTACTTACTCCACTGCAACTGTCACTGAGCAACTCTTGAAGACTTAGACTGAAGTTGAAGACTTGAAGTGTTTCATAACACCTGATATCTAGCTCTGCATGGCTACATGTTTTGTAATTGGACACTGAAGTTCACACGCCTCTTATGAACTAAATTTATACACAGGGCGCTGACATTGAATACATTTCCTTTTTAGTGTGGTGCACCACCACTACGGCTGCTTTGGCGAGCTAAAAATAAACAGGGGCTTTCCCTGAGCTCGCAATATTTAGTTCGTCTCACTTTCCAATAGGGGTGATCCGAAAATAAAAATAAACAGTCCGGGATGATTCAACCTTACAAGAGTTAAGCAAATCTAGAATACATAAATATAATAAAGCCCATTAGTGAATAGAGGCGATGTCAAATAGATTGTTTCAGGAGGCTAGCTTTCATTTTTCTTTAAAACGTTCACATCCCCCACTCATACAGTGAAACAACTATTAAACGTGAACTTGACCTTTTACAGCCATTTTATGATCTATACGCGATAACCAGCCATGCAGCACTAAATATGACACCACTGTACATGCTGCAAGAGCGTGTGAAATCCATGTAAATTCCGATTTGATATCATTTTGGTAGACATTTTTGTATAATTTTTACTATAAATATGAATTTCTACTCTGGCCTACATGCATGCACAACTTAGCTAAGCCTAACTCATGCTCATGTGCTATCACAGCATTCTCACATGATCAGTAGTCAGTAGCTGAACAACTGAACCTTCTCCACTCCCGCTTGAACTACATAATCAGGTAAGCAACAACTTGACTAAAGCATTCACAGTAGGCCTATCATGATAGTTTTAATAGTCAGCTACAGTAGGTAGTAGGCCTATTAAGCTTAAGGCTGGAGGACTGTCCGCAATATGAGCCCGGCAGGGTAATTGGAGGGCCGGGTTGGGGGGGGGGGTACATTTATTTAGCAAGCCAAGGAGATATAAAAAGGGGTGGGGAACAATGATATTTGGCACGCCCGCCCCAGAATTGCCCCCCCCCCCATTGCAGATAGGCGACGTCTGCTTGTTTTCTGTAGACAAGGGGCCCAGTCTTCAGTGAACAGCTCTTTTCAGAGCCACCAAACCTTTAAATTAGCAGATAGGCGAGATCTACTTATTCTCTGTTGACAAGGGGCAGTCTTCAGGGAGTGAACGGCTCTTTTCAGAGCCATCAGTATACATGTCTCATTCTTTGTCCTGAAGAAGTCAGAGCTACTCCTAACGAAAGCTTGTCAGTTCCAAACTTGTCCGACGGCAAACCCGATAAAAACTCACTAATTGTTATGAATTCCCGTTGTAAAAGCCTATCCCACAAAAAATGTATATCTGCAATACTAAAGGTCAAAATATCTAAATGATCGTCGGCTTTTCCTCCCAGCTACATACACTTTAAGTTCATATCATTAGGTTTATAAAGTTTAGTTCGAGGACTGCAAAAATATCAATTTTTAATAATTTACCATAAAATTTGCATTAGGCCTATATCATGAATAAAAATCAAAATTATTTGATATCAGAAGGACACCCCTCGTATTCAAAATGCAATTCGATATGTCTGGTGTGCTCTCATGTCCCAGAAAATATATTGTGCAAACGTTGCTATCCGAGCCATTAAGGATTTGATGAGCATGATGAGACAAAAAAAAGTGTTAAACATGTTAAATAATATGTGTGTTTACTGTTAATTTTATGAGCTTTCTTTTTAACATTTGACTGACTACCCAGCAAAACAAAACGTTTTATAGAAAACATTGTCGGGTTATAAAATCTGGCATTTAGGTGTTATTAAAACGTTTTGAATAAAACCAAAATGTGGTTATAACACGTTTATAAAGTTTTAAGAACATTTTGTGTTTTCTGGGTATATGTACGAGGGGGTATCAAAAAGTTTTAGAAATCGCCAAGAAGTGAAAGAGCTATATCAATGAAATTTTGTCAGTGCAATCACTGGTCCTTATGTACATTATGGTCCAAAAATGGTCTCATAGGTATGTTTACTTTTTTTACAGGTGGCGCTAGATGCCAATAACCTGCTGCCCCAGTTACTGCGCATAAACTGCAAGATTGAGAAAATTGAGGCAAGCAGCATTATTAAGATCCTGCTTTTGAAGGGTTGCAGTTCCTAGAAAATTGATGATGAAATGAAAGTTATCTTCGGTGGTGATTGTGATATGTCACTGTCGCTTTTTGGAAAAGAAATTTTTATTTCATCACAGATTTTCTGGGCACTGTAACCCTTAAAATGGAACTTAATCATGCTGCATGCCTCAATGTTCTCCATTTTGCTGGTTATGCGGTTACATAGGCAGGTAGTGACATCTAGCTCCTGTAAAAAAGTAAACATACTTATGAGACCATTTTGCACCATAGTGTACATAAGGACCAGTGATTGCACTGACAAAATTTCATTGATATAGCTCTTTCACTTCTGGGCGATTTCTAAAACTTTTTGATACCCCCTCGTATTTGCCATTTTGCCTTTTTAAACCAGGCAAGAACTGGCATTGAACAAGTTAAACTGTTGCCACTTTGCCGCTTAAACAGTACCCTGGTTATAATACAAAGCACACTATTAGACAAACATGCATACAAGTACAATATTATTATAATATACATGATAATAATAAATATAATACCGTAAACGTTCGCTTAATGGCGCTGATTGGGCTCCCTTGACAAAACTGGAATTTTAGACACAAACTAAAAGTGCCCTCCCATAAAATTCCCACCAGCAAATAAGGGCACATGTACCCTTAATTCTTGTTGGGATTTTTAGAGGAGGGAGCTCTCTATTGGTACATGAAATTTACTCCACGGCAAAGGAGCCCAGGTGCGCCATTAGGCGAACGTTTACGGTATACCAAACTAAAGTAACTTAAAGTATAGTATTCAGGTTTAACAATAGAGCATCGCCATGAAATGGCTGCTCAGTATAATAATAGATCTCTCATCAAGTCATGATAGCACATCAACATTTCCCGAGCTGAGAATGGTGGAGAGACAGCAGGAGATAATGGAAATCTTTTCAGTCTCCAGACGATGACCCTCGCCTCAGTTACAACATAGCTAGCTATGAGTAGTTACACCTACATCTATAGCTATGAAAACTGCATATGCGGATTTGCACAAAGCCAAGATGCAGCAAATCCAGGAAAGCTGCATATTTGCACAAAACCAAGATGACAAGTTAATGTCCTAATGTTGGCAATTGCGAAAATCAGACTGCTCCACATAATTATATCATCTTCAGTGAAAGATATAGGCCTACCACACACATGCTGAAAACTGCAAGTCATCACAGATGTTCCAGGAGGCACTTCAAACTGAAAAAATGTTGTGTTCTGGCCAAAGACCCGGCCAAAGAAGGTGAAGCTGGATATCAACAAGCATTGTGGTCATGGTATATCCCAGCCATATAGAAATGGTTTAGGCATCGCAGACAATTAGTGGACTGGATAAAGGCTTATTTCTTGGATCAATTCTTGAAAGTTATCCTCAATGAGAAGGCATCCAACAAACGTGAAGCGAATAACTCCAGGTGTTCCAGAGGGATCCATCCTTGGTCCTCTCCTGTTCATCATCTTTATAGATGACATTATACTCAGACGTAGGAACCCACCCTTCCTTTATATGCTGGCGATATAACGTTATTATGTCTTTATTAAATCCAATGAAGTAAACAGCTGTATAATCTCCAGGAGATCAATCATCTCATGGAACCGTGCTATTTGGTGCTGCAATTATGCAAGACAACCACAACCGGAAATCGTCAAATCGAAGAGATTACTCTGCTCTCCCTTTTAACAATGATAGAAGACCTAATTACAATAATTCAAATCACCAACTTGAAACACTGGACTGTCCAAAATGGTGACAAAAAGCAAGTCAGCGTGTTAGATTCCAAGGTTAGATTGCTTCGCCGAGCTTCCCCTATCTCGAACCAACTCAAAGTGCAATGATGTGCAAGTTCATAGTACGCTCCAATATCATGGGAATATCATGGAGAGCGTGGCCTAGCGGTTAAGGTGTTGGACTGTGAATCCAAGGGTCAAGGGTTCGAATCCCGGGTCCGTTGTGTCCTTGAGCAAGGCAGTTCACTCTACTTGCTTAGTGCTTTGGAGGACACTTTAAGCTGTCGGTCCCGTGTACATGTATATTTTCTCACATTAATGTAGTGTGCAAGTTAAAGAACGTCACAGGCTATTCGAAAAGAGCAGGGGATCATCCCGGTACTGTTGACTGTACTTCAAAAATACACTCATAAACTCTAGGTTCCAGAGTAAAAAATAAGTACAGCTTGTCTGTACGCAGTGTATACTCATACATATGAGGGAGGCACTTATAAGGAAGAAGAAGAAGAATATGCCAGCTCTGTATGGAGAGGCTTTACATGGAGAGGCTTATTATACGCATAGAGAGGCTCTGCATGGTGAGGCTTACGGCAGGGCTGCGTATCCCCAAACCTATGTATGTACCCTGAAGATATCATGAGAACTGTATGGAGGGGTTTGAAGGTGGGGTGAAGTTTGGGCGGTACATCACTAACCTGAGGTACGCGGATGATACCATTCTTATTTGTATAGCAGCAGAGTAGAGCTAGAGCTGATGGATTTTGTGAAGCACATCAAAGATGCCAGTGAAGAACGGATGCAAGTCTTAGGCTATGGCCAAGAATTCCAGGATCGAAAATTATTATAGTTAGTTATCTGGGTTGATAGGATGAACAAATTTTAATCTTTCCCCAAAGAAGACCAGTGCACAAAAACCCAGTGCATCTGGCCGGATTCGAACCGACGACCTTTGTAATACTAGCACGACGTTCTAACCAACTGAGCTAAAGAGGCACGCTGGGGAAGAGCGGAAGATATAAATCTATAGGTATTAGGTTCGAATGATGTTCGTCGCATTCCTACCGGAAGGCATCAGAGCTGCATATTTATAATAAACTAGTGCACCTGCAGCTGTGAGAGCCCTGATGCTGTGAGAGCACTGGCATGATAGCGATACTGTTTGACCCCAGATGACCTTTGACCTCGGTGTAATCTTTTTCATGCTCCCCTCATACGTCGGATTCCACCTATCAAGTTTAAGCCCAATAGGGCAAAGTTTAAATTTAGCCCCTACATGACCTTTGACCTCGTTTGACCTCAATTTTGTTTTGCCCATATATTCCCCTCGTATCAAGGATTCCACCCACCAAGTTTGAGCCTGATAGGACAAAGT
The DNA here is from genome assembly GCF_039555335.1 of Amphiura filiformis. Lineage (NCBI taxonomy): Eukaryota > Metazoa > Echinodermata > Ophiuroidea > Amphilepidida > Amphiuridae > Amphiura > Amphiura filiformis. The sequence goes on from NC_092631.1 coordinate 70,338,407, forward strand.
TTGAAATCCATGACCTTTGACCTTTGACCTCAGATGACCTCCATATAATGTTTTTCATGCTCCCCTCATACGAAGGTTTCGACCCACCAAGTTTGAGCCCGATCGGGCAAAGTTTGAAATTTGACCCCTCCGTAATGACCTTTGACCTCAGTTGACCTCGATTTTATTTCGCGCCTTATATTCCCCTCCTATCAAGGATTCCACCCACCAAGTTTGGGCCCGATCGGACAAAGTTTGAAATTTTGACCTTTGACCTTGACCTCCGATGACCTTCAAAACCACATGGCCAACATGCTTTTCCCAAGACCTATCTATATCCCAAATTTCAGCACGATGCGTCGAAGCGCGGCGAAACGCATAGCCGGACAGACAGATAGATAGATAGATAGATAGATACACAGATAGACAGACAGATAGACAGAGACCGCTTATTATTTTATTAGTACTAGTGCACCTGCGGCTGTGAGAGCCCTGATGCTGTGAGAGCACTTATTGGGGTATGGGCGCTTATTGGGGTATGGGCGCTTATTGGGGTGTGGGCACTTATTGGGGTGTGGGCACTTATTGGCGTATGGGCGCTTATAGAATTCATTGGCAGCAAGTTTGGGCCCGATCGGACAAAGTTTGAAATGTACATATCATTTGCAGCAATGCATTCTGGGTAGACATTACAGTGCATTTCAAATTGGGCGATAGCCAAAAGCTGAATGAAACCCGCTTGGGTAGCTTGAAACTTGTTGTAGATTGTCTACTGGATTCTTTTTATCCACTTGCTGCTTTGTATCCACGTGGGGTATTTTCCCCCATTTGACCTTTGACCTTGACCTCCGATGACCTTGAAAACCACATGGCCAACATGCTTTTCCCGATACCTATCTATATGTGAAATTTCAGCGCGATGCGTTGAAGCACGGCGAAACGCATAGCCGGACAGACAGATAGATAGACAGATAGACAGACAGATACAGCCCGCACAGATAGACAGACAGATAGACAGAGACCGCTTATTATTTTATTAGTACTAGTGCACCTGCGGCTGTGAGAGCCCTGATGCTGTGAGAGCACTTATTGGGGTATGGGCGCTTATTGGGGTATGGGCGCTTCTTGGGGTATGGGCACTTATGGGCGTGTGGGCACTTATTGGCGTATGGGCGCTTATAGAATTCATTGGCAGCAAGTTTGGGCCCGATCGGACAAAGTTTGAAATGTACATATCATTTGCAGCAATGCATTCTGGGTAGACATTACAGTGCATTTCAAATTGGGCCGATAGCCAAAAGCTGAATGAAACCCGCTTGGGTAGCTTGAAACTTGTTGTAGATTGTCTACTGGATTCTTTTTATCCACTTGCTGCTTTGTATCCACGTGGGGTATTTTCCCCCATTTGACCTTTGACCTTGACCTCCGATGACCTTGAAAACCACATGGCCAACATGCTTTTCCCGATACCTATCTATATGTGAAATTTCAGCGCGATGCGTTGAAGCACGGCGAAACGCATAGCCGGACAGACAGATAGATAGACAGATAGACAGACAGATACAGCCCGCTTATTATTTTATTAGTATAGATAGATATTATAGATACTAGTGCACCTGCGGCTGTGAGAGCACAGATGCTGTGAGAGCACTGGCATGATAGCGATACTGTTTGACTGCAGATGACCTTTCAACTCGGATGACCTTGGTGCAATTTTTTTCATGCTCCCCTCAGTCATACGAAGGATTCCACCTATCAAGTTTAAGCCCAATAGGGTAAAGTTTAAATTTAGCCCCTACATGACCTTTGACCTTGGTTGACCTCAATTTTATTTTGCGCATATATTCCCCTCGTATCAAGGATTGCACCCACCAAGTTTGAACCCGATAGGACAAAGTTTGAAATCCATGACCTTTGACCTTTGACCTCGGATGACCTCCATATAATGTTTTTCATGCTCCCCTCATACGAAGGTTTCGACCCACCAAGTTTGAGCCCGATCGGATAAAGTTTGAAATCCATGACCTTTGACCTTTGACCTCGGATGACCTCCATATAATGTTTTTCATGCTCTCCTCATACGAAGGATTCCACCCACCAAGTTTGAGCCTGATCGGACAAAGTTTGAAATTTGACCCTCCGTAATGACCTTTGACCTCGGTTGACCTCGATTTAATTTCGGGCGTATAATCCCCTCGTATCAAGGATTCCAGCCACCAAGTTTGGGCCCGATCGGCCAAAGTTCGGCCATCGGTCAAAATTTTGACCTTTGACCTTGACCTCCAATGACCTCCGATGACCTTCAAAACCACACGGTCAACATGCTTTTCCTGGCACCTACCCATGTCCCAAATATCGCATTGATGCGGCGAAGCGCGACGAAACGCATAGCCGGACACACAGACAGAGCTCATGATTATTATAGTATAGATACAAAGTCACACTTTGGGGGAAGATTAAAATTTGTTCAAATTCCTGGATCCTAGATAAGATATGCACAAGTTTAACAGAGTAGAGCTAGAGCTGATGGATTTTGTGAAACGCATCAAAGAGGCCAGTGAAGAACGGATGTAAGTCTTAGGCTCATGACCAAGAATTACAGGAAAAGAGTTGATGCTTTTGAGATGTGATGTTTAATAATACAGGAGACTGCAGCAAGTGACATGGAAAGACAGGAAAACAAATTCCTGGATCCTAGATAAGATAAGTACAAGTTTAAACATCAGAAATGGGGGATAATTGAGGGAAAGCCGAAGTACTTTGGCCATATTGTCAGGAAACATGAAGGTGTAGAAAAACAACTTTTGCAAGGGGCTATGGAAGGCCAACAAGGAGGTGAATGTTCACCAACATCTAGGACTAATGACGCGAAGCTGGTTTCTAACACAGCGAAAGAGACCGTGGATTGGTATGGTGCAACGCACATTTCACTTTCACAACTTGATGTAATTCAGAGGAATAGGTATCCATAAGGATGACCTCAGTTCTAACCACATTAACCCTGGGCCACCATGGCCATTGCAGAGCAGTAAGAGCATCTCCATCGGATGTTCTAGAGAGAAGTACCGGTAGGTGTTATCCCAGCTTCTGTACTGCCACGGCTTTTTATACAGGTTCTGTTTATGCATGCCATTGGCGTTCTGTTTAGACCACATAACCTTGCTGTGAAGTTCCCAGATCCAATTTGGTCATCCACAAGAGTTCGTTTCTTGCAGTCTCTGCCTTTCCTGAACATCTTGTTTCCACCAGGCTTTGTAAAGCTTCAAGGGTATAGAAATCCCGTTATCTTGGCGCCAAACAACCTTATAGATTGCGTTTGCATGTAGTCAATTTAAACAAAATATTAAGAAAAAATATCTGGATGAGTAGGCCCATGAACATGAGGGTAAGTGGCAGTGGTGTAGCCAGAACTTCCCCGGGTGGGCTACCTGCCTCCCCGGAACAAGACAACTGATGAGAAAACCTGAGGATAGCAGGAAGAAAATATGGCGGAGGAAAATGGAAAAGAGAAGCGGGGGAAAAAGATCATAAAAATTAGGTAAAATGGAAAAAGAATCGGGAGGAAAATATCAACAGGAAAAGGGGAAGAAAATAGGGAAAAGAGGGTGACGAAGAAAAAAATCTGCTTTGAGGACATTGACATGATCTGGCTGGCTACGTCCATGTAAAGCGGTTTCTTTATCTATACAACAGTAGCGGATACGCGATTTATTTATGTTCAATGAACTTGTTCTTTCTAAAAGCACAAGACACGATCCATCTTGTAGCCTTTGTTGGCCATGTCTCCAATGCTCATTGGTAGCGACTCCGTGTTGAAACATGAACTTCTTTTGTGTTATGGTGATTGCAGTTAAACGTTTATAATAGGTCTAGGAATTTAGCATAATAAATGGTAAAAACAGTTGCCTATCAATAGAGTAGGGCGTGGTTCACCAGTGAAGACCCTTTCGCAATGATACTCCGAGCGCTCTATGCTCTAGTAATGTAGAATGTAGAATTAATATCAAGTGGTGTCCACGGAGGCAATTCAGATTTTGTCTTCTTTGACACAATATTCACCTTCTCTGTCTTTGCCTCACACAGAACCAATACTCGTGACACTGGAATATTAACCATGCCCATCTACACACAATCTGAATGAACAAATAATTGTATGTTATATTACTCATTATATAATTATGTTCTCATTATTATATTCATGCAGGCACAATGGATTTACCAGTTAGTCTTATCTTGTGGTCAGTTATTCTGATGATACCATTTGTCACCGGGACAACTCAACACTTCCCATGTCATATTAACAACACAGTAGTAGATTGTAGTTATCTGATGCTTGAATCAGTACCATCAGGGATACCAGTGACTACAACGCTCCTCATACTCTCCCATAACAGGTTAATTAGCAAAAGATGACAGCGGATTCCTTCAAGGGTCTTGTGAATTTAGACACTCTCGATTTGACTTATAATTCAATCTCCAAAGTCAATCCTGATGTGTTTGTTGATCAAGGGAATCTCAAGACCCTTCTTCTGCATCACAATCAGATTAATAAACTTGAAACAACTTCGTTTGATCATACAAAAGAATTAAAGAAGCTTGATTTGTCTTATCAAAACAACGGTATGGGTAACACAAACTGGTATGCACTGAATGTGCTAACTAAGCTGGAAGAACTCTATCTGGAACAAGTTAAACTGACGTCGGTTGACTTTGCACAAGGAGAACCTATCGTACTAAAATCCCTCAAAGTTTTGAATCTTACATTCAATTTGATTTCGACCATCAGTGATGGAGATTTTGCGATTCTGCAAGGTACCAATTTGCAATTCTTGACATTTTCAAACAACCCGTTGACCAGCATCGGTGACAACATTTTTGGAGGCATATCATCCATTCAAACCTTGGACGCGTCGTCAGCAATTACACCGGAAATGTTGCCAAGTTTAAGTCAGGCACTTTCAAACATGGACGTCAACAAACTGGTGTTGCAAAATATTGGGTTGGATGATTTGAAATCTAACTATTTTCAAGGCTTAGGAAACTCATCCCTGCAAGAACTTGATTGTGCATTTAATAACATTACAAAATTGGACAGTGGTTCTTTCGGTCTTGAACTCAAGAACGTCACTCAACTCAATTTCTATATGAATACTATCGCTCAAATAGACATGGCAACGTTTAAAAATTTGACATCTCTTAGAGTTCTTGATCTAAGTAACAACTCTTTGACTGAAGTCACCCCTGCGATGTTCAACAGCCTCAATGGATCACATATTGAAGAGCTTTATCTCCACAATAACCTTATCCATACAATTTCTCCGCAGTACCCCTTCCGAGGCCTGAAAAACCTCAAGTATTTGAAGTTATCAAAAAACAAAATTAAACACACCTTCACTGGGTCTGAATTCGAAGGTCTAAAGAGCCTGCAAGTTCTTGATCTTGGACTTAATTCTGAAGTAACTCTATACCCAAATACTTTCTCGAATCTTACTACCTTGAAGATATTGTATATTAACGCAGCGCATCTAAGGAAGGCCGATGCTGTGCCATCGCCATTTTCTAAACTGATATCTTTGGTGACCCTTGACCTGAGCAACAACAGTTTACCCAGTATTGATACCAGTTCGTTCGACAACCTTAATTCGCTAGAGACACTTTACTTGCAGCATAATAACCTCTACTCTACGTGGGATCCTAGTAAAGGAGACCCAAGACTCTTTCTTAGGAATCTAACCAAATTGAAGCTTCTTGATCTTTCCTGGAATGGATTCAAGGTCATTCCTGACAAGGTATTCTTTAATCTCACAAATCTCATTGATCTTAGACTCGGTCGTAACAAGATCTCTCATATCGCTGAATCGGTTTTTGTGAACGTGAAGAGACTCAGTTATCTGGAGCTGAACAATAATGAAATCAATGTTGTCAACAAAACGATACTGAAGCCAATTTTAGACTCTCTTGTGTCGCTGACTGTGGGATATAATCCCTTTTCGTGTAGTTGTGCCCTTTTGTGGTTTCGTCAATGGATTGACACGACCAGTGTAAGAATTGAGGATCTAGATGATTGCCTGTGTTCGTCTCCCCCTGATATGGCTGGTATGAAAGTCGAACAATATCACCCAGATGCCAGAGAGTGCGAAGACAAACTATCAGTGTATGCCATCATTGCAATGGGCGTTGGTTCTGTCGTAGTTCTTGGTTTCATAACGATTGTATTTATGTTTCGCTCGTATTGCATATATGGTTATTATTACGTTCGGGCGCGACGTCGTGGATATGAACACTTACACGGCGATAACAATGAGTATGACTATGACGCCTTCGTGTCTTTTAGCGGTGAAGACACAACTTGGGTAAGAGAGTATCTTGAAACGGAACTGGAGCAGAAAGATGATTTTCGCTTATGTCTTCATTACCGTGATTTCAGGGCTGGAGGACAGATTGTGGATAACATTACAGAAAGTGTGGAAAAAAGTCGCCGAACACTGTGTGTGATTTCACAGAACTATCTGGAATCTCAATGGTATGTTATCTATTTCATTATTCATTATACATCTTGGTCATGTTAGTGTAAATCAACCAATTGTGTAGCGTGAGTTATCCGATGGAGGGAAGGGACACGGGACTGATTGAGGGCATTGGGTCTGATCGATTGAGGGGGCATCGGTCGTTGTTGTTATTTTTTTTTGGGGGGGGGGTAATTTTTCTTTGTAATTTCAGTGTCAAATGTTGACTCTGGTTGGGGAGAAATGTGTCCCGTGTGTTTTAAGCAAAAGTAAATTGCATACGAGCAATATCAAACATCATCACCACGGTCTCTTTACATATTAAAATGAACCTCGTGTTTAAAAATCAGGTTTTCATGATAGCTTTATTAGGGTAGACTACAATGTAGGTATTATTGGTCGAAGCGGCCAAGTGTGGAAAAAAGTCGCCGAACACTGTGTGTGATTTCACAGAACTACCTGGAATCTCAATGGTATGTTATCTATTTCATTATTTATTATACATCTTGGTCATGTTAGTGTAAATCAACCAATTGTGTAGCGTGAGTTATCCGATGGAGGGAAGGGACACGGGACTGATTGAGGGCATTGGGTCTGATCGATTGAGGGGACATCGGTCGTTGTTTTTTTTTGGGGGGGGGGGTAATTTTTCTTTGTAATTTCAGTGTCAAATGTTGACTCTGGTTGGGGAGAAATGTGTCCCGTGTGTTTTAAAGTAAATTGCATACGGGTAATATCCAAACATCATCACCACGGTCTCTTTACATATTAAAATGAACATTGTGTTTAAAGATCAGGTTTTCATGATAGCTTTATTAGGGTAGACTACAATGTAGGTATTATTGGTCGAAGCGGCCAAAAATATAACACTTTGATGTTTTGCAAAAGTTCATTTTACAAAGCATATATACTTTGAAATCTTGCGTGATTTATTATTGTTAATGAGTTTAATATGTACGTTTAACGTTTTACAAAAGTGTTGTTGTTTCAGCCCTCTTTACAAAACATCTGTGCTATTTGAATTCTTCTACACGCTCGCTATGAAATGATCAATGCAATTTTTGCCAAAGTTCACTACCATTCGCAAGATGCTTTGAACTACCAAATCGCAACAGTTTAGAATAGTTGCTAACCTTAACTATACAACAACCTACTTCTTATCACATACAGGGCAGGCAAATAGGTCAGAGAAATTTCTTTGATGTGACTGGTTGTTATAATTTATGCAATGTATGTATAGCAACATAAATGATATTGTTTGATCACTTCTTGCAAACGCCTACGATGCGTTATCTATCACGCCCGTTAGCTCAATCGTTGAGGAATTAGACTGTGGTTGGTGACAGTGCAAGTTCGAGGCTCCGCAGTGCCAATGAAAAAATTAAGTCAGCTTGAACAAGTCTTGGACAAAGAACTTACTCGGGGAGCTGATCCTGGCTGCGAATGTTTATATAGGTCAATAATGGCTTGCGCTAATATCTCTACATCCCTGTACGGTCTTACGGGTTTGGCAGCGCACTATTAGAATGAGGCTGGGTCACTATAAATAAATCATTGTATTTATTATCTTCACGCCTTTCTCGATGCCAGTAAAAAATGAACTTAATGTACTCGTAAAACACCTTTAAAATAAAGTAGTCTACTACGATGAATGTATATTTTTCAGTTGATACTGAAATTCACTTTCTAATTGCCCATTGCAGGTGTAAATTTGAACGTAAATTGGTTGTCTACAAGCTGTTCGCTGAGTTCAAGGATTCGTTGATTATAATTCTTCTAGAAGACATTCCAGATGAAAAACTCTCAAAATATGACAAGATACATCGCACTCTGAAGAAGCAAACCTACCTTCAGTGGCCACCAAAGGCCGGGATAGACAGACATAACTTTTGGTTTCGTTTGAAGGCAGCACTTAGAGGCAACAGAAGACAAGAGGATAATACTATTAATGTTTGAAATCAATATCACCTGAATAGGGCATGAATGACGTGTGTCACATGCAGAGACTGCAAGACTTTTGGTAGGGTCGCCACATATTGCCTACCAGTACCAACTGACCATGGATTTGAATTTGATGTTAAGATTAAGTTTAGGTTTATGATTGGAATTATGAAATATGCAAAAATGGTAAGGGTTTAAGTTAGGGGCTTAGGTTTTGGCACATAGTGTCCCTGCTCAAAGATGTACCCAAACGGAGTGTGTAGAGGTAACTAATTGAATACATGAATTCAAAACCCACCAAGTCCATGGGAAGTGATTTTGAGAGAAAAAACCTGTGTATCATATTTATTCCTTCAGTTAGATTTACGTGGTAAGTGTTACGTGCAAATGAGTAGGTAAAACTGAATAATGACGATTAGCATTTCAGGGACTTCGTAGGGGTTCATTTTAAATGCAGGACTTGGGTGGTTTTTTAATCATATACAAAGACAACAATGTTGGAATGAGATTACCACTAGTAAGATAATACAAAATAAAGCACACAGGTATGTATAATGTTGATAAGCATACTGCCATGTAATATAAACCACACACTTTTGTTCCTTGATTAAACCCATTTTTTTTCCAAAAGTCACTCTCTAGCAATGAATGTGTTACAAGTGGACTTTTACATACTGGATTTCAATCAATGTGTTACAAGGCTCAAATTCTGGATTTGCGTGGTTCTTTCGTACATGCTATTTTCACATGCCCAATAGACACAGAGGATGAATTTGAGTTGTTCTTTCATACATATGACAGGCCTATGTATAGCAACAATTTCCCATGCTTAACTAAATTTGGCTTATGTATGGACTTGGGTGGGTTTTGTATTCATATATTCAATTGTACGTTGAAGTAAAGGTAGGCCTATTGTGTACAACGTCTGAGACTAAATTAGATGGGAATTACCATTATGCAATTGTAAATATGTATTTCTATTGAGTTCAAGTTTGTATTATATTTGTTAGGTAACGGTGATATCATTAATGACTGTAAGTACTAGAGAAATTGCCAAGAAGTTAATATGCATGTACACTCACTCTTATCGTTGCATTGTCCAGATTGATGAGATAGCTTGAGATGGTATGGTCGAAAAAGGTATTCCTCAACCAGACTTGCCATCTTACCACAAATGAACCGCCCTTATACTGGCTTTTAGCCAAAATGTAATTATTGCTTCACTGCCATTTCATCCGAAGTCATGAGAGAGATATCAGTTGTAATGTTGGTTGACTCAGGTGGGCCAGTTGTGTATAATTCAGCATCTGGTCTAATCAGAAAGTTGAATAAAAAGTTTAGGAGAGCCCTGATACACAAGTGTTTGTCCATTTGGTACTAGAGAGCTAGTGTCGTATGCAGCTGTATGTATTGAGACTGATGCGAAGTTAAACATATTTTGCTATTAGGGGTTATGTATAAATGTACATAATTATACAAAAACACTATTTTTTAAGAGTATCTATACCTGATGCACAATCTTATTTTACTGCCCGTTTATGAAGATTTACCAGCTACGTGTGTAATTCATTTATACTAGCCTAATTAGTTTGCTGCCATATCCAATCATTACTGCCAAATAATTATTTTACAAGATATAAAAACTACTCCAGGTAAGTTGAAATATTGGTTGACCAATTGTGAAAGCTTGTGAACTTCAGCAAGTGGTCTGATTGGCGCGGCAAGTTGACTAAAAACTACTTAAGTTTGAGCCTTCATGAACACTATACAAACCATGTTTAGATTCGGGATGGAAAAAGTTAACATCCCTTAAAGCCATATTATAACATTTCTGTAGAAATAGATTAGTATTTATTTTCCATAAAATGTTAGCTTTTACTGTTAGATATGTCCCTTTTTGAGCCGAACAAGTGAGGTAAAGCATAGAAGATTGGAATTTACTTCTAGCGCCCATGCATGTTACTCCCGCGGTTGTAATACGGTACGATCCTGGGGTGAGTGTGACTGTGTATCCCGCACGCCGTGTACTGTGCATACGTGTTCGACTAATATTTACATCGTGATAATAAACGCCGGTTCCATCGTTTTATTCAAAATCTCGGATTTTGACAAAACTACAGCACCTTAAGTCTTGATTTTTGCAGAGTATCTTTATTGACTAAAGTACATTACAATCGTGTAAAAACCAGAATTTAAAATTTTTTTGAGGGCGTTCTCTTCAGCAAATGTTATAATATGGCTTTAATGTTATATTTTCAGCTTCTTCTGTCAATATTATACTAAGATTCACACTGTGTAAAGATTATTCCGTAACTGTATTGAAGAAGGTCATTACCATATATAGCTGTATATATTGGGATAAAAACTTATAATTATATTTTGTTAGATACCCAGTCTAGCAAACACTATGATGGGGCTATGATGATGTTATTTGAGGATGCTACAGGATTGTTTTTTCAAATGAGGTTTTGTTACAAAAACGCTTGTTGTGCCACGTATACCAACTGGCCATGGATTTGAATTTGATGTTAACATTAAAGGTGGGTAACCTGATTGAAAATCTCATCCCCCACTTTACCTCATCAAAATGCTGATTATGGTATCAGACGAAAGCTCAAATTTTTTCTCATAAACATATTGAAATTTGGCGTTCAAATCGGTGTATTTCGAAGAAATCATCAAAAACTGCCGAATTAGTCAAAACTATGGTATACAATAGTTTTGGCTAATTCGGCAGTTTTTTGTTGATATCTTGGGAAATACACTGAGTTGGAACTTCTAATTTCAATATGTTTATGAGAAAATAGGGCCTTTCACTTGAAATCAATATATTACATGATCATGATGATTATCATTAATAAAAACACTGTAGACTACCAATATCACACTGTATAAATGTCGGTAATTCCATTAGGAATTAGTCACATTTACAAAAAAACATTTACATTTTCTTTTTGCATGAGTGCTTGAAAGGGATGACATTTTATGTTATACTTAAATTTTAAAGAATGTTATTTTCCAAATATATCAGGTCACCTTCCTTTAAGTTTATTATTTGAATTATGGAATAAGCAAAATGGCAAGGTATTGGCATAGATTACCAGATTGGGGATGGCGTCTCTGTTTAAAGGATGTACCTTACTAACGGTACGTGTAGAAGTAGAGAATAATAATTATGTGGACGTAAATTTATTCTATTATGTACAACGTTTGAGATTAGATGGGAATTACCATTAATATGATATTGTATTTCTATTGTGTTTAAGTTTGTATCATATTTGATAGGTACATTAATGAGTGCAAGTACTACAAATATTATCAAGAAGTTAAAATACAATTATTACACTCTTGATTCACATCAATTAATGAGATACTACAGTAGAAATAGGTATTCCTCAACCAGACTTGTCATCTTACCACAATGTACCGTCCTTATACGGGCTTTTAACCAACATGTAATAATTGCTTCACTGCCGATGTCATGAAAGAGATTACTGCCATTTATCTCACAAAATGTTAAAGTATATCCGAGTAGTTGTGGACCCAGGGTGGACCATGTGTATGACATTCAGCATCTGGTCTAATCAGAAATAATAAAAAATAGTTCAGATTTCACACCACCAAATAGAATTATATCGTTGTGCGCCCTTAATTTCACTTCTTAGAAAAACCCATGCATTCTCAATTTAAGCATTAAAATGAGCAGAAATTTGCATAATTTTAGCCAAATTTGGATTGGTCTCATGATTAGTAATATTATTTCCTGCAAGTGTACCACAGATGGGCGAGATCAAATAACTTTTAATAATTTTAAGCAGCCTTTTCTTTACAGAAACACTGGCATGGTTTTGCCTGTAAAATAGGCAATTCCCAGACATCGTAGACTTCGAGGGCCAGTCGTAAAAAATAATGACGGTCAACCTATATTTTTTCCCAGCCAGAGGGATCAGGCAAGGGCTGATTTCAACCATCATAGCTGTCGCTTAAAACTGAGTCGCTCCTGTGAAGAAAACATGACGTTTTCTTAAGGCAAATTTAGCACATATCTCTATGGGACTCTGATTTGGTGGTGTGAGATCTGAAGCGAGAGGTCTAATCGGCGCGGCAAGTTGTTAAGTTTGAACCCTCATACACATAAACCATGAATAAAATGTTTAGATTCGGAATGAAATAACATCCCTAATATATTGCCATCTTGTTAAGATCAGGTTCTGTACCAAGTTTCACACCCTGTCAAGATTATTCTGTTACTGTATATATTATTAAGAGAGTTATTACCATATGCAACTGTAAAATTGAGATACTTTGCTAGATACTGGGGCTAGATAGCACTATGATGCGGGCTATGATGATGTTATTTATGTATGCTATAGCATTGTTTTCTAAAATACGGTAATAACACATATCGTCAGCCTGCTCAGATAATTTCCTGTGTCATTTTTCCTAATTTTGAGAACAAAGTACAAAATATGGTTCACCCATGCATTTAAACATATTTATTCACCAATCTTTGCACAAGAACAAATGATAATGAGATAAGTTAAAGGGAATAATCAGAAATAATTCGGGTGAATACGTAACTGATGCATGTGCATGCTTGAACCATATTTGTTTACAAAAAATGACTTATCGTAGCAGAGTGACTATATCATATGGGTGAGCTTCCTGTTGCATAGTTACATTTATATATACTGTGACTGAGATGCATCATTATTCCTCACCGACACTATCCTCAATGTACTACCCATTAATTACGAACATCTTATGATCTAGCAAGGTATAGGATCTAAACTTGTTGTTAATGAAACCGAGATAAATGCTACTTACAATGAAAGAATTATCCCCATTTTCACCCGGTGTCATACTGATAAAACTATTCTTTTGCCCAGGTTTTGCAATAGCTGTGAGAAACTGAGAACGAAGGACTTCCAAGTTTGACAAAGCAACCTATTTTGAAAATCTGTAAAATTACTAACCGTTCAGCACAAAGTAATGTTATGCAGTATATTGCTGTGTCCTGTTCTTACTTCTACTAAATAGTCGATATCTATCGTTTATTTACGATGTTACGAAGCAATCATTGTATGGAATAAAGGATTTGCTACGCTTGAGTGACCTTAAACTATTCTTTCTTTGGCGGCAGTTTTGAAGACAATTATTGAGGCGTGTGAGTTTCATCACTTGAAATGCCGGCAGAGATGGATTTTCATAAAAGTATAGAGAAGGTTCGTCCTTAGTGTCACAGCATGCATTTATGTCCACAGTATATGGGCAAACCCACAGCTACGTAACGAAGAGGATCCTTGAGGAAGTTATATCCTCGGTAATAATGACATTTTTGGGGGAAAAGTTTGGTAAAAATCATATAAAAAGTATGTTTTTCAACCAAAATATCTGATGTCATATTGAAATGTTTCACTTAATCCCATACCAAGAATTATTTAGCATTGTAAGCTCTACATCTGTGCCAAATTTGGTATATTTCCTATCAAATAATGTAGGATTTCTCCAATGGTGACGATGGTGATAAAGGATCCATGTGTTATGATGCCTTTGCACTGTAAATTACACACATGCAGTTTTCGTCCATTTTCAGTAATAGCAATGTCACGCCAAAACGAATCAAGCTATTTCCATGAAAGTCACAGAATAAGTAGGAGACATGTGTGGCATTGTATTGCACTTATTAGAATTAGATACACTGTTGACTATATATTTTTGATATTTTGTTCCAACACGGTATAAATCATTCTGGGACACCCTATATTGGGATAAAACTTATAATTATATTTTGCAAGATACCCAGACTAGTAAACACTATGATGGGGGCTATGATGATGTTATTTGAGTATCTATAGCATTGTTTTTCAAATGAGGGTTTGTTACAAAAACGCTTGTTGTGCCACGTAGGGCTTACCAACTGGCCATGGATTTGAATTTGATGTTAACATTAAGTTTAGGTTTATTATTTGAATTATGGAATAAGCAAAATGGCAAGGGTTTAAGTTAGGGGAATATGTATTGGCATAGATTACCAGATTGGGGATGGTGTCCCTGTTTAAGGACATTCCTAAGCGAAGATATTGAGTTCGTAAGTTATGGTATTATAAAATTTAAAATTGGCCTTTAAAAATATTATTGACAATGTTGAGAGTAGGAATTACCTAGAAAAATGTCTCAAAAATTACAAGATGCCAGTTATATTCCGGTCTGAAACTATCAGACAATATTTTAAACGTTAATAACATCACAAATTCGCAACAAACCCAATGTGAAAAAATCTCCCCCGGCAGATTTTTGGCTATTTCCTCCTTTTGTCTCCTTTTGACATGACACGTCACATATTATCAAGAAATTGAAATACAATTACATTCTTGAAAGGGATGACATTTTATGTTATACTTAAATTTTAAAGAATGTTATTTTCCAAATATATCAGGTCACCTTCCTTTAAGTTTATTATTTGAATTATGGAATAAGCAAAATGGCAAGGTATTGGCATAGATTACCAGATTGGGGATGGCGTCTCTGTTTAAAGGATGTACCTTACTAACGGTACGTGTAGAAGTAGAGAATAATAATTATGTGGACGTAAATTTATTCTATTATGTACAACGTTTGAGATTAGATGGGAATTACCATTAATATGATATTGTATTTCTATTGTGTTTAAGTTTGTATCATATTTGATAGGTACATTAATGAGTGCAAGTACTACAAATATTATCAAGAAATTGAAATACAATTACATTCTTGATTCACATCAATTAATGAGATACTACAGTAGAAATAGGTATTCCTCAATCAGACTTGTCATCTTACCACAATGTACCGCCCTTATACGGGCTTTTAACCAAACTAATTGCTTCACTGCCGATGTCATGAAAGAGATTACTGCCATTTATCTCACAAAATGTTAAAATATATCCGGGTAGTTGTAGTGTTGGTGGACCCAGGGTGGACCATATGTATGACATTCAACATCTGGTCTAATCAGAAAGTTGATAAAAAATAGTTAAGCAAGAGCCCAGATACACACGTGCTTGTCCATTTGGTACTAGAGAACTAGTGCCATATGCAGCTGCATGTATTGAGACTGAGACGAAACTGTTAAACATATTTTGCTATGAAGGGGTTTGTTCCTGTAGAAATGTACATAATATGCAAAAATACCTTCCTGATGCACAATATTAATTTACTGGCCGTTGATGAAGATTTACCTAGCTACGTGTATATTTCATTTATACTGTCTTTTAACCAAATAATTACTTTGCTGCCATCCGATCTTTACTGCCAAATATTATTATTATATATATATTATTGTTTTACAAGATTTAAAAAATATGCAGGGCAAATTGAAATATGGGTGGACCAATTAGAAACTTTGCGAGCTTCAGCAACTGGTCTAATCGGCGCGGCAAGTTGTTAAGTTTGAACCCTCATACACATAAACCATGAATAAAATGTATAGATTCGGAATGAAATAACATAACTAATATATTGCTAGCTTGCTAAGATCAGGTTCTGTACCAAGTTTCACACCCTGTAAAGATTATTCTGTTACTGTATATTACCATATGCAACTGTAAAATTGAGATACTTTGCTAGATACTGGGGCTAGATAGCACTATGATGCGGGCTATGATGATGTTATTTATGTATGCTATAGCATTGTTTTTCTAAAATGCGGTCCTGTTACAATAACACATCGTCAGCCTGCTAAGATAATTTCCTGTATAATTTTTTCTAATAAAGTACAAAATATAGTTCACCCATGCATTTAAACATATTTATTCACCAATCTTTGCACAAGAACAAATGATAATGAGATAAGTTAAAGGGAATAATCAGGTTTGAGGTGATATTTCTTAAACTTCATCAGCAATTGGCATTCATCACTGCTGAAATACACTTGTAATGTACCAATTTTTTGAACATGGGAGGAGCTTAATAATAGGGCTCTTAAAAGTTGTACGTACTCAGAAATTTAAATGGCCCCCTGGGGTCACATGAAATTTAACTTACGGTACAAAAGCAACTGGGCGGATTCCTGGTTGTCCAATGAGCTCTCACGCTGTTTCCCTTTTTGTATAATAAGTTTATAGCATTTGGCCCCAGGGGACCATTCAAACTTCTGAGTGCGTACCACTTTGAAGAGCCATATTTTAAAAAATCTCCTCCCATTCTCAAAACGGCTGGAAGTGCAATTTATGAGTCGAATTGTGGAATAAGCAAATTGGTAAGGGGTTAAGTCCGAGGTTTAAGTAAGAGGATTTAGGTATTGGCATATATTACCAGCTGGGGATAGTGTCTCTGGTCAAAGATGTACCCCCCAACGCCAACGGTATTTGCAGAGGTAAAGAATATTAAGTTGAAGTAAAGGTAGCCTATGTACAACGTCTGAGATTAGATGGGAATTATTATTATGCAATTGTAAATATGTATTTCTATTGAGTTCAAGTTTGTATTATATGTGATAGGTAACGGTGATGTCATTAATGACTGTATAGTACTAGACAAATTGCCAAGAAGTTAATGCATGCACGCCCTTATTGTTGCAGTGCCCACATCTATCAATGAGGCGCTACAAAAAAGGTATTCCTCAACAAAATTTGCCATCTTGCTACAATGAAATGCCCCTTAAGAAGTTTAGTGAGATATTTTCTTAACCGAATGTAATGTTGCTCAGGATCAGTTGTGTGAAATTCAGCATGTGGTCTATTCAGAAGTTGATATTATAAGAGAGTTGCCAGCCCTAATCAGTCAGAATTAATAGGTAAATTTTCACGGGAAAATTTTCTGGACACGTGACACCCATGGGCGCAGACATATTAGCATTATGGAATGTGACCCCGAGCACAGCGGGTATTCTTCCAATGTATTTGAATAGGAAGAATTCCTCCTTTGGTGCAAAATAAGTTACTTGTCGCAAGTTAATAATATTATGGTAAGAGTTTCCGTAGATAAATATTTTTTTCCGTAGATAGATATTTTTGAAATTACGCTTTGATGATATTGTGAAGAAATTAAGATAACATAATATTTAATAAATTTGCAATGCACAAATTTCTATCAAAATTGCGGTCAAAAATACTATTCCAATTCAAAATTACTAAGACTTGAATAGCGAGGTCACCGCCGGGGGTCAGAGATCAGGCTCGAGGTTACACTCACATTGATCCGCATTGGTCACGTGTGCAGAAAACTGTTTTACATATTTTGCTATTAAGTTATTTTGCTGTCTAGGAAACTTAGTGATATAAAAACATTTTGGATTTTTGTTTGACGATGTGTAGGACGAAATATTGGAGTGAGTAAAATATTCACTTGGTTTTGTCAAACAAAAGTCCAAAATGTTTATTTACTGAACAAACCTGATGAATCTATTCAACGAATTATTGATATACACATTCTACTGCCCGTTATGACGATTTACCTACATTCCATTTATCAATGTTCATACTGCCTATTAACCAAACTGTTACTTTGCTGCCATCTGGCCATGCTATGATTACAGCCAATAATTATTTCACAAAATGTTTAACAAAATATTCTGGGCAAGTTGAAATATTGTGAAAACTTGTGAACTTCAGCAACTGGTCTATTCGGTGCGGAAAGTTGATGAACATAGTTTTAACTTAAATGTGCGACCCTCATAAATTACATAATTATGTATAATCGATGTGTAAGATGTTTAGATTCGGGATGGAATAACATCCCTTATATATTCTAAGCTTGCAACACTATGTAAGAATTATTCTGTAACTGTAGATATCAAAGAGGGTTCTAATATGCAGCTATATTGAGAATACCAGGTTTTGCAATATCTGTTAGAATCATTGTAGTAAAGTTGTAATTAAAGTTAGATATTTGTGCAGCTAAAGTTTGTTCAGCTTATAATTTGCTAAAATGAGACATAGTATATTGATATAGAATGACGTGCACGCAGTTGGGCGCAGCACTAGCACTTGACGCTAGTTGCGGGTTGTGTAATTCGTGGTTAACTGGGCGCGTTTATGTGAATTTACGCGAGCATAAGTTGGGACTTTATTGACTCGCGAAGTAACAAAATTTTCGCCAATTATAAACCGAACAAAATACCTAGGAAATGACAGTCATTCAGCCGACCTATACTTGATACAAATTGCAAAACTTCACTTTTATTACTATATAATTTGGTCGTAATAAATAATGAAGGTGGATTTTGGCCCTAAATTGGCTCTCGTGAAGAATACTCAAAAACTGCCCGAAGCTCGCTTTTTTTTAAAAATCAATAAGCCCTTCCGCAATTTCGAAAATCTTGAACTGCGCATCAACATCCGGGTCTTTTTGAGAGATGACTATCGAGCTTCCTCAAAATCTGTTAGGGTTGGAGACCATTGCCCACTTTGGCACTCCAACTCGTCTACGTCAGCTTTGTATCATTTTGGTGACCCCGGGTTTAGCTCGGCAATACACGGCAAAGGATAACGGGGAGCGAATCTTTGGTTTTGGAACCTTTTCCTTTGTTTTGACAAGAGATTCGCTGCTGATTTGTATTTTGACGAGTGAAACCATGGGTTGGAGGCTAAACCCCTGTTTTGGTACCAAAACTACGGTTACTGGTCCCATAATCCGGTCGTAGTGGGCGCCAACATTGATAATTGTGCTATAGTTCCTTTCCATTTCGCTTTGTTCTCCACCATGTCCACTGCCCGGAGAGGCATCAAACTTTAAGCATGTTCATTCCTTGATATTGTCTTTGCATCTTCTCTTTGCGTCTTCTAGCCTATCCAGTAGGCTTCCCAGCAAACACAAAAACGTTTTAAAAACGTTTTAAATAAGTTATATTTTGGCTTCTGGTTTAGGTAAAAACGTTTTAATAACATTAAAATGTCGGGTTATATAAAGGTCATGATAACGTTTTAAAACGTTTTGTACGAAAACACACTACAACAATATTTTTTAAATGTTTTCAAAAAATGTTATTGTAAACTATTTTTGCAAACATTTTTTGCCAAACATTATGTTAAAATGTTTGAACCCAGCAAACACAGAAATGTTTTTAAAATATTTTTTTCAAAACATTTAAATAACATTTAAATGTCGGGTTATATAAAGGTCATGAAAACGTTTTTAAAACGTTATTGAAAATATTTTGGGCAAACATTTTCGCAAAATATTTTTCAACCCCAAAATAACATTCTGTTTAGAATGTTTTGTATCAAGTTTTCAAGAATGTTTTTGGAATGTTATTAAAACGTTTTTATACCCTTTATATAACCCGATATTTAAACGTTTTCTGTAAAACATTTTCGTTTGCTGAGCAGTAGATTATCAAAAAATGTTTTGTAAGGTTATGAAAACGTTTTATACTCTTAATATACCCTTTATATATACATTTAAACGTTTTCTGACAACCTTTTATAACCTTTTGCGAATGATGTCGAAAACGTTTTGTGTTTGCTGGGTTGTCTTTAATTGAACGAAATACGTGGCCATGCCACCTCGGCTTGCTTTTCTTTACGTGGTGAGAAGTTCTTGATCTTGAACTCTTTGAAATTTATCTTTTCAAATTGGTTTCAACCGTTTAAGTGCAGCTATTGTTTGTGCAATCTGGTTTCGAACCTTCATCTGAGATGAATTTGTTATTGCCTCTGGTTACCTCAATCTCCTCCTTGTCATTTTCACACTGATCTCCGTGTCATATCTTTGAGATGCTTCATCGAAGCAACCCACCAAGTTTTTCAGTTCTTGCTTCATCTCCTGCTAGTCCGTAAATATCATCAGCAAAACTAAGGTTGAGAATGAGGTCCAAACCCTGGGATTCACTCTCCGATTTGTACCCCCTTTCTGTTTTCACATTGCCCTGGCGGCTTTCCCTTTTATAATTGTTTGATTTTTGCTTGCAAAATTGTACATTACATTCACTTGGTATTATGCTGAGTAGTTTTATTTGGTATTATATAATGGCTGGTAAATGAGTGAAAGCATCTGATAGAATTGCGCACTACATGGATGACTTTTTTACCACGGACGAAGCAAGCTATTCATCATGTTCGCGGTAAGTTTCATGTTTTCGGAAGTTCTGCGTTCCGTTCAGTGTCAATTATGTAGGTCATGCACCAAAGCCTTCTCAAAAGTAACGCACCGTAATAAATACGACTGTAGCTTCAGAACTAATAATCATATCAATGTTATCAACACAGACGTAGTGTTTTTAAAGAAACATATCCCAATTTAAAGTTGCATTAAATGGCGGGTTTTACATGCCACAATGCTTGCGTAAGAACCATTGATCGCTGAAGCAACTTTTGAATTTTTGTATTTTTCTTTCAAACACTACCGTGTTGCTAATATTGAACGATAATGAGGTATCAAAATGCACATAAGATTTGCACATATTTAAAGACAATGTCCATGTTATCACCCACTCAGGTATTTTTAACATTCAGCATCGTACTGTCGATTCGCCAAGTTTTGAGTTTGATTGTACGCAATATTCAGATGTTGTTTGCTTCAGTTTAGGCAATCCTTATCATATGCTTTAGTTTTCTTTAACGTCAATCCCAGATATGCTAGAGCCTTTCTACCTGGCGACATGAGGAAAAATGTTATTGTCGTCGCGTTTCTTTATTTCTGTCTGGCCAATATAATTTTGCGGATTTTTTTGAAGTCTGTGTTTCTATGTACAAGTAAATACAAAATCTATTGACTTAGCGGGAAGCGTGTATGTGGCAAATGCTTATTGTCATCCTTCAAAAGTCCAGCAGCACAACCAATAAAACATTGAAATCCATATCCTTATTCCGAATACATGATCTTAATATCCTATACAGAGGTGTGAATTTCTGAGGAGGTTTCCTGAATGGGTGACTCCATTTGAAATCTGCACCCCCTGTGTGGGAGATTAACATCATGTCTTCGTTTGGAAGCGTATGGATTTCAACTAGAACAGCTCTTTAGTTTCCCTGTCATGCTCCTTTTAGGTGGACTATGAAGTTTAGGTCTATAGAGTCTTTCTTCCTTTATACTGACTTTGGATTCTCTCAAACTTGCATTCGTAACGATGACTTCATTGATCAATAATGTTATGAATTACCCTTGTATTTACAGCGCTTTGTCCTTTAGTAAAGGCGCTTTATAAATGTCGTTTAATAAAATAATAATTTGCATAAAATATTATACACCATCCCAACATGCATTACTGAATATCGGTATGCCGCGATACTGTCGAAACACCATAGTCCAGCCATGGTGCGGAAATCGCTCTATAGTTTTGCGATTGCCTAGTTTGTTCTTCCAACTTTTCTGTTCCACTTTCTGTTGTTTCTGTATATTTGTTTCCTCTTCTCGCTTTCTTCAATAAGTTCGTCGATTGTATTCTGATCATCAGCTTCTTGTTGTTCCATTTCCTTTATCTTTCTTAAATAGGGGGCAATATTCTCAATCCGTTCTTTCTCGATTGCCTCGTGTTTCCTTTTCTCCTCGTTCTTTATATCTTCTTCTATCTTTGCGTACACGTCTGAAGAGTAGTGTGTACCACTATTTGATTCAATAAGGTTATATACCATACCAAGAAGCTCCCGAACCTGTACTTCGTTGTTCTTGCCAACCAGTCTATTGTTGAAAGCTATATATCGCCTTCTACATGCTTCTAGAAGTTCTTGCATGCAGACAGGAGCGTCTTCCGCAAACTTATTGATGCTGATCTCATCACTGTCAAGGTCATCTTTACGAGTAAAAACAATTATTGTGTACCTGTAAATGAAATGAAATAAACCACATTGACACCATTTATTGTTTTCTGGGTATATGTGCCCGTACGCCACAAATGAGCCGTAAAGTCGGCAAATTGTATTCTGAGTTACCATGGTTTCAGTGTAAAATATGAATAAAGGTCGTATTCATAGGTACCTCAAGTTGGTGCTACATGTATCTCATTTTCTAGTGCCAGTCAAACACCTTTTAAACCAATCAATAATCCTATTGTTGAAGAGGATAATAAGCTTCTACCTTCTCTAAGCGTCTATCAGAATCCGTCGGATAACGCTTTTTCAATGGGAAATTAACTTTGCTGCTTGGATGATGTCACGATGAGGTTAGCATTTATTCCGTATTGAAAAGCGTGTTCCGACGGACATGCACTCGACCGGCTTCCTATAGAATTCTTAAATAGCTCTAGTCTTTGTTTGCTTTGGCTATATCCTGTTCAAGTGGTGGGTTACAAAGCATTGTATTTTGTCTAGGTATGTATAACCAACAATTAACAATGAGAGGACATTCCTGAACCTCGTTGACTTGGGGATGGTTTGAAATGACCGCCAATTATGACTGTTTGATATTTATTACCAGCAATGTGAAAAAGACACATGTAGAACCGAAATAAGGTACCAGTTTTGTTGAAGGAGCAAAGTTCAACAAACCATAACCCCGCTTCTGGATATCGTTTCAAGTCAAATGATATACCATTTTAAAGCTTATTATATATATTTTCTAAACACGAAATAAACAAAAGTGACCGGTGCCGACTTTACGGCTGGTTTGTGGTGGACGGTCACATGTTAAGTGTTGTCTTTTTATAAACCATGTAAATGTAAACCTTTACCACGCGCGGTCCTGAAGATATTGAGAATTGCTAATAAAATGGAAAAAAAGTGCAAATAAAAGTATAATTAAAGCAATAATGTATAATATTTCTGATATTCTTATGTTGTTTTATAAACATTGTAATATAACGTATAGTTCTAAATCTAAACTGTCATCATTACATAAAAAGTCCAGCAACAATGAACATAAGCAGCTGTGCTTCCAATAATGACGCCTACACCGGCCCCATCATATTTGTAACGCATGTGGTAAAATCAGTTGATTTGTTTCAGATTTTTGCCCAGTAAATTTTCCAGTATATTCCGTGTTAAAAACGAGAAAATAATCAAAATTTACCAAAAAAATGATGTACGAAAAGAAACACCCCACCTCCTCGGCGACCGGCCCCACTGGATATCCAATGGTACCAACATGCGGCACCAGTAACATAAACAGCTCCAGCAACAGTGCCATCTAAACTATAATAACATGAAATGCACACGTCTCTTGTATTTTCCCGAATTTCTTCCCATGGTCATGGTGGTAGATTGTTTTTTCACGGCAGTGAAATGATGCCACTTGCCCCCACATCTCATATGCACAGTTTATCCCTTACATATCCTGTGTCTTGAATAGCTATATAGCCTATCAACCCTGTGGTTAAGAGACTAGGAAATAATTCCTAATATCTCATACCCTAGTTTGTATGCCTTTATCGAATCTTGCCCCACATAACAACTTGCTATTTAGCCCTTAAACCTGACAAAGAGTCTGTTTAGTGTAGGATTTTTTTTTATAAGCACGTTTGCAATTGGCTTATAGCTATCACATGCTGACAATACACATAACTGATTGGTTAATCAAAACTAGCAGGTCATGGCCAGGCCTAATCACAAAGTAAACATATCATCTGTATTAGAAAACTATGCAGCAGGCGATTTACTTCAGAAAAAGTTCAATATAACTACATTGCACAAAATTAAGTCCATTATCTATAATAGTTAATTGAATGTTTATTGACTCTTGTAATAACCCATGTGTATAAACCTGTATAATATTGGTGTTCATAAATATCCCTGACCCTGACAAAAGCTAGCAAGAGCAATGGCTGTGTAATTTGTTTACTTTAGTGATAAGGCATCTTGAATACAATTTTCTTCGTAGTTATAGCCAAATTTGTTTTTGTAGGTGGCTTAATAAAAATTCGTTTAAAAAAGGAATGAGGCGCCCAATGTGAGCTTGGTCGTGATGTGGTGAATTTCATGGTGTTTAGATTTGGTATTATTATCTCTTGCAAACCCGGTGACACCTCATTATAGAAATCAGACCTGCCGATATGTTGTAAGAGGGGATAGCCTTTTCCAGGCACGAATTGGGCCATATATAAAGAAAGTTTTGCTACTTTGCAACGCAATAAAAACATAAATGCAAAATGAGATCCTGTATAGGTGGCTCCCGAGGTGACTTAAAAATGCAAAATAAGGTTTTAAAAAAATATTGTTTTCCAGAGTCAAGACGCAGGTATCATTATTAAGCCTCATATCACTTATTTATTGTCGAATAAGTGCAGAGTAGGTTAGATGTGAATATTAAATGTTAGACCAAAGTAGCTCAAAGTACATGTACTATACTGTATACACCTGATCCGTGAACTTGTGTTTTTTAAAGACAAATTCTTGTTCCTTCTGCGATTGCCTATTTTGCTCTTCTAAGCCCTCTGTTCTTTTACCTTTTCTATAGCTTATTGTTTACATGCTTTCAGTATAGTTCTTGCAGATATAGTAAAAGCCCGAAATAAAGTTACTAGTTCACGCCTGAGGATCCTATCAAGCTCACCACGGCCTGTTTGGTTAGTAGCGAGTAAAAGGGCGGTTGGTTCATCTGAGAAAAGGAATCGCAGATAATGACGGACGGTGTCGTTACTTTAACAAAACAAAAAGCAACTTTTCCAGGCATTGTTAAGTTGACTATGGTGCCTTCATCATCAGGAGTGTCCTGTCACTGAAACTAACTTTTATGACGGTTTGCATGTTTTGAAGGTGCAAAACTAATCATAAGGCACGCTGTTTTTCCGCTGCGTCCAGTTATTTCAATCATCGCGGCAACTTGCTAACACTTGAATCGATTCTGAGTTTGATTGACAGGGGACTTCAGACGCGAACTAGTATCTTTATTAATTCCGAAATTTATCATATGCAGGGACGTCCTCAACAAACCTATTGATGCTGATCTTGTCAACTTATAAGGGGACAATTTGAAGAAAATTGTCAAAATGGGCTAAGAAGTACAAAAGGGCATACAAACATTAAATATCCCGGTGTCCAGAATCCCATGAGGGGGAGTTGCCCTATTTGCCCCCGGGTATTTGCCTCCATGACTACGCTACTGCTTACGAGTAAAAACAATTATGGTGTTACGTGTAAATGAAATTAGATACGCCACAATGACATCGTTGGCTGTTTCACGTTTATCTGATTATATTAGTATTTTGCGTTTAATTTCATCAGCGGTCCTGAAACATTGTCGATTGATGGGCATTGTACAATCCAGTAATCGGTAATTAGAGATAAGACCATCTTGATTTCATAGTTCGTCTCAAAGCCCCCGCAAGCATTAGTAAAATCGCCCTCTTTTTTGCGTGTTATTCAGGGTTTTTTTCCGCTGTTTTATTTTTTTGTCCAAATCCACCACACAAAAATCTCGCGTCTGATATCGCCAGTAATCAAAATAGTCTATATCGTAAATCTCAATAAAATTCTTCATCTTGGCCACAGTGTAACCTCCTTGAGAGATGAAAAGGTGGTATATTCTCGCTAAAAAGCTCGTCCCACAGATAAAAAAAAGTAAAAAAAAAAACCAAAACATCGCATTCCGTATTAGGTTTTAACTTGGGAAGGGCTTTGAGACGAACTATTAAATTAAGATGACCTATTAGTTAATTCGTCTTTTTAAGCAGACATTGAGTAAATTGCCAATAAAATGAAAAGAATATGTACAAACAACATTAGAATCATATTAATGTATAACATGTTTCGATTGTTTTGTCACACACAAAAAAATACGTTCCACTAAATTTTAAATGTATATTTACACAAATCGTATTACCGTTATCACTAACTAAAAAGTCCAGCAACATAACCGGCTGCGCTTCCAATAATTAAGCCTATCCCAGCCCCACTAGCGACTCCAATGGTGCCAAATGCGGCACCAGCAACAGCTCCCGTGAAAGCTCCAACCGTACCAGCTGTAGTTATGCATGAAGCACCACAACCTATTGTTTGTGACCGAATATTTTCCCTAGTATTCTGTTTTTCCCACTGCGATTGCCTATTTTGCTCTTCCATCTTCCTCCTTTCTTCTTCCTTCTGTTTCTCTAGTTTTTCGTGCTCTTCCTTATATTTCATCTTCTCGTTTTCGTCATTAAGTGCGTCGATTTTTTTCTGATTCTCAGCTTGTTTTTGTTCCATCTCCTTTATCTTTTTTCATATAGGGGGCAATTTTCTCAAGCCGTTCTTTCTCGATTGCCTCCTGCATCCGTTTCTCTTCGTTCCTTATATCTTCTTCTATCTTTGCGTACACGTCTGACGAGTAGTGTGTGCCGTTATTGGATTCAATGAGGTTATATACCATACCAAGAAGCTCTCGGACCTGTACTTCATTATCATGGTCAACCAGTCTGTTGTTGAAGGCCACATATCGCCTTCCACATGCTTCCAAAAGCTCTCGCATGTACCCAGGAACTTCCTCCAGAAACCTATTGATGCTGATGTTGTCATGATCAAGGTCATCTTTACGAGTAAAAACAATTATTGCGTACCTGTAAATGAATAAATAAACCACATTGACACCATTTGTATTTTTTCTACTGTGATCTGAATATTTTGTGTCATTGTCATCAGCGGTACAGAGACTTTGCAATGAATAAATTGTTTATTGTACACTAATTGGAAACAATATAGACATTAAGAGCTGAAATTAAGCGCAATTACTATAATACCTAGAAGAACTATACCAGGAAAGCTGACCAAAATTACAGGGTGTGTAATTGTTAGCGGTGAAGGGGAACGAACAATATGTGGCACACTGTGTTTGGTCATCCCGAGATGAGTACGAGCAACTTTTGCCCCACCAGGTACTTTTAATGATACATGGCCCGCGGAAAAAAAGCCTTCCGCGGGCCCTGTGATAAAACTTTTCTTACCTAAACATATCCTCTTTGAATACATTTTTAAGCAGTTTAACGGTGGTCATAATTTCTTCCGTAAAACGTTGAGTTGAGATGACGAAAATAAACGCATGAGGTCCCGGTGATGACAAAATCAAACTCTTGGTAACTTCAAGAAGCGTATCATTGTTTCGTTCCTCGGTGTCAAAAATGCCGGGGTATCGACAATCATTAGTGTCTTCCCTTGAACTATCTCTCGAACATAGTCGCTTTGTTTGGTGACTGATTTTGCTGTTGTTTTTGCTTTAAAATGATTCCTGCCCAGGATGCTGTTTGCAGTTGACGATTTACCTTCACCGGTGCGCCCCACGAGAATTAAACGTATTTCTGCGGTAATGAAACAAAGTATGACAAAATGATTGCTTAAACTTAAGACTCAAACATGAATAATACTAGGGGCACTCGCATAAACTCTCAAAAAAAGTAATTACCCTCCCCCCTTAAATAATGGCCATTATTAAAAAACGGGCTATTGTATTACAAATCTGTAAAATGCGTTGGAAGCAGAATATATTTCTGAGCATTTTTACACCTCATTTGTAGCAATTGTCTAAATATTAACGTCACAGCGTACATTTAAGGTAAATAAATTTGTGACTATTTTTGCATTTTTCTAAAAAATAATATCACACAGGTAACAAAAGTTATGTATATTATAGGGGCAAGGAATCCAGTTACTGCATTGGAATTTCAGTGACTCAAGACAAGCGGTACGTTATTTATGATAAGAAAAGAGGTACCGCTAGAATGTACCCCATTTCTTATGAACCACCTGTCTTGAATCACTGAAATATCAGTAAAGTGATTGGATTCATTGCCCCTATAATATTCATAACTTTTGTTACCCAGTGTGTAGTTATTTTTTTAGAAAAATGCAAAATTAGTCACAAAATTTATCAGGGGGTGTAGTATATGTACCACCTTAAATCAATGTAACCCAAGATTTGAAAGTTGCAGTAAAATCTATTGATTTGTATTCAGTATAAATATATTCATAAGTATATTATATCTGTGTAATGATATCTGAGTGTTTTTTGTATTGTTGTAAGTGCAACTTTCAAATCTAGACCTCACTACATTAAATTGACCGGTGTTTTATTGTTTTCTAGGCTATCGTATCAAATGAGGTGTCAAAATGCGCAGAAATAAATTTTATTTCCAACGCACTTTACAGATTTCGGATACAATAGCCCGTTGTGTTTTTTTAATAATGACCATTATCTAAGGGGGTAATTACTTTTTTTTTAAAATATGTTTAGAATTATGAAGAGCTTTCACGGTTGCAAAACCCCTTACATCCACTTTTGACTTTTTGAGAAAAACACCTTTTTTTAATTGTGCAAGTATCACTTGTTCGATTTGATTCATTTTGGTTTTGGATAGAGTGTTGATGAACAGAAACTAAAAGAATAGGTTTGTACAATTTTCAAGCCTTCCTATTTATTTTTATTATTTCTTTAATATCGCACCTTTTGTGGATGTAAGGACCTTTGCTACAAAATAAATTTACCCCTTTTCTAGCAACCTTTGCAATCAAATTTGAGCCCGTTTGTTTGCACTACTTTATGTAACTTGACTAATGCTTTCAAAATGAAAAAGAAAACTTGAAATATCTCATTTACTTTTTTAATTATGAATTTTTAATTCATTCATGAATTAAGAAAGATACGACCAATCAGAAAAATGGAATTAATCCATGATAGGAGTTGGAATAAAACTCCGCGAGATATTATGCAAACATTATATTTAATACAGATTTATTCTAAGCTGTTGAACTAAACTATAAAACTATTGTTTAACCAAATATAATAGAGATTATCCACGTTACTCATGTGTGACTTCTAACAAAATGCGCTGGTTCCCGTAGTATTCCTCATTCAAATCAATTCAATGCGCGACCTCGGAGTTACTTGCATGAGTCATGGTTGCACAAGCAGGTACGTCTTTTAAAAATCCTAAACAAGGTATAGACGAATCCAAATCCACGCATTCCTACACCTGACTAGCAGCCTTTAGTTAGGTAGCCGTCGGCTACAAT
Source organism: Amphiura filiformis (assembly GCF_039555335.1). Lineage (NCBI taxonomy): Eukaryota > Metazoa > Echinodermata > Ophiuroidea > Amphilepidida > Amphiuridae > Amphiura > Amphiura filiformis. The sequence goes on from NC_092631.1 coordinate 70,367,664, forward strand.
GCACCCAAAATGTGAAATGATTCGGCCTTGGCGGAAATTTTAAACTGCATTCCATCACCCGTTTTACACCTTCCGCGAAAACACAGGTAAACAAAAGAATGATTAAAGTTTACAACACAATAGGCCCTATAGTTCCCTTAGGCAAAACACACAGCTTCTACATGGTCTATTCGCTGTTGAAGTGACATAATCATGATAATAATCGGATTAACTACACCATATCCAACACTACAAATTGATGTACTTGCGAACAAAAGGACTTTGTATGAATAGATGCGACGGGATTACCTGCGGAATTATCTCTATTGTATATATTATTCTATTAACCCTCCTCGCCCTGGCATCTTCTTTAGGTGTTAGGCGGCTTTTATTTGCACAATGGGGCGCTCAAAACACCAGGTTGGTGCTAGCGGCTACCCAAAGATGGCCGACCAAATCCTGACCATGACTTGGCTCGTTGGTTTCGTCTATAGCAGTTGCTGATAGAATATGCAGCTTATAGAACACGGATAACCTTTATAAGCAGAAAACGAAATAACATTTCGCCTGTTTTATTCGTGTTAAAAAAAATCCATAATACATCGCTCGGAAACATGTTGCAGAAGGTAATTATCGCCATGAAAACATATTTGCTAATGCTTAGAGACGTTATAATTATAAACTGAACCTCAATATGTTTCAAAATTCTGGTTTTTGCACGATTGTAATGTACTCTATTAAACTACCATACCCTGCAAAATCCGAGATTTTGAATAAAGCGCAGGAATCCTCGTTTATTATTACGATGGAAATATTAGTCGAACACGTACACGATGTTCGCAACACAGTACGTACATGACGTGCGGGACGATCATACACACATCAAAGGACCGTGCCGTAGTACGACCGACGGAGTGATACGCATTGGCGCTGGTAATAAATTCCAATTTCCTTTGCTTTACCTCAGTTATTCGGCTCAATATTAAAAAGACATATCTGACAGTAAAAGCTAATATTTTATGGAAAAGAAAGACTAATCTATTTTTATGGAAATGTTACAATATGGCTTTAATCCCAGGATTTAATGCCAGAGAATCGCCATTCGGAGCACAGCAGTGTACTTTCTATAAAGTGTTTTAGAATGAAATAGAATTACGCTAATTTAATGCACGGACTTGGAAAGCCTAATTACCTTTCAGAAATATCCGAGTATGAGGGTTTTAATTGAAATATTTTTTGTGTATAAACTGAAGCATCCTATGTATGGACTATAAATATTAACTGTACATCACAATGATTCGTGGTACCCAATCGCGGTACAATTGATCTGATTTAGAAGGCAGAGTATTTATTTTGATTTTATATACGCCAATTCTTTATTTAGATTGAGTGAAAATGAAGATTGAAAAGATGGCGAAACATCTATGTAAAAATTACATACAATCCCGCAAAAGATTACTATTTCATTTTTATGGTAATCTAATCTTTTATTTCCTGAAATTAACTTGGGGTTAGAGTAATGAGATAATGTATCCCTAGCTATTACGTAAAAAGAAAGGCACGTGTGGCAGCCGACAAAAGCCTCAGTCTGATAAGTTGTACACAACTGTACATTATGTAAACGAAGAGTAAAAAAGACACTTGTGACAGGATGCATATAGACGAATCCAATTTCACGCATTCCTACACCTCAATGGCAACCATATTTGGGTCCCCGCATACTGCAGTTACTGTCCGTTTTCCTATACACAATACACAGTGCTCTCACCATTGACGCGTGACCTGTACAAATGATGTATGTTGGGAGAATGGACACTTGCCTAGTTAACATCACTGTGTGAAAAATAACCAGCCAATATTTTATTTATTCTCCAAAACTTCTAGCAAATATATTTCTCTAACATGACCTAAAATTACAGCTAGGTTAGATGTTCAGAAATGGTCGTACTTTTGTAAAATATGAGTGAGGGCAAGGCATAGCTAGCCAACTCCCCGTGTTAATTGAATGGAGATTTGACCGAAAATATTGGTATCGGACCGCTCACTTCTGAAGGATGCCACAAAAAACGGTAAAAGCTACATTTAAATTATTCTAAATAGGTTCTAGAAAATAAAGTTTTGTAACATGTCCTAAATTTTTAGCTAATTTAGGTGTTTGGAGAGGGTCGTACTTTTGTGTTTTAGGAAGGACATGTAAACGACAGATAACACCAAAAATATGAAGAAATTATTTCCAAACCGTGTTAAGTCAAAAATCATTATGTTGCTCATTTTCAAGAATGCTGGTTTACAAAAAGCACGACATTGTCTGATTTCGTGAACAAAGCCACACATAACATTGTTTCCTTTCGTTTCCTTTATAATCGGTTACCCAACTGAAGCTATGAATACCAGCTTTATTGCGATATCGCACATGAAAACAGTCACTTGTGCACAACCAGAGAAGATCCGATTTAATCAGTTGAGCTGTTTCAATGAGTGTTATCTTGGTTTAATAACTTTTAATGGGGTTAAGTCCTGCAAAGGTCGAGATGAATTCTACTGTAGACATGACTGCATCATGGTCGGCTCCATCTCGCCTAAAATGTGAAATGATGCAGACTTGGAGGGTATTTTAAACTGCATTATATCACCCGTGTTACACGTAGACAAATGAATGATGACAGTTTACAACACAAATGAATCTAACATCGAATTTTAAGCGGCTTTAATCCACCCAATTGGGCAGTCACAACACCAGTTTGGTGCGGCGGGGACCCAGTCAATGGCCGACCAAATCCTGACCATGACTTGGCTCGTTGGATTCGTCTATACCATACAGGCCAGTAATATATTGTTCCTTCATAGGAAAACTCTAGTCTATCTAGAAAACCCTAGGAGTGCGTTAGCATGACCATTAACCATCCACGTTGTTGTGCTATTTAGTGAGTCCTTTTTAGATGGACTAGGGTAATGCCGTCGAAGTTATGTAATAATTGGAATAACTACCATAGCGATAGATGTCTGCAATCATAGATTGAATACAATAGAGGTTGTGCATGAAATTATTGATTGGTTCCAAACAACAGATTTGAACTGGTGTCCTTCACAGTGCAGTCCATTCAAAAATGTTGTCATCAACCTATTTGATCGTAGTGCATTTGTTATATGTGTGAGACGAACTGCCGCGGCGCGGTAGATTGCAATCATGCTTTTGTTGAATGCATTTGAGAGTAGTCCGCCAAATTTACGGTATGATACCTCATATGCACAACCTCTATACCGCTCTTTTGAAATATACTATTCTTACAGGTGCTAGTGAATAGCATTTCTTTGAGGGTTCAATGCAAGGAGGTTAGGTATAGAAAGGAGAAGAAATAGATTACGTAACGCATATTGTTCCTTTGTGCCAATTAGAGTTTCCGCCAAGCTATTCATCGAGAGGTACCTTTTGTTCGAGACAAAGGGCTTCCGCCATTAAATCGTAACTGACCTGACAGCGTATTAACGCTATATAGGGAGGCCACTGTCAATAAGTGATCAAACAAAAGTCACGTGAAAGCGCCTACACTATCGAGAGGTACCGTTTGTTATAATACCACCCACGTGTGTGCTCGAGTTGTCGCATACATACAAAAGCACCATTTACCGTCGATATTCAGTATCGAAGTTACGTAATGTTACTATGTCAACGGGATCACGCGCTTGAGTTATGAACCACGATCGAAACAATCACCACACAAAGTATATGGCACTTGAAGGCATATCAAAATAGCGTGATCCGGTAACCAAGAGAATTACGTAACCACTTCGATGCTGAATATAATTATTTACCACCCATCTTAATTTAGGCGCCTCATTTAAATAAATTCAATAGAGTTGCTGATCGATTACCCGTAACAACGTGTCATTGCTGCCAGGTACATGTATAGGTCTATCTGTGTCACTTTCTATAATTAACTACTTCGCAGCTATTATGTTGTTATCATGGTTATAGAGGGTATGCAATACTACGTCACTCATGACAGAGTCATCCTCATTTAAATAAAGTTCTATCCTCCGTAAGGTACCACAGGGCAATTCGCATGATAATACAATAAAAAAGAGAATAGGTATGAATGGTTGTGGAATCGATCTAGAGACCTGTCCCTCTGTCATCTTAAGCTATCTTAGAACTGTCCTCCAACATGTCTGCCATTTCAATTGTTATATCGTTCCGGTTGGTTTATTGCATAGGGTCTATAGGCCTGTTCAATAAAATCAAATGGATTTCTTAATATCACGAATATCCATTTTAAAAGCCAGGTCCAATTGAGGGAGTGAAGGAGGTCGAGAGGAGAAGCGGGTGGGTGATCGAGATTGTAGAGGAGGGGAGGAAGACAAAAAAAAAAAAAGGAAGAGGGGGAGAAGGAGAGAGAGGGAGAAGGAGAGTGATGGAGTCACAGGGCTCTAAATTACATAGGCGTAGATCGGAGGTAGGGGGGATAAATCCCCCCAATATTTTGCCAGGGGGTGGTCGATATAATCATCCCCCCTCCCCAATATTGACGCCTGTGTGTTGGTTTCTGTCGAAATTAACCTCATATTTGGCCATTTTAGCCACAAAATGCCATTTTTGCCCAAATTTTCCCGCGCATTTGTACCATAAGATTCACTGTACCGGGTACTTTAAAAAAATCCACCCCCTCCCCTCCATGTCAAAAAGAAATCTACGCCACTGCTTAAGTGTGAGCATAAGAAAGAATAAGTGCAGAGAAAGGAAAAGAAAGGAATGAATAAAGAAAATAATTATTATTATAGAATCTAAGCATATAACAGCACTAGGCAGCTATTTAATGATGTCAAAAGCTTAATACATTATGAAATTAAAACACCCAGTCAGATATATTTCACACCTGCCAAACACAAGTCACCCAATTTCGATAACTGGACGTTGAATGTACACTCTCATGAATATTGATTGGCAACATTTTCCAATATGTCAGCGCTCAAATCGAACACAATAGAATAATAGACCCTTCAATGCGTTGGTTCAATGCATAAGTACCGCGTGAACGTTGTAGTGCCGGGCGATTGTATTCATCTATTGCTATGGCAATTAATCCTGTTACATCATCACTTCGACGGCGAATTAGGCTAGCCTAAGTTCTTGATCAGAGTTCCTGTTTCTAAGATAAGAAAATTGTACAATGTGACAAAAATGTATAACTTAGGGAGTGTTCATTAATACTTTGGTAGGGGGGGCTGGTCTAACTCAAATTTTTCACTCGAAAACTTTTTTGACCCCCCCCTCGATGGACCGCTAAACTTTTTGACCCCCTCTTTTGACAGACAAAACTTTTTGACCCCCCCCTTATCAAAAAAACAAACATACTTAATAGTGTTGTTTCCAGTGGTGTGGTATCTGGGTCACATGTCATTGAGGGAGGCAAATGTTTGAAACATTCCCAGTGGGAAAATTGCGCATGAAATACAAGTTTTCATTTTATACTTAATTTAGATTTGTCCCAAATCATGGTGTTTATCTGATTTTACATGGATAAATGAAATAGAGGATTTATTTGGAGGTTCATAGGCACATCAGCATAATTTGGATCCGTGGCTATTATGATAGTACAAATGCACGCGAACCGCGCAAAAAAATTGGCCATATTGAAGCTTGAATGGTCAAATATTGTTAAAATTGGAACTAATTTATGCAAAAAGCTAAAATGGTCAAATATGAGATTAATTTGGTCATGCAAAAAGAAATCCAATTTATTTGCAATATTTTCTTGATTTAGTTGTATTTTGGTCAGATTGGTACATAATCATATCTTTGTCTACTTTGAAGAGATATAAAATTCTATGATAAAAAGTGCCAGTATTTCTTAGACCAACCCAGATGTTGCATGTTGCTGATCATCTTTAATGTTATATTAATTAATAGATATGTGTACACTAAGCAGGATTTGAAGGTTTGGGTGTGTATATTCAAAAAACTGGGTGTGTAAGATTTGTGTACAAAGTATAGGCCATGTGAGCAAAAACTGGGTGTGTATTTACAAATTTTGGTGTGTTAAACACTCCCTACACAGCTGGCTGCCTAAGCCCTTGACCCTAAGTGCCATTATTTTTTCAAACAAAAGCACTGAAAACCAAAACTTGCCCATGTTAAAAGTGATATAGAGAGTCTCAATGCGCGCGAAGCTCGCAAAAATTTTGGGTTTTGAAGAGGAAAACTTTTTTGGCCCCCCCCTTTCCTACCACCTAAAACTTTTTGGTCCCCCCTCTTTTAAGGTCCAAAACTTTTTTGGCCCCCCCTCCCTTTTTACCAGCCCCCCCCCACCAAAGTATTTCTGAACACTCCCTTACCTGTGCCTGTTGTTGGGTGTGCATGTTGTATATTCTGCAAAAGAAAAAAAACACGTTTTTTATAAATACCATTAAAGAAAAACTAAATTATCTTCCTTGTTTTGAGAGCTGCATGTACATTGTACATTGTACAATAGCTATTGCTATAGCCTTGATTTTTTAGTCTCATTTTGTTTTGCGTTCACAGAACGTTTTAGAATTTAGCACATGTTACACACAGGCATTAATTTTGTCTATCCCAGGAGCAAACTGCCTGTCAAAATAACGGGTAGCAAGCTAACACCCTGCCGCCTGCCACCGAATTTTGACGGCCCGCGAGACTCTCTGAGATATAATCCTACGATATTTTAAATTGAGTGTGGTCATTTTTTTTTCAAACCTTACTTTTTAGCATATTTGTAATATTTACACATGACCCAAATTACACCAAATTCACACCTCCATTAGAACATCACAGTTAAGTGACTGAGATACATGTAGTAAGTAAGTTTTGCCTCATTAGTTTGGCATAAAATGACCAGAAAACATTTGGGCAAATAATGGTATAGAATTATTAAGGCTTTAATAAGGAGCATTACTATTGAAACAAAAAAGTGCGTGGTACAAATTAATCGGACTATGACCCAGAACAGGCAAATATCTGAATTTCATGGCATTGGCAAATAATATGTCAAAATGTTGACAGAGAATGATTCATACACCCGGGATTTATGTATATATTAGTTTTTCAAAAGGTTTCAATGGGTACTTGATTCATGAGAAGAAACTTGAATAATTTCCTTTGTATTTTAGCAATGATCCGTGAATTCTGTATAGCCAAAAATTAAGTTCATTAGATGTAGACTTAGCTCCATTAAATTTAGTTTCGATGATAAAAATATATATTGAGCGACTTCCTCTTCCAATTTTTTTTGCAGTCATCAAAGTTTCAAAATTCATAACTATAGATTTGGGCCAAGGATTAAAGACAAGCAAACATGCAAACATATAATTAATTTACATAATTCACAAAATTAATGTCTGTAAATGCTTTTAATAGTGCACTTTGAAAATAAAAATGTGCAGCCCGTGCAGTTTTTTATTGTTTTATATTGATGAGAATGACACTCTCATCATCAATGACAGATGAATAAATACGTTCACATCATTCCCGGTCAAATAAAAAAATGCAAACAAACAAACAAAAAGCAAAAAAACAAAACAAACAAAAACAACAAAACAAAGATTCAAAATATTTGCTTGTTTCCTGTGTGTTAATTACTTAAAGTATGGTGTGACTGGTTGTAAAATGTTTACCTATTTCACAGCGGTCTTAAAATTCATGCATAATTATTAAATAAAATAACGAAAAGTAAGTCGCAAATCTCATTCGACCCTCAACATGTTACCGGATACTGATCTTTGGAATTATATGCATATCACTGTAAATCTGAGTAGTAGAAAGTTGCTTTTACTCAACATAGGTTGAGTAAATAGTTTGCTCTGCTTTTTAGTAATAACAATAATAATCAAACAATACCGGAGTAAATGTGTTACTCAATTAAGTTGAGTAAACTTTACTCAGCTAGAGGGGTTGTTCCCTTTTAACTATATCCAAAAGAGAACGATTTTACCCAGTAGCGAAAATTTCTTTTTTACATAGGGGGTGGTGTTGAAAATTTATCTTGAAGTATAATGAATCCAGCAGCTTTTGGCGACATAAGAAATTTATGGTACAAATAAGCGCGAAGCGCGAGAAAATTTTGATATATTGACGCTAAACTGATGAAATATGGTATAAGAGTGGAATAAATGCGCACGAAACGAACAAAAACATGTCTTTTAGGTTAAAATGACCAAATATGAAGTTAATGTGGTCAGAAACCCACACACTGAGGGGATGGACCTGTATGTGTGTAGACTATGCCATAGTCGAATTTTATTAAAAATATGTTATTATTAGTCATGATGAACCCATTTCGTTGAACTCTATACTGATGTTTATTAAAATTAAAGTATTCAATAGTAAAATGGTCATAAAGAGTTAAAAATATCAGATGATTAGTGACAATAAAAGTAATTGAATGCAACATTATCTTGCATAATTATAATGGCTCACTTTAATACAGAACAATTCTGATTTTGGAATCTACCAGTTTATTGATAGCGAACCCCGAAAACATGGGAAGCTAACAAACAGAGGGAGTGGCATTTTTCTCAAAAACTAATAACATACTGATAACAAAAGTTACGTATAATATAGGGGCAAGGAATCCAATTACTACACTGGAATTTCAGTGACCCAAGACAAGCGGTTCGTTATTTATGATAAGAAATAAGGTACCGCTAGGATGTACCTCATTCCTATCATATAATACTGAACCGCTTGTATTGAGTCACTGAAATTTCAGAGTAGTAATTGGATCCCTTGCCCCAATAATATACATAACTTTTGTTTTCAGTGTGTTATTATTTTTTGAGAAAAATGCAAAAATATGCACAAATTTACCACAGGGGTGTAGTACCCCCTTAAATGTAATGGCCAGAGTATGCAAAATGGGCAAGTGGACTACGGAGAAGTCTAGTATGTGTGTAGCACAATGTAATGTGTAACAGACAAAAAATAAACAGCATAGTCAACAAGTTCTGGCAAGACAATAAACATGATAAAGCAATGTAAATATCTCCCGAAATATCTCCAATTATTGCGCATGAAAGGGGAATATCGAAGGTGTATAAATAATAATTTATTTGGACAATAACAAATTATCTGATAACACACCAGATGGCTATCTGTATATTTCTGCAAATAGTATTGATTTCCCCCATTCATGTACTAACTGGAAATAACGTTGTCGCTTAAGGTAATGTCAATGATTCGCTAAATCATTAAAATCTAATAGATTTTTGCACCTTTATAAAGAGAATGGCACAAATACTGGTAAAACGACAGCATATTAAATGGATAAATGTCATATTTTGGTTTGGGGAGCTTTTAAGGGATCTAAAATGAGCGTTTATTGCGTTTCGATAGTATTTTTTGTGGCACATGAGAGCACCTCAGACCTATCGAATTGTATTCTGAATACGAAGCATGTCTTTCTGATATCAAATAATTTTCATTTTTGAAAATCACAATATAATACAAATTTTATGACAAATTATAAAATTTGATATTTTTGATTATAACAGTCCTCGAAGTAAATTATATAAATCTAATGATATATTCTTAAAGTGTATGTAGCAGGGAGGAAAAGCCGACGGTCAATTGAAAATTTTGACCTTTCCTATTGAAGATATGGATTTTTTTTCCAAAAAGACCTATTTTTTTTGGTGTTTTGGGAAAAAAAATCCATATCTTCAATACGAAAGGTCAAAATTTTCAATTGATCGTCGGCTTTTCAACCCACCTACATACACTTTAAGTATAAATCATCAGATTTATAAAGTTTACTTCAAGTACTGTTAAATATCAAAATATCAATTTTAATGATTTGCCATAAAATGTGTATTAAATTGCGAATTTCAAAATTCAAAATTATTTGATATCAGAATGACATTCTTCGTATTCAGAATGCAATTCGATATGTCTGATGTGCTCTAATGTCCCAAAATAAATACTGTCCAAACGTTCATACCCCAGCCCTTAAATTCAAACAAATTTCATGATACGCGTCATCTGCCTGTCAATAGCTTTTTTTGGTCAACATTCGAGATTTTGAATAAAACGCAGGAACCGTCGTTTTATTATTACGATGGAAATATTAGTCGAACGCGTAAACGATGTGCAGAACACAGTACGTACATGGCGTGCGGGCATGCCGGCAGTCGTGACATATCACAAGAACCGACACGGCTCACATTCGAATGAATGGCTCACATTGGCGACATATGCACTGTCTGTTTAGGCCCAAATTAAAAAAGGACATATCTGACATGTATGACAGTGAAAACTAATATCTTATACCAAAAAAATACAACTCTATTTCTTATGGAAATATTATAATATGGCTTTAAAGTAAGCTAATGCGTTTTCATAAACTGATATGACAAACACCGTGTTCCCTATAAAAATGGAAATCTACACGACGTATCAACTTGACGACACGATTCCTTACCTTTTACGGGTCATTGGTAATACTTATTATAACAATGATTGCACCAAGAATGGCTTCCACAGCGACAAACTTGTTCTCCATGTTCGAAAATTATTCACTGTTCTAAACACAAAATAAGCATGGTATATTGGTTAATATAAAATATTATCGAATAAATTTACTTTATAATGTATAAAGCATCAAAATTAATTTTGACTTTAACAACACATTTTAATTTATATCAATCTACGTACCTTCTAAACTGTGCATGTATGGAAAACTAGCAACCAATCGTCTTACAATAACTATCAACTGGGTTATTAAAGCTTAATACGGTTGCATGAGAGACAGATCAAGTTGCATGAATGGTAATGGAATGCCCTATACAATGTACGTGTATATTATTACATGAAATAATATAATGTACAGGGACTTTCCACTTTGTTATGTACACGTACGTTTTGGGGAACAAACCTAAACATCGATGAAGCTCCAGGCAATAAACATAACGGAAATCATAGGCGTGGTATACATGTCATTTTATGATTTTCACATCATGCAGTTATTGTTAACTACATGTATGCACACAACACAGGGGCACTCACAATAGGCAATTGAACCCTACTGGTAGCGCTGTGTTGTAGCTATTGGGGATGAACTAGTTAGTATCATATATCAAAAAGTATAAAAGCTATGATTTTAGTACTTTCTCTATGTTTCAATTACTTATTCTTTTCCAAATATCTGAATCTTCAACCCGGTACAAGCTTTAATAACGGGGGAACATACATTTTTATTAAAAAGAAATCCTACCATCTATCCAAAATCACCGGGTTATTCCAATGCACATTTTACTTCACCGGGCAGCCATTTTTTGATCGTATTTTGAAGATTGGTGTCAAATTTAGTACTTTCTGTCAATCAATTATGGCTTATTCTCTACATGTCAATCTTTAAATAATTGGCATAGTCCTTATAATAACGGTGGTCCGCCTTGATGAGTAAATGACAGCAAACAGCTGCAAACCAGTGAAAAATATCCCAAAACTCGGTCAGTGGAGCTCCGCTCGTACATGTCAATAGAGTCATTATCGATTGGATTAGTCGTCCGTAGCGGACAATTCGGTCGCTCATTGGATCAATATTATCAGGTGGTAATAAATTTGCATTGGACAATAGATTTAAGAAATAAAGGGTAATGCATTATACTTTACACCCAAATAATGTGTCCGAGGCAGTAAAAACGTAAATAATGGGTGAGGCGCAGCCGAACCCATTATTTAAACGTTTTACTGCCGAGGACACATTATTTGCGTGTAAAGGATAATGCTGCACCCTTTATTTCTATTCTATTACCAGAAAATATTGCGATTTAAAGAGAAAATATCATTTTTTGGCACAAATATTAAGTTGTTTACTTCAAGGTGGCGCACGTACGCGTAAGTGACAGCGCGTATCGCGGAAATATTGCACGCGTAAGCAAGCGTAATGCTGTGCGTAGAATGTGTTATGGCGCTTGACCCATTATTGCAGAATAATGAGTTCTCACGTGACGCGTTTTAACAAATCACAGTGCGCGATTTTGAATAATGGGTCGTAAGAGTAATAGAATACTATATAATGGTTTAGTACTGCATATATCGGTTTAATCTTCAATAAGCGGGTTTATGGCTGGAAAGGTCACGGTGAATTCGCCGTGGACGTAAGTGCACTATGAGAGCCATTTAACAACCATACCATATAAGGTCCGGAATTACATTAGGCCTATAAACATAAAGCCTGTGAGACAAAACTCATTTATTGAGGTACATATAATATTGCGAGCGCAGCGAGCAGGAAAATCTGCATATTTATTACCTAAGCCTTTTTAGAGCATTTTATCTAATGGGCGCACCATGAATGTGTGCCAAAAATCGCTTCCCCCACCCTCTAGGGTTGCCAAAATTGTTTTCCCCCTCTTGAGTGGCCAAAAATGTATTTCCCCCAACTTAACCCTCCCCAGGGCTCATAATAATATTGCACAGCTCCTTATCAAATCACAATGTTCAAGCATGCATTTCTGTGTGCGGCCCATACACGATCACCTTTATTGAGCAATATCTATTACTGTGCATATTACTGATAATGTGTTAGGCGATATTATTGCATTGCGCAATATATTGAAGAGATCTAATGCGGCCCATACACGATCAAAATATTAGGGGTGGTGCAATAATTATGTGTACCCCCGGGGTGGTGAATTCTCAAAATGGTCTGCCAAAATCGAATGCCCCCCTTTGGCCGTGCCAAAAATCTTTGCCCCCCCCTTTCGACGTGCCAAAAAATGCCCCCCCTTTGACGTGCCAAAAAATCTTTGCCCCTCCCCCCCCCCTTACACATGCAAGATTTGGGGAACCCGAATTTAAAACCTTAAATTGTCTTATCATATAATGCGAGCGCAGCGAGCAGGAAATTTTGCATATTTGAACGTGTTCCTAACGTTTTCCTATACGCCTTTTTAGGGCGTAATATAGAAACGGTACCCAAAATATCTGTGCCAAAAATTGCATGCCCCCCCTTTCGACCTGCCAAAAATCGCTTGACCCCCCCTTTGACCTGCCAAAAATGCTTGCCCCCCCCTTTTGGCCTGTCAAAAATCTTTGCCCCTATAATTCACCACCCCAGGGGTACACATAATTATTGCACCACCCCTTAGTTAAGTCAAAAACTCAATTTGGTGACCACTCTCTGGCTAGTAAGGTTTGACGATTGATTCGACTTCTATGGACCATTTAGAAACAAAATAGCCTCCATGAACCTCGCAAAAATCCCGGCATTTTTCGCTAGAGGCCAAAATCCAAAATGGCCGCCGCCACCATTTTGAAAATGTAAGTTTTGAACCAGAGAACCTATAATCATGCACAAGAACACTTTTTCGGATATGTCTAGTACAAGGATTCCGATTCTGACATTAGTTTGACATTACGACATCATTTTCACCCAGAAATCCAAATTGGTGGCCGGCACCATCTTGAAAAATTTAGTTTTGAACCAGAGGACCTAAAATCGTGTACAAAGACACTTTTTTGCATTAGTCGACTACAAGGATTTTGAATCTGACATTTTTAACATACTTTAACTTTAACATTACGACCTCATTTTTACCCAGAAATCCAAGATGGCGGCCGCGGACGCCATCTTGAAAAAAATAAGTTTTGAACCACAGTACCAAAAATCGGCTAAGCCGACCGTAAGAAATCCGAATCTGACATTAATTTGACGTTATAACATAATTTTTCGCCCAGAAATCCAAGATGGCCCCCATTTGGTAGAGCATAAATGTGATTTTTGAATGAGAGCAGAAGCATAAGTGTGTCATTTCCGCCTTATCTGGGGTTCATGTCCCTTATATGGGGTTTAAACTGCCTTAACTTGGCTTTACATCCCGATGACGATGACTGCAACATATTTGGCAGCAGAGGTATCAGCTTGTTAGGCATAATTGCTTTTGTACCAGATTACCCACACAGGTTCTTCCTGGTTGCGCTGAATTTGCTCGTTTGGAAACAGAAGCAGAGACCACACAGATAAGACAGTTGCTGGTATAACCACACAGATAAAGCAAAAACACAAAATGAACACATTGAGCAACGACCAAGGAGGAGAATGTTGCTGTCCTCACACATATCATCAACCATTTCAGAAAGTTTGTTTGCAGATGAATGTGACAAAGTGATCAAAGTAATTATGCCTGACGAAATCCAATAAGATGTCAAAAGAACCACGGAGATCGTCTAAAATGAAACATTTGCCCAATTTCTTCAAGACAGAATCACAACAGGAAATGTGAATTTGTAGGCTCCAATGAAATGCTGCAGCTCTATGTGGTCATCAGCTGGGATGAAAGTGAAAGTCAATGTTAGCGATCAGCTGGTATAACTCAGGGAGACTTGGGTACTCTTTGATCGCTTATTGATTGTCTCGAGAGCACGAGATATTGACTTCAGAGAGGCGGTTTACACCAATGAGTGTTCAGTTGTACCAAGATCTTTGTTTGCAGGTGTTGGTTTCTTTCTTCATGCTACATTCAAGACTAGCTTAAGGTAATTAATCCTTGGTACCGAAGATAATACATACACTGCCTATAATGGATGGTGAGACTGCTGCACAATCTGATACATCTGCTGAAAAATGTGTTACATTCATAGCATTGATGGTATGGCAGAGGTTTTGGCAGGCGTTGAAAGAATGGTACTGGCAAAAAGTACACTGTATGATGAAGTGCATTTCGTGTTCGATCGCATTGACATCGGTGAGTCTTTGAAAACATCAACAATTAGAACGACTAGCCAATACCAGTTTAACAATACATCATTTGCCAAGACGTGCATGCTGATATGCTTGCGCATGTGAAGACTAAAGATGAACTACATATAATATAGGTAACAAAATCCTTTCTAAAGGCAAATGGCAAGTGTCTTGTTATTACTTGGCGAGACCCAGCAAAAGCCACACATAGAGAAGTTGAAGGTACTAGGTCTCTCTAGCTCCCAAGAAAAAGCAGACACAACGCCAATTTTACATTGTATTAATACAACAGCAAATGGTGCCATGTCTCTCAGGGTTTATTCGACAGATATCCTCGTCCTAGCCATATAGACTCTACCCAAAAGTCTGTAAAGATACGTCTTTGGTGACAGGAGTTGCAGAAAACGTAGTATATTCCGCTTGCGCCCATCTACAATATGCATTGGTGCTGAGAAGGGAGCATCTCTTTCTGGATTCCACGCACTATCGGAGGCATTGGATATGCTCGCAAGGCAAAACTACCAGCAGCTTAGTTTTGGCAGGCGCTGAAAGAACTTGACTCATAATAGTGTATGCATTTTCACAACTTGGTGTAGCAGAAAGACCATCTGATGCAATCATGTCTGCTATTGAAGCATTTAGTTTACAAGTTGTATTTGCTTCACACAAATGTAGCAGATGTTAGGCAAAGGCTCTTGAAGAAGAGATAGGCGCACTCAGAGGGTCGGCCGCCATCTAAATACCAGCTATCATGAGAACGCACTACCAGACGATGATATGGTACACTAATGTCGTTCGAAATCCAGAGTTGACCTGCAGCATTATGGCTGGGATGATTTCGGGAAATTCTGCAGTAATGACCACATGACAAAATTGACAACTATCGCTGCAAGTGTCAAAGAAATGGACTGAACTATGGCTGTTCTATTGAGTCAGATGAATATGAGAATAAGAAAATGTGTACCTATAAGATGATAAAGATGATAGTTGTAATGAACTATAATGTGTATAACACTGTTTTAACAGACTTACTTAAAAAACAAGTTCAGTATTAAGGAAGTGTTCAAGCGAAGTAACTTGCACAAATGACTTAAAAGACATGCCTTTTCAGTTGAGTAGTAATTTACAATTATTTGAGCAATTCTCATGAAAGGTAAAGAACTATATACGACATTTAGAGCCAGAGTCATTGTTGAAAATAGACCATAAATGGCCGCCATTTTGAAATTCCAGATGCCTGTTAATCTCATTGTACCCCTAGCAATCTGGCACCATGTTTTGTGAACTTGCTGGTATTGACAATGTGGGTATTACCGCTAAAATGAGACTCATAAGATATTCGCAACTCAAGTTATAGTAAAAAATGTTAAAATGGCAGCCATTTTGAAAATCAAGATGGCTGCCAGTCTTATTGTTCCCCTAGCAAGCTGGCACCACGTTTATTGGACTCCTAGGTATTGGAAATGTGGGTATTGCCACCAAATAGGATATTCGCAACTCAGGTTATAGTAAAAATAAATATCAAAACGGCGGCCATTTTGAAAATCAAGATGGCCGCCCTCTGCCACACCTCAGATTTTTCCATCAAGACTTTTCTTGCTCTTTGGGACCTATGTAAGGTATCTAGGTGGGATGTTTTAATCATTCAAATCCCACGGCTGACCACAGTCTCCCTGTAATGTATTCACAGGTGAACAGCCCAACAGTTAGTTGGCCCAGGTTGGTTAATAATATAACCACAGTAAACATTACGGTAACCAACCAGTTGGGCAAAGCATGTTGGGCAAAATACAACCAATAGTTGGTTAAACACTATGAATGGGAAGTTCATTTCACTGTTTACATTTTAACCAATATGTTGGTTAGTTCAGACTCAGGTTAAATGAGTACACAATTAACTACAGTTGGAGACGTATGAAGGTAGGAATTTATATTATAAAGTATATCAGCTTATATCATTTTATCGGGTATAACACTTAGTTTAAGTGTGTGTGAGGCCGAGATTTCGATCAAGACTTACGATGATTTATCGGCGACAACTCTACCACCACAACCGGTAATCTTACAGTCCGTGCCGCTAATTGTGCTTGTGGCCAGCAAGCGGAAAATTCCCTGTGTGCGTGATCATGCATGTATTGTATATGATACACAATACATGCACAAGTTAAGCTTACCGGTTGTGGTGGTAGCTGTCGCCGATAAATCATGATCGTAAGCCTTGATCGCAGTCTCGGCCTCGCACACACTAAACTAAGTATTATACCCGATAAAATGAAATACTTTATAATATAATTTCCTACCTTCAATTCAAACGTCTCCAATAGATCTTGAAGACTCCAATTTGCAGTAAGCCACTCATCGGCCATCTTGATGTCTGCAATGCATTTCTGCCCAACACAAATGACCAATCACAGTTCGCAAAGGAACACCATGTGACCATGGTTGGGCAAAACCATACTTTGCCCAACTTTATTGGCGGGAAAAGAATGCTCTTTACCAAGGTTGGTAAACTTTTAACCAACATTGGTAATTTTTAACTCTGAATTCACCCAACCTGTGTGAATGCCATATTGACAGGTTTGACCATTCATGTATTGTATTTTGCCCAACTTCAAGAATCTTAACCATTGTTGGGCGTTTTTTAACCAACGGTTTTCTGCCCATTCATTTTTTTTCTGAGAGTGAATGGAAGATTTTGTATCCATTCTTGTATCTAGGGTCTTGGATATTGATCAATAAGATTGAACGTGTATGGGCCGCATAATGCGGCCTATACACAATCAATTTGATTGATCAATATCAAAGACCCTATAGACGAATCCAAGTAGCCAAGTCATGGTCAGGATTTGGTCGGACATCTTTGGGTAGCCGCTAGCACCAACCTGGTGCTTTGAGCGTCCAATTGTGCAAATAAAAGCCGCCTAACACCTAGAGAAGATGCAAGGACGAGGAGGGTTAATAGAATAATAGCTAATAATATATATAATGGAGATAATTCCGCGTAATCCCGTCGCATCTATTCATACATATAGTCCTTTTGTTCGCAAGTACATCAATGCATAGATACCGCGTGTAGTTAATCCGATTATTATGTCACTTCAACAGCGAATAGACCATGCTGTGTGTTTTGTCGAAGGAACTGTATTGTGTTATTCTTTTGTCTGCCTGTGTTTTCGCGGAAGGTGTAAAACGGGTGATGGAATGCAGTTTAAAATTTCCGCCAAGGCCGAATCATTTCATATTTTGAGTGCATTGTAGCCGACGGCTACCCAACTAAAGGCTGCTAGTCAGGTGTAGGAATGCGTGTATTTGGATTCGTCTATAGATGTACAGTGGATACAAAATCTACCATTGTGCACTGTACACACGAACATCAATAGTAATTTTATTGTCCAACCGTCAATAAAATCAAACTAGGTTAGATCTCTTCAATAATAATTATTATGTATCCAATCCTGCATCTAGGGTCCCCAATATTGATCAATCAAATTGATCGTGTATGGGCCGCATAATCTAGTTTGATTTTATTGACGGTTGGACAATATAAATATTGTCCCGTGTATTGTTACGGGCAATAATATTGTACAGTAACCTCTCTGCATTGTGTCATCATACTGTCATGGTAACCATCAAAATAGCTTCTTAACAAAAATTTATCTTGGGTGGAACCAATTATACCAATTATATCATGAACTAATATGATAGAGGTCATTTCAAGGTCACCATAGGTCAAAGAAAGGTCAAATTTTGTTATTACATGGACTGTTATGAATGATAGGGCGTGTATTCTTCACGAAAATACAATTTTGTCCAAGGTCATCAGAGGTCATTTAAAGGTCATTCGCGGTCTTTATATATAAATTGCTCTAGCACGTACGACTTATTTTACAAGTTTGGTCATAATCGGTCAAATAATGTAGACGCTGTGGGCAACAGTTCACATTGCATTTGACATTGCCCAATTATTGGCAAATATTCTTCGGGTTCGCTTCTTTTAGTCCGGTGGCAGACCAAGGTGGGTTGGTTTTGTCAGTTAAAGTGTTTTTGTTTGTTGATTATTGTTCCATGGCTGGTACAATATCAGATTCCGAGGTGTGTAAAATTGATACCACTGGGCAATTCGAGATATCCAAGGTCAAAGTTTATACAGGGGTCAAAATTAAAAACTTGTCTAATTTTGTTCGAACCTGCGTTAAATTATAACTTTCGTCATAAGGATTCAGAAAATATATAGTTTTACATATCTACGACTTTCATTGTGGAGTTACAAGCAAAAAGGTTAAATAAAGAACTACACAGGGGTTTAGTGTAGAAAAATGCTCCAATTTTGATGAAAATTGTCTCAAATTGTTGGTACTATTACCTCAACCTAAGAACAGTTTGAACCACCTGGAATGTCTTGTTGTCTAGGTAACACAGCAAAATATGTCATTGCCAATTGAGTCCTATTGATGTTGACCTACTGGTACTTCTCTGAATGGTTACCTAGGTAACGAGTCGTTACAGTTGGTTATAAGTGTTGTCAAGTGTGATGTCTTTTTTTTTGGTGTTTTGACACGATTTTGCCCTCTAGGATTTCCTTCACTTTGAAACTTTCTCTGAAACTGGACCACAGTTCTTCTATATCAGTGTCTTCAAGATATAGAAGAGGTTTAAAGACTTTTCCAATCTTGGCGCTGAATTCTTCCACTATGGCAGGACTATTAATCTGCTTACATCATAATGACAGCACAGAACTCGTCACTGACAGTTTGACTGTGAGCTGACATAGGCAACGTTCCATCATCATCAGTCAGCGGCTGCGGATCAGGCGACTACAAGCTTTCTCCAACTATTGCGATTTTGGTCAAGCGAAACAATTTTGTTTGGCTGCAGCATCCCTTCAGTATCTCACAGGAGGTGCTGGACATACTGTAAGTACAGTGTGCACGGCCATTCCCGGTTTCCTCTTCCCATGTGGTGGAATATAAAGGGCATATTCTGTCACAGGCTCGTTGTCTACAAGACGCAGTATATGGCCGAGAAATTTGAGTTGATGAATCTTGACTCTGCTAACCAGTGGAGTGGTGTTGGTCAGATTGTAGATGGTTTTATTTGGAATCCTATCCACACGCTTGATGTTTAACATGACTCTGTAGCAAGATGTTGCAAAGGCATTGATCTTGTTTTCCATGTCCTTGGTGATTACCCATGTCTCGCACCCGTACAGAAAGACAGTAACACAAGTTGTCTCAAACAGCTTGATATTTGTTTCGATTGGCAACGATGGGCTTCTCCAAAGTTGTTCCAGTTTCCAGAAAGCTGTCACGCTAGTGCTTTTCTTCTTTTTAATCTCCAACACTTGAGCCCATCTTGGAACCCAAGTACTTGAAGTCTGTGACATGGTTGATAGTACTACCATAGACTTCAAGTGCTGGCTGGGCGTTACAGTTTGCAGTCCAGTTATATATTCTGTCTTAGGTGCGCTGATGACAAGGCCTAGATTTGCTGCTGCAGTTGCAGTCGTAGTAAGCTGTGACTGGGCCCGGGCTATGGACGATTCCAACAGGGCATTATCATCAGCAAAATCCAGGTCATTCAGCATCCTAGCAGGATACCTGCTTGACCGACATGGGTAGGTAACAATTCCAGCGTCAATTCCAGAAGTTGATTTCTTCAGAAGGTAGTCTACCAGGATAATGAACAGGAATGGTGCCAACACATCACCCTGAAGCACTCCAGTTGGGCTCTGAGATACTTACATCTACCATAACGGCACTATTGGAGTCCTTGTAGAGCACCTGGATAGCATTGACCATAATATTTGGTATTCCATAATGCCGCAGCACTGAAAACATGACGGACCCGTTGATGGAGTCGAATGCTTTTTTGAAGTCCACAAAAGTGACTGTCAAGGGAAGTTGGTACTCCTTGAAGCCTTCTACGATCCTCCTCAAAATGTGTAATTGCTGAGCACAGCTGCGACGTGATCTAAAGCCAGCCTGGTTTCTTCTCAGTAAAGGATCAATGTGAGATCTTGTTGTACACTTTTGCGGCAATGGACAGAAGCGAGATAACACGGTAGTTTGTCATGAGAGAGAGGTCGCCTTTCTTTGGTAGAGGAATGATTACATTTGTGACCCACTAACGTGGCGGTGTCAGCGTTGAGAATACTTCCATACAGAATTCGAGAATCATATCAATCATGATATCCCCTCCTCCCTGAAGTGCTTCAGCAGTTATAGCACAGTCCAATGCTACTGCCTTGTCGGTCTTCATGGCAGCTATTGCTTCGACTACTTCTTCGTGAGTTGGGGGCTCAGTGATAACAGGAAGATCTTTAAAAGCTGGTGCAGGAAGTTCTGAAGCTGCTGTGCCGCTATCGTTGTTAAGGAGTGAGCAAAAATATTCCTTCCATTCCTCAAACATTTCATGGTCACTGGTTGGGCTGATCCATTCCTCATTTTAAGGCAAAGTTTACGTTTAAGTTTCAATTTGTACTTGTATATTTTTTCATTCACAGGGGTGACACTAAAATAAGCACAATCATTTTCCATATGATCATATGATATAAACCACATTGCCCTTTGCAAATGGAATCAAAACACACTTCTGAACATGCATGAATAAGGTTGCAAATACACTGTTTACATTATGTACAATTCCATGTATTTATTTCGTCCAGGTTGTGTTACGTGATATGGTTATCGTTGCTTTGAGCAATTTTAAATATTTTGGACATCACCATTTTGACATTATAAAAATAAGTTTGGCTGATTTTCATGAAGTGGATTTGCATAATGAGCGTGCAAAACGGGACTCGAACCAGCTGTCTAACCATTGTAAGAGTCCCACCAAGAATGCTACATTACGCAAGCAACTATATCTGGTAAACCTATATTTTGTGTCTCAAGAATTAACTGAAATCACTCAATAAATTGAAATAACTATACAAAACCAATAATGAAGTTGTAAAAGACGAAAGAGACAGAGAGATCATATTGCTCGAGTTTACATTAATACTTCAGAAGCTGGGAAAGTTTTGGTAAATTGAATTTACGCAATTACCTTTTCAAATGCTTAATACTTTTATATATGCACGTCCAAATGTACATAGCATTGTATTACACTGTATACATTCTATCTATTTATACTAACTTCATGCAATTCTGTTGAAAGTGAAAAAACACATTTTTTGTACAAATATATACACAAATTGCTATACATAATTAACATTTGGTGGAAGATAATTGATCGACATAAACAAAATAGAGGTAATGTAATTAGTCCCGAGGCACTTCGAGCATAACCTGAAATTGATAAGCGTAACCATAACATTGTTGTAAAATAAATATCAAAATTTCCATTTTTGTTTTAATATTATGACAGAATTTTACGTTTATTGCTTAAAATGTTAACATAAAATATTTTGATCCAAAGGCAATTTGTTCAAGATTAGTGCACAAAGAATGCAGATATTACCCAGAAGCCCTTGTAAGCAGTATGTTTGTTACCAGCCGCATAAGGTGTCCCTGAAAGAACTGTGCCGTCAGCAACTTTCATTTTTAGGTATTCTAATGCCCGAACCAAACCGAACTCAATAGTTCGGTTTTAGGAATTCTGATAATAAGAACAACATTATCAATTTTCAAAATTCAAAAAGTATAGGAATGATGCGTCACTATGCACAAATTACAAATTACTCGATCATGTTTGATTCGGTCATTATAATATCCAAGAATTTCCGACGGTACAGTTCTTTCGGATGTGCAGGCGGTATAGTTCTTTCCGATATACCCTGTACGACGTTTTACGTTGTACCTGTCTCCCAAATAAGTAAATGCTTGATTATTTACTAATGTAGATATTTCACCTTTATTTCAGGGAGCAGACCGATTAAAAAAAAAGGAAAAAAACAACGTAAAATGGCAGTATCTGCTGCGTTAGTTATTTTATACAGTCCAGTTGAAATCCATACACCATTATGGAAGAAATGATCTTAATCTCCCATACAGGGGGTGTAGATTTCAAATGGAATTACCCATTAGGTAACTGAAATTGAAATACATACTCCCTGTGTGGAAGATTAAGATCATGTCTTCCATAGGTGTATGGATTTCAACTGGAATAGCCCATTTGACGTAGAAACTAAGTAAGCGTATAAAATATAAATTCACTTAAAAGTACAAAAAAATAGTGTGAGTACATGTACAAAATATAAAAATGTGTTCGATATACTATTATGATCGTTAGTGTATAAAAGTAAGTTTCCTGCCGAGAGCAGTGCCAATTCTGTCAATCAGATTTACT
Organism: Amphiura filiformis; assembly: GCF_039555335.1. Taxonomy (NCBI): domain Eukaryota; kingdom Metazoa; phylum Echinodermata; class Ophiuroidea; order Amphilepidida; family Amphiuridae; genus Amphiura; species Amphiura filiformis. The sequence goes on from NC_092631.1 coordinate 70,390,628, forward strand.
TAAAATGTGTTTTTAAGGTAGATGTTAATACATTTTCCACAGTTTTACAGTTAAAAAACACATAATCCAAATAATTATACCATTATACATAGGTCTATCTTACAATATTTACATATAATATTGCACAACTCTTATTCAGCAAATATTATTATACAAAGTTTTATTTTATAAAGAATCCTTGTTTCATTTCAGATATCGCATTGAGGGTTTGCGTCATTTCTGCCAATGCCGAATGAATTTCCCAAATGTCAACGATCCAAGTTTATGTTACGTTGGGCTGTAAGAATATCACCAAACTCCATGAAAATGTAAATTGTTACGAAAACATTTCATTGAATCAACACATGTTAACCAACCCGTGATGTATCTGATTACATATAATTGAACACGTTCTGCAAACCATTTTTTCCTCAAAACGATTCCAATAGCACTATGGTACAATATTTCCAAAGTTATATCCAGGGTTCTTAATATCTCTGAGTAGATGAAGTAGTATAATCGACCACAATGGTCTGTTCCTTGTATGTATAGTTCCTGTAGTTCACGATAAGTGCAACTGAAAGTCATTATGACCTTCATTTATTCCAAATGTTCTGAATATAAAGAAGATCAACGTTGCACATGGGCTATATATAATGTTGCAATAAGACCAATACAGTTATGTTATCATTGTGCTTTGTTTAAGGTTGAGATCTTTAGACCATGTCGATTATACCTCTTTTTATACAAATTGTTCATAAATGTCAATATTGAAGCACTCTTTACTGTACTTCAGGTGCTGCTGCTTCTACTGCCTGTTCTTCCTGGTCACTTACTTGACCCGCGAATGCAATGATGAACATGTTCACAACATTAAGAACCATTAGTAACACTGCTGCAAAAAATAGAAGGACCTTCGGACTACACCAGCATGACGCATCCAATCTTTCGAAACAACCTCCTTTTTTGCTTGCCTGGCCTGTTGAACCTTCTTCCATGTCCAGTGTGGAACGGAACTGAGAAATAAAAAAATAAAAAAAGTAAGGGTAAGTTTCAAAATTTATATAATCCATTTGCAATCAGCAGAGAAATACCTCCTTACTGGGGTAGCATCATGATCAATCCATGGTGTCAGGTTACAATATAGAAACTATTGAAATTGCATTACATGCAGTTGTGGTTGACATGATTGAGGTTTTAACATGGATAGGATAAGGGTTTGGATCTTAGAGTAGAGCAAGGGTAATGAGAGTTAGTGTTAACAACTTAGTAAACCATCAGAAAGTTAGGGCTACTACTTCACAACACAAGCCAAAATACCAGACTGATTTACACACAGCGAAATTGATAATCTCAGAGTTTTTGTCATTTACCATGTTTACACTTCATAGATAGTATTTGCGAGAACCGGCGGGTGTGGTTCGAATCATTCCCTATAAGTTGTTGAGTGATTCACTCAACCGTGATTGGAAAGCGATGTAAACCCCAATCTCATAAGTATGAATATTGTTTTTTCTTCTAAAACAAAATGCATGATACTTTTAAGTTATTTAAAAAGTTATTTAAAACAAGGCAGGCAAAGCTAGGCACGATAAGAAGCAAATTCACATATTCACAATGCCATTCGATTGAAATACAAGGGAATAAACCACAAGATCGGCGAAGCCCTGTATAAACTTCGCAAAGCTTACCCTTCCTCTCTGTGAAATCATTAAGTGGGTCAAAATAGCATCGACCAATTTTTTTAAAAGAATGATCCCTCCCCAAAAAAACTGTATGTAGCTTAGTTATAGTACTCAACGATGGAGCTGTTCTTTATTTTGCCATTTTTAATTTAATTAAGCTAAAAAGGAAATTTCAAAGTAAAAATGCACACAAGATGATTTTAAGTTTTTGTTCACCTCACGACATGGTTTCATGACAGGTAAAAACATTGCAGTCCAAATTTCCTCCAGCTTTAATTAGATTATAATTTATAAATTTAGTGGGGCTTATGGTACCATGCAATATATATAGCTAATGGTAATACTACCATTATCTATCAAACAATCTGTGCTAAAGGTGTCCACGTACCAAAATAGAATATCGGTAATGACTTTGATACATGCCATTCTTCAAATATATTTACAGGTTTAAAGGAGTAGTAATTTGCTGAAAATATATTCACATTCTGAAAACGTTTTGTATTTTTTTTTATATCTTTGTTAATTTCTGATATATAACACGAGGTTTAAAGTTGCTCCAAAAACATGAATTAAGGGGATAATAATATGTTATGTACACGGTGAACATAAATATTAATGTAGGATAAAACCGCCTCACTGGCAGCTCATCCCTGGTTGCTCTATTGGTGACTCGCTTGTCAGTTGTGAGTTGTCACGCAGAGATCCCGAGTTGCGCCCTTGAAAAAATCTTGTATACTGAGCCAAAAATGTACCCGAACACTTGGAAAAAACTCCTGGATTTAAAACTAAACCATATTAGGGTAAACTGAAATTGAATCCAATGTGATAAGAAGTAAAGTTACAAACATTTGATAGACAAAGATCCAGTTTTAAAAGTATACGATGCATTTTAAACAACGTTCAAATCAAACGAGCAAAGAACTATTGTTTTAAGTGCTTGACATTCATAGTTTCATAGTTCTGGAAGTTAGCATAGGAAACCTAGGAAATCAGACAATGTTGATTGAAATTTAAACTCAGGAAATCTACGCAATTTTGACAATAAAAAAATTGTGGGTGCCTTTAGAGGAAAGTCACGTTGTGTATGTAAAAACATCACGATTGGAACAGAAGATTTACAGTGCAACTTCCTTTCGTTAAAAACTAACTCTGTCACAACTTGCATTTAGGAATAACATTTAAAGTGCTGAAAACGGCAGGGCGAAATCTCCAGAGAATGATCTTTTATAAAAAGCTTTCAGATTGAATGAAGAAAGTTTGTGATCTAGGTTTCATGATCTATTACGCAGAATAATGATGTTAATAGGGGATCTCAGGCTGTAAACATTTATCAGTTATATCTATAAATGCGCTTTTATAAATACGCACGTGACCCATGGGCACGACATACCATGACCAACAAGCGTGACCAAATCTTCATGCATTGACCACTATACAGAAAGGGATAGGAACTCTGTAGATAAATATCATCAAATAGAATGGCAAAAGTATTACACATTTTGCAATTCCGAATTTGTAATATGTTATCAAAAACAACATTTTAAAAGTATTTGACGACGGAAACGTTTACAACTTAATCACGAAGTTGAACAAAATAGACCATTTTGCTGCACAGCAGTCTCATGTTGTTCCGCCTTTACATTCAAATGTATAGAAAGACCACTCGCTATGTAGAAGGTCACTTCGAGACTTACTGTCTATAAGCTGTTATGGCAGCGCGGAGGTGGTCACGTGCGTATTTATAAAAGCGCATTTATATAACCTAAGTACACTGTTTATGTACCGTAATTCAATATAGGCGGTTGTTGTTGTTTCAAGCTTGACACTCGTTATGACACTTTATGCCTCTTGTCTGTCAAACATGGCCTCATGTGGTTGTATTTAAATGAGCCATAAGCATGATAAGAGGGAAAATTACTGTCACATTACTTGAAACAATGCCTCTGTCTTCAGACATGAACTTTCACATCTGAAAGTACTAATCTTTTAATGGCCGATTGCATTTGTCATTCATTTTTGCGCGAAAGAAATTTTCCTCTGTTTCCTGTTATTTTTCTTCACCATTCGTTTTCAAAGTCTTTCAAACTTTCGTTTTTTGAATGGTTTTGATAAACATAACTTCACAATATTGTCGTCAGTAATAGTAAATCGTTTTATTTAGCTACATGTTAGAAAAATATTACAACAATACAAAAGATCATCGTTATAGACTTTGACTTTTCGTCACCCACGTGTCCCAGATGCAAATAATTGCAAATCTTGGTAGTCATCCATGAATGCAGATATAAGACATTTCTTTCATCGGATATAATAATAATAGGTCATCGTACTGTACAAGTGTTTATCTTTTCCGCCTTACTTTAACGTTTTAGACCTCTTTATAAAATTACTTGTAGCCTACATGGACCACATTGCCTAATGCTGCAAACTTCACAGCTTTTATATATACAAGGTGTCCCATAAAAAGGTTACATGTAGAAAATGAATTTTGTGATGGTACAGCAAAGAGTGCCAATTAGCCTTTAGCTTATGAAACTCTTTTACCATAAGATCTTAGAGAAAAATAAAACTGTTAACTTCTCGAACCTGCAACGGGCGGGGTTTCTTCTTATAGTTATCGTGTGTGCAAATCGCGAACATAATACATGGAACAGTCTATCTTGCGTGTCACACCTGTTTGGACGTAATTTAATTCACCAAAGTCACACAAACGGCCAATTCTTACGGCTTTATCAAACTGTTAATCTTAAAACCTAATAACAGTATTTTCCTACTGAGTCATTGTGTACAACTTTTTTATGTGATAATTTCCGAATCACTTCAAAAATGTCAAATTGTTTCTTATTTCAAATTTTAAAAGGCGGAAAACAAAACAACTTATTGAAGGTTTGGTCTGGTTTTATTGCACTGAGGAAGTAAGGAGGGCCCAACCTGCCAAAAGCCTCTAAAGGAATTGAGATCTACACAGCTAGTGAACTACAATATATTTGAGAATGGTTCTCAGCCAATTTCGGGGTGCCAATCCTGAATCTACATTTCACGGATAAGAACCAAATGAGCAAGAATCAACCTTTCGTCATGTTCGTATAAACGAAATTACCCATAGGTTCTAAATTCAATATTCAATATTGAACCTGTGTAATGATGTTTTGGAATTTATTGACGGTTTGAAGGTTTACGTTACATAGGATCAGTGCTAAAGTCCAGTTCAAGTCCAGTGCTAACCATTAACGTATAATGAATGAACTTTCCACCTTTGGGAATTGGCAGATCTTAGTCATGGCTTGTGAATCCATATCGTGCAAGCATCTTTTCTAATTAGCCAATATATTCTTGTAAGAACTCCACAAAATAAAATGATAGAAGTGAAAGCACAGTACTATATAGTTGAAGCCAGTGCATAAACATGAGAATAAATGTCTTTGACTTTTCGTCGCCCACGTGTCCCAGATGCAAATAATTGCAAATCTTGCTAGTCATCCACGAATGCAGATATAAGACATTTCTTTCATCGAAAACATAAATTTCTCCCGGTTAATATAAACTGTAAGAATTAATGTTCTTGTGAATGGACAGCTCAAAGGGAAAGCTTATCGCGGGTAAAGGTGACATAGTTTCCTTTTAAAGTTATTGGGAAGACTCGTCAACTTTTAATCTAAAAAAGGTTACTGTAACCAGAGTCTTGGTTCTTGTGGTAAATGGCTTCCTTCTTGTTGACCTTGACAAATGTTCAGCTTCATCCTAATGCAAGTATCTAATTAACTACCTCTAGATATTTGATCATGTGGTGAAAGGGTTGTAGAGTGAAAATTTGGATTTGGATATAAGATACCACTAAGTTTCTACGATAAACACCAAATTCACTTTACTGTGCTTGGGCTCAAAGTGGAAGCCACATTTCCATTAAAGCCACAGGTGCAACTGCTACTGGTGGTAAATGGGTTCGTAGATTCAATATTCAGGACAAACTTACAAGACAGCATGCGTAATTGAACCTTTGTAATGATGTTTGGAAACCGACTATTCAACTTATTTTTTATCTTGATAAAGTTGCTGTAGTCAGGGTGTTAGTTTCCTGCAGTAAATGACCTCCTTCTTGTTGACCTTGACAAACGTTTAGTTTCATCCTAATGCAAGTAGCTAATTAATTACAACCACCTCTAGATATTTGATCATGTGGTGAAAACTTTGTAGCGTGAAAAATTGAAATAGTGATTACTTTAAAAAGTGATAAATTTACAAGGTGTTGGTTCTGAGTGAAGAAGTTGGATTTGGATTTAAGATACCACCAAGTTGTTTATTTATATTTATCAAGTTACTACGATAAACACCCAATTCACTTTACTGTGCTTGGGCCTCAAAATGGAGGCCTTGTAGGTACCAGCAGTAGCCACATTTCCATTAAACACAGGTGCAACTATACCTCTAGTGGAAAACAGGTTCGTAAATTCAATATTCAGGAAAAACTTGCAGGATTACACGCACGATTTAACCTGTGTAATGATGTTTTTGGAATTTGTTGATAATTTGAAGGCTTACGCAGGTTCACCGTTTTTCAAGTCCAGTGCTAAACAATAGCGTATAGTGAATGAACTTTCGACCCTTTGGAACTGGCAGAAAAATATCCTAGTCATGGCTTAGTGAATACTTGTCGTGTAAGCATCTTTTCTAATTAGCCAATACATTCTTATGATAAAGTGAAATCACAGTGTCTGTTGAAAATGGTGTACTTTGACTTTTCGTCGCCCACGTGTCCCAGATGCAAATAATTGCAAATCTTAGTAGTCATCCATGAATGCAGATATAAGACATTTCTTTCATCGAATATAATAAATTTCTTCAGGTTAATATAAGTTGTAAGAATTAATGTTCTTGTGAATAGGCAGCTCAAAGGTTTAAATTATTATCGTCAAAGTGAAGAAGACGTAGTTTCTTTCAAAGTTATTGGGAAAATTCGTCAACTTTTTTTTATCTAGATAACGTTGCTGTAGCCAAGGTCTTAGTTTCCTGTGGTAAATATCTTCCTTCTTGTTGACCTTGACAAACGTTCAGCTTCATCCTAATGCCAGTAGCTAATTAACTACCTCTAGATATTTGATCACGTGGTGAAAGGGTTGTAGAGTGAAAATTAATTTTAAAAGCGTATGTTGAACAAAGAATTCGGATTTGAATAGAAAGTACCAGTAAATGGCTACAATGAACACCTAATTTACTTTACTGTGAATGGAGGCCTCGGCCGGCTGCCTAGTAAGCACCAGCCGAGGGTACATTTCCGGTACATTTCCGTTGAAGCCTGTACACACAGGTGCAACCTATTCTAGTGAAAATAAGTAAACAGTACTTTGAATTTAATTTATGTAAAATTTTACTCACCCTAAATGCTAAAATTACACCAATGGCGACTTGCAAACAAACAGCTACGACGACTAGCGCCACCACCGTCCAAAAGAAGCCATCATTTGTAGCTTGTTTAAGAAGAAGTGCCAAGAGTGCTGCGTTTGATTCCAGGGCTGCTGTGTCCAGGAAACCTCCCGTCAGCATCTCAAGCTTAGCCAGGTCATAAGCTTCCTTCTTCTGCTTTTCCTGCATGGGTTAAAAAGAAGAATATTAAAATGACTTCAGGCATAATTAATCCTCATAAAAAGAGGCTACAGTATTCCTGTGTATATCAAATGTCGTGGGTTATCTGCATTATTGCTGCCAGCCCTTTACGAGGCCCCTTGGAATCGTAAGACACTGACCTGGAGGCGAATTTTGGCGTACAGCCCAGACTCTGCTACATTATCATCTGTTGTCTCTGGCGGTGTGTTGAATGATGTATCACCATTTGAGGAAGAGACGGTAGACATGGTGGAGCATAGAGAGTCGGTGTCGGATGAAGCGGAAAGAGAAGTGGTGGAACAGAACGAGAAGGATGAGCTCGAAGAATCGGAATCAGGATACAAGAAGCAGATAGAATAGAAACTGGATGGTGAAGAAGCAAAAGAACAAGACGAACAATGTGATGCGACGGAGTGAAATGACGTAGGTCTTGGTTGGTCTTCTGAAGGAGGTTCAGAATCATCTGCCATAACTCAGAGAAGAATTATGAATACTGATGAAACACCGGTTTTTCCTGATTGTCGCCTGCATATTCAAAGTGATGACGGAACCTATAGTTAATGTAGTCTGTCGAACGTCTTCGATGAGCTGGCTAAGACATTTGCAAGTAGTCTAGTCAGACTGTATTGGGAAAAGTATAGCCAAGACGATGTGAGAGTAGCTGAGATAGCACTAAGCGAGCGAGCTAACATAGAGGCCCCTTGACTGACTCGCGTGTAGTTTCTTAACTTTTTCTAGTACCGTGATCGGGTATAGAGTCAGCATGGTACATCTGGTTGTAGAATCAGATAGGAAGTAACCAATTAACCTCCATAGAGTGACTGGGAAACTGTCACAAAGTCCACGCGGGAGCTTTTCCAATGTCTGTAGAATGTCTGAATATACAGTAACCTTGGTAACGGAAAGATATTAACAGCTAGGTTTAACACTTTATTAACACTTGTTAATCTTGTGTTTTTATCAACGTAAACTATAAAGTACGCACCTTTCTACTAATCTTTCTGTCTTTCCTTTTCTTCCCTTTTCCTTTTTTTCTTCATCAGTCTATAATATCGAATTGATTAATTCGAATTAAACAATTCATCGAGTGGCCATGGGCAGCGCCATTAGACATGTTACAAGACTACCAAGTGACAGGTGATGGCCCGTACCCACAGAATTGAATAGGCACTTTTTTGATAATTTTCATGAAGGTTACTCAAAACTTACCTAGCTAATTTATTATACATCAGGGGTCTCTGCCTTTTTAATATGTTGTGAAAAACTTAATTGTAAAAATATCTACTGACGGAAATAAAAATCCATCGACGGATAGTCTTGTTATGCTCTCACAAACTTAGAAAAAAATCTGAAAAATCCAAAATGTTGGTCTAAAACATGCCCAAGGTTACTGCTGTCTCATTCAAAAGTACAGGAAGACCACCTACAGAGTTGAGGTCAACTTGCTAGACTTCCTGTCTACTGGCAGTAATGGCTACTACCCAGTGCTAACATCAATGAATTGTTTAATTCGAATTAATCAATTCGATATTATAGACTGTTCATAGGAATGATAAAAAAAATCAAGGGTGTCCTTCCAGGGAAAACCACTTCCATTTCTGTTGTTTTAAAGTCTTTTACGTAGATCGGTGGATTTCACATCTAAGGAACGGCTTTTTCTGCTCCCTACAAACATTTTTCCTTGGCAAAATCGGCCATTAAAGATATTTTATGCCTGTGAAAGATTTTTTCACATCCGTTTTGCGCGGTATAATTATGTGTGAGATATTTACAGAGAATATTGCCTTTCAGAAATAATTGCATCTTTCATTCTTTTATCAAAACTGATTAAGTACGTCGTTAAAATTAATCTTTATTAATTGTTAAATCTTTAATAGCTTCTTCATTTGAGGCAATTGCGCAAGTATTCAAGAAAAAGTTTAAAAGGCGTGGCCACTGATAGGTTGCAACAGAAAGCAATCGGAAATTTCAATAATGTCACATTTTAACCACATTCATCATTTTATGGGTGACTGAGCGAGTGATCATTTTGAAAGATTTGACTCACATTTATACTGACAGGCAAAATGTTAATATGCTCATGGGCTGCAATAAAGGTGGAATGACCTTAGTGTAAGTGACATTATCCAGCTCAAAAGACTTTGCGCACATTTATCTCTGGTTAGTTTTTGAGGTGAACAGCGAAATGTCCTTTAATTTCCCTTCACCTAAACGAGTACAAGTTACCATCATTCATGACATTGAAACTGTTATAGATTGCTTTCAAAACCATCCGTTTGAGAAATTTTTAATAATTTGTCATAAAATATGTATTATATCACCAATTAAAAAAAATCAAACTATTTGATATCAGAAGGGTATTCCTCGTATTCAGAATGCAATTCGATAATCTGATGTGCTCTCATGTCCCACAAAAATACTGTGCAAACATTGCTATCCGTTCCCTTAGCTTGGTACCTTTAGGAAAGAATGTTTCCTATTACCTATTACCTCAGACCTAAGTTTTGAGATGGTTTGTATATTTGAAGGTGCAAAATCAACCATATGGCACGCTGTTTTACCTCCGCGTTCAGAAATTCAATCATCACGTAAACCCGTAAAAAACCCGTGTCCGAGTTTGATTGACAGATAACGTCAGACGCAAACGTGTCTTTTTAAATCTGTCTTTGATTATATATAAATAATAAGTTTAATGTTTCCTGGGTTGATTTACCTCAAACCTGCTGATCATTTCAGCCCCACGTGTTAAAGACCCTTTCAATGATGTTTTTCATTGCCCTAAACAAATAAGAAATATCGGTATGACAAATTCCTATTGTACATTGTGGGACGGCTTTAGTACAGCCGAACTCTAATTGAGAAAATTGCCTTTAGAGAGCCAAAGAATTTTTTTTCATATTTATGCCAATAGTACATTAACATCAAAATAGTCTTCCTTAATATGAATGTATTCAGAAGCAGATGATGATTGATAACGACGTGTCAATTATAAGTTCCATATGTTAGTCCCATGTAAATAAAGTCTGCACAAAGAGTAATGCAGCTGTTATAAATACGCCTATAGCTTCAGAAGAAATAATTGTTTCTACGATATTTCTACATAGAAAGAAGGATGATTTATTTACGCTCATTTTGATACCCAATTTGTCAAATGTCGTTCAATATTCGCAACACAGTAGTGATTTTAAAGAAAAAGACCCGAATTTAAAAGTGGCAGTTGACAGCCATTAATGGGTATTACGCAAGCAGTGTGACACGTAAAACCCTCCATTATTTTCGCGCTGACTTCAAGGAGTATTTCGTGATCCTAGCATCCTCTTTTTAAGACATTTTTCAGTACATATCCACGAAAAAGCATGTTCCCAAAATTTCAGTTGATTCCGATTTTGCGTTTGCAAGTTATGCATGATTATGTGTATTACACTGTTCCATAGACAATACGTTGTAATTTCGTTCTGGTGCACCAGAACGAAATTCAAATTTCACGATATCTTAGCTAAACGAATTAATCTGCAAGAAATATTTTGTACATAAACATTATGTAGCCAGAGGTTTCCAGTGATACAAAAATCTCAACTTTTTTTGAGAAAAGTGGGGGGAGGAGGCTGTGGATCACGAAATGCCCTTTTCAAATCAATACAAATAGCTGCAACTTTTTAATTGTGGCATTTTTCTTTAAAACACTGCTGTGTTGTTAATATTGAACGAAATTGGACAAATATGGCATCAAAATGCTCGTAAATAAACCATCCTTCTTTCTATGTTGAAATATTGTAAACAAAATTATTAGTTCGGATGCTATAGGCGTACTTATAACAGCTGCGTTACTTTTTGTGCAGTCTTTAGGATAACTCTTACAGGATACATCCATTGCTTTATGCTTATTGTGTTTTATGGATTGAAATACTTTGTCATGGTCTTTTGTTCCATTTTAAAACTAAAATTCAAATTTGGTTAAAGGCCTGAGCTTTCGATCTTAGCAGGATCTTTATCAAAGGTAACGTGGCAATTCAACACTCAAACACACAATTAGATAAAGACAATATGGGGCAGGGAATGAGATATGACATATATAACGCAGGGTGTTTTGCTCGGGTTTACTATCAAGAAACTAAAACACAGAAACAACTTTACTAAGAAAAAACAAATACATTGGAAAATCACTTACTGGAAAATCACTTATTGGATATTTTTGTCGACATAAATGTGTGTAAAATTGAACAAGCAAATATCTTGTTGTGACGCATTGTGATACGCGTGTCAAGAGATACAATATTATCATTATATTGCCCATGTCTGTTCCATGCCATCTTAGTTCCTTCCCTCCCTCGGTACCTCCCCAGCAAATTATGTCTCGCTTATCGCTATGTCTGGGTAATGTAATGCCGACACTATCTGCTGCAGATTAAGCTAGGTATAATATTTTCGTAAGAAATTTCTGATCTTGTTCTTTTAAATATATAACGCTCTTTTCTAGAAAAAAAAATTAAAACAATTGAGAACGGTAATATCTTTAGCATAAAGAAAGAAAATATTAATTGATATTTTTGAAAGTCGTTCACTCTATGATTAATGAAGTTAATTGATGATAAAACATTTTTGAGAGATAATTACAAACAACCAGCAAACGGAAAATGACTTCTTTAAGCTATGACGAAGAAGAATTTAAAATGATAACATTTTATCGCTAAGTACATGAAGTATTAAAGAGAAGATTACAATTTTCTTGAACTTGATCCAGCTAATAAAATCAAGTTGTCATCGACTAGCTGAAGAATGCCCGTAAAGATTTACACGATTAATTGAAAACACTTGAAGTGAAGTGATGCGGGCATTATTTTGAATAAGTTTGATAAAGTGGGTATTAAGATTTTCATAGTGGATATACTAAGCCTTATTTGATTAATTTATAAACTTCTGAATAAATGCATAATGACATAATAGGGAGATTGCGATTTACAAACGTACGTATCGAACGTACGTGGAATCTATTCAAAATCACTCTCCTGTGACGGGATTTTGAATAGATTCCACGTACGTTCGATGCTATGTTTGGAAATCGCATTCTCTCTAATATCACTATTATTATTACATTGTTTATAGTCATACTTTATTACTTTGAAATCCCTGCACTGAATCCTGGCTGTAACCTAAATCATGCCAATGCACCTGTTAGGCTGATCAGATTATCTCCATTACCATACAAATAGTTAGACAGCTTTTGAACATGTTGAATCATGAAACCATAGAAGCCCTTCGTTTGCTCGACAGTCCACTTGCTCGACACCGCAAACCATAACGGGTATCTGTAAATCTGGTAACGTATCGAAACCTATGGAAACGGGTGGAAATGGATGAAAAAGGATGGAAATGGGTAGGAACGGATGGAAATGGGTAAGAATGGATGGAAACGGGTCAAAATATTCCAACATGGATCGAAATTGATGCAAAGGTACTCGCAAAAACGTACAAAATAAACGAAGAAATGTTCAAATCACCGGCGCATAGGGAGAGCACGTCACCCAAGCAGTACAGAGCATTGAGCCCTAATATGCATCGAGTAATTGTAGCTAATTGCATGGAGGAGAGTGTGTTGATTGTGACCGGGGGATTTTCATTATGCAAAAGTTTGTTTTGGTTAGTGGGTCAAGGTCACCGAGGTCATCATTTTATGATTTTAGACTTGGGCGGTAAAAGAATGCGTGGAGTTTATTAAAGGGGCATTTCGTGATCCACAGCCTCATCCCCCCACTTTTCTCAAAAAAAGGTGAGATTTTTATATCACTGGAAACCTCTGGCTACATAATGTTTATGTACAAAATATTTCTTGCAGATTAATTCGTTTTGTAAAGATATCGTGAAATTTGAATTTCGTTCTGGTGCACCAGAACGAAATTACAACGCATTGTCTATGGAGCAGTGTATAATCATGCATAACTCACAAGCGCAAAATTGGAATCAACTGAAATTTTGGGAATAGGCTTTTTTTGTGGATATGTACTGAAAAATGTCATAAAAAGAGGATGCTAGGATCACGAAACACTCCTTTAAAAGGGCATTCGTGATCCACAGCCTCATCCCCCCACTTTTCTCAAAAAAAGTTGAGATTTTTATAGACTCCCTATCACTGGAAACCTCTGGCTACATAATGTTTATGTACAAAAAATTTCTTGCAGATTAATTAGTTTAGCAAAGATATCGTGAAATTTGAATTTCGTTCTGGTATACCAGAACGAAATTACAACACATGCAGGGGTGTGAGAGTTCAGATTAAAATCTGAATTCAGATTTTTTGATCTTGAATTTTATATCTTTTTCTGCACTTCCTCTGTACAAAAGTATAGGAGCTTTCCAAATTTCAGATTTTTTCAGATTTTTTGATCTGTGGTCACTCACACCCCTGCACATGGTAAAGAAAGAAAGAAAGAAAGAAAGAAAGAAAAAAAAGAAAGAAAGAAAGAAAGAAATAAAGAAAGAAAAAAAGAAAGAAAAAAAGAAAGAAAGAAAGAAAGAAAGTAATAAAGAAATAAAGAAATAAAGAAATAAAGAAGGGGAAACAGGGGGACAAGAGTTCTGACTGGGGACGCATTTTCCCCATTGCCCCCCCCTGGTGCCGCCACTGGGAAGAGAGTTTATTGATTGAGTAATTAAATGAAGTTGAAGACTCGGAAACTTGGTAGTGTTTTCCATGCCGCTTAAAGCATGCGAGAAGCTATTGGTATCACGTATCGCCTAGCACTAGCTAGTGGTGAAGTCTTCGGAGACGAGCTTTGTTTTTTGACCGATGGGTGAAACACATTTTGACGAATTTGAGCTCTTATTGTACTCATTTTGAGATGTTCGAGTCATATTTTGATTTATTCCGACCCATTTTCATCCTTTTCGATCCGTTCCTGTCCTATTTCCATCCATTTCCATCCTTTTTCATCCATTTCCATACGTTTCCATACGTTTCGATACGTTACTAGATTTACAACTACCCAAACCATAACCATAACCTAACCCAGGTGGTGGTCGCAGTGCATTCTCTAAATTCAGTAAATTTCCATCGTCAACCGTGTAATTGAATGGGATTATTTTGAAATTTTAAAACGCTTGAAATATCACAAACAAATAGGCCTATGTTAATAAATAATATAAATACAAGCTAAAACCGTTGGGGTTCGATAATGAACACCACAATATTAACCGAGTATATGGAAAATGCCATACGGCCTGGCGGTTTCACAAGTTGCCGGCTCTATCATGCCACTCGCCGCCTGACCTAACCAGGTAGCTTAGGTGATTAAAAATAGTACCCTAAAAATCATTGAACATTACCCACATGGGCGCTGACATTACAGCGTCTAGACAGGATGTATTGAAAGTGACCTTCAGCATAGTGGGTGGTCTTCCTGTACATTTGAATAGAAAGGCGGCAAGCATGACCCGATTTTGATTTTACAACATTTTGATTTTACAACAAAATGTTGACTCTTTTGCAACTTTGTAATATTATTCATTGTAAGGGTTTCCGTCGATATTTTTTTTCAGCGGGAAATACTTTGAAATTTAATAACATGTAAAAAATGTATTAATTTTTTGTCTGAAAAATTCCTCTTCATTTGTGTGTAATGATCCGTCACCTGAGTAATTATTACTTGGTGGTTTTGTTATAGCCGCCCCCATGGTCACATGCGATTATATATTTTAGTCGATTGTTTGTAGTCGTCTACTAGGCTAACTGCTAATCCTACTGCCCTAATCCTAACGCTATTGAAAACCTGGATTGAAAGTTATCAGTAATCCAGTTTTTGCTGATTGTGTGTCGAACAAGTAAATGTCGAACAAGTGGAGAAATGAGGAAAGAGGAAAGTACTTTCAATCAACTAATGTAAATAGTGATGATTTATCTTGCGGTAAACAGAATGATATCACTGTTGTTTTAATCATATCCGTAACAAAATATGCAAGAGAAACACTGGCAAATTACTTCTAGATAAAACAAGAACAATATCATTAATGTCCAATATGACTTCTGATAATTCTTTCAGAATGACACTTTATAAGACCAGAGTGAAAATCATTGAAAACTCCCAAGCGGGGTGTCCTATGATCAGCTCGATTATTACTGCTCGCGTTAATTAATGAGTCCTAACTTACGCTCGCGTAAATTCACAAAAGCGAGAATTAATCACGCAATACACAAAGCGCAATTTTCGTGGGTGCTGCGCCCAACATCATGCAGTTATTGTTAACTACATGTATGCACACAACACAGGGGCACTCACAATAGGCAATTGACCCGTACTGGTAGCGCTGTGTTGTAGATATAGGAGATGAACTAGTTAGCGTCATATATCAAAAAGTATAAAAGCTATGATTTTAGTACTTGCTCTATGTTTCAATTACTTATTCTTTTCAAAATATCTGAATTTTTAACCCGGTACAAGCTTTAATAACCGGGGACCATACATTTGTATGAGAAAGGAAATCTACATCTTATCCAAACTCCCTGTTAATCCAATGCACATTTCGCTTCACCGGGCCGCCCTGACTTGGTCGCATTTGCACGAGGGGTGTCACGAAACCGCAATAGGTACAAATTTAGTACTTTCTGTCAATCAAGTATGGTTTATTCTCTACATGTCAATCTTTAAATTATTAGCATAGTCCTTATAATAACGGAGGACCGCCTTAATAAGCAAACCAGTGAAAAATACCCCAAAACTCAGTCAGTGGAGCTCCGCTCGTACATGTCAATAGCGTCATTATCGATTGGATTAGTCGACCGTAGCGGACAATTCTATCGCTCATTGGATTAATATTATCACGTGGTAAGGAATTTGCATTGGACAATCGATTACTATAATGGTTTAGTACTGCATATTTCAATTTAATCTTCACTAAGCGGGTTTATGGCTGAAAAGGTCACGGTGAATTTGCCGTGGACAAAACTGCACTATGAAGTGCGTGAACGCCATTCTATATCACTGCACGACGTTAGTCCCGCCTATTACGAACTCAGAGTCTCTGATACGAACTGATCATAGTATAGTAGAAATGTATGAGGATTTTGTTTGGAAATTATGTTTTTGAAATAATGTATATTCTCTCGTTGTTTAAACAGATATGATGAAATGCTACCAAAATTCATTCCAACAGCTTCGGGTTTTAGTAATTATGCATCCATCAAAATGATCAGTAGTGTGAATTTTGCACGTTCCATGTCATCATACTGTTCAGTGCTTAAAAACTCGGTGGTAAGAAATATGAATATTCAAATAACAATCCTGCACAAAATATAAATTGTTCCTTTGAAATTGTCTAATAGGGAATTGGTGGTATGTAACCTATAGTAAATTTATCCCAATGTACACGATTCTAAATAATATTGTACATGTACATAATCAAATTGAGGATGTTATTTCAAGCATTAAGGAGATTTCCGTCTTACTTAGACCCTATTTTAAGCATAAAAGGTTAAAGGTTAAATAGAAATAAGCGTCAATTTAACCCTTGCCATGGACACATAGGAAGACCTGTTCAAAACATATTCACAGATTTAAGCGAAGTAATCTGTGTATCATTTGCAAAATTTAAGCTAAAATTTCCGCTCCAAATTAACAAGTGCAATAGATATTGACAATATTTTCCTATCTAGAATCACACTTCGTTAGTGTTATTTTACCAACAAGACCTTAAAGTCTAGTATTGTGCGTGTTGATATTGAATTTAGACAACAGCAGCTGCACGTGTGTCATGACGAAGCCTTTCTTCGTGTTCACTTATGATTATATACGACGTAATTATAGGAACTAGATAACTGTATAAAGCAGTTTATCTTATAAAAGTTTAGCTTATATGCCAAAATGGCCATCCATCCACAACATAACGACATGAAATTTCCTGTTACAACATATAAAAAAGGAACATTCAAAACATACCACATTAAGCGTGTCGACATTGTCTGGGTCCAAGATCTTTATGATAATCAAGGCCCGCAATGCAATCTACATCCATGTATCCGTTGGATGTTATGCCCTCAGTATCGCGAATAGTTCAAGGGAAGAAGGCAGACGTCAACAAGTTGTCTCTTTGTAATTATATGTACATGTAGGTACATGGCAGGGCTTACAAATAAAACATTTCCCGACTTTAACAATAACAAAAAAATAGATAAATATGCACATCTTTAAATTGGAAACAAAGAAGGCATAAGTTTGAAAACGAATGCTTATTGAGGGCAATTTTTTGACAATAGCGAAGAACTCTGTGTGTTTCCTTTTACTTTTACTTCAAACATACGAGGGTCATTCAAAAGGTTCTACCTCCATCATCACATCTCTGTTATCTTACGTGCCAGGATATTGACATTACTATTGGTTATACTCTAAATCTTGGCTACTAAATAAAAGTTATTTGGTGAAAATGTAATTTTTGGTTGTTACGATATGTTGGTTTAAGTGAATACAGATTTGGTATGTCGGAAACGGTCTGAAAAGAAAGGCTAAATTTTATTAAAAAGGTTGCCAACATCAATGTGGAAATCATAGCAAAACTGATACATGTTCAAAAAAGCCTTCATATTGACCCTTTTCCATAGGTAGTTGACTTCGATTGGGTGTGCACTTGTTGGTTCAAGTCATATTAATTGGTTAAAATTAAATAAGTCTTATGCACAGTTTTTGTATTTTCTAAGTATATACAACGTTATTAACAAACTGCTCATCTTATTTCGACGATAAGATGCATCCATTGCTTAAAATAGAACGTAATTGCAAATTACCCTTAAAGGTGGTCTAATCGAAATCTGGCAAATTTTACTATTTTGTTTGTCTGTTGAATCCCTCGGCATTTTCTTCTCAGATAAAACATGTTTCATTTTGTTTTGAAGTCCCAAGGCATGCCAGGGAGCATAAATACGACCAAAATATTTATCCTGAGTAAGCAGTTGGACAACCACATTTTTATGGAGATTATCCAAAGCTACAATAAACCATTTGGCTTCAGTTTCTAACCGTTTCCGATGTACCAAATCTGTAATCGCTTTAAGCAACATTTCTTAAAACCCGAACATCACATTTTCATCAAATAACTTTTGTAGCCTACATTTAAGAGTATAACCATGGGTAATTTCAATATCCTGGCGCGTAAGATAACAGAGATATGATGATGGAGGTAGAACTTTTTTTTTTGAATGACCCTTGTATATCTTGTCATACTTATCATACCCCAACATTACCCCTAATCTTAAAATACATGTCAGACAGGTCGGCTTATCGAGAATTATAAGCCTACGATACAAATTTTATTCTAAATTATGTGACCCGTTCCCACAAAATCCGGAACATATCAGCAGATTTGCTCTTGATTTAAAGGTCTTTAAATGGTATCCAAAAAAGTTAAATACCTAATTTTGTGTTTTTGGCTACAAAACCTAACAAATTGTACCTTATCTACTGAAATATACAATGATACAAAATAAATTTGGTGACATTATTTTCTAATATTTCTAACTTAATCATAATCTCAAAAAGTAAAATCTTGATATGTTCCGAGTTTTGGGAACGGGTAACACATATGAAAGCAAACATAATTATCATGATTCTAAATTGCTAAAGCATGCAAAGCAGATGGGAATAGCATAATCGATCTTTAAAGGCCCATTCAGTGATCTCAGCAAAAGTGTATAGAAAACAGCGATATTGACAAAGTTGAAGCCACGTTCAAATACATGCAGCTAATTTCTCTACTTAAGTAGAGAGATACAACAGTTTCATGTAAAATATCACATTTTGTATATAATGCATGGCTTTCGGCTTAGCCACTAGCAGGTTATGATAGCACATCGATGCTACTATCAAAGGTGCAAAGATCTGATTTTTGAAGATTTTGATGATTTTACGAATGCGCTAATCATTGAATAGGCCTTTAATAACGGTGTAGTGAGTTTGTATCTGGATTACAATTCGGTAATTTGCAGCGAAGTTATTTGAAGATACTTCTTCACGAGGAATTTTTTTAGGCTTGAACCACCAACTTTGATTTCAAAATGACGAATTGAATATTAATCTAGATTAAAATTAATTATAATAATAACAATGATGCTTTTCTGCAGGATGTTTTGCAATAAAAGTTGTGCCTGATAGCAATATCTTTATCCACATGTTTTAAAGAATTGCTGATACATTGAAATCAATACACCGTTAAATCGGGACTGTCTCAAAATAATCAAAATGTAGCTCAGATAAATAAAATATTTTGGCGGGAAATGAGTAATGGATATTTTGTGAATGAGTGCAGGATGGCATGGGAAAGCAACTAAATTATAATGGGTATCCAACAACGGAAATATGTCAGCAAACATTATTCTCGATCGCTTATTATATAAAGCAAATTTGAGAACAAAAATGGCGGTATGGCAAACAAATAACATGGAATGTAGCAAAATTTGTACTAAGTGGAATGATTTCTGAGCTACTTGGAAGGATTTTGAAACAATCCCTTACCAGTTGATCAAAACATAAATATGCTGATGACCGATTACTGAGGGCTACGGAAGACCGGAAAGCAATAGGTACTGACGTCAGATCCGTTTGACTGTTGACCCCTTTGATTTCCTGCGATTTGCATGCCGGGAAAAATAGAAAAACATTTTGAAATGTAAGTATGGCAACTTGGTGAGTATGGATGATTGTGTTTTTGTTTACCTTTAGATGATAACTTAGGATATAAAGGTTATGCGACGGTCAAGTAATATTTGTACTTTCTTTCCAGAAAATTCCAAATTCCTCTTGTCAACAGAAATAAGACCCTGGCTTCAAAAGTAATACTAATACCTTCTACAAATTTGCAAACTTGATAGCCTGTTTTGGTCATAGCAGGAAAGAAAATAGCTAAAGGAAATCCGAAATACTTTAACAAGTAAATTACATTAAAGAATATAATTCAGTCCCGTCTTAAAAGAAATTATTTTGAAATAAAACCGAAAAACAAGGTCAAATGCAAGGTACCCATGGTATATCCCCGTTCCTTTAAAAATTATCATTTTACATATCGGATGACATGCTGTGCGGATGTCGCTGTTTTCAATGTTTGATATCATTGACATAAACACCATGTGTCAGCAAATATTCTGCCCACATCTCTATTGTAAGTGTCATTGACACAATATTGACACATAAATTTGCTTTAAAAACATCTATAGAAAATTGTAGAAATGATTCGTCATATTTGCAGTTTGCAAATTATTATCACAAATGGTTATTGTAGTTACCAGGAAAGCAATGGCCGCAAAATGAAAAATGAAAATAAAATGGATCAAAAACAAAATATTAGGAAGAAAAAAAACAAAGTAGCACATTTTGCTTTTACGTAATGAAAAATAAACATTCTAAATTGCGAAACTCATACCCGGGGCTCATACCGTTCTAGCAAATGCTTAAACTTTAATTTTTTTAATGTCCAGTAATGAGTCATTGAACTTTGCACTAACACCCTCGTCCTAGGAGTTTACGGTTTATCCATATAACGGTTCGCCCCTGTTGCATTAAAACGCCAAACGCTTCTTTGTAATTGTAGGACTATCCTTTGAGTTGAATAGAACAGCACAAACTTGAAAACCCTACCTTACCATACGTACGGTATGCTATCCTAATGGTAAGGGGTGGTTGCCACCCAGAGATTTTACGAAGTGCTCTAATGAAAATTATGTTGATAGTCATGAAAGTATGGGCTTAAAACTCTGTGTATGTTAGAATAGTTATTTTTTCTACACCATTCTCCCTTCTCATCTCAAGAGTAAAATATTCCTGAGTATTTTGTACCAAAATATCATGAAGAGCTTCCTTTCAATATTACTGACCTTTGTCAAATTGTAGAGTAAAACATAGTGGCAATGACAGATATAAGACTAAGATATATGACTATACCCATAAAGGTAGGGGGGCCTCAAATTGATTTCTTGCCAATTTCTCCTTATCGTTGCTGATTTATTATCTACTTCTTCCATGTTTCTCGTCCGGCTCCCATGGGCTGATTCTTTTTGATTTCTTCAATTCCATCTTTAAGAAATCTTTTTTTTTTACATCACGTGATTTGAATCTGTTAAAATTGTGTTGCACGCTCAGTCAATCAAATACGCCCACATAGTACTCCATCGACATTTCTATGAAAATGTCATGTGTGAGGGTGGGGATGGGTGTGGATGCAGGGGTGGGTGTGGACATTTTTCCATGAGCTACAATGTAAAATACAATGGCAAATAAGAATTTCATTATTAAGTCATTATCATTCTGCCGCATACAGCCGTATAGTGTAATGATTGTTGAAACAATAACAACATTGGTGTGTCCGTACATTGATTTAATGTCAGAAACTTATCAATTTAAATTTACTGATGAAAAAGTAAAAACTTTTGAAGATTTAAATACAGTTGCATAGCAATATGCTTCGACTGTATTATATAAATTACCCATGAGAACGACATACCAAGACCAGCAAGCGTGACCAAATCCTCATACCATTGACCACTATACAGAAAAGGATACGAACACTTTAGATAAATATCATCAAATTTAAGTATTAATTGAATAGCAAAATTATTACACATGGGTGGGGGGATTCCGAATTTGTAATATGTTATCAAAAACAACATTTTGAAAGTATTTGCAGACGAAGAAAAAAATTTTCGACGGAAATGTTGACAATAATCACAAAGTCATGAAAGTTGAACAAAATAGACAATTTTGCTGCACAGTAGTCTCGTGTTGTATATCGCCTCGTACTGTTTACAAGCTGTTATGGCAGCGCGGAGGTGGTCACGTGCGTATTTATAAATACGTATTTATAAATATAGTCGAAGTTCGAACCATACCGATAACCGAAACATTTTTCCAGGTAAGCTTAGATCATATTACTAGTAAGGCCAACTTCAAACCTGTTCCTGATGATATGCAAAGACAACATCGAGTCCTTATTTACAATATTAGAAAATGAATAAAAAGTTGTTATCTGGTCCGTCAGCAATTAAAGGGTCTTTTTAAACTTTACCATCCCTGGAAGGGTCAATCTGAGGGGAACGTATACGTGGGTACAAAGTTAAACAACCATTTCAAACAAGTATCATTTTGGAGGACTTTGCCAGTGTAGAATGGTTGGTTTATTTCGGGCACAAAATCATAATAGCGCCCTCGATAATGTAGAACCGGATTGGTTGTTTTGGTACCCACGTACAGGGCCAGCTCTAGGCGGCCCTGCTTCTTACATTATCTTACCACATCGTGTACAATGCTATAACATATCATGAGCTAATAGGCAAGTCTAATTAATTGCGGAACAAAATTGAGTTAACCCAACACTTATTGCCACAGAATTCATTTCAAATGCACCCATCTCATAAAAGCTCACACAAAAACGAATGAAATGTCCAAGTATTGAAACAGTGCCTAATTCGAAATAATTCAAAATGGCCGCTTATGCATGGGTAAAATATCCAAATTGGTCAAATCTAGTTAAAATCCATAACAATGTATTCCTCTAATCGTACGAAAAAGGCAATGTTACATAACTTGGATTTTCCGGAACTGTTCATATGTGTCTGTGTGAGCTTTTGGAAGATGGATGCATGTGAAATGAATTATGGTACAATTAGTGGTGAGTCAACACATAACATGTCTTGCCTAAATCTAAAAACCACTTTTTAGTGTGAAGCATCATAAATTCCATTCACATCTGGGAAACATAATAGGCAAACTTCGAATCTGATGATTTCATATTCCAGTTGATAACTTAAATCCCTTAAGAAGTTGTGACAAAGTCATGGTCTTTACAGAGGTCTTAAGATAGCATACATGTGGTATTTTAGAAAAGAGCTTTAGTCATCAATTAATAATAACACATTTTCATATAAATATAATACAAGAAGTCAAGTTTTCTCAAATGTGGGAAACATGTACAATAACATGAATAACGCCGATTTCCAAACATTATTCTTTGGGTATTTATAATAATCATGCTCATTTATTGTAATGTAATATACGGATATTGGAGGTAGCAATATGACAGCCTAATCTATGTCAAATCTTTTGATAAACTAATATGTTTCTGTTGTTCTTTCATTAATATTAACGAGTAGTAAGGCTTATTCTAAACAATATGAATTCAATGGGTTGAATATAAAGGCCGCAGAATGTGTAGGAAAATAACTCTATTTCTTATGGAAATGCGTCGTATATTCAGTTGCATAATAAAGAGGTATTCCGCCCTCATCTTAAAACTACTGTAACAACAATTTAGCTTATGCAAATAAACAATATTGTGTCATGACAACAGAAACTAACGTGTCCGGGCTAACGTGACACAGTTTTAACGTGGACAATCGAAATGAGCAAGTTAGCGCAAACTCCAGATCAAAGCATCGGAGATTGCACAAAACCTTCATAGTATGCATGACAACAATAATGTTTTCTTATCATTTTGGGACAACCTATTGCACCAAACACTGCTGACTAGTTGATTTTATAGACTGAATTTGTTGATAAGAATTTTTATTTTTTATTTTGAATTGAACTTATGTTATACATGTACTTTTAGCATGTTTAGTTTTACATATAACTGATCCCAGTTGATAGATTCCTGGCTCAATTTTATTATTGTAAACACGAAAACTTCTCAAGCGATGGAAAAATGTAAGTGCACTGATCTTGACTATCTGTAGGACAAGGTAAGATTGTCGCCGGTTTGCATTAGACCATCACATGTCACACGAGGTTGCTAACTTCCTACGGTCACTTAATACGTAGACTACCCCGTAGTCCACTTGCCCATTGTGCATACTCTGGATATTGTATTTAAGCTTAAAACTCTGATTTAATTAATGTGTGTACAATTGATAGATTTTCACATCTGATCAGTCACCCTACTCCCTCTGTTTGTTAGCTTCCCAAGTGGACTACTGACATTGCCTTGCGGTTAAGATTTTTAACACGGGACTCTATGGAGAGTTAGGCCAATTTCTGGCCTAACTAAAATTGGCAATGATGTAATGCATCTTTAAATGGATCTGCCTTGTGATTGGTCGCCCATACCTCGCTATGGTTTAAATCGTCTGGGCCCGCGCCATTACCATTAACTACACCGTAAACAACTGTCTGTGGTATTTGCGGCGCTTTTGTGTTGACGCGAAAGTTAATCTCTCATCAAACATCTAGCGCGTACTTGTGGTTAATGGACTGATAAACAAGTATGCTTGACAGTGTGTTTTTAGAGAGCAAAGTCCAGGGGGTAAAGTTCTGCTTACAATTCAAAGTTCATAGTCGAAATTTCGGGGTTCGCTATCAATAAACTGGTAGATTCCAAAATCAGAATTGTTCAGTATTAAAGTGAGCCGTTATAATTATGCAAGATAATGTTGCATTCAATTACTTTTATTGTCACTAATCGTCTGATATTTTTAACTCTTTATGACCATTTTACTATTGAATACTTTAATTTTAATAAACATCAGTATAATTTTGAGTTCAACGAAATGGGTTAATAATAACATATTGTTAATAAAATTCGACTATGGCATAGTCTACTTAATACGCGAATTAATGAGTAAAAATCTGAAAAGATGCACGGAAGACAGATTTGGTTAAATTCAGAAGTGACAATGTGGCGTAGTTTTGATAAGCACAACAAATATACAGCCTGTCTAAAAAAAAAAACTTGTGCAAGTGAAAAGCGCCCTCTTTGGCAATTAGAAAATACCTTTGTGGCATAATGCTTACATCAACGTCAAGGGCGTAGTCTTAGCTCTCAAATGCCGTTTGTTCTGTTCAATTTGCTTGTTTTAATCTCGAGATATGCTTAACTTAACAACGAAAGGGTGAAATCACAATTGTGCCACTTTTACTAGGGAAGAGGGCTGTACATGTATAGCATCAAGTTTATCTTGAGTTCCTTCGTGAAATCAAAAGAATGCATCAACTACACATCAAATACACAATTGTTTTTACTGTTTTATCATGATACAGGTTTAATGATCCTCTTTTTCCACTTACGGCAAATTAGAAGATAAATATTTAACATTCTGCTGTAAAATTAAATACATGTGCATGTCATTGATTTTATTATGGTAAATACTGTTCTCTTTGTCATTCAAGACATGTTAAAAGACAAACAAATATTGCACACTTATAGGTTAATGAACTTAGACAAGTTCATGAAATTTGACAAATTAATGAAATTAGACAAAATAATGCACGCGCGCTGGTGTTGATGCATGCCCTCTTCGGGGCTCGTGCATTAGACGCATCAACATCAGCTATCATTGGTTACATTTACAGCCATATTCCCTAGTAAAAGTGGCACAATTGTGATTTTACCCTTTCGTTGTTAGG
Organism: Amphiura filiformis; assembly: GCF_039555335.1. Classification (NCBI taxonomy): domain Eukaryota; kingdom Metazoa; phylum Echinodermata; class Ophiuroidea; order Amphilepidida; family Amphiuridae; genus Amphiura; species Amphiura filiformis. Next base: position 70,416,258 of record NC_092631.1, read on the forward strand.
GACGCACCATTAGATTCTCAGGGTGGGCGTAGGAAGTTTTTGAAAAAAAAAACTTCACCCACTACATGAGCAAAAAAAAAACTTTCCCCACCAACACTAAAAAAAACAAAAAACCTTCCCCACCTAACTGTGTATAATGCATGAAATTAAAAAAAAAACTTCCGCCTTCGGCGGTGAAAAAAAAAACTTCCCCGCCTTCGGCGGCGAAAAAAACTTTTCTCCCCCCGCCCCCTAACTTCCCCCCCCCCCCCCCCCCTGAGTATCAAATGGTGCGTCCCTTAACTAAACATATCTCGAGATTAAAAAAAAGCAAATTGAACAGAACAAACGGTATTTGAGAGCTATAAAGACTGTGCCCTTGACGTTGATGTAAGCATCATGTTACAACGGTATTTTCTAATTGCCACAGAGGGCGCTTTTCACTTGCACAGTTTTTTTGGAGACGGGCTGTATATTTCTTTGTTTTATGTTCAGTAATAATTCTAATAGTGGCTTGGAAGTAATGCTAATTTAATCGAGAGTATCTCGAGATTTCTTTCATACTTCCGATTTTCCCATGATACATTCAGAATTAGGATAACGAGCCATGAGAGTAAGCCTACTTTGGAGGGGCAGTTAAGCAGCCGGTCCCGTGTACGTGTATTTAGTTCACCGAAACTAAACACGTATATGTATATAGTCAGGTGTTTTTATTTCACCGTTTTTTTAACTGTTTGGAAACAAATGAAAATTAAATTTATGGCAAACATTTCATGTGTGTCCAAATTTTTCACTGGTATAAATTAATATCCGATGATTTTGACTATGCTGACCTTTTACTTCTAGTTCTACAGTTCTAATAATTCCTTTAATCACAAACCAGTGTGGTGGAAGGCATTTTAGATATTGATATTACAAAAAAGGAACCATTCAATATTATTAACTAAAGCTAATTTCATAATAATTTCCGAATAACTATTAATCCAAAGAACACAAATTAAATATAAATAAATAAATAAATAAATAAATAAATAAATAAATAAATAAATAAATAAATAAATAAATAAAAAAAAAATATGTATAAATAATATAAATTAAATTAATTAATTTTTATAAATGTATAGGTGATAAGTTTTTAAAGTGAACTTAACCAGAGTTATGGCACCGTAAAAAGTTTCAAGTTTCTACATGCTCACATTTGCTGAGTAAAGGTGATTTTGTCCCTATTTTGTTACATTCCGTACCAAATTCAATGTCTATATCATCTGATCATTGCACGGACTAGGCCTAAGTTTTAAACTTCTCGCAAAATTATATTGCTTAAAAATATGCATTAAATTTGTTTAAATCAGTTATTTTCAGATGTTACAAAAAAAAAAGCCAAAAAACAAAACAAAAAAAGCTTAGTACATTACCGTGAAAAGTACTATAAAAATACACATTACACGGTCCATTCATTATGTATACGAAGAGCTTTGTTTCCAAACCCCTTACATCCACTTGCCCAATTTTGAGAACACATCAAAAATCAAGAAATCATCAAAAAAATCACTGATATGTAGGTTTTGCAACAAAAGCAGTTTTTGGCGGGATGCTTGGGTAGGATGAGCATCCCGCCAAAACCTGCTTTTGTTGAAAACCCCCATATATCAGTGATTTTTTTTGATGATATTTTGATGTGTTCTCAAAATTGGGCAAGTGGATGTAAGGGGTTTTGAAACAAGGCTCTTCATATATTTAACATATACTTTAAACTCTGGTTTACAATTACTTTACTTTCACTGCAAAAACAAAGTATTAATTTACTTAAAAAATAAAAAATTTGGGGATTGCTCCACATTTGTCTAAAATCATGGTCCGGAAAGATACATACAATAGAACAAGTTCATGTAAACGCTTATGCCTTGCGGACACAGACATATCAAAGGAAATGGGAACATTGGCTTATGTTCTCGAACCTTTTTTAGGTTACTTTCATTAAAGTAAAGTTCGAAAATTGAAATCGACAAAAACGCAGATAGAATGAGTATATTATTTCATGAAAAGAACGACAGAATTAAGTTCAGGCTATTAAATTAATATGATAGTCAACAAAACAACTAAGATACGCATCCAGAATATAACAAGACCAAAATTTGGTATCCTGCTAATAAATCATAATACATGGGTGTCCATTCCACTGGTTATATGTACTTGAGAACTATATCGTGTTCAATGTACTCCCACATCGGATTTGACCGCTGTATCTCGTTACGGTGAAAACGTGTGGACATTCTTAGTAAAAAAAACTGTACTAGTAATGTTATTGTGGAACATTGTTGACTAATGCATTCATAAAGTATTTCATTCCCATTTGTTTCACTGATTTATAACAAAAAGTGACATTTTGACACGCCTGCGTTTCCGCCATTTTGTCAAGCCACTGTGACCTTTGTTCCCAAAATGTCGTTTCTAAGACAACCGCGAGATCGACACGACAACCATTGCGTCAATCTTAAATGAAAGGATAAAACCAAAGATTATTCTAAGCTGCTAGGCATTTGCTTAGGATTATCACTCACTTGAACTAATAATAAAAAATTGTCTATGATTAAATGTCAAAAGTTCAGCGTACTTTTGAGAACAGGAAGCAGTTCACATATTCCGTCCACGTCCATCAATAATATTAACTTTTTAGCTAAATTACTCATTGTAAATAACAAACGAATCACAATTTTGTTTATTAAGACTTACTAAACGTTCCACTGGCGATAACTCCTCCTCCTCCATGACCGGGTCAGGGTCCGGCAACTTTTTCTTCTCTGTTTTTTCTTGGTTAGGTTGAGGGTTCTTCTCTGTTGGTGTTTCCTCCGTCATTTCCGTAGTTTTCTTCTTCTCTGATTTCTCTGATGACTTACTTGGTGATGGTTCCTTAATGGTCTTTGTCTTTGCCTTTTTGGGTTTTGATGCTATCTTCTCACCCTTTTTCTTCGTGTCAATTTTGGCTCGTGAAGGTCCGTCGCGATTAACACTATCAGATTTTAACGTAAGTAGCGACTTCACTCGGCCAAACAGCTCCGGTTGTTTCTGACTTGCCATTTGCCGCCAAAACTACAACCAAGCCTGCGTTTTGCAGCAGACTATAATTGACACATGCAAGCTAGACCTGGCCCCTTGAAGTTAACTTCTTGACTGGTTTCCGGCCCGGAATCCACAGTTTTCATCGGTAGGCTCCTAGATTTTGTTCTCCCGCCAAAACTGGAAATGATTGGTGACACATGTAACCATGATACAATACGGGCATAGTGTGTACGAATCTTCGTCTTACTGCTAGAGGCGCGGTGGAGTCACACAAGATTGACGATTTTTAACTCTGATAATGGTCATTCAAAGTTTGGTGTGTTCACATCCTGTAGTACACTATCATTTTGCAGCAAGATTATCCGGATTTTTTTATCTCAAATGTGTGGCAGATGTTTAATAAATGAATCACCTGCGCCAAAACTGAGCTTCAAAATGGCTGATGTACTAGGCTATAGTGTTTCGTTGTTCACTTTTCATTCAGGTTTAGAAGCAGCTGGTGGAATTGTAAACTTGCTGGTATACTTCTTGACATATTTCGTGTTCCTGTAATATGATTTTGTCCACCCAGTGGAACTTTAGTCATAATATACTTTACACATGGGTTCATTAGCTTTCATTAGCTTTCCGTAGTATAATGTAGTAGCCATTAAGCCGCCAATTTCGGAAATTGACCCACGTATATATATGTGAGTTTTGCATATTTGTGTTCCAGATTAAATGGTTCATCGTGGTCTTAGCCAGCAACAGGCAATTCTAGCATGTTAGTTAACCGTACCCATAAAACAACAACTTTGCTGGCAATGAACATTAAAAGAATTAAAATACAAGTACCATTGAATTATGAATTTATAAATAAGATACCGGCATTAAAGTTTACTCGGCTTCCCTTAGCAACCTTCACCATAATTATCATAGGAAACTACATGTAGATATTGAGTTATTGAATGTCATAATATAAATTGAATTGAAAAGGGCATGACAATAAAGTTTGCCAAAGAGTTTATCATTCTCATTCCATATAGAATACAACTAGTAAATAGTTATGTACATTCAGATATTTTAAAATATGAAGTTGGAGAAAGTTTGAT